>NC_090380.1:111594691-112265941 GCF_036365525.1 Heterodontus francisci
CCTAAAATGTTTGATTTTTTTTAAGCCTTACTGTAAAAACTGTAAAAAAAAAAGTCTGTTATAAAGATGTAAAGCTTCAATGGGTGTTTTTTTCAAACTTGCACTCCTGTATTCTTTGCTGTTTATTGCTTTATAGTTTTTGGTTGGTTTTCATCTGAAAGAATCTTTCAGGCCTTTAAAGCAGGGAACTCCAATGAGCTCCATCAGTGCAGTCATTCCTTTCAGTGTCTATTGAATAGGACAGTATTTGTGGGCCTGACTGGAAGGGCTCCAGATAATAACACAAACTGGGTAAATTCTGGCTGTGATTCTAGGAGACATCATCGTAAGGGATCATTTCATACCAAAAAAAAAAAGTGGTTAAAAATGGCAAGTTTCACTCATTGGACGGACTTTTATGGGCCCTTAGGAGACAGGATAGGAGACAGGGGGCCCATAAAATAGCGATGGAAAGCAGGGGGCGGAGTGCCCATTGCCCTCTGTTGTCCTGTGATGAAGTCAGGGGTGGGAAAGGTCAAAGACGGCCTTCTCGCCCAAAGGCCAATTGAGGCCCTTAAGTGGCCAAATAATGGCTACTTAACAGCCTCTTCCCACCACTGCTGGAATAACACCAGTGGCGGTGGTGGGGGGGGGGGGGGGGGGGTGGGAGAGGGGGGTCTCCACGACGTGGGAAGGCCACCCTGTAAAACAAGGAAGACTCTCTGTGGGCTTGGAGGGGGGGCGGGGCCTCCTCCATGGGCAATCTGTGACACACGGAGGGCTCCTGGTGACAAAGGCCTGCCCTGCAAAAAACAAACCCCCCCCGTCCGCCCTCAATAACCACCTTCTCCTCCCCCATTCGTTGGTGCCTGCTAGACTGGCCCCAGTGACCCTGTCACATTTAGCTGGTGTCCAGGGTCAGTCCTGTGCTGGATCTGGTCCTGGGCCTCCTATAGTACTGACATTGGCCACCGCTCTTGGTGGCGCTGTCGATACAGCTGAGCTGCTGGTCCTCAGATTGGCCGGCAGCTCTTGAAGGCGGGATTCCCGTCCTTAAAGAGGACCCCAGCACCGGTCAGTTAAATTGTGCCAGGGGGCTCCAAATTGATGAGGCGGGGTTCTACTGCCTTTTGAGCCTGCTGTCGGGACCCCCACCGGCTCCACAAAACTCAGCCCCTTATCTGCAGCATACACAGCAGGCAGTGAACTGACATCAGTGAATTCTGTCTCGTTCCTTTCCCTGGTCTTCATTCAGTATATCGATTATTCAATCCATTGGCTGATGCAATTCATTTGGGTATCTTTCTCCTCACTGGTAAGGCTAACTCTTGGAGGAGGCAAAAAAATACAGGGACCAATTTTGCGAAAAACTCTTGGACATTCCTACCTAACTCACTAAAGCAATCAGGCTCGATATCAGGAGTTTTTACCATGACACATTACTTGAAGGGAAATAATTTGCAGGGCTATGGGGAAAGAGCAGTGGAGTATGGCTAATTGGATAGCTCTACCGAAGGGCTAGCGCAGGCATAATGGGCCAAATGGACTCCCTCCATGCTGTATTATTCTATGACTCTATGTACTTGTCTTGCCCACTGCCCTGATACGTCCCAAAGTCATTCAGAATCTAGGACTATATAAGACCACTCAAAGCCCTTTCTATCTATCAGGCTGTTCTCAAAAATGACAGACTCTTATCACTAAAATCCTTCGACATCTCCCTATTTCCCTTTTCTTCCATCTTTCTTTTTTTCTGCTGGGATGGGAGTTATCTCTGTTTGTGGTCAGTACATCAACTAAGCGTGGGCAGTTTCGATGAAGCAAGGGGATCCGCACCACATTATCCCTCGTTGGGAATTAAATGGGAGTCTCCCTCAGAGACACTTCAGAAAGAACATTGTGGGAATTGATAAAAAATGTCACACTGGTGGAATGAGAGGCTGGGGTCATGTTGCTGTCACAAAGTTGAGTGCTGGATGCTGCCACTGTGCTGGCTGAATTGGAAGCTGTTCATTCCCCAGCATCTCTCACGTGCTTGTTCTCACCGAGAAAGGAAAACTTGGTAGGGCCACAGGGAGAGCTAACTCTATCATAGAGGCACCACAGGCATGATGGGTTGAATGGTCACTTTCTCTGCTGCAAGATTCTATGAGTAAGAAGCTAGTGGGTGCTGAATGCTACAGTCTGTAACTCATTCAAAATCAGGAGAGGTATTTTTATAGAACAGATGGCACGTCTATTTGATCATTGCATCACACTGCCGTCACCCTGAAGCATCTATGATTGGTCTGATTAGCTCACATGAAAGGAATGGCATCACTGGTGAGGGACAATGTGCCCTCTTAAAGGGGAATGACTAATATAACAAAAGGAATAACCTCAGTGCTGAAGTCTACTTCCCCTTTAAGAACTTCCCTTTTTTTTATATCTCTGTAAGACACAAATTTTGGTCCTCAATATTTTGTTTTTGGTTTGAACATGCCTTGTTTGAACATTCAGAATAAACCGAGTATACAAATCTCTTATTTGCGAGCACGCTTATGATTTTTACAAGACCCTTAGCTTTGAGTAGAGAGCTCCCACATGACAGTAGTTAAAATAAATTTGTGAAAATATATGCACATTGTTCTGGAGACAATTTAAATGACATTTATACATTGTTTCTTTTGCTGGGTTTGATTTCCAATATATGTTTGTACTTAAAGATGCTGTTCTATGTGTAATGAAGGAACCTGTAACTGGTCAGTGTACAGGCTGAAGATGTGTAAATCCTGTGTTTTTTCTAATTAAATGCCATGTATGCAGTATATCCTGCATGTGTTAGAAAAATAAAAGGTTAACTTTTCTTTCTAAATATATGAAATAATCAGAAGTGCAATGTTTCACAACAAAATGTCACGGTTAGTTAGTAGCAGCAATCTGCCTTGCACTATCTATAATCGACCAGCCAAAAATCACCCTCAGTTCCCCATTTTCCTCATCGAAGGGCTTAAGTTATGAGGATCCCCTTCCATCCCATACATATGCAAAAGTGTATGCTTATCGTAAGTGCATTTTAAGGGAAGCTCTTGGATTACGAAGTGGCAGAAACGTACTTTAGTTCGCTTAGTCCCTCATCGGCTTAAATAGTTATTTATGTAGGTGAGAGGATTTTTTTGGTTGAAAAGGAAATGTGCTGAAATCTAAAGCTGTACATTGCATAATGTGAGAGTTGCTTTGGTTAAATACACACATGATGCTTTGCACAGAAAGTTGGTGGGGGCGGGGGGTGATGGTTTCAGTGGCAAACGATGCGGACGAGGAACTTACAGGAAAACTAGGGAGTAAGGTCCAACAAGAGGCTCATTCCTTGAATAAATCTCTGGAAATTGAAGGGCCCTTGTTCCAATTCTCTGCCCCCATACTCCCAAAGGTGCTGATTCTTGCAGGTGTAGGAACATAGGAACAGGAGGAGGCCATTCAGCCCCTCAGGCCTGTTCTGCCATTCAATTAGATCATGGCTGATCTGTTTCCTAACTCTATTTACCCACCATGGTTCCAAATCCCTTAATACGTTTGCCTAACAAAAGTCTATCAATCTTAGTTTGAAAATTTTCAATTGACCCAAAGCCTCAATAGCTTTGTGGGGGAGAGAGTTCCAGATTTCCACTACTCTTTGTGTGAAGAAGTGTTTCCTGACATCACTACTGAATGACCCAACTTTAATTTTAAGATTAAGCCCCACTGTTCTGGACTCTCGCACCAGAGGATATAGTTTCTCTCGATCTACTCGAACAAATCTCTTAAACATCTCAAACTCGCACTTAGATCACCTCTTAATCTTCTATGCTCAAGTGAATACAAGCCTAGTCTGTGCAACCTGTCCTCATTATTTAACCCTTTTAGCCCAGTGTCATTCTGATGAGTGCAGGCTCCACAGACACTGCCCGCCCCTCAGTGACCTCACTCATGAGGACATACTTCATTTGTGATTCTGAAGAGCAAGGTGTAGTTTTATGACTTCACTCTGGTGGTCAGGAGCCTTGCTCTGTGCCCATGTGTGTGGAGTGCAGAGGAGGTCCATTGCCCGTGACTCAACATCCATTTTAATCATGGACATTGGGCCCCTAATTTCCTTGTAAGTGTGGTCAGTGGTGCAGGAAACCAACTTGAGAAATAGACACTCAACCAACCTCAGGGGGAGAAGGAGGAAGACCAAAGGCCGTGTCGATCTTATCCTATCACATGTGTACCTATGAGGGGAGTCAATGGACAGAGCTCAGAAGCAAGGATTAATTCTTCTTTACCTTCCTATCTCTGGTGTGTTGTGGACAATTAGCGGTAGCTTGATTGCGATCCTATCTGAGAGTTACCTCAGTGGTCCTGGTGTGCTGGAGTCGTGCACCTGAGGGAAATCCGAGGGCTGCCAACTCTATACAAATATAGAAAAAGGAAGAGAGTAGCTAAAGTAAGTGTTGGTCCCCTAAAGGATGATACTGGGAATTAATAATGGGAACCAAGGAAATGGCAGAGACTTTGAACAGTATTTTGTTTTTGTCTTCACAGTAGAAGACACAAAAAGTATCCCAAAAATAGCAGAAAATCAAGAGACAAAAGGGAGGGAGGAACTTAAAACAATTACTATCACTAGAGAAAAAGTACCAGGAAAACTACTAGGATTAAAGGCTGACAAGTCCCCTTGGACCTGATGGCCTGCATTCTTGGGTCTTAAAAGAAGTGGCTGCAGAGATAGTGGGTGCTTTGGTTGTTATCTTCCAGAATTCCCTAGATTCTGGAAAGGTCCCAGCGGATTGGAAAGCCGCAACTGTAACATCTCTATTCAAGAAAGGGGGGAGCGGCAGAAAACAGGAAACTATAGGCCAGTTAATCTAACATCTGTCATTGGGAAAATGCTAGGATTCATTATTAAGGAAATAGTAGCAGGCCATTTAAGAAAGCATAATGCAGTCAGGCAGAACCAACCTGGTTTTATGAAAAGGAAATCGTGTTTGACAAATGTTGAGGATGGAACAAGCAGAGTGGATAAAGGACAACCAGTAGATGGAGTGTATTTGGATTTCCAAAAGGCATTTGATAAAAGGTGGGAGCTCATGGTGTTGAAGGTAATATATTAGCATGGATAGAGGATGGGCTACCAAATAGGAAACAGAGTCGGGATAAATGGGGCATTTTCATGTTGGCAAACTATAACTAGTGGGGGGCCTCAACTATTTACGATCTAAATCAATGACTTGGATGAAGGGACTGAGTGTATTGTAGCCAAGTTTGCTGACAGTACAAACATAGGTAGGAAAACAAGTTGAGAAGGATACAAAAAGTCTGCAAAGATATATAGATAGGTTAAGTGAGTGGGTAAAAATTTGGCAGATGCAGTATTTTGTGGGACTTTGGCAGGATGAATAGAAAAGCAGAATATTATTTACATGGAGAGAGACTGCGGAATGCTGTGGTACAGAGGGACCTGGGCGTCCTTGTACATGAATCATAAAAAGTTAGTTTTCAGGTACAGCCAGTAATTAGGAAGGCAAATGGAATGTTGGCATTTATGGCAAGGAGGATGGAGTATAAAAGTAGGGAAGTCTTGCTAAAACTGTACAGGGCATTGGTGAGACAGCACCTAGACTACTGTGTACAGTTTTGGTCTCCTTATTTAGGGAGGGACATATTTTCATTGGAAGCTGTTCAGAGAAGGTTCATTAGGTTGATTCCTGGGATGAAAGGGCTTTCTTATGAGGGAAGATTGAGCAGGTTGGGCCTATACTCATTGGAGTTTAGAAGATTGAGAGGTGATCTAATTGAAACAAATATGATTCTGAGGGGGCTTGACAGAGTAGATGCTGAGAAAATATTTCCCCTCGTGAAGGAATCTAGAACTAGGCAGCACAGTTTCAAAATAAGGGGTCTCCCTTTTAAGACAGAGTTGAGGAGGAATTTCCTCTCTCAGAGGGTTGTTAATCTTTGGAATCCTCAAAGAGCAGTGGAGGCTGGGTCAATGAATATATATTTAAGGCTGAGTTACACAGATTTTTGATCTACAAGGGAGTCAAGAGTTATGAGGGGCAGGCAGGAAAGTGGAGTTAAGGCCACAATCAGATCAGCCATGATATTAAATGGCAGAGTAGGCTCGAGGGGCTGAATGGCCCACTCCTGCTCCTATTTCTTTTGCTTTTACGTTCTCCTGGATGGTCCTAGGGTCCGGAAATTGATCTACCAGAAATCCCGGAGAAACTATCGTAGAGAGGATTAAAAAGATGTGTTTTTTTCCCTTTTACTTCAAACACTTTTGTTTATTCTTTATATTCTGTATGGAGATGGTGGTTGGGAAGGGTTGGGAAAGGCTGCTTGATTGTCAAAAATAATCCATTCTGGTAACACAGAGTTTGATCATTTTTTATTTGGCATGGAAAGGCGGGGCACTGTGAGGGTGGCTGTGTTGGGCAACCAATAGCCGGAGTGCATGGGGGCGGGCAGTTAGAGATCATGTGATACTGCCTCCAGGATTACATCCAATCAGAGTTGGCAACCCTAAAAAAAGATCCCAAAGTGAAATAGGCACGCACCCAATATTTCTTTCCCATCATGCAATTCATGAGCTTTACCCACTATACACATGAGTCTTCGTAGGAGATATGAGTTGTCTATGTGAAAACTTGGGAGGGACTGGTGTTTTTAAAATATTGCACTGAGGTACCTGAAAAGCCTGTTTTATATCTCACATGGATAATTTCACATCACTCTGTACCATTCGTTTTTATTAAATATACTTTTCATTACCAAATTAGAATCATAGAATGGTTACAGCACAGAAGGAGACTGCTCACTGAAGGAGCAATTCCCAGTCCCACTCCCTCACCCTGCGTGTCCTTCCTTTTCAGATAACTATCTAATTCCCTCTTGAAAGCCTCAACTGAACTTGTTTCCACCACACTCTCAGGTAGTGTATTCCAGATCCTAACCACTCGCTGCGTGAAAAGGTTTTTCCTCATGTCGCCATTGCTTTTTTTGCCAATTACCTTAAATCTGTGCTTTCTAGTTCTCGATCCTGCCATCAATGGGAACAGTTTATCCCTATCTATTCTGTCCAAACCCCTCACAATTTGGAATCAGAGGACGTGACAGTGTAGTGGTAATGTCACTGAACCAGTCATCCAGAAGTCCAGGTCCTGGAGACATGGGTTCAAATCACACCATGGCAGCTGCTGGAATTTAAATTCAGTGAATTGACCAGTACATCAACTTTAAGAAAGAATTCAACCAGTTGTGGTCAAGCAAGGAGAGGGAAAAGAGAGAAGCCCTTTGACCCCTCCTCACCTGACCATAACAAATTAATTAATAAAAATTAGAATTGAAAGCTAGTCTCAGTAATGGTGCCATGAAACTATCATTGATTATTGCAGAAACACATCTGGTTGACTCATGCTCTTTAGGGAAAGAAATCTGCTGTCTTACCTGATCTGGCCTGATTCCAGACCCACAGCAATGTGGTTGACTCTTACTTGCCCTCTGAAATGGCCAAGTAAACCGCTAAGTTGTCAAGGGCATATAGGGTGGGCACAAGTGCCCACATCACATGAAAGAATAAAAATGACTCTATCAAATCTCTTCTCCAAGGAAAATAGTCCTAACTTCTCCAATCTATCAACATAACTGAAGTTCCTCTTCCCTGAAACCATTCTGGTGAATCTTTTCTGCACCCTCTCTGATGCTTTCACATCCTTCCTAAAGTGTGGTGCCCAGAACTGTACGCAATACTCCAGTTGAGGCTGACCAGTTCAAAGTAACTCCCTTGCTTTTGTACTCTATGCCCCTATTGATAAAGCTTAGGATGCTGTATGCTTTATTAACTGCTATCCCAATTTTCCTGCCATCTTCAATGAGTTATGCACATATACACCCAGGTCTCTCTGCTCTTGCATCCCTTTAGAATTGTATCTTTTGCTTTATATTATCTCTCATTCTTTTTACCAAAATGAATCACTTCACATTTCTCTGCATTAAATTCCATCTGCCACTTGTCCACCCATTCCACCAAACTGTCTATGTCTTTTTGAAGTTCTACACTATCCTCCTCACAGTTCACAATACATCCAAGTTTTGTATCGTCAGCAAATTTTGAAATTGTGCCCTGCACACCAAGGTCTAGTTCATTAAATATACTTCATATTAATAATATTGCTTATTTTAAAATCATTTTTAATAAATTATAATCTTTCAGTCATTCAGATACAGATATCTTCTAACTGAGTGGTGCCTGAGCACTGATATTTTGACTTTGTAGATACAGGGGGACTAAATTGGATATCTCTGAAATTCGGGCTGAGGGATTGTGATGTGCGATTGTCCCATACCCAATTGAAGTGATGCAGGTAGCACACAAACTTTGTGTTGCCTGCTCATTTGCCGGATTGTGGCATGCAGCCCTGCACCTCAATGCACTCCTGACTGCCTGCATGCCTCAGCAGGGGGCCCAAGTTCATGTGAGATTAGCACCACTTAAAGCTTCACTACTGAAAACCAGACTGCACCTCTTAAAGGTGAGGTGTATCCTGGCTGCAGTCGGGGCTAAACCTGCTTGAGCAACATTGGAAGACCTTCAGGAAGAACCTGAAATGGTGCAAGAGGCAAGATTTTCTCGCTTCAGGCAACCAGGATGCCCTCCGGACAATTACCCAGAAGGTTGTGGAAGCAGGTAGCTATGGTGGTCAATGCCATTAGTCGGTGCCAAGGACCGGGATGCAGTGCCGCAAGAAGTGTAATGATCACATATGAGTAGGCAAGGTCAGTGAATGCATCCTCACATGCCAAATCCTACCAATTGCACCACTAGCCTCCCAAACGCTCCTTCCAGGAAAAAAAACCCAGCAATTTACATGTAAAATAAAAGCAAAATACTGCAGATGCTGGAAATCTAAAATAAAAACAAAAATTGCTGGAAATACTCAGCAGCTCTGGCAGCATCTGTGGAGAGAGAAGCAGAGATAACGTTTCAGGTCAGTGACCCTTCATCAGAACTGATCTGATGAAGGGTCACTGACCTGAAACGTTAACTCTGCTTCTCTCGCCACAGATGCTGCCAGACGTGCTGAGTATTTCCAGCATTTCTTGTTTTTATTATAGCAATTTACATGTATTTCTTTCATGTTTATTACACTGCTCACAATACGGTCTGCTCTATATTGGGGAGACCAAAAGCAGATTGGGTGACAGCTTTGTGGAACACCTCCAATCTGTTCGCGAGCATGACTCCGAGCTTCCAGTTCCCTGGTATTTTAATTCTCCACTTTAATCTCACACTGACCTCTCTGTCCTCAACCTACTGCAGTGTTCCAATAAAACTTAACATAAGCTCGAGTAACAGCACCTCATCTTTCGATTAGGCATCTTACAGCCTTCTGAACTCAACAGTGAGTTCAACAATTTCAGACTGTAATCTCTGATGAAGAGGGGAATAAAAAAGGAGGGGGCACAACATTGATTAAAGAAGCAATTATAACTGTAAGGAGGGATAATATGGTAGAAGGATCATCAAATGAGACTATATGGGTTGAACTTGTTACGACTGAGGCTGGAGCAGTGCACTGTCTTTTTCTAGTTCCACTTCTCCATGGGTCACAACCGATATTTAAATGTTTTACCCAGTTACCGATATGGCCAATTATATACTTTATTTTAGTTTCAGAGTAAAATCCACCAACCAGGTTTCTTTAATAAAAAAACAAAATTATTAATTTATGTTAAAACAAGACTTATTCAATAAAGATGCAAAGCTTATTAACACACAGGTCAAAATATAAAAGTTCACTTCGAAATTAACCCAACACATGAACACACACACACACCGGTTAAAGAAAAAATAAAGATGTTTTCTCTGCAGAAATGTCTTTACAAAAAAAGACAAAAAGAAATACTTTGGCCAAATACTTGTTAATTCTTGAAGGCAAAGTATAAGATATGGTATGTTCCCAGCTGGTCCTTTATTCTAACATACAAATATGCTTATCACTGGGATCTTTCTGGAGCAGTTCTGTTCAGGCGACATTGAGGATTAGTCTGGCAGGCTTTCCAGGAGAATCACTGCATCAGGGGTTTCAGCTATCACACTGGATTCTCAGGGTTTCTCAAAGAGGTGGAAAAAGGATGAGCTGGTGGCTTCTCTTTCAGCAGGCTTAACCCAAACTGAACCAAAACAATATCCAAAAATGAAACCAACTCTTGACCACCATAAATCTTGACATGTCACTTCTCTGTAAACAATTCCCCTAGTCATCAAGGCACCTGTTCTTTACTTAGCTTAAGACATGTACCATCCAGTAAGGGTTTGTTTTTAAACAAAGTCCCAAGTCCTTCCAGTGACCTTTTTTTTAAAAAAAGAAACAAAATCCAGCATCTATGGAATCTCTTTGGTGTTTCAAATGAATCAATTTGCACAATTTTTAAACAGGAGTCCATAAAAAATATTAAAAATGGAAGCACTTTCATAACAAACTGAAGATCAAGAAGGGGCAATCACACTACTGAAATAGTACTATGGACCCCCAAACAGTCAGAGGGAGATAGAAGAGCAAATATGTAGGCAAATCTCTGAGAAGTGCAAAAACAATAGGGCAGTAATAGTGGGGGATTTCAACTACCCTAATATTAACTGGGATAGAATAGTTTGAAAGGCATGGAGGGAGCAGAATTCTTAAAATGCTTTAGGAGAACTTTTTTAGCCAGTACGGTAGCAAGCCCAAAAAGAGAGGGGGCAGTTCTGGACTTAGTTTTAGGTAATGAAACTGAGCAGGTGGAAGGGATGTCAGTTGGGGAGCACTTTGGTGGAAGCGATCATAATTCAGTTAGATTTAGGGTAGTTATTGAAAAAGACAAAGATTGATCAGGAATTAAATTCTCAATTGGGGCAAAAAGTTATTTTAGTTAACTGAGAAATGATTTAGTTAAAGTGGACTGGAAACAGCTACTTGAAGGTAAATCAGTGCCAGATCAGTGGGAGGCATTCAAGGAAGAGATAGAGAGGGTTCAGAGCAAGTATGTTTGCTTAAAGAAAAACGGTGGGACTAACAAATCCAGAGTCCCCTGGATGACAAGGGGCTTAAAGGAGAGGATAAAGAAAACAAGGGAAGCTTATGACAGATACCAAGGATTCAATACTGCAGAAAACCTAGAGGAGTATAAAATGTGTAGGGGTGAAATTAGGAAAGCAAAGAGAGGGCATGAAAAATACTGGCAAACAAAATCAAGGAAAGCCCAAAGAATTTTTTCTAAATACATAAACAGCAAGAAGATAACTGAAGAAAGAGTAGGGCCTATTAGGGACCATAAGAGTAACCTGCTTGTGGCGGTGCAGGACATTGGTATGGTTCTTAATGAATATTTTGCAGTTGTTTTCACAGAGAGGATGATACAGGCAATGCTGTCAGGGAGGAGGAGTGTGAAATATTAGATGAAATTAACAAAGTGAAAGAGTAATATTAAGGGGTTTAACATCTTTGAAAGTGCATAAATCCCCAGGCTCGGACGAAATGTATCCTAGGCTGTTAAGGAAAGCAAGATAAGAAATAGTGGAGGCTCTGACCATCATTTTCCAATCCTCTCTGGTGACAGGTGTGGTGCCAGAAGCCTGGAGGAAAGCTAATGTTGTACCATTGTTTAAAAAGGGAAAAAGGAATAGACTGAGTAATTACAGGCCAGTCAGCCTAACCTCGATGGTAGGAAGATTATAGGAAAAAATTCCGAGGGACAGGATAAATCTCCATTTTGAAAAACACAGATTAATCAAAGACAGTTAACACAGATTTGTTAAGGAAGGTCAAGTCTGATTAACATGATTGAATTTTTTGAGGAGGTAACAAGGAGGGTCAATGAGGATAGTGCATTTGATGTAGTCTATATGGATTTTAGCAAGGCTTTTCATAAGGGCCGACGTGGTAGTATGATCACAAAAGTAAATGCCTATGGGATTCAATGCAATGGATCCAAAATTGGCTCAGAGGTGGGAAGTAAAGGGTAATGGTCAATGGATGTTTTTGTGACTGGAAGACTGTTTTCAGTGGGGTTCCGCAGGGCTCAGTACTCAGTCCCTTGCTTTTTATGGTATATAATCAATGATTTGGACTTGAATATAAGGGGTATAATTAAGAAGTTTGTAGTCAATACAACATTGGCTGTGTAGTTGATAATGAAGAAGAAAGCTGTAGATTGCAGGAAGAGATCAATAGACTAGTCAGAGGGACAAATGGAACAGGGCAAATGGAGATCAGTCTGGAGAAGTGAGGTAATGCATTTGGGGAAGGCTAACAAGGCAAGGAATACACAATAAATGGTAGGATACTGACAGGTGTAGAGGAACAGAGGGGCCTTCGAGTGCATGCCCACAGATTCCTGAAGGTAGCTGGACAGCTAGATAAGATGAAGGAGGCATACGAGATACTTGCCTTTATTAACAGAGGCATAGAATATAAGGGTTGGCATATTATGCTGGAACTGTATAAGGCACTAGTTCGGAGATAGCTGGAGAAAACTGCATGCAGTTCTGGTCACCGCACTATTGGAAAGATACAATTAGAAGGATACAAATGAGATTTACAAGGATGTTGCCTGGACTGGAGAATTTTAGTTATGAGGAAAGATTGGATAGGCAAGGGTTGTTTTCTTGGGAACAGAGGAGGCTGAGGGGAGACCTAATTGAACTGTATAAAATTATAAGGAGTCCAGATAGAGTGGATAGGAAGGCCCTATTCCCCTTGGTTGAGGTGTCCATAACCAAGGGGCATAAATTTCAGGTAAGAGGAGGTTTAGAGGGGACTCGAGAGGAGTTTTTTCATCCAGAGGGTGATGAGGCTCTGGAACTCACTGCCTGAAAAGGTGGTAGAGGCAGAAACCCTCATAACATTTAGAAAGTACTTGGAGTGCTGTACCCTACAAGGCTATGGACCCAGAGTTGGAAAGTGGGATTAAGCTGGATGGCTACTTGTCAGCTAGTGTGGATACAATGGGCAGAATGGCCTTCTATGTAAATTTCTTTGATTTTCTGCTCCCACTTTGTTTCCTTGTCTTTGTTTCAGTCTTACTCTTGTTTTTCTCTTGTTTTTGCTTTCTGGCAGCAGTTCATTATTCTGCCATTCACACCTCCTCTAGACACATCTTTTTTTTTAACATGTCCCATTACCACTTCCTTTGGCCCTGCACCACCAACTCTTTTGTCATTTAATATTTCCCGTCTTACACCCTATCACAGACCCTCCATTTCATTCTTTTCCCACCCTTCCCCATTTCATCTGCTTAAAACCTATTATGTTTCTAACTTTTCCCAGTTCTGATGAAAGGTCTATGATCTGAAACATTAACTCTATTTCTCTCTCCACAGATGTTGCTAGACCTGCTGAGAATTACTCCCATTTTCTGTTTTTATTTCAGATTTCCAGCATCCGCAGTATTTTGCTTTTGTGATTAGTTGAGTATTCTATTGTATGGTGTATAGAATGTGTTGTTGGATAAAGTTGGTACAGTATAGTTGTTTTGTGGCATCTTTTATTTCTGTATTTCGACTAAGAGGAAGGCTGTGATGGTTGGCAACAGAGCCATGGTTAGATGGGGATGTGTTGAGCAACTGAGGTCTGGGGATTCATTCAGGGGAATTGGACTCTAATGATGCACTCATTGAAAGCCCATTTGGACCACGGATGTGCCGATTGCTTCCTCCCTTCCTCCTCCTCTTCCTCTTCCTCCTCCTGAGGTGGCCGCTGAAGCCCTGGTGGCAAGGGCTTTGCCCTTATGATGATCAGGTTGTGGAGGAGACAGCAGATCATCACAAGTCCAGACACCAGCTCCGGAAGAGTGCTTCTCCTGAGCAGTTCAGGCAGTGGAACCATTGCTTCGGAACACCAATAGTCTGCTCTCAATGTTCCTCATTGCAGCATGTGTGATCAGGTGATGGAGGGGAGTCATTACCACAAGTACAGTGGTAGTACTTGTCACTGAACAGCCACCCTCCAGTTCAATGTGTTTGCAGGATAAATGAGCCATGACTGGGAATTCACCAACATGATGTTCTGGGCGTGATCGTACACCATTTGCATGTTGAGACCGTGGTAGCCCTTGTGGTTTCAGTACATCTCCCCGTTCAGATGCGGTGCCCTCAAGACTACATGTGTGCAGTCAACGGCACCCTGCACCACGGAGAAGCCCACTATCCTGATAAAGCCATGTGCCAGCTTGTCCTGCTTCTCTCTGTTTAGAGAGAAGACAATGAAGTCCCCTTTCCTGCCATCCAGAGCCTCAGTGACTTCCTGGATGTAATGATGTAATGTGTACAGTGATATGTTGCCAATGTCACCTTTTTCAGCTTGGAAAGATCCACTGGTGTAAAATGTGAAGCCACAATCACCTTGCCAGCCACTGGCAGCAAGCACTGTCACATCCTACTCTGAGGCTGCAGGTCTGGTTTCGAGAGGTGGCACTGTTGTGTGACCACCTCCTTGGTGATGTGCAGCCACTGAACACACTGCTTCTGGCTTAGGTGCAGGTAGGAGAAGTGCTCATGAAAAACCGAGATGGATAAGGCCTCCTGCTCAGACCCTCCTCCTCCTCCTCCTTCTGTGAGCAGCTTGTCTTCTCGACTGCTTCTGCTCCATGTCCCTCTGATGCTGCAGCCCAAAGGGAACTGCAACTATAGCCCCCATGACTGGGAGCAATTGGTATACTAGGAGGCCTTTCAGAAGCACACAACTGCTTCCAAATGTCTATCACCACTCCTTGCTGACTGAACTAACCTCTCACAATTCCTCCAACAATCCCACACTTTCACTAACTCTGCAACAGGAAGATAGTCAAAAGTACCTTGCTGCAGGTTGAATGGTGACGCCTTTAATTGGACTGGTAGCAGTGTGTGGTCCCTCGTGCAGCTGAATGCATGTTTAGGTGGGAATGATTTGAGAGATAACTAGAGCAGTGAGGTCCAAAATGACAGGTTTGTTGTCAAATAAGGAATAGACGCTGACTGACATCGCACCACTCTGCATACTTCCGGCGCTCACGTGCAACGCCCGTGCTATCACCCTCTTACGAACATACAAACATATGAATTAGGAGCAGGAGTAGGCCACTAGGCCCTTCGAGCCTGCTCCGCCATTCAGTACGTTCATGGCTGATTACTCCACATTTCCACCTACCCCTGATAACCTTCCACCCCCTTGCTTATCAAGAATCTATCTACCTCTGCCTTAAAAATATTCAAAGACTCTGCTTCTACCGCCTTTTGAGGAAGAGAATTCCAAAGACTCATGACCCTCTGAGAGAAAAAAATGTCTCCTCATCTCTGTCTTAAATGGGTGACCTCTTATTTTTAAACAGTGACCCCCCAGTTCTGGATTCTCCCACAAGGCGAAACATCCTTTCCACATCCACCCTGTCAAGACCCCTCAGGATCTTATATGTTTTCAATCAAGTCACCTCCTGTCCTTCTAAATTCCAGCGGATACAAGCCTAGACTGTCCAATCTTTCCTCGTAAGACATAGCAATCGACATGGGTCACGCTAGAAGTGGTTTGGAGCCACCCCCCACCATTCTTAACCTCAAGCAGTTCTCACAGCATGAGCCAAGTTTTGTGGTCATGAGCTTGATTTTTTTTTTGTTTCATCTGGAAAGAAACGGAAAGATTCTTCATTCCTTCAAGGAGTTGGCCTTAACCATAGTTTGGTTAATCTCTTCACATAGAATTTACAGCACAGGAACAGGCCATTCAGACTAACAGATCCATTCCAGATCCACACAATCCTCCTCCTATTCTATTTCATCTAACTCTATTGGTGACAACAACAACTTGCTGTTTTCTTATTCATTCACAGAATGTGGGGGTCACTGGCAAAACCAGCAATTTAATGCCCATCACCAATTACCCTTGATCAAGTGGCAATCAGCCTTCTTGAATGCAACTGAGTAGATTGCTAAATAATTTCAGAGGGCAGTTAAGATTCAACAACATTGCTGTGGGTCTGAAGTCACATAGAGACCAGACTGGGCAAGGATGGCAGATTTCCTTCCCCAATGGATACTAGTGAACCAGGTGGGTTTTTGCAGCAATCCAATAGTTCCATGGTCACCATTACTAATACAAGCGTTTTATTCCAGATTTGTTTTAGTTAATTGAATTTAAATTCCCCAACTATTATATTGGGATTTAAACTCACGTCACTGAATCATTAGTCTAGGCCTCTGGATTAGTCGCCCAGTAACATAACCACTACTATACTACCATACTCTTGCATGCCTTTATCATAATAAAAGGCATTTTAAGGATCTTCATGGGAGCGTCATCAAACAAAATTTATCAAGTCAAGAGGAGAGTTTAGATACATGATATTTAAGATGTTAAACCAAGGCCCCGTCTGCTCTCTCAGGTAGGCAGAAAAGATCACACAAAGAAGAGCTGGGGTGTTCTGCCTGGTGTTCTGGTCAACATCTATCCCTCAACTAATGCCTTAAAAAAACATTATCTGGTTATTAAGAGAGCTTTTGGGCCAACCATCAAGAAGATCGCCCCCCTCAAATCTAAATCAGGGGACACGATCACTTATCAACTCAAGCAAATGGACCGCTGGGTTGAGCACTACCTAGAACTGTACTCCAGGGAAAATGTTGTCACTGAGGCTGTCCTCAATGCAGCCCAGTCTCTGCCAGTCATGGATGAGCTGGACGTACAACCAACAAAATCAGAACTCAGTGATGCCATTGATTCTCTAGCTAGTGGAAAAGCCCCTGGCATTACTCCTGAAATAATCAAGAGTGCCAAGCCTGCTATACTTTCAGCACTGTACGAACTGCTTTGCCTGTGCTGGGATGAGGGAGCAGTACCACAGGACATGCGCGATGCCAATATCATCACCCTCTATAAGAACAAGGGTGACCGCGGTGACTGCAACAATTACTGTGGAATCTCCCTGCTCAGCATAGTGGGGAAAGTCTTTGCTTAGTGCTTTAAACAGGCTCCAGAAGCTGGCTGAGTGTGTCTACCCTGAGGCACAGTGTGGCTTTCGAGCAGAAAGATCCTCCATTGACATGCTGTTCTCCCTTCGCCAGCTACAGGAGAAATGCCGAGAACAACAGATGCCCCTCAACGTTGCTTTCATTGATCTCACCAAAGCCTTTGACCTCGTCAGCAGATGTGGTCTCTTCAGACTACTAGCAAAGATCGGATGTCCACCAAAGCTACTAAGTATCATCACCTCATTCCATGACAATATGAAAGGCACAATTCAGCATAGCGGCGCCTCATCAGACCCCTTTCCTATCCTGAGTGGAGTGAAACAGGGCTGTGTTCTCACACCTACACTGTTTGGGATCTTCTTCTCCCTGCTGCTCTCACATGCGTTCAAGTCTTCAGAAGAAGGAATTTTCCTCCACATAAGATCAGGTGGCAGGTTGTTCAACCTTGCCCGTCTAAGAGCAAAGACCAAAGTACGGAAAGTCCTCATCAGGGAACTCCTCTTTGCTGACGATGCTGCATTAACATCTCACACTGAAGAGTGTCTGCAGAGACTTATCAACAGGATTGCGGCTGCCTGCAATGAATTTGGCCTAACCATCAGCCTCAAGAAAACAAACATCATGGGACAGGATGTCAGAAATGCTCCATCCATCAACATCGGCGACCACGCTCTGGAAGTGGTTCAAGAGTTCACCTACCTAGACTCAACTATCACCAGTAACCTGTCTCTTGATGCAGAAATCAACAAGCCCATGGGAAAGGCTTCCACTGCTATGCCCAGACTGGCCAAGAGAATGTGGGAAAATGGCGCACTGACACAGAACACAAAAGTCCGAGTGTATCAAGCCTGTGTCCTCAGTACCTTGCTCTACGGCAGCAAGGCCTGGACAACGTATGTCAGCCAAGAGCGACGTCTCAATTCATTCCATCTTCGCTGCCTCCGGAGAATCCTTGGCATCAGGTGGCAGGACCGTATCTGCAACACAGAAGTCCTCGAGGCAGCCAAAATCCCCAGCATATACACCCTACTGAGCCAGCGGTGCTTGAGATGGCTTGGCCATGTGAGCCACAAGGAAGATGGCAGAATCCCCAAGGACACATTGTGCAGCGAGCTCGCCACTGGTATCAGACCCACCGGCCGTCCATGTCTCCGCTTTAAAGACACCTGCAAATGCGACATGAAGTCCTGTGTCATTGATCACAAGTCGTGGGAGCCAGTTGCCAGTGATCGCCAGAGCTGGCGGGCAGCCATTAAGGTGGGGCTAAAGAGAGGTGAGTCGAAGAGACTCAGCAGTTGGCAGGAAAAGAGACAGCAGTGTAAGGAGAGAGTCAACTGTGTAACAGCCCCGACAACCAACTTTACCTGCAGCGCCTGTGGAAGAGTCTGTCACTCTAGAATTGGCCTTTATAGCCACTCCAGGCGCTGCTCCACAAACCACTGACCATCTCCAGGCGCTTACCCATTGTCTCTAGAGACAAGGAGGCCAAAGAAGAGAAGAAGAAGATCTGGTTATTGTCACATTGATGTTTGTGGGACCATAACTGCACACTAAATGGCAGTTGCACCTCTTAGATTACAAGTGGGCCTGATCCGAAAGATGACAACACTGACAGTGCAGCAATCCCTCAGTGTTGCACTGGAGTGTCAGCTTATATTTTGCACTCAATTTTCATGAGGTGGGTCTATCAACTCCCAACATTCTGACTCAAGAGATAAGAGTGCTCTCCACTGAGCCACAGCTGATACTGATGCTGATTGGCTATTTTCATCCTAATTATTCATTGGACCCACTTTCATTTTAATTAGAATGCAACCTTTCGGTTTGACTGTAACTCACTGAAGTTTTCTGAATATGAAATTAGGTGCGAGTACAATGCATAATTTTCAAATCAAGTTTGACGCCTGGGCATGTGTGACAGGTATGGGCATGCAAAGGATTGTATGCAAAGTAATAAAATAACCTACTGAGCTACTGCTGTCAGTTTCTGTATTTCAGATTTATTACGATGGCTGTGATTATCTGCACAAAAATAGAATAAGAAATATTGAAAGTAAATGGACGAGGTCTCGTTGAATGTTACCAATTGTCAGCTACACGTTTCAGAAATACTACCAGTTATTCCTTATCTCCATGCGTTATCATGTCTAAATGGGTTATTTAAAATGGAATAAGTTCAGCAGTTATAAGGTTTTTTAAGATGTCAATATTTTTGAGAGATATGTAATGTATTATACTTGCAGCTCAACTTCACAGAAACTTTGCTATGGAGAAGAGAATGAATATATGAATAATTTAACTTTGTTCTTTTACTTCCATTTACATATAAGACATTTAAATTTGCAGTTAAATACTAAGCACGCCTTAATAAACTGACAGCATGAAAGGACTTAATCTACTAGAGAGTCTAGAGTAGAAAGTTATTCTATTTATACTGGTAACAGTTGCAGCCTCCAATGTTGTTCAGAAAACTCCCCCATTCCTTTACTTGGCATGGATTTTCCTCCACTGCATCAGCCCTAAATCAAGTGGTGTACTAGTGTGGAATGAAAGAAAATCAGGATGCTTGTCCGCTGCAGGGAAGTAAGTCACCCGTGTCCAACCTGCCCTGACAGATGTGATTGGCAGCAGGGCCTGGAAAACCCATCCATTTTATCTTTCCTTCTGACTCCTCTAAACCCCAAGGACTGACAGGATAAGAGTGAGGTTATTCCCTTTTGTAGTAACAGAATACCTGCTGATACCCCTTTTCGAGAGTGAATGTCCCAGTCAAGTATATGAGCCTGATTTTCCTTCTGGGATTTGGGAAGTAGACGATGGGGCCGCATCTGGGTCTTATATCGCCCCAGGGAGAATCAGTCACAGGCCCTAACTTTCACAGGCCCTGTTAATTGGCTGGAGAGTGGGTTGGGCAGCCAGTTAGTGGCAGTGGAGGTGGGACTGAGCGAGTGTGGGCCTAATTTGAACAGGGCACGACAGCCATTACATTGGCTCTTGTTTTACTGAGCAGATTGCATCAGCTGCGATGGCAGAGGAAAGGCAGAGGTCTGGAACCGAGGGCAGGGCTGCTCCTCACTTCTCAGATGCTGACCTGGAGGTACTCCTTGCAGCAGCGACAGAGAGGAGGGAGGGCCTCTTTCTGGTGGGTTTCAGGAGAAGGCCACCCTCCCAAACCAATCAGGCATGCATTGAGGTCGCCGAGACTGTCAGCAGACGAAATGTGGTGAGGAGGAACTGGGTGCAGTGATGGCAAGGGTGAGTCTGATGCCAGACCCTCATGGCAGGCCTCTAGGTATTCATTCTACAGACACACTAGCTAAGGAGCTCAGGGCATATGTTGCTACTGGCCCCTTAGCAAGGCTCAGAGCCCTAGCGGTGTTGAGGACATCAGCACTAATACATACAACTTCCTAACTCAATGAGCCGATGGAAATGGCCATAGAGGCCAGCAATGTCTTAGATCTCTCTCTTTTGTTCTTGCAGGAGAAAAGGGCTAATAATGCCCAAGAAAGGGCACAAACTAGAGGAGGAGTCCCCCATTTGCACATTGTGACCGTCATGGAGGAGGGAGTTATGGAGATTGCCAGGGTGACCCCTCCCAGGATCAAGTCAAGGAAGGCGAGATGGGCATTCCTGGTGGGAAGGGTGGAAAGATAATGCAATCTGTAAATGAAAGTAAAGGAAATGCAAAAGACTGCTGTGTTGGGAAACCTCAGCACTGCCGAGGCTTCTGCTCTCCAAGACTGGTTCTCTTCTTGTGTCTCCCACAGGTTCTGACATAGAGGGGGAAGGACAGAATCTGTGTCTGCACCGGGACAAGATCTGGCATCAGAGACATCAGACTACGCACCCTCACACCTTACAAGCCCTGGATAATGAGCACCTCAGCAGTGAGCAAGAAGAGGTGAGAGAGACAGAGGCTGCTGTTGGCAGTCCCCCTCAGAAAATGGAGAACAGACACAGCCATGCTCAGCTGGGAACTGATGCAGGGCCTCGGGAGTCACGAGAGTGACTGTCAGCAACATATCTGCTCCCAAATGTTGGTGCACGGTCATGGGCTGAGAAAGGAGGAGTCCATTCAACTCATGTGCACCACCACGGCTCAGAGCTTTGAGTGCATGAGCTCCTCCATTGAGGCAGTGGTCAGTCTCATGGAGAACCATATGTGGCAGCAGTCGGAGTGAATGCAGGAGCAGTGCACTGATATGCACAGAATGCATGCCACACTCTGTAGCCTTGACCCACCACTAGCACTGATGGAGCAGAAATGTTTGGAGCTTATGCCAGTTGCGCCCCAGCTGGTGGTCCCCTCCAGCCATCTGGAGCACCAGCCAAAGGCTGGGGCAGTCACTGAGAAGGATGAGGGTCCCATCATCATCAGTGGCCTCCTTGGCCCCTCTGACTAATGGAGCATCTGTGCAGCAGGGCCCAGTGACGGAGGCGGCCCCTGCACTGATGCCAGTGCAGCAGCCCAGGGCAACTCCACGACCAGGATGATGGCCACATGTATCTCAGCTCCAAGCAGAGAGGAGTGAGCAGGCTGCCTCCACATTCTCTGAGGCCACAAGGGGAGCACTGTGTAGAAGTGGGGTTTGCTTCACCTGTATATGTGTATTTCTTCTCTCTTTCAACACTATGTGAATATTAACCTTTGACGGCACATGTGTGAGCTTCTATTCTTTAATGGCAAGACAGGAAGGGAGCGAAGAGGTCATGAACGTAAGCAAGGGTTCTTGAAGAGAGACATTGAAACTTATAGACACACTTGCGTCATTCATTGGTGGTAAGGGTTGATCTATTCCAGGCTGCATCTTCAATGGAAGTGCTGTTACAGGCAGCTCAAACTGAGACCATGTCGTCTTCCTAGGTTAGAAGTGCTCAGCTGAAATGTATCTGGATCAGATGATCCCTTATGTTGATGACATTCTGATGAGATCCTTTAGTCTTGAACTGGCCTGAGCCACCTCCCGCTGCAGCCAGGATATCTCTGTGTTCTTCATCTTCCTCCCTCTCCTTTTCCTCCTCCTCTTCCATGTCCTGCTCCTCCTCTTCCTCTGATGAACTGTATTATTCCAGAGCCTCACCGTCTTCAAGGCCCACACCTCTCTGGAGGGCCATGTTATGGAGAGTGCAGCAGATCACCACAATGACTGAGACCCTTGCAGGAGTGGACTGCAGGGCACCTCCTGACCTGTCCAGGAACCAGAATCGCATCTTCAGAAGGCTGATAGCCTGCTTGATCCTTATGAGTAGTGGTTTTAGTTGTACCGCCTCTTTGATTAATCTCAGGTTCTAATAGAGGGATGAGTAGTCATCTCTTCCAGGATATCCCTTGTCCTTTAGAATCTATCCACGGAGTTTGGGGGGTGGAATGAAGAGCTGTGGCACTCTGGACTGCTGGAGGATGAAGGAGTTCTGGCAGCGGCCAGGAAAGCTGGTGCACACATGATCAGCTGAACATTTAGGGAGTGGAAGCCCTTCCTGTTGAATCTCACTGGCCAGTCACTGGGTGCCTTGATGGCCACAAGAGTGCAGTTGATTTTGCCCTGCCCCTGGGAGAATCCAGCGATGGAGGCAAAACCCATTGTGTTCTGTGAGGCCCCATCTGTCTAGAATTGAATGTACTGTCCAGCTCTTGAAAAAAGGGCATCAGTGACCTGCTGACACCACCAAGATCCACATCTGATCCTCAGAAGGAGCCAGAGGCAAAGAAGTTCAAGTCCACAGTGACTTTGACGGCTCCTGGCAGGTCATGGTGAGCAGTGCTGCAAGGTGTGAGATCTTCCGCCATGAGGGCACAAATCTCAGTGACCATCTGCCTAGAGAGCTGTAGTCTCCTGTGGCACTGGTTCTCTGACATCTCAAGGTAGCTCCGTCTTCGGCGGTAGACCCTATGCTGAGGGTACGCCCTCCGTTGCCTTCCTGCCCCTTGTCAGTCTTCTCTGCCCTCCTGTTGCCTGGGGCTCTTCCTTTCCCGTAGAGGATGATGCTCCTAATCACCACTAGACCCTAAATCTGAGAATCGTGCTCCAGTTACCAGCTGTTGTCTTCCTTGCGCTCAGCTGGACTCCTTATAATGACTGGAAACCTTACCCCCTGCTCTCATTCCCCCATGATGCCAGGAGGGTGCACAGCCGAGGGTGTTTTGACCACTCTCTCTGCAACCTGTGCACACCCGATGGCAACTTTATGCCAATGGCTGAGTGCCTCTCTCAGCCCTTCTCCCTTTTATGAGTCCACCTAATTCCAGGGGGTGGCCATGACTGACTCTCCACAGTGTTGGCGCCTCCATGCACCTGGTCTGCCCCTGACCCAGCGTGCAACCCATGTGCCCCTACTAAAATCCCAAACTGGACCTCTACAAACTCTCAATGATCTCCTCAACTAGCTTAATTAGCCTTATTCCCAAATCAGGTGGCTTTTTCTTTAAAGAGCCAGCACAGGCAAGATGGGACAAACGGCCTCCTTCTGTGCCGTATCACCCGATAATCGGAGGAAATCATTTTTTCCGACTGTAGCTTGATTCTTAGTCACCTTCTTGCATGGCTTTTCACTCCATGATTGGCACTGTCAAAAAGTGATCATAGCAACTGTCAGATTACCGGCAGGAATTGATCTATCTAAGGAAGGAATCCATGAAATTGAGGAATTTGACAGCTGCCCATTCAAAAGCACAGTCAAGGATGCTAACCTGTACAATAGCAACCTTGCTGCTGCTGCAGCTGGGATCAGCTGATTCAGCATAGACTGCGGAGTTGGACCTGAGCCCATTCCAAGTCTGTTTGGCTCAGTGGCAAAGTAGAGTGGGTGGTTACCAACTGAGACATTGCAGGGAGAGGGTGAGACTCGTTGCTCATCAAGAAGTATGGTGTCTTAATCTTCTATAGTAATACTGTATCATATCACACACAGCCTGACTAACATATGTAGGATAAAAGCAAAATACTGCAGATGCTGGAAATCTGAAATAAAAACTGAAAGTGCTGGAAATACTCAACAGGTCAGGCAGCATCTATGAAGAGAGAAGCAGAGTTAACGTTTCAGGTCTGTGATCTTTCATCAGAGCTGGCAAAGGTTAGAAAATAATTATCTTTAAACAAGTGAAGGGGGCGGGGAGGGGTTTGGTGGTGAACAGAATAAAATGGAAGGTGTGTGATAGGGCGGAGGGCAGGAGAGATTAAATAACAAAGCTCTCATAGGACAAATGCAGTGTGTTAATGCTTGTGGTGAAAGACAAAGCATTAGTCCAGAGAGAGTGTTAATGGCAGAGTAATGAGCAGCTCTGTCCACATGAAAAAACATGCACATGGTTAAAAAAAATAAAATAACAAAAAAAATGCAAGCTCGAGGAGCAGCATGTGATCTTTCGATTGGGCATCTATAGCCTCATGGACTCAACCTTGAGTTCAACAATTTCAGAGCATGACTGGCCTTTTTTAATATTTTTCTTTTTATTTTATTTTATTTTACAATCTAAAATAGAACTTTCAAATTGGAAGAAAGCTAACTTCAATGGGATGAAAGGGGATCTAGCCAGAGTAAAATTGAACCAAAGACTGACAGGAAAAAATGTAATGGAACAAAGGGTGATCTTTAAGGAAGAGATGCTTCAGGTATGGGTGAGGTACATTCCAACAGAGGGAAAGGCAGGGGAACCAAATAAAGGCTCCTTGGATGACAAGGGAAATAGAAAATATGATGAAATAAAAAAATATTGTGTATGATTCATATCAGGTGAATTCTTCAAGTGAGAACCAGGCCAAATTACAAAAAGTTGAGAGGGGATGTGAAGGGGAAAATAAGACTGGCAAAGAGAGTATATGAGAATAGAATGACAAATAACATAAAATGGATCTCAAATACCTTCTACTGACATGTAAGTAGTAAGGGGATAGTAAGAGGCAGGGTGAGGCCTATTAGGAACAAAGTTGATATATGCTTAGGGGTGCAGGGCAAGGCTAGGATACTAGAGTACTTAGTCTTTACTAAGGAAGAAGATGATGATAAAATATTGGTAGAAGTGGAGATGGCAGAGGTAATGGATGGGGTGAAAATTGATAGGCAGGATGTACTGGAAAGGCTGGTTATGCTTGAAGTGGATAGGCCACCTGGTCCGGATGACTTGCATCCCAGGTTGCTAAAGGAAGTGGGAGTTGAGAGAGTGGAAGAGCTTTCCATAATCTTCCAATCTTCCCTAAATATGCGGGAGATGTCAGAGTATTACAAAATGGCAAATGCAACTTCCTTGTTTAAGAAAGGGTGTAAGGATATTCTTAATAACTACAGGAAAGGTAATGGCCTGGAGCTTGCTGCTGCTGAGGGTGGTGGAAGCAGAGACAATCAATGATTTCAAAAGGAAATTGGATAGGCACTTGAGAGAAACAAACGTGCAGGGCTACAGGGATAGAGAGGGGGAGTGGGACTGCTCTGCAGAGAGCTGGCAGGGACTTGATGGGTTGAATGGCCTCTACCTATGCCATAATAACTCTATGAGTCTATGGGCTGAATTTTATGGGCCTCCTGGAGATGCACTAGGAGGTAGGGGCCCATAGAATTGCGACGAGAGGAGGTGGGGGGGGAGGGTCTGTCGCCTTTCCGTCACACAGCAATTTTTCTGAAGTGGGATAGGCTGAAGATGGCCTTCCCGCCTAGAGGACACTTGAGGCCCTAAAAAAGCCTATTAACAGCCACCACATGGGGAGGTTGCCCAGTAAAACAAGGCAACCTCCCTGTGGGCATAGGATGGGTACTCATATGTGGGCAATATGTAGTCCATGGAGGTGCCTCACTGGGAAAACCTGCACCTCTCTGGACCCCCTCCCCCTGCACAAAACACCCATCTTCCCCCACCTCATCACCGGGACCTGCCAGTCTAGCCCCAGCGACCCCACTTCACTTACTTTGGATCCAGGCTCCAGCCATGGGTCTGGTCCCAAGGCCTCTGCAGTACTGGCAGTGGCCACCACTCCTGGTGGCACTGACAATACTACTGAGCTGCTGGCCCTGTGATTAGCTCGCAGCTTTTGGAGGTGGGATCCCTGTCTTTAAAGGGGCGGGCATCTCTGCGCTGGACTGATCAGTGGCGTGGCGCTGTAGAACCGCGCTGGTGGGGTCCCATATGGCCGAGGCGGGGTTCCCCCTGCCTTTTCAGTCTGGTCCCAGGAGCCCTGCCAGTGCCACGAAATTCAGCCCATAGATGCAGCTCCAGCAACACCCACAATCCAGAACAAATCAACCTGCTCCATCCACCAAGCCACACACCATCCTGATTTGGAAATATATCGTCGTTCCTTCATTGCCGCTGGGTCAAAATCCTGGCACTCACTAAAAGCACTGTGGGTATACCTATCCCACATGGACTGCAACAGTTCAAGAAGGCAGCTCACCACCACATTCTCAAGGGCAATTAGGGATGGGCAATAAATGCTGACCGAGCTAACGGCACTGACATTTCATGAACAAATAAAAAGAAATTGTACTAGTGTGTGCTCTGTAATGAGAGTATTTATAGCAATGTTATAAATCTGAATTAAAAACATCTGTTCCGATGAAGGGTCACTGACCCGAAACGTTAACTCTGCTTCTCTTTCCACAGATGCTGCCAGACCTGCTGAGTGGTTCCAGCATTTCTTGTTTTTATTTCAGATTTCCAGCATCTGCAGTATTTTGTTTTTATTATAAATCTGAATGCCTGTCTATTAGGGTACAATTTGTAGTAGCCATCGCGTGACTGAAAAGATGATGACTGGAGGGAGTTTGGAGTCATCCTCGAATAAAGTTTATAGCTTGAGATGGGTTGTACAATGCCTGTGATCTAGTAGAAAAACCATAAATTTTGATGCACAAAATATTACAAGTAGTCCCTTAACTTTCAATTCTCTCCCATCTCAAGATTGGTATTGAACACTAAATTGAGTGCAGCTTCTTTGGTACTCCCTGTAGTAATAACAGTTACATTTATATTGTGCCTCTCACATTACAGAGCTTCATACAGCACAGTAGTATTCCTGTTGAAGTGCAGTGATCATTGTTAGCATCTGCAGCAGCCACTTTTGCTGCAGCAACAAACCACAAACTGCCATGCTCTTAAGCCTAGCTACAGTACTATATTCCTGTGAAAGCTACCTTTGATATCCTTCAAAAGTTCTTGATTTACGATGTTTTGTTGTTATTGTTTAAACATTTTATTTACAGCTGTCCTCAAGGTATTGATCCACCCTAATCACAGCTTCTCTTGGTTCTAAGTACAACCATCAGACTTGTTTTTCTCAAGGGGACAGGGGAATAGAGTTTACAAACAAGAAGCTCTGTCATGCTGTGTAAACGGTCAATCTTTCTATCAATCATTAATGGTATTTTATTCCCCTCTCTAAAATATATTTCACAGCTAAAAACAAAGAGCTATTTTTTACAACAAACGTCTTGCCATCAATATCGCTTCAGTCCCTTTCCAATCTTTCCTTAATTCTTCTTCCCTCCATTCTTGGCTAAATAGCTCCCAATACATTCACAAAGAGATTTCAGCCTGAATCTCTGACCCCTGTCATTTTTGACATTGCCCACCTGTACAGTTATATTTTAAATCTTTCTTTCCCAGAATTTCAGATTTTGCAACTCCTTTCCTCTCTCTTCTTCAGCTCATTCAAGAAGTTGCAGCCCATGCCCTAACTAGCACCATGTTCCGTTCACCCATCACTTCTGTGCTCACTGATCTAAATTGACTCCCAGTTAAGCAACGCTTTGATTTCTTGTTTTCAAGTCCCTCCACGGTCTCACCCCCTCCACATCTCTGTAATCTCCTCCAGCCCCACAACTCTCCGAGATATCTATACTCCTCCAATTCTGGCCTCTTGAAGATCCCCGATTTTAGTTGCTCTGGTACCACTGGCCATGCCTGGGCCCTAAGATCTGGAATCCTTTCCCTAAACCTTGCTGTTGCTCTACCTCTCGTTCCTCCTTTAAGAAGCTCTTTAAAACCAACATCTTGGACCAAGATTTTACTCGTCTGCCCTAATATCTCCTTATGTGGCTCGGTGTCAAATTTTGTTTTATAACGTTCCTGTGAAGTACCTTGCAATATTTTACTACTTGAAAGGTGCTATATAAATATATTGTTGTTATTGTTCTCCCATTCCTTTTGCCATCAGCAGGCTTTTAAAACTTCAGCGTGGTGTTGCCTTATCATCTCTTAGTTTACCTTTTAGTTTAAGTGTTTTTAGGCTTGATGGTAGGACTCTTGCCTCTGAGTCACATGAAAGATCCCATGGCACCATTTCAAAGAAGAGTAGCAGAGTCCTCCCTGCTGTCCTCAACAATGTTTATCCCTCAACTATCATCACTAAAATGCCCCCTCCCTTGTGTTCTTATGTCCTGTAAAGAGGCTTCTTTATCTTCCACTTGAACAAATATTTTGTGTCTGTCTTCACCGTGGAAGACACAAGTTCATACCAGAAATAGGCAGTAACGTAGGGGCTAAAGAGAGTGAGGAAATTAAGGAAATTGATAACAGCAGAGAAAAGATATTAGAGAAACTTGAGGGATTAAAATCTGACAAGTTCCTGAGACCAGATGGCCTATATCAGTCATTGGGAAGATGCTGGAAACTATTATTAAGGAGGTCTTAACATTACACTTGGAAATGCATAGTATGATTAGAACAAGTCAGCATGTTTTTTTAGATTTTTTAGAGGATGTAACTAATAGGGTAGATAAAGGGGAACCAGTAGATGTAATATATCTGGATTTCCAAAAAGCACCCGATAAGGTGCCACATAAAAGATTAGTAGGCAAGATAAGGGCTCATGGTGTTGGGCTCAGCTATTTACTCTCTATATTAATGACTTGGATGAAGAGACAGAGAAAAATGTATCTAAGTTTGCTGATGATATAAAGGTCAGTGGAAAGGTAAGCTGCAGGGAGGACATAGAGAGGCTTCAAAGAGATATAGACAGGTTAAGTGAGTGGACAACAAGATAGCAAATGAAGTATAATGTAGCAAAGCGTGAAGTTGTTCACTTTGGTCGTAAAAATAGAAAAGCAGAATATTTTTTAAAAAGTGTGAAACTGCTAAGTGTTGATGTTCAGAGAGACTTGGGGGTACTCGTACAAGGAAGGCACAAAGTTAGCATGCAGGTGCAGCAGCCTATTAGGAAGGCAAATTGCATGGTGGCCATTATTGCAAGGAGACTGGAGTACAGGAATAAAGAAGTCTTACTAAAATTGTACAAGGTTTGTTGAGACTGCACCTGCAACACTGCGTGCAGTTTTGGTCTCCGCATTTAAGAAAGGTGGCGGGATTGGTCCCTGGGATGATGGGGTTGTCCTATGATGAGAGGCTGAGTAAATTGGGCCTATATTCTCTGGAGTTTATAAGAATGAAAGGCGATCTAATTCAGACATACAAGATTCTGAAAGGACTTGATAGGGTAGAAACTGAGAAATTGTTTCCACTGGTTGGGGAATCTAGAATGCAGGGGCACAGTCTCAGGATAAGGGGCCGATCATTCAGGACTGAGATGAGGAGAAATGACTACACTGAAAGGGTTTTGAATCTTTGGAATTCTCTACCCCAGAGGGTTGTGGATTCTCTATTGTTGTATATATTTAAGTCTGGGACAGATAGAATTTTGGTCTCGTGCGGAATCAAGGCATATAGGGAGCAGGCTGGAACGTGGAATTGAAGTCCAAGATCAGCCATGATCCTATTAAATGGCAGAGCAGGCTCGATGAGCCATATGGTCTATGTTTGCTCCTATTTCTTGTTCTCTTGAGTTCCATTCCTAGTTCATTTGCGGGTGTTATTCCCACACTGTTAGCCTATCTTTTCCCCATCGCAGATGCCGATGAACCTGCATTTGCAGCTTTTTCTTCTTTAATTTCAGAAGATGGAGGGTATAATTTGTGGATTATGTTGAGTCAGCTGATGTCAGTCTGTGTATCCAAAGGGTAAAATTGAGCAGTATTCCTGTTGTATGATCACCTTAAGAGTGATGTCCCTTTAAGAACTCAGTGTGCTAATGAACTAAGTACCAGGCTATAGTCATGCGACTAGAAACCATAGTCACTCTGCAACTGTAACACCCTAGAAAAAGGTTCTGTAAATAGTTTGCTCTGTATTGTATATACTAATTTAGCTGCTAATAAATCTTCTAGAGATCTTCAACGAACTGGAATCCACACACCTCATTGTGTTGCTTAAGATAACACAGTGAAACCCATGATATGGTGGCAGTGGTGGTGAATAGACAAGATATATGCTTGAAGACTATGGGTAAAACAGCTTTGAAAGCAACCCCTCCTACAGCCAAAAGAGAGAAAGTTCAAAAGAAATACTGGCCCAAACAGTGGAAAGAAGAAGAAACTTATCGCTAACTGTGGGAGACAGAGCACTAAATGATAGGCTGCAAATCAACTCCTGTGATCAGGTGAGTCATTGTGCTGACAGTCAAGGAATTTCAGTTTAAAAAAAAGCTTTGAAGTGCTTAAAAAATTGATATTTTTTAAAGACTCCGTCAGACAGAGAAAAAAAATGGGAAAACCCAATTCCTCTCTCAGGCTGATTGAGGTCGGCGTCATTACAGGAGGCATACAAAAAAAAAAGTGTGCGAAACCCTGAACACAACAGAGTCTCCTGTCATGCAGCCAAAGCTGAAAAAAAGCGTGAAGAACATACATGCACTCTAGTAAAAGAAAAGCAAAGGGGAAAAGTCTTGAACTTCCTATCGAACAGCTGTGTAAACATACAAGCTGAAGTGCTGAAAGCAAAATAAACAGAGAACACTGTCAAGCACCTGTTACTCGGACAGGCTCGACGCCATAGGAGATTTCAAAAGCGATGCTCTACTGTACCTCAGAGAGGATGCAATTCCATCTAACAACCCTCCCAGAAAGTGCAGTGTGCATGTACAAGAAAAGCTTAAGTGCGAGTTGGATGACATGGAATACAATCCGTCACGTGCATCATCACACAGACTGGTGCAGCTCAATTACATGCATATTGAAGAAAGATGGAGCAACCAGGGTATGTCTAGATCCGAGGCACCTAACCTCTCCCTAAAGCGATCCCCCACAAGATTCCAACACTAGAGGAATTGAATTCCAAGTTCACAGGAGCCAAATTCTTCTCCAAGTTGGAGGCTAAACATGGATATTGGTCGGTACACTTAGCTAAGGAATCTCAGGAATTCAACACCTTCAGAACACCATTCAGAAGATATTGCTTCCAGAGACTACCCTTCAGTTTATATGTCAGTCAAGATCTGCCAGAAACCCTCAAATGCTTTTGGCCTTACAGAGATGATATTGAGAGGCATTATCTTCAAAGAAAAACAAGTGATTGTGCCCAAAGCTCTCCAACAGGACATCTTGTCACAACTTCACCAAGGCCAGATGGGCATAGAGCGAACAAGATGACTGGCACGAGACACTGTTTATTGGCCAGAAATCAACGTTGACATCAAAAAGTTAGTGAGGATGTGAAAGGCATGCCACAGCCACCAGCCACAAAAACATAAAGAACCTCTACACCCTCACGAGATTCTATCAGTCCCTTGGTCCAAAATAGCCACTGATCTATTTTCTGTGACTGGAGATGACTTTATCTTAGTCACCGATTATTTCTTCAAATTTCCAATTGTCAGACAGGTAAAAGACACTTCAAGCGTAGTCGTCGCAGACACATTGAGTGCCATATTCAGTTTATTTGGTGCATCTAAAGAAATATTTCTGACAGTGGCCCACAGTATACGGGTAGAACTTTCAGTTATATGTGTGCCAAATGGGGCGTAAACCATATGACGTCCTCATCACATTACCCTAGATCTAATGGTCTTGCCAAGTGAATGGTTCACACAGTTAACTCACTTATCCTGAAGTGTAGGACAACAAAACAAGATTTTCATGTTGCCATGCTCCACCTCAGAGCTACACCAATGGCTATGGACTTACCATCGCCAGCAGAATTCATGTTTGGCAGACAAGTTCAAATGATTCTAGCAAATGAAGCAATTATTAAAGATGTTAAAGTAGGGCACTTAGAAAAAATCAAGGTAATCAGGCAGAGTCCACATGGATTTGTGAAAGGGAAATCATGTTTAACCAATTTATTGGAGTTCTTTGAGGGAGTTACATGTGCTGTGGTAAAGGGGAACCGGTGAGTGTATTGTACATAGATTTACAGAAGGCATTTGATAAGGTGCCACATCAAAGGTTATTGCAGAAAATAATAGCTCATGGTGTAGGAAGTAACATATTGGCATAGATAGAAGATTGGCTAACTAACAGGAAACAGAGAGTAGACATAAATGGGTCATTTTCTGGTTGGTAAGATGTAACAAGAGGTGTGCCACAGGGATCTGTGCTGGGCCATAACTTTTTACAATTTATATAAATGACTTGAATGAAGGGACTGAAGGTATGGTTGCTACATTTGCTGATGATACAAAGACAGGTAGGAAAGTAACTTGTGAAGAGGACATAAGGAGGTTACACAGGGATATAGATAGGTTAAGTGAGTGGGCAAAGACCTGGCAAATGGAGTATAATGTGGGAAAATGTGAAGTTGTCCATTTTGGCAGGAAGAATAAAAAAGAAGCATATTATCTAAATGGTGAGAGATTGCAGAGCTCTGAGATGCAGAGGGATCTGGGTGTCCTAGTGCATGAATCGCAAAAGATTAGTATGCAGATACAGCACATAATTAGGAAAGCTAATAGAATGTTATCGTTTATCATGAGGGGGATTGAATACAAAAGTAGGGAGGTTATGCTTCAGCTATACAGGGCATTGGTGAGACCACATCTGGAGTACTGTGTACATTATTGGTCTCCTTATTTAAGGAAGGAAGTAAATGCATTGGAGGCAGTTTAGAGAAGGTTTACTAGACTAATACCTGGAATAGACGGGCTGTCTTAGGAGGAAAGATTGGACAAGCTAAGCTTGTATTCGTTGGAATTTAGAAGATTAAGAGGCAACTTGATTGAAATATATAAGAATCTGAGGGGTCTTGACAGGGTGGATGTGGAAAGGATGTTTCCTCTTGTGGAGAACCCAGAACTAGGGGTCACTGTTTAAAAATAATGGGTTGCCCATTTAAGACCATAGCCACATGGAGATCACTTCACCAACAGGAGGTGGCTCAGCTACTTGAAGAGGTCCAGTCACATGATCCAGAAGCCACCCTTTTCAGCCCGCCTGGATTTGAAACAGTATCAGTCGACTGAACAGCACGTTCAGAAACACAGCTGCCTTGAAGCTGTATCTCACTTCTCTCAGGTCTTCTTGCAAGAAGAACAGAAGCCACAGTCTGCAAAACAGTAAGAAAATCTGCTCTCTGCCAGTTGTCTCTTCGTCAAGAAAAGGGTAACATCAGAAATTAAGCTGCCCCACCATATCTTCAAAAGTGCAAGAGGAAGAAAGAGATGAGGAGAAATTTTTTCTCTCAGAGGGTCGTGAATCTTTGGAATTCTTTACCTCAAAAGGCAGTGGAAGCAGAGTCTTTGAATATTTTTAAGGCAGAGATAGATAGATTCTTGATAAGCAAGGGGGTGAAAGGTTATTAGGGGTAGGTGGTAATGTGGAGTAATCAGTTCAGCCATGAACTTATTGAATGGCGGAGCAGGCTCGAGGGGCCTAGTGGCCTACTCCTGCTTCTAATTCGCATGTTGGTATGTTTGTGTGTTCTTAAGCCATCATCTGTCCAAATTCTCCAAGATGCAGGAGACACTGCTCGAAAAATAAGGGAGAATGAAGATATTGCATGACCGACATGCAGGGTATTACCTCAGCTACACATAGGACAAAAGGTCAGGGTCATACACTCCACAATGAGAACATGTTACCCACAGATGTATCCAAAGTATGCAGTGAGCCTAGTTCTTACGAGGTTACAACACATAATGGAGCAGTGTTGAGGAGGAACCAAAGCCAATTAAGAGAAGTATGCGATACTTCAATTGCGCACAGCGGACTCGAAAGAACACACTCCGACGATGAGGGTGTGACAGAACAACAGGACAACAACCAGCCATCTTTTGGATGAGACATTAAACTGAGGCCCTGGTTGCACTCACATGTGGACATAAACAATTTCTGGCAATCATTTTTATCCTCAACCAACATCATTAATGAAGAAAAGAATTTGAATTCAATTGTGCCATTCACAACCTCAGTATATCACTAAGTGCTTCACAGTCAATGAAGCATTTTCAAAGTTGAAGGGAACACAATAAGCAATTTCACGCACAACAATGTATCACAAACAATGGTGAGATAGATGACCAGCTAATCTGTTTTCGCAAAATCTTCCTTTCACACAGTATCTCTCTCAATCATTCTCTGTCCCTCTCTATGTCTGTGCCTGTCTCTCTGCATCTGTCTCCATCACTCAACTCATGAAATACTTGGTATAATTTTAGTACTTTTACTTTCATTTCTTTTTAATCTTCTGTTTCGTTATCTCTTTCCCTACTCTGTGATTTGCTGTCTAAATCCAAAGATTTCTGTTTGTGATCTAACACTGTTCGTACCTAGAGACGCTTTGCTGCTTTTACCATTGTGTTTTCACAATAGTTGTCTTTGGCTCCATGATCACAGGATTAGTTTTAAACTATCTCTGAGCTGTTAGAAAATGATGAACAATCGAGAAGGGAATGCTTAAAGCTTTTTCACTTTGTCAGCTGCTTAGCTTCAAACCCTGAACGACATACAAAGTTTACGTCAATGTTCCCATGAATTTGCAAGCATTTTAAATTTTACTTAATAACATACACCATTTGATTAGGTTCCCAAAAAGAGAGTTTTTAAGGAAAGAAAATAAAGGATTTATTCAGTACCTTTCACAATCTCGGGACACCCCAAGGCGATTTACAGCCAATGAAGTACTTTTGAAGTGCAATCACTGTTGTCATGTCAAGAAATATAAAATTCATTTGCAGTTCAATAAGATCCCAGAAAAGAGCAATGAGATAAATGACCAGTTGCTTTGATTTTGATGGTGGTCATTCAATGATAAAGGTTGACTAGAACATACCTGCTCTGCTTCAATTAGTGCCATGGGATCATTTATTGTCCACCTGAGGGCATTCGGGGCCCCAGTTTAATGCCTCATCTGAAAGATGTTACAAAAATAAAAGCAGCCACGTTAAAAAAAGGGTGACAGAAAACAGAGCAATGTGAGTAAATGGATCTTTGGATTGACCGGATGTGAGGGTGGGATGTCCCAGAGATCTGTACTGAAATCTCCATTTATATAAATGAAATTATATTTAAGTTTACTGATGATATCAAATTATAAAGTGTTGCAAACTAAGGATGCAGGTGACTGTGGCAGATTATAGAGAGGTTAACAGAATTGGCAGATTGAAGGGTGAATATTCTGGGATTCCCTATCTAACACCATTGCGAGACCATCATCACCACATGGACTGCAGTTGTTCATGGAGATGGCCCACCATCTACTCAGGCACCTAGGGATGGGCAATAAAGGCCAGCCACCGTGTTAGCTTTAGGTGCTTTGGGCCAGCAGAAAGTTGCCCACCCTCCAGGATTGTCCTGGAATTAAAGATTAATCTCCTGATCCAGAAATTCACCCTCTTGCACTTGAGTGTAGGCTCCACTGAGCACAGATTAGCCCTGCCTAATCCATTAGGTTCAACCTTTTCTTCTACGTCTTTGTAGCATACTGAAATCTCATTATACGAAGCTTCAGAGATCTGAAACCATGCAATATGATTTGTCACAGAATTACTTCAAGGCACAATTACCCACAGTCTGTGGTATCTCCAGAAAACAAAATAAGAATTTGACACTATGTCCTCCTAATCATTTCTCCCAGGCATTTACACCAACATCTTCCCCTCTCTGCTGCCACATCAACATGGGGTTGCCAACTTTGGTTAAACATATTCCTGGAGTTTTATGATATGACCTCCAGCCTCCAACCACCCCAACCAGTCAAACAGCCTGCCCCACCCCCACATCATCATTTTTCCAACTAATTAGCAAAAGTCTTCAGAGAAAATAATCAAGACACACAATTTGTTTTCATGCCCCTATGGTTTTTCTCGCTGGGTTTGGCCACAGCAGAGTCCAGGATCCAGGAGATGAATGATTAATTTCTGGAGACTCTAGGACAATCCTGGAGGGTTAGCAACTCGATAATGAACAACACCACTCAAACCTCTAATTATGTCAACAATATTGGATCAGGCTTATTAATTTATATTATTTAATTAGTCCTTTAAAAACAGAATTGGATTCATCTTAAGGACATTTGGAAAAAAATCATCACAGAGTCTACAATGATCTCTGAAGCCTCTACGTGATTGGGAACTGAGATAGTTAAAGGAATGTCAAACACCTTTTTTCAAATATAAAAAATGCATCATAGATCATTGCTTCCTGTGTCCAATTTTAAATCTTCTACATTCGTATACTCAATAAGATTATACACTGGAACCTAACAGAGCAGAGACCAGGCTAGAAAACACACCCCATCTTCAAGTTTATGCTTCACCAGGGATTTCAATTTCGCTTCCGATTATCGAACTGAGTTTCTGGGCTATTGACAATGGACAGAAGGAACATTTCCTCAAGATTTGTTAAATGAGTTGAGATAAACCTGAGTGTGCTATACTTGCTGAAATAATGCCATTATTTCAGCAAGAGTCATCCACTGTTTAATTTTCTTTAAAATGCCTTACAACTCTCCAAGAGCTCTGTGCTCCTTCAGTTCTGGCCTCTGACACATCTCCAATTTTCATTGCTCCACCATTGGAGGCTGTGCCTTCAGCCCCCTAAGCCCTAAACTCTGGAATTCTTTTCCTAACCCTCTCCAGCTCTCCACATCTAGTTCCTCCTTTAAGACACTCCTTGAAGCCCATGTCACATGTCCTAGCAGCTCCTTATGTGGCTTGATATCCAATTGTGTCTGATACTGCTCCAATGAAGTGCCTTGGGATTTTTATTATATTAAAGGAGCTGCATAAAGGCAATGTGAGCCGCATGGAAGATGGCAGGATCCCCAAAGACACATTGTACAGCGAGCTCGCCACTGGTATCAGACCCACCGGCCGTCCATGTCTCCGTTATAAAGACGTCTGCAAACGCGACATGAAATCGTGTGACATTGATCACAAGTCGTGGGAGTCAGTTGCCAGCATTCGCCAGAGCTGGCGGGCAGCCATAAAGACAGGGCTAAATTGTGGCGAGTCGAAGAGACTTAGTAGTTGGCAGGAAAAAAGACAGAGGCGCAAGGGGAGAGCCAACTGTGCAACAGCCCCAACAAACAAATTTCTCTGCAGCACCTGTGGAAGAGCCTGTCACTCCAAAATTGGCCTTTATAGCCACTCCAGGCGCTGCTTCACAAACCACTGACCACCTCCAGGCGCGTATCCATTGTCTCTCGAGATAAGGAGGCCCAAAAGAATAAAGGCAAAGTATTGAGGTTTAAAATCACATGCATGAGAATTTCATTCAAATGAATAATTTCTAACCTGAAGGTCGAGCAATTCAATGATGTTTTACAGGTGTAAAATGGGTGAAAATACATCAAAAATGGTGGGCAACATGTGCTTGCATATTCTGAGCTGGAAATGCAGCATGCCATATTGGTATAGGTGTCAGAATTTTTTAAAATTCGTTTCATGGGATGTGGGCATCGCTGGCAAGGCCAGCATTTGTTGCCCATCCCTAATTGCCCTTGAGAAGGTGGTGGTGAGCTGCCTTCTTGAACCGCTGCTGTCCATCTGTTGTTATGTTAGGTTATGTGCTGTTAGGAAGGAAGTTTCAGGATTTTGACTGTGAAGGAAAGGCGATATATTTCCAAGTCAGGATGGTGTGTGACTTGGAGGGGAACTTGCAGGTGGTGGTGTTCCCATGATCTGCTACCCTTGTCCGTCTAGGTGGTAGAGGTTGCGGGTTTGGAAGATGCTGTCGAAGAAGCCTTGGTGAGTTGTTGCAGTGAATCTTGTAGATGGTACACACTGCTGCCACTATGCGTCGGTGGTGGAGGGAGTGAATGTTGAAGGTGGTGGATAGGGTACCAATCAAGTGAGCTGCTCTTTCCTGGATGGTGTCGAGCTTCTTGAGTGTTGTTGGAGCTGCACCCATCCTGGCAAGTGGAGAGTATTCCATCACACACCTGACTTGTGCCTTGTAGATGGTGGACAAGCTCTGGGGAGTCAGGAGGTGGTATACTTGCTGCAGAAATCCCAGCCTGTGACCTGCTCTTTTAGCCACAGTACTTGTATGGCTACTCCAGTTCAGTTTCTAGTCAATGGGAACCCCTATGATTTTGATAGTGGGGGATTCAGCAATGGTTATTCCACTGAATGACAAGGGGAGATGGTTAGATTCTCCCATGATGAAGATGGTCATTGCCTGGCACTTTAGTGGTGTAAAAGTAACTTGCCACTTATTTATCCAAGCCAGGATGTTGTCCAGGTCTTGCTGCACATGGACATGGACTGCTTCAGTATTTGAGGAGTCGCGAATGGTGCTGAACATTGTGCAATCATCAGCGAACATCCCCACTTTTGACCTTATGATGAAGCAGCTGAAGATGGTTGGGCTTAGAACACTACCCTGAGGAACTCCTGCAGTGATGTCCTGAGATTGAGATGATTGATCTCCAATAACCACAACCAGTTTGCTTTGGCCAGGGATGCCTCCAGCCAGTGGAGAGTTTTCCCCCGATTCCCATAGATTCAAGTTTTGCTAGAGCTCCTTCATGGCATACTCGGTCAAATGCTGCCTTGATATCGAGGGCAGTCACTCTCACCTCACCTCTTGAGTTCAACTCTTTTGTCCAAGTCTGGACCAAGGCTATAGTGAGGTCAGGAGCTGAGTGGCCCTGGTGGAACCCAAACTGAGCATCAGTGAGCAGGTTATTGCTGAGTAAGTCCTGCTGATAGCAGTGTCAATGACACCTTCCGTCACTTTGCTGATGATCGTGAGTAGACGGATAGGGCGGTAATTAAGAGGGAGGCGGCGGCGTACTGGTATTGTCACTGGACTAGTAACCCAGAATTCCAGGGTATTGCTCTGGGGACATGGGTTCGAATCCCACCACAGCAGAAGGTGGAATTTGAATTCAATTAATAAATCTGGAATTAATAGCTAGTCTAATGATGGCCATGAAACCATTGTCGATTGTTGTAAAAACCAACCTGGTTCACTAATGTCCTTTAGGGAAGGAAATCTGCTGTCCTTACCTGGTCTGGCCTACATGTGACTCCAGACCCACAGCAATGTGGCTGACACTTACATGCCGTCTGAAATGGCCTAGCAAGCCACTCAGTTGTATCTAACTGCTACGAAGTCAATAAAAAGCAATGAAACCAGACGGGCCACCCAGCATCGACCTAGGCACCGGAAACGACAATGGCAAACCCAACCCTGTCGACTCTGCAAAGTCCTCCTTACTAAAATCTGGGGGCTTGTGCCAAAGTTGGGAGAGCTGTCCCACAGACTAGTCAAGCAACAGCCTGACATAGTCATACTCACGGAATCATACCTTACAATGTCCCAGACACTGCCATCACCATCCCTGGGTCTGTCCTGTCCCACCGGCAGGATAGACCCACCAGAGGTGATGACACACTGGTATACAGTTGGGAGGAAGTTGCTCTGGGAGTCCTCAACACTGACTCCGGACCCCATGAAGACTTATGGCATGAGGTCAAACTTGAGCATGGAAACTTCCTGCTGATTACCACCTACCGCACCCACCCACACCCCGTCCCCCACCCCGGCTGATGAATCGGTACTTCTCCATGTCGAACATCAGTTGGAAGAAGCACTGAGGGTGGCAAGGGTACAGAATGTACTCTGGGTGGGGGACTTCAATGTCCATCACCAAAAGTGCCTCGGTAGCACCACTACTGACCGAGCTGGCCGGGTCCTAAAGGACATAGCTAACAGACTGGGTCTGCGGCAGGTGGTGAGGGAACCAACAAGAGGGAAAAACATACTTGACCTTGTCCTCACCAGTCTACCTGTCACAGATGCATCTGTCATGACAGTATTGGTAGGAGTGACCACCGCATAGTCCCGTATTCACATTGAGGATACCCTCCATTGTGTTGTGTGACACTACCACCGTGCTAAATGGGATAGATTTCGAATAGATCTAGCAACTCAAAACTGGGCATCCATGTGACGTTGTGGGCCATCAGCAGCAGCAGAATTGTACTCAACCACAAACTGTAAACTCATGGTCCGGATATCCCCAACTCTACCATTATCATTAATCCGGGGGATTAAACCTGGTTCAATGAAGAGTGCAGCAGGGCACGCCAGGAGCAGCACCAGGCATACCTAGAAGTGAGGTGTCAACATGGTGAAGCTAAAACACAGGACTACATGCATGCCAAACAGTGGAAGCAGCATGCAATAGACAGGGTTAAGTGATCCCACAACCAATGGATCAGATCGAAGCTTTGCAGTCCTGCCACATCCACTCGTGAATGGTGTGGATTTATTCCAGATTTATTAAACTAATTTAAATTCCCCCAGCTGTCATAGTGAGATTTAAATCCATTTGCCCAGAGCATTAACCTGGGCCTCTAGATTGCTCATCCAGTGACATTACCACCAAGCCATCACCTCCCCAAAGACCACTGGACTGCAGTCTATGATTCTGTGATTCTATTCTATGCATTTAGGTTTCTCAGCAAAATGAAATGATGCTGGTTATCTTTACACCGTGTTGCTGGATATTATATATCTATTTATCTCAGAGCAATGCAGATATCACACTTGTATTAAATCACCAACTAGTTTATTTGAAGTACTTTAAAATATTTAAGTACTTAAAAGATCTCAGTACAATGCCTTTCTCAGAACAGTCTCTTTTAGTTTCAGTAGAACATTCTAGCTGTGTCTTTTAGTTTCACTTTCAACTATGCTTAAACAATCAAACTCAGTGAACACTGATTAGTGAACAGATTAATTCAATCAAACCCAGATTAATCAAACACTACATTTTCCCCTTTTTTGACTAATGACATTATTTTTAATTAAAGTATTCTATGCATCAAACATATATATATATATCAAGTATATCAAGTCTGATGAAAGGTCACAGACCTGAAACGTTAACTCTGCTTCTCCCTGCACAGATGCTGCCTGAGCTGCTGAGTATTTCCAGCACTTTCTGTTTTTATTTCAGATTTCCAGCATCTGGAGTATTTTGCTTTTATTATAAATCAAGTCATTTCTTAGTGTTCAATTGATCTGTTTTCCCTAAGTACAGAAATAGTCTTTGAGATAGGAAGGTCCCTTCAGTCTGCAATTAGATTTACAAATTTGAGGTTGTGGATCTGTTTGATCAGCTTTATGAGACGGATTATTAACACTATTCAAAGAAAAAGGAAATGTATCCTCATAACCACTAGCCACAAAATATCCTGGTCTGCTCCCTATCAAACGTCCAGCATTTCACTTGGTGTTGTCATCCAACAGATAAGCATTGGTACTGAGCAACCATTTAATCTGCCTTGGACCTGATTCTGATGAAGCAAGTTTGCGGTTGCGATTTGGTCGTTTGATTCGAACCCAATCTATGACTTTAAATTGTGGTTCCCTTGCGCCTGTATGTTTGTCAAAGTATACTTTTGCTTTACCTTGTCACTTTGTGTTTCATCTGCTTTCACGCTGACATTCTCATTAACTGATAGTGCTGGCTTAAGAATGGTCAGTGGCAAGCTGCTGGCTTTGGTCAGAGAGTATGTAGGCTTTTCTCTAGCTGCTGTCACTCTGTATCCTCATAAGTTAATCTCAGTTGCCGCAAATATGCATTTTTCCTTGTTTCGCGTCAAATTGTGTTTTGTGAGTTGAGTGAGCACTGCTGATTGTCGTTGATCTTGTCTGATTTGTCCCTTCCGTGGACAACGACATCATCAAGTAGGTCCAGCGTGCCCTCAACATCCGGCAAGACTGAAGAAACGATCTTCTGGAATGCACTAGGTGCTGAACGTAGTCCATAGAGCATTCTGCGGTATTGAAACACACCTTCATGAGTATCAAAAGCTGTAAGATATCGGCTTTGTTCTGCTAGAGGGATCTGAAGATCACTCAGTCACATATCAAGCTTTGTGAAGACAGTGAAGTCATGAAATGATACTGACAGTTCTTGGATTGTAGGAAGTGGATACTTGTCTGGTATGACAGCTTTGTTGACTGCCTTAAGATCAACACATAGTCTAAGTTCACCATTTTTTCATCATGCAATGACTAGATTTGATATCCACGGCAATGAGTCAATTCGCTCAATGATATCATCTGCTTTTAGTCGTTTTAGCTCCTGTGACACTTCAGCGTGGATTGCAAATGGCAACTGTCTCAACTTTTGTTTAACTGGTTGAATTGATGTGTCAATGCGAGGAGCAGGACAGTATCCCTTGATCTCCCCAAATCCAGTAAATAAGGAAGGATACTGGCGTGTATAATCTGCATTACCAATCCCATTAATGTGTACTTTGGTGGGGTCTTCATGTTTGAATTCAAGTCTATCGCAAAGGTTTACACCATAAGGCTTTGGCCTTTGGCTACATAGAAAGTGAGCCTGCCTAGGGAGACATTTTTGTAACGTATTGGAACTGTGATCATCCGCAAAACTGGAATGATGGTGTCATCATAAGCTTGAAGAGTGTCTGTTGCAGGAGTGAGAGAGAATTGTGAAAAATACTGATGGCAGAGTTTGTCACTCAAAATAAATACTTCCGCGCCAACATTGATAAGAAGTGACACTGAGATGCCTGCAATCTTGACTGAGCACTCCTTAAAGTGACCTGGTGCTTTACTTTTTGTGATGATATATATATGTTGTACCTCACTCTCAGGAAGAGACTTCCCTATGTTTTGAACCGACAAAGTTTTTTTCTTCAACGACCTGCCCATCTTTGCAAAATGGCTCCACTTTAAACATGACTTACACTTTCTTCCTTGAGCTGGACCTGACCATAATGGGGCACATTTTGATGAGGTAGCTGAGGTCTTCTTGTCCGTAACCCTGGCACTGAAGCTGGTTCCAGGTGCTGGAAGGTGGGATTAGATTGGGCGGCTAGTTTTGCAAACACGATGAGCTCAGTGGTCTATTTCTGTGCCATAAATTTCTATGCCTCTGCAAGCTGTGTCTGCAACCCTGAGTCAAAGGGTGCATGTGTCTGCAACCTCTTTGAATCTAACATGGCAGATTCGATTTTAATTTCTAAGGTTTTTCCAAGGTTACGTCATCATCATCCATGAGGAGACGTTTCCTAATTCATGGAATTGAAGTCTTTTCAATTAACTGATCACAAATTAGTGCATTGGTTAGTGTGCCAAATTTACATGTAGCCGCCAATTTCTGCAATATCGTCACGTATTGTTTACTGGGCTCACCATGCCCCTGGGATCTTTGGCAGAATGTATATCGCTCTATCATCACACTTTTCTTTGGCCCGAAGTATTTTTCGAGAGCACTTACCGCCGAATCAAATGTAGACATATCTTCTGTGAGCTGCTCGAATATCCGCTGGCCTTCTATTTCGAAACAATGTAAGAGAATTACTTTCTTACGGTTCACTGCTACATCTGGGCTGTCCATCCCCGTTGTGAGCAAGTAGTCGTGATCCCTGAAATCTATTACTGCCAGGAGATGGGAGGATTTCTCAGCTTTGAAAGAAATGGGTCTGGAGCAGATAAAATTAAATTTTGCTAAACCATCTCATTGCCATGTTATGTTTGCACCAGGTTGCTGGATATTATATACCTGAATTATCTCAGAGCAATGTTGTATTCGATCATCAACTGGTTTATTTACAGTACTTTAAAATATGCCAGTGCTTACAAGATCTCAGTACAATGCTTTTCTCAGAACAGTCTCTTTTAGTTCAGTCGAACATTCATATCTCTGTGTCTTTTAGTCTCAGTTTCAGCTAGGCTGAACCAATCAAACACAGTAACACTGATCAGTAAACCGACTAATTCAATCTAACCCAGATCAATCAAACACTACCTATGCCATTTAGAAAGTTTTGATTTCTGCCTAGACTTATCTCCTACCTTCGCATTCTACAAAAGTTTAACAGTTCCAATTCCCACAAAACCATGAAGAAAGAAACAGTTCTGGAGATGACAAGTGCAGCATTCAAACACACATTGCCAATTACAACATCATTTGTTTTGTATTCAGTTATGACCTGATCGAGGTCTTTAAGATTACGAAAGGGTTCGACATGGTAGACGTAAAGATATCTCCACTTCTGGGGGTATCCAAAAATGGGAGTCATCAATATAAGATAGTCACAAATAAATCCAATTGGAAATTCAGGAGAGTGGTTAGAATATGGAACTCAGAGTAGTTGAGGCAAGTAGCATAGATGCATTTAAGGCGAAGCTAGATCAGTACATGAGGGGGAAAGGAAAAGAAGAATATGGTGATACGGTGAGATGAAGGGGCAGGGGGATGTGTGGGAAGAGGCTCATGTGGAGCATTAGCACCAACATACAGCAATTAGGCCGAATGGCCTATTTATTGTGCTGTAAATTCTATGCAATTCTACGAAATGTAATTTGCTTTAAAAATCATAATTCATTGATCATCTAATCCAGCTGCTTCTGTTTTTTGATGCAACTGATAGTCAGCGATCCTGAAGTGCTTGTGGAATGTGAAACCAGCTCTTTTCTTGCCCTTTCGTTCTCAGAAATTTATTTTTACTTTTTCACACCTGTTCTTTCCATGGCTCCCTGGGCAACACATCCAATTTTGTTGTAATGATATTGAAAAGTAGCTAATGTTTCAGAACAATGCTAATGAGGGCTTGGAATTACCTTGCTGTGAATTCAAATCAATCTCAAGAACAGATGGTTGGATCAGTCTAGTGTATTCCACAATTATTGATCTGGGGCTTCAGGACCCTGACTTACCGGCAGTGCGCCTTATTGCGCAATCGTTCCGGAGCTGGCCTAATAATTGGCCACCTCTGCGCTCACTGTCCTATTAAGAATGGCAGGCAGGCTCCCAATGTTGCTTGCCCAATCAGAGGGCCCGCAGCTCTGGGTGCTGCTGAAGCAGGTCACCTCAACTTGAAAGCACCCTCAAGGGCATATATTTAAAGTTAAAATTAATAGGGGCAAAGCTGTGAGGGGAAGCCCCTCCGGGTGCATTGTTTGGATCGCGAGTGCAGTCTTTCTCGTCAGCGGCCTCCTCTTTAGGGGATGGACCCTCCTGTTCCAATGGGTACCCCCCGCGGACCTGCCGCAAGGTGGCCACCTTCACAAGGTGGGGGGGCCACACTGCTGGCAGCAAAATGTCGCCGCGCCTGTTGTGCAGGCAGCCGATTCAGGTCCCTGCCCACCCATGGGAAACTTCCCCAGTGGTGGGAATGCATCAGTGAACTGTCCCGATGCAGCTCCTCCCTATTTTACCAGCCATCCCACCTCCAAGCTTGCGGTACCGTCCAAGGGATCAAAAATTGAGACATAGTATGTGATATCGTAATTATCACTCACCCATCATTGTCTAACTATTGCTATCCTCTCCATCCACTCTACCTAGTTCTAATGCTCGCTCCATATTGTCCCTGGATCATTCTTTTTCAGCTTTCCCCATGGTCCAACTCATCTACAATTTGGCAACACTTACCCTCAGTATTTATGCTCTTCACATTATTACAAAATTCTGTGTTCTTTAGTAGTAGTTGCTCAATGCCAAGCAAAAAAACACAAATTGTTGTGATCTGGAATGCACTGTCTAAAATGGTGGTAAAAGCAGATTCAATAGTGGCTTGCAAAATGGAATTGGATAAATACTTGAAGGGAAAAAGTTGATCGAGCTATGGGGAAGGAGCTGGCAGCGGGAGTTGTTGGATAGCTTTTTCGAAGAGCTGGCAGAGGCAAGAAGGGCTGAATGGCCTCCTCCTGCGCTGTATCATTTATTGATTCTAATATTCTGTGAACTGTGAAATGCAACCAAGTTTTGGGAACCTCTAACTTTATTTCCTTTGATTTTGGAATCCAAAGTGAAAGGTCGAAGCTTGGTAAGTTTTCTGCTGTTTTCTGACCAACAATTACCAACTTGCATTTATATAGCGCCTTTAGTAAGAGTGTTATCAAACAAAATTTGACACTGAGCCACATAAGGAGATATTGGGATGAGTGAACAAAAGCTTTGTCAAAGAGGTAGTTTTTAAGGATTTTCTTAAGCAGGAGAGAGAGGTTTAGAGGAAATTCCAGAGTTTCAGGTCTAAAAAGCTGAAGGAATGACTGCCAATGAAGGGAAGGGAAGGCAACCTGAGACCCTCTCTGTACTAATGCTTTGTCTTTCAGCACACCATTAACATGCCATTTGACTTTGCTGCATGACCTTCTGGTCAGTTATTCTCTGTGATCCTGTCCTATCAACACCTTCCCTTTTGTTATCTCTTGCCCCACCCCCGCTTTACTTGCTTAAAACCTTTTACATTACTAATTTTTTCCAGTTCTGATGAAGGGTCACTGACCTGAAACGTTAACTCTGCTTCTCTCTGCACGGATGCTGTCAGACCTGCTGAGTATTTCCAGCATTTCTTGCTTTTGTGTCAGATTTCCAGCATCTGCAGTATTTTGCTTTTATTTCAGCTCCTGTGTCTTTGTTTCCCTCAACCCACACATCTCCCTCTCCCACCAAAATAAACCTTTAAAAAAAAGATAATGAATGCCTTTGGACTATTCTAATCTTGTTATTTCGAGACCAAAAAATATTCTGCTCACTTTATCTTCATTTTGTTGAGAAGTGCTCTGAATTTCTTTTAATATGCTAAATCGATCACTTTTATTGTTTGATTGAATGCCAGACAAGTAGGGCCCATTGCAATAAAACAGACTAATTTCCCTGAGTTCTCATAAAGTCATCTGTCTCTTTGCTTCTGCAGTGGATACAATGATGAGCGGCCTCTCTCGTCCAAGGAAATTGGTCATGTCCGCACTTATAAATATGTGATGTGACTCCTTTCCATTGATACTGCACAGTTTTAAATGGGAGCTTTATTTCCCTGTTAATAGTCCTAATCTGGATTGACACCATTATCTCAGGCAGTTAAGTGTATGTGATGAGTATGTGGGGTATGTATGACGGTACATGCATCTATTTGGTGGTGTGGGTATGTGCTGTGCATGTATACGTGGTCTGCATACATATCAATGTGTTTGGATAGGTACGTGTGTGTGCATGTGCTTATATGCTTGTGAGGTGTTTCTTAGTAGATTTGCATACATTTGTATGTGTTATATATTGTGTGTAGGGGTAAGTGTGGATGTTTCAGTGAGTGTGTGAATGTGAATGTGTGTGTGCGTGTGTTTAAACGTTTGTGAGTTTGGGGGTCTGTTGTGAGTGTGTGTGAATGCGAGTCTGAGAGTGAGTGTGTGTGAGTGAGTATGCCTGTGTATGCGTGAGTGTGATTCCGGGTACATTGTGTCAATGTGAATGCGTGAGTGTGATTGGGCTAAATTTTCCTGCTCTATTCATGTCAGTCTGGAAGGTGGGAGGGCTGACAATATGCCATGGCATATTGCCTGCAGCAAGCAGCTCACCAGCTCGACTGCCCACTGGCAGCCAATTGAGCAACTTAAGGGTCGCTTCCCACCCCTGCAGGTATTTTGCCCATGTTGGGAGAGCCCGCCACCATGTGCGGAGACCACCCTGATGCCCTGATGGCATCCCAGTGGGTTCCCGGCAGTTGGGGGGGGCCCTACTTGTTGGGTGCTCCATGGCTCACGGAGGGGCCCCACAGCAGCAATGGCTGCACCTGTGGCAACGGCACCACCAGTCCACCACGATGTGCTCCCCCGCCCCCCTCTATCACCAGGGCCTGCATGCCCAGCCCCGGCTCCCTCACAAAAACCTACCTTCTCTTCCAGGGCACCTCACCCATTTAGGCCCCACTCTCCCTGGTGATGCAGCCTCAGCAATGGCTACCACCAGCAATGACACTGCCAAGGCTGCTGAGCTGCCACCCTCTGATTGGGCCAGCCTGTTAATTGGCTGCCATCAGCAAAATGCTGCCCCCATGGGGTCCTGTAGCCCACTGACATGGGGTCGACTCCTGTTTCTGGCCCCTGTGGTGGGACTTCAGCTGCAAATGAAAACTTCAGCCCAGTGTGTGTGTGTGTGTGTGTGTGTGTGTGTGTGTGTCTGCGTGTGAGTGTGTGTGTGTCTGTGTGTGTGTCTGTGTGTGTGTGTGAGTGTGTGTGTGTCTGTGTGTGTATGTGTGTGTGAGTGTGCGTGTGTCTGTGTGTGTGAGTGTGTCTGTGTGTGTCTGCGCGTGCGCGTGCGCGTGTGTGTGTCTGTGTGTGTGTGTAAGTGTGTGTGTGTCTGTGTGTGTGTGTGTGTGTGTGTGTGAGTGTGTGAGTGTGTCTGTGTGTGTGTGTGAGTGTGTGTGTGTCTGTGTGTGTGAGTGTGTGTGAGTGTCTGTGTGTGTGTGTATGTGTGTGTGTGAGTGTGTGTGTCCGTGTGTGTGTCTGTGAGTGTCTGTGTGTCTGTGTGTGTGTGAGTGTGTGTGAGTGTGTGTGTGTGTGTGTCTGTGTGTGTGTCTGTGTGTGTGTGTCTGTGTGTGTATGTGTGTGTGTGAGTGTGTGTGTGTGATTGTGTGTGTGTGAGTGTGTGTCTGTGTGTGTCTGTGTGTGTGTGTGTGAGTGTGTGTGTGTGATTGTGTGTGTGTGTGTGAGTGTGTGTCTGTGTGTGTCTGTGTGTGTGTGTGTCTGTGTGTATGTGTGTGTATGTGTGTGTGTGAGTGTGCGTGTGTGTGTGTGTGTGTGAGTGTGTGTGTGTGATTGTGTGTGTGTGAGTGTGTGTGTGTGATTGTGTGTATGTGAGTGTGTGTCTGTGTGTGTGTGTGTGTCTGTGTGTGTATGTGTGTGTGTGAGTGTGCGTGTGTGTGTGTGAGTGTGTGTGTGTGATTGTGTGTGTGTGTGAGTGTGTGTGTGTGTGAGTGTGTGTGTGTCCGTGTGTGTGTGTGTGTGTGAGAGTGTGTGTGTGTGAGAGTGTGTGTGTGTGAGTGTGTGTGTGGCCTGAATTTTATGGGCCCCCAAGGGATGGGAGCGGAAGTGAGGGGCCCATAAAATTGGGCAGCAGAATGCTCATCACCTTCCCAACGCCTTCCAATTTAGTCTGGGCAGGGAAGGCCGAGCTCAGCCCTCCCGCCCGAGGCCAATTAGTGGTCACTTAAGGGCCTCTTCCCACCTCCACCTCAATTTAATAACAGCTGGAGGAGCCTGCTGCCACTGGGAGACACCAGTGGGGTCAGGGGGCCCCTGCTTTGGGGCAATCCAGGGTCCCATGAGGGCCCCACAGCATCAATCGCCGCTTCTCCCCCACCTCATACCCCCCTCCCCCAGAAAGATGCCCCCACCTCCAGCCGTTACTGGGGCCTGCCTGACTGGCCTTAGCGAACCCGATCACACTGACCTTTCCCTGATGTTTTCGGTACTGCAGGGTCTCCTACAATACCGGCAGTGGCTAATGCCCCCAGTGGCACTGCCCTTATTGCAGAGCTACCAGCCTTCCAGTTGGCCGTGAGCTCTTGGAGGCGGAAGCTCATCCCTTAAAGGGATGACTTCCCTGATGGTAGGATGTCAATTGACTGTCTGCTGTGGAATTGCAACTGGGGTCCGACGGTGGGCCAAAGCAGGGTCACCCCCATCTTTGGTCTGCCGCCAGGACCCCCGTTGCCTGAACAAAATTGTTCCTGTGAACATGAGTGTTTCTGTAGTTATGTGTGTGTACATGCGAGAGAGAGTCTGGGTGTGAATGCCTATGAATGTGGGTGTGTAGATGTGTGTGTTTGAGTGTATGAGTGAGAGTTTGGCTGTGTGCTATGTGAACGCGAGTATATATTAGTGCGTGTGGGTGTGTGGTGCGTGTGTAAATGTGTGTGAATGTATGTGGATGTGCATGAGTGTGTGTGCATATCTATGCACATGTGAGTGTGTGTGTCTGTGCGTATGGCATGTGAATGAGTGTGTAAGTGTGTGGCGTGTGTGTGTAAATGTGTATGTTTGTATGTGAGTCTCTGTGTATATGTGTGAGAGAGAGTGTCTGGGTGCATGGATTGGAAAATTCCGAATCTGTCCAAAGTTCAGAAACTGCAGTTCCTGATGTCACCAGCTGTGAAACTAACAGAGATCTTTTTCAAAGCCGGTCTGACAAAAGGAAATTTCTCATCTCCAGTCATGGACCCCTGGCGAGGATGAGGAACAACCCTGGATACAGTTTACACCTACGGGACGGATGAAAATCTTTGGAGGGCCGGATCCTGGCCTGCGGGCCATATGTTGGACAACCCTGTACTATATAAATGAAAGTTTTTCTTTATTACAAAACACAATTTGACACTGAGCGACATAAAGTGATATTAAGGCAGATGACCAAAAGTTTGGTCAAAGTGGTTTGTTTTAAGCAGAATGTTATGCCAAAGTGTTTTGTTGAATGATAATTTTCTTTGGTCCACTGGCTGGAGATCTGATTTGTATTTTTTTTAAAAGACATTTTTAAAAAGACAAGCTGCCAGCAAAATCATTCTTTCATCTTAAATTGATTACCTAATTTGCAACACTGTATCCTACACTGCAATGTGGAACAATGAAATGTCTGCATTTCCCAGAAAGAACCAAGGCCCAGTAAGTTTAAAGGAACTACCTGTTCTCACAGCAAGATGAAGAAATACTGCTATGTTTGAATCACTGAGTGGCTGTCATATGACAAGCCCCTCCCCATCTGTGGTTTCCTCTACAGCAGAGGAGAAGCTTTTGGACTCTGACATGATCAGACCCTAAGTGGGGGTCTCTCTCTTTCTCTCTCTCCATTCCAGCTTGAAAGCTTTCAAATCCTGTTTGTTGACTGACCACCTTTGCATACTTCGGCTACAATCAGAAACACTATTGAAGGAAATTAACTACATCACTGTCTCCAAGATACCCACCAAACCAATCATCTACCTCTTCAAACTAAAAGCCAGAGGATCACTAAATTCAGCCAAAAGCCAGCCAAATCACCAAACTTCACGGACTGTATACCATCTGCTTTATGGACTCTAACTCAACCAGTCCAAAATTTCCATACTCTGTAACCTATTTGTGTGTGTGCAAACCTCTAGTGTGTGTGAGAGAGTGAAATTTGGCACATTGTTTATTATTTTATTAGTTCGGTTTCGGTGCAATAAAGTTAATCTCTTTCTTTGTTAACTCAAGAAAACCTGTCCGATTGGTTCTTGTTATGATCATAGCAAGTAAGTAATCAAACACCTACTGAATTGGCCAGTACATTCAGCATTTCGTCTTTCTACATTGCAGTGTAGGATACAGTGTTGCAAATTAGGTAATCATTTTAAGAAAGAATTAAACCTATTGTGGTGTAACAAGGAGAGGGAAAAGAGGGAAGCCCTTCATCCTGCCTCACTTGACCGTAACAAGTACCTTAATGGAGGAATATGAGGTAGAGAGGTGGGGTAGTTTAGGAAGGCAGCTTAGGGCCTAGGCGACTGAAGGCACAACCACCAATGGTGGAGTGATTTTAAAATTGAGGCGTTGTTTAACCGGGAGCCAGTGTAGGTTAGCGAGCAGAGGGTTGAATGGTGCATGGCATTTGGTGTAAGTTGAGACCTGGGCAGCAGAGTTTTAGATGGCTTCAAATTTAGAAGGGTAGATTTTGGGAGGCGAGCCAGTCTTGATGGGGCCTGGGGTTAACGTCTCATCTGAAAGACGGCACCTCCAACAGTGCACGGCACTGGGGTATCAGCCTTGATTTTTGTGCTCAAACCCTGGAGTGCCACTGTTACAACCTTCCGTTGGCAAACCTACATTGGCTCCCAGTCCAGTAAGGCCTCGATTTTAAAATTCTCATCCTTGTTTACAAATCCCTCCGTGGTCTCACCTTTCCCACCTCTGCAGCCTTCTCCAGCCCAACAACCCTCTGAGATCTCTGCATTCTTCTAATTCTTGGTCTATTGTGCATTCCCAAATTTCATTGCCCCGCCATTGGTGGCTGTGCCTTCAGCTGCCTGGGCCCTAAACTCTGGAATTCCCTCCCTAAACTTTTCTGCCTCTATACCCCTCTCTCCTCCTTTAAGACGCCCCTTAAAACCTACCTCTTTAACCAAGCATTTTTTTCATCTGTCCTTATATCTCCTGATGTGGCTCAGCATCAAATTGTGTTTGATTATGTTCCTGTGAAGTATGTTTTTCCATGTTATAAACAAATTCAATTTGTTGTTGCTAAAAGGCTAACACACCATGCTAAATAACAGATCCAGTCACTAATACAGACAGGCATATTAGCTGTCAGCACATAACTGAGTGAGTTAATCTAATGAACAGCATGCACAATATATTTGAGTGGTATGAAATAGAGTGTGACCTGTGCTCATTAATCAATAATACAGCAGCCAAAACTATGTGGACTGTGTAAAACTTCAGATCAAATTTCACAATGGCCACCATTTATAGTGGGTGCGATGGTGTCAGCGCAATTCGCCCACTTTGGTCAGTAGTCAGTAAAACAAGTAGCGGGTGGTAGGAGGAGGCTGCGCAGCTCAGCGGAAAGGTAGTGCTGACCCGACATCCAACTGGTCGGGTGAATACTGGGACAGCAGAGCAAAAAAGGAAAAGGGGAGGAGGACGAATTCTCAAGTGGGAGATGAGAAATGGGTGAGGTGGTCGGTGGAACAGGTAGGCAACTTATGAGGTGAATGATGACTCACTGAATTGCTCCAAGCGAGAGTTGGACCTGTGTCTGACTGGAGTGGAGAACAACTCGTACATTTATTAGGGCCAAAGTCTCCTGGACTAATTTTGGTTGCATCAATGGGTTGGAGACAAAATTTCCAGATTTTTTTTGGATGAACCTGATATCCTTTTCCTGACCATCATTCTTCATTCAAAAAAGTGCAGTTATTGAAGCAGGAAGATCTGTTAGAAAAAGGATCCTGCAGTGTTATAGTATTTTGAAATTGCTTTGACTTGTGCATTGGTACTCTAGAGGCTGCTGTAGAACACACATGTAAACACAGTGAAAGTGAAACCAAGACAGAATAAAAGAAGAAGTCTTTATGTTCAGCTGCTGCAGACTTTGTCTCTCTGTCTCTGCCTCATGCCTTATACTAAACTTGACTGCACCTCACTCAAGTCCCAAAGACATCACAGATCCTATGACAAAGGACGTCTGAAATAGCTAGAACACTTAATACATTATACACAGGCCCTCTGTAATTGACTCCTGTGGGAATATTGAATGGTTGGCATCATCTGCTCAATATAAGTGCCTGCCCATCATTGGTAGAACAGTGTAATTGGTGGGGGTGGTACCAGTTTCACAAAGTAGATGCAAAATAACCTCACTCCTTACACATTTCCATCTGTGCACTTTCATGCAAGGGTTTGCGCAGGGAAATAATCTCAGCATCACAAGGAAAGTTGATGCAGAGGCAAGCGACCAAGATAATTTTCAGGTAAGAGATACTAAAATCATGAGCAAAAATTAAGGACATGTAGGAGATTCCAATGAAAGGTCATTGAGCTGAAACATTAACTTTGTTTCTCACTCTAAAGATGCTGCCAGATCTGCTGAATGTCTAGCATTTTCCCTCTTTTCAGATTTCCAGCATCTGCAGTATTTTGCCTTCGTGTTAAGGACGTTGGATGCTGGAAAAGGGAAAACTTTGAAGCCACTAAATTTATGTTTGCAAGCATGCAGAAGGAATAGAGAAAGCTGATATAGGACAAGTTCTTCACTGCAGCAAAGATATAAACTATTCATCTGGAGTAAAACAAGAAATGCTGGAATCACTCAGCAGGTCTGGCAGCATCTGTGGAAAGAGAAGCAGAGTTAACGTTTCGGGTCAGTGACCCTTCTTCGGAACTGACAAATATTAGAAAAGTCACAGATTATAAACAAGTGAGGTGGGGGTTGGGCAAGAGATAACAAAGGAGAAGGTGCAGATTGGACCAGGCCACATAGCTGACCAAAAGGTCACGGAGCAAAGGCAAACAATATGTTAATGCTATGTGGTCAGCTATGTGGCCTGGTCCAATCTGCACCTTCTCCTTTGTTATCTCTTGCCCAACCCCCACCTCACTTGTTTATAATCTGTGACTTTTCTAATATTTGTCAGTTCCGAAGAAGGGTCGCTGACCCGAAACGTTAACTCTGCTTCTCTTTCCACAGATGCTGCCAGACCTGCTGAGTGATTCCAGCATTTCTTGTTTTTGTTTCAGATTTCCAGCATCCGCAGTATTTTGCTTTTATTCATCTGGAGTATTGTGTACAGTTTTGGTCTCCTCATTTAAGGAAGGATAGGCATGCCATAGAGGGAGTGCAACAGAGGTTCACTAGGCTAATCCCTAGGATGGTGGGATTGTCTTATGAGGAGAGATTGCAGAACCTGGCCCTGTATTCTCTAGAGTTTCGAAGAATGAGAAATGATCTTATTGAAACTTACAAAGATCTTACAGGATGTGACAGGGTGGATGTAGATAGGATGTTTCCCCTAACTGGTGAATCTACAATCTGGGGCATAGTGTCAGAATAAGGGGTAGGCCATTTAAAACTGAGATGAGGAGTAATTTCTTCATCAGAAGGTGGCGAATCTTTGGAATTCTCTACCCAAGAAGGCTGTGGAAGCTCAATCATTGAGCATGTTCAAGACAGAAATTGATAGAGATCTGGATACTAATGACATTAAGGGATATGGGGATAGCACGGGAAAGTGGTGTTGGGGAAGATGATCAGCCATGATCGAAGTGAATTGCGGAGCAGGCTCGATGGATGAATGGAATATTCCTGCTCCTATCTTCCTATGTTATTCGGGGACACATGTTACAAAAAAGGAAATTAAGAATAAAAAAAAAGTCAGGCAGAACTTTTTAACAGGCAAGTGGAATAAGTAAGCAGAGAGAAAAGAACTGAATAGCATGAGTGACTTCAAACGCGATTAGAGATGTTTCTGCAAAGAGAAGGGATTGTGTGCAGAGAGCCGGGGAATGGGTTTCAGTGATAATGGTGGGAAGAATACAGAGAACTTACACTAGTTTTAATTTAAATGGGTTTAATGTTGCCACTAAAATTATGATAGAAACATGAAACATACACATCCAGCTCTTGTCCATTAATATTGGCAGTGGCCATTTCTAGATGGGTCAATGCAAAAGGCCAGTGGGGCCAATTGGCCTCTTAACCTTCAAATCATAACTTGTATTCTTAAAATCTTTAGCAGCGTAGTACAGAGGGAGAGCCTAATTATTTTGCCAATGATGTGAAACTCAGAAGTGTAGTAACAATGGGGCAGACAGTAACAGATTTCAGGAGGACATGGACAGATGGACGAAACAGGCAGACACATGACAGATGAAATTTAACACAGAGAAGTGTGAAGTGATTCATGCGGGTAGAAGGAATGATGAGAGCTAATATGAACTAGATGGTACAATGTTAAAGGGAGTGTAGAAACAGAGAGAGACCTGAGAGTATATGTTCCTAAACCTTTGAAGGTGACAGGACAAGTTGAAGAGGCTGTTAAAAAAGTAAATGGGATCCTTGGCTTTATTAATAGAGGAATAGAAGACAAAAGCAAGGAAGTTGTGCTAAACCTCTATAAAACACTGGTTAGGCCCCCAGCTGTAGTATTGTAATGAATTCTAGGCACCATGCTTTAGGAATGATTTCAAGGCCTTAAGAGAGGGTGCAGAGGAATGGTACCAGGCATAAGGGGTTTCAGTTATGTAGCGAGACTGGAGAAGCTGTGATTGTTCTGCTTAGAACAAGATGCATTAAGGGGAGAATTGATAGAGGTATTCAAAATTAGGAATAGTTTTGATAAAGTAAATAAGGAGAGACTGTTTCCAGTAGCAGAACAATCAGTAACCACAAAACACAGATTTAAGGTGATTGGCAAAAAATCAGAGGTGACATGAGGAAGCATATTTTTACACAACGAATTATTATGATCTGGAATGCACTGCCTCAAAGCGTGGTGGAAGCAGATTCAATAGTAACTTTCAAAAGAGAATTCAATAAATACTCAAAGCGGAAAAATTTGCAGGGCTATGGGGAAAGAGCAGGGGAGTGGAATTAATTGGATAGCTCTATCAAAGAGGCTGACAGACATGATGGGCCGAGTGGCCTCCGACTGTCAGGCTCTTTGATAGATTATTTTATTGTATGATACTATAATTATGATGTGTAAGTGCTGGTGTTCATCAGAAACAGACCTGTAAATGTTTGCTTTCTACAGAGAATTTGATGGAAGGCATCGTCGACAGTGCTATCAAGCAGCACTTGCTTAGCAATAACCTGCTCAGTGACGCTCAGTTTGGGTTCTGCCAGGGCCACTCAGCTCCTGACCTCATTACAGCCTTGGTTCAAACATGGACAAAAGAGCTGAACTCAAGAGGTGAGGTGAGAGTGACTGCTTGTGACATCAAGGCAGTGTTAGACCGAGCATGGAATCAAGGAGCCCTAGCAAAATTGCGGTCAATGGGAATCGGGGGAAAACTCTCTGTTGGTTGTTGGAGGTCAATCATCTCAGCTCCAGGACATCACTGAAGGAGTTCCTCAGGGTAGTATCCTAGGCCCAACCATCTTCAGCTGCTTCATTAATGACCTTCCTTCAATCTTAAGGTCAGAAGTGGGGATGTTCGCTGATGATTGCAGAATGTTCAGCACCATTCGTGACTCCTCAGATACTGAAGCAGTCTGTGTAGAAATGCAACAAGACCTGGACAATATCCAGGCTTGGGCTGATAAGTGGCAAGTAACATTCGTGCCACATAAGTGCTAGGCAATAACCATTTCCAACGTGAGAGAATCTAACCATCTCCCCTTGACATTCCATGGTACTATGATTCCTGAATCCCCCACTATCAACATCCTGGGGGGTTACCATTGACCAGAAACTGAACTTGAGTAGCCATATAAATACTGTGGCTACAAGAACAGGTCAGAGGCTAGGAATTCTGCAGTGTGTAATTTATCTCCTGACTCCCCAAATTCTGTCCACCATCTACAAGGCACAACTCAGGAATGTGATGGAATATTCTCCACTTGTCTGGATGGGTGCAGCTCCAACAACACTCAAGAAGCTTGACACCATCCAGGACAAAGCAGCCCAAGTGACTGGCACCCCATCTACAAACATTCATTCCCTCCACCCACCGACGCACAGTGGCAGTAGTGCGTTCCATCTACAAGATGCACTGCAGCAATGCACCAAGGCTCCTTCGACAGCACCTTCCAAACCTACGATTTCCACCACCTAGAAGGACAAGGGCATCCGATGCATGGGAACACCACCTTCTGCAATTTCCCCTCCAAGCCACACACCATCCTGACTTGGAACTATATCGCCATTCCTTCACTCTTGCTGGGTCAAAATCCTGGAACTCCCTCCCTAACAACACTGTTGGTGTATCTACCCCACATGGACTGCAGCGGTTCAAGAAGGCAGCTCACCACCACCTTCTCAAGGGCAATTAGGGATGGACAATAAATGCTGGCCTGGACAGCGACACCCACATCCCATGAACAAATAAAATTAAAATTCCACCATCAGATTGGCTCACTGTTCACAGCAGCTAGTGATCAAACCTTTGATTTCACTAAGTAAGATCACACTGAAGACACTGAAGGCTGAGAGGAAACTCTTTCTTGTTGAAAAGGAGTCATCAATGAGGCCTTTGTTGAGATAGATGGATAATCTGATCATCTGATGTGTCAATTATCATGGGAAAATCCATTGTCTTAGTCAAAGTGAGTGATGCGACATTAATTCATTCCATTGAATCAACAAGCCTTGTATTCATTGTAACATACTGTCATCAGGTTTACAAGACTCTCACTGTCTCTGTGCCTGTCGTACTGTCAGAATCTCCAATAGAGTCTCACCATCGGGGACCCTTTTATAGAGAGAGTCTCACCATCAGGACCGCTTTTATAGAGAGAGTTTCACCATCAGGGACCCTTTTACGGAGAGAGTCTCACCATCAGGATCGCTTTTATAGAGAGAGTTTCACCATCAGGGACCCTTTTACGGAGAGAGTCTCACCATCAGGACCGCTTTTATAGAGAGAGTCTCACCATCAGGATCCCTCATCACTGTAAAGGGAAATCACAGGTGTCCACCTGCAATAATCTGATTAGCATGACTGGGGCTCATGAGGGCAGTGAGGGTACCCGTTGACAGGGTACGCTTAAAATATTGGCTCTATTAGGATAGGACAGCAGCTAGAATTTCATCAGGCACATTACAATCTGGCCAAGACTCTCCCGGAAATCCTAGAAGGACAAGAGCAGCAGACATATGGGAACATCATCACCTGCAAGTTCGCTCCCAGTCATGCCAACCTGACTTAGAACCATATTGTTCCATCACTGCCACTGGGTCCAAATCTTGGAGTGCCCTCCCTATCAGCACCCCTACCTATCTACACCACATGGGCTGCAACGGTTCAAGAAGGTGGCTTACCACCACATTTTCAATGGAAATTAGGGATGAGCAAAAAATGTTGACCTGGCCAGCAATGCTAATGTCCCATGAAAGAATCATAGAGTCATTTATGACATATAAGGAGGCTATGCGGCTCACTGAATCCATGCCAACTCTCCATGGAGCAATCCCAGGGGAGCAGTCCCACACCCCTGCTCGATCCCCGTAGCCCTGCAAATTTATTTCATTCAAGTGCCCATCTAATTTCCTTTTGAAACCATTGATCATCTCCGCTTCCACCACCATAATGGGCAGTGAGTTCCAGGTCATTGCCACTCACTGTGTAAAAGGTTCTTCCTCACATCCCCCTGCATTTCTTGCCCAAAATCTCCAATCTGTGTTCCCTAATCCCTGTACCATCAGTTAATGGGAACAATTTTTCCTTGTCCAACATATCTAAGCCTGTCATAATATGAGCACATGAATTAGGAGCAGAAGTAGGCCATTCGGCCCCTCTAGTCTGCTCTGCCATTCAATAAGATTATGGCTGATCTGTTTGTGTCTCTAATTCCACACTCCCATCTACCCCCGATAACCTTTGATTCCCTTGCCTAACAAGAATCTATCTACGTGCGCCTTCAAAATATTCAATGACTCCGCCTCCACCACCTTCTAAGGCAGAGTTCCAACGTCGCACAACCCTCAGAGAAAAGATTTCTCCTCATCGCTGTCCTTATTTTAAAACAGTGCCCCCTAGTTCTGGACTCACCCACAAGAGGAAACATCCTCTCCAAATCCACCTTGTCAAGACAGTTCAGGATCTTATATACTTCAATCAAGTCTCCCCTCACTCTTCTAAACTCCAGTGAAAACAAGTCTGTCCAACATTTCCTATAAGACAACCCACTCATTCCAGGTATCAATCTAGTAAACCTCCTCCGAACCACCTCCAACGCATTCACATCCTTCCTTAAATAATGCTTTTCCAGCATGATGCTGCAGCAGACAACGAAAGACCTATGGGCGGCACAGTGGCACAGTGGTTAGCACTGCAGCCTCACAGCTCCAGGGACCCGGGTTCGAATCTGGGTACTGCCTGTGTGGAGTTTGCAAGTTCTCCCTGTGTCTGCGTGGGTTTTCTCCGGGTGCTCCGGTTTCCTCCCACAAGCCAAAAGACTTGCAGGTTGGTAGGTAAATTGACCATTATAAATTGTCACTAGTATAGGTAGGTGGTAGGGAAATATAGGGACAGGTGGGGATGTTTGGTAGGAATATGGGATTAGTGTAGGATTAGTATAAATGGGTGGTTAATGGTCGGCACAGACTCGATGGGCCGAAGGGCCTGTTTCAGTGCTGTATCGCTAATCTAATCTAAAATCTAATCTAAAGGAGGGAGCTTACGAATGCCTCCGGACTGATGGAGGCATTTTTAACCTCAGGCGTCTTCAGGCTCACACAAAGACACAAGAAAAACTCATCCGTGAACTTCTTTTCACCGATGACTGTGCTCTCCTGGCCCACAGTCAGTCAGACCTACAACATATAATACTTCAGACTAAAAATCAGTTTAAAGAAAACTGAAGTCCTGCATCAGCCTGCACCCCAAGAAGAATATAGACCACCAAGCATTGTCGTTGAGGGAACTGAGCTGAATGCCGTCAAGCAATTTACTTACTTGTGGAGTGTCATCTCGATTGATGCCACCATGGACAAGGAAGTGGACAATAGGCTCTCAAAAGCAAACAGTACATTCGGCAGACTCTACAAATGTGTGTGGAGCAACCACAGCCTCAGAGCACAGACCAAATTCAAAATGTACCAAGCCGTAGTCCTCATCATCCTTTTGTATGGTGCCGAGTCATGGGTCCTATACCACCGTCATGTACGCCTTCTCGAGCACTTCCATCAGCACTGCCTCTGCAGCCTCCTCAAGATCCACTGGCAGGATCACATCACAAACAGTGAAGTCCTGAAAACAGCCAACATCACCAGTATCGAGGCCATCCTCCTGCAAAGCCAACTGCATTGGTCAGGACACGTTGCCTGGATGGATGACAGTCACCTGCCCAAGATCGTGTTGTATGGGTAAAAGGAACAGAGGGGCCCCATGCAAATGTTTCAAGGGCTCCTTGAAGAAGTCCCTCCCTGGAAGAGGATAGCCAGGGAAAGAGTAGGACCCATTAGGGACCAAGGGGGAAATCTGTGGGTGGAGCCAGAGGACATTGGTAGGGTGTTGAACGAATACTTCACATCTGTCTTCATCCAAGAGAATGAGAATGTAGATATGGAACTCAGAGAGAGAGACTGTGAGGTTCTTGAGCAAATGGTCATTGGGAGTGACAAGGTATTGGAGGTTTTGGAAGGCTTAAAACTGGACAAATCTCCAGGTCCGGACGATTTGTGTCCCAGGATGCTGTGGGAGGCGAGGGTGGAGATTGCAGGGGTTCTGACCCAAATTTTTAATTCCTCTCTGGCCACAGGGGAGGTGCCAGAGGACTGGAGAACAGCTAATGTGGTCCCACTATTTAAGGAAGGTTGTAGAGATAAGCCAGGGAACTACAGACCAGTGAGTCTCACGTCAATGATAGGGAAACTATTGGAGAAAATTCTGAAGGAGAGAATCTATTTCCACTTGGAGAGGCAAAATTTGATTAGGAATAGTCAGCATGGCTTTGTCAGAGGGAGGTCATGCCTAACAAATTTGATTGAATTCTTTGAGCATGTGACCAGGTGTGTAGATGAGGGTAGTGCAGTTGATGTAGTTTACATGGATTTCAGCAAAGCCTTTGACAAGGTCCCACATGGGAGACTTATCAAGAAAGCAAATGCACATGGGATACAGGGTAACTTGATAAGGTGGATTCAAAATTGGCTTAGCTGTAGGAGACAGAGTGTGATAACAGATGGCTGTTTTAGTGACTGGAAGCCAGTGTCCAGTGGCGTACCACAGGGATCTGTGCTGGGTCCTCTATTGTTTGTCATTTATATAAATGACATAGATGACAATGGGGGGGGTAGGATCAGTAAGTTCGTGGATGAAAGAAAGATTGGCCAAGTGGTTAACAGTGAGGTTGAGTGTCTTGGGTTACAGGAAGATATAGACGGGATGGTCAAATGGGCAGAAAAGTGGCAGATGGAATTTAACCCTGAAAAGTGTGAGGTGATACACTTTGGAAGGAGTAATGTGACATGGAAGTATTCAATGAATGGCCTAACAGTGGGAAGTCTGGAGGAACAAAGGGACCTTGGTGTGTTTGTCCATAGATCCCTGAAGGCAGAAGGGCAGGTCAATAGGGTGGTGAAAAAGGCATATGGGACACTTGCCTTTATCAATTGAGGCATAGATTACAAAAGCAGGGAGGTCATGTTGGAGTTGTATAGAACTTTGGTAAGGCCACAGCTGGAGTACTGTGTGCAATTCTCGTCGCCACATTATAGGAAGGATGTGATTGCACTGTAGGGGGTGCAGAGGCGATTCACCAAGATGTTGCCTGGGATGGGACATTTAAGCTATGAAGAGAGGTTGGATAGGCTTGGGTTGTTTTCGCTGGAGCAGAGAAGACTGAGGGGTGACCTGATCGAGGTGTACAAGATTATGAGCAACATGGACAGGGTGGATAGGGAGCAGCTGTTCCCCTTGGTTGAAGGGTCAGTTACGAGGGGACACAAGTTTAAGGTGAGGGGCGGGAGGTTTAAGGGGGATTTGAGGAAGAACCTTTTTACCCAGAGGTGATGGTCTGGACTATACTGCCTGGGAGGGTGGTAGAGGCGGGTTGCCTCACATCCTTTAAAAAGTACCTGGATGAGCACTTGGAACATCATAACATTCAAGGCTATGGGCCAAGTGCTGGCAAATGGGATTAGGTAGACAGGTCAGGTGTCTTTAATGCATCGGTGCAGACTCGATGGGCCGAAGGGCCTCTTCTGCACTGTATTATTCTGTGATTCTGTGTGCCACATTGACCATCACCAATAGTAAGTGCAGACAGTAGATCCTGATGCCTGGAGATGCTACATCAGGAGGGCTGCAGACACCTTTGAAACTGAGCAAAGAACCAGCATGAAAGAGAAAAGGAGGAGAAGGATAGATCGAATTGCCCCCAGCCGCGACTACACCTTCACTTGTACCCGCTGTGGGAGAATCTGTCGGTCACAGATAGACCTGACTAGCCACCATCGGGCCTGCAACCTTCCCAAAACCTTCGTCCGCGAAGAAATGTCAAGAGATAAATAAGGAGACCAAACTGCACACAGCATTAGAAATGTGGTCTCAGCAATACCCTGTATAACTGAAGCATAACATCCTTATTTTTATTATCAATTCCTCTTGTAATAAAGGATAGCTTTGCATTAGCCTTTTTTAATTGCTGTGCCTGCATACTAACATTTTGTGACTCGTGCACTAGAACACCTAGATTCCTTTGCACCTCGGAATTTTGCAGTCACTCTCTGTTTAAGTAACACTTTGCTTTCATATTCTTCCTGCCAAAGTGAACAACTTCACATTTTCCCAAATTATACTCCATCTGCCAGATTTTTCCCCACTCTCTCAACCTATCTATATTGGTCTGCAACCTCCTTATGTCCTCTTCACACATAGTTTCCTACTAATCTTTGTGTCATTTACAAATTTAGCTACAATGCCATCGCTCCCCTCATCTAAGTCATTGATACAAATTGTAAAAAGTTGAGGCCCCAGCACAGACCCCTGCAGGACTCCACTCGTCACATTCTGCTAATCAGAAAAGGACCCTTGAGCTCCCACTTTGTGCAATAACATTTTATATGGCACCTTGTTAAATGCCTTTTGGAAATCCAAGTACAGTACGTCAACAGGCTCCCCTTTATCCACAGAGCATGTCACTCCTTCAAAGAACTCCAATAAATTAGTTAAACATGATTTCCCTTTCACAAAACCATGCTGACTATTCCTGATTACCTTGTGTTTTTCTAAGTGCCCAGCGATAGCCTGCTTAATTCTAATACCTTCCCCACAACAGGCATCAAGCTAACTGGCCTATAGTTACCTGTTTTCTGCCTCACCCCCTTCTTGAATAGAGGGGTTATATTTGCTATTTTCCAGTCTGATGGAACTTTTCCAGAATCTAGCGAATTTGGAAAAATTAACACCAATGTATCTACCACCTCATTAGCCACCTCTTTTAAGACCCTAGGATGAGGTTCTTCTTGTGTAATCTTGTACACTTCTGTTAAATATCCCTCAATCTCCTTCTCTCCATGGAGAACAACCCCAGCTTTTCCAACCTAATCGTGTAACTAACTTCTTCCATCCCTGGATCCATTCTGGTAAATCTCCTCTGCACCGTCACAAGGACCCTCACATCCTTCCTCAAGTGTGGTGAACAGAACTGGGTGCAATACTCTAGTTGTGGCCTAACCAGAGCTTTATAAAGGTTCAGCATAACTTCCCTACTTTTGTACTCAATGCCTCTATTTATGAAGCCCAAGATCACATATGCTTTACTAACCACTCTCTCAATATGTCCTGCCATCTTCAAAGATCGATGCACATTCTGTCCCTGAACACTCTTTAGAACTGCACCATTAAGTCTATATTGCCTCACCCTATCCATTCTGCTAAAATACATCACCTCATAATTGTCTGTATTAAATTCCATCTGCCACTTGACTGCCCATTCTGCTAGTCTATCTGCTAGTCTATCTGCTAGTCTATCAGCACCAAACCAATTCTTGAGTAAAACTGCCAAGAAAGATGGTCTCTGCCGAGTGTCTTTGCCAGACACTGAACAGCAAGTTCCCGGCCTTGGACATTGGTCTCAGCTCAGGCTTGCCAATGGCTAATTTTGAGGACCTGAGCACCCTCTAGTGGTGTTTATTTTTAGTAGTGGGAGGAAAAAGGATTGAATGCTCTGGGTAGGTAGACACGTCACTGCTCACCAACCATCTCACGGCTGTTTGTGGGATCGTGCTGTGCAAAATTACCTGCTGCATATGGCTGCATTACAAAAAGTACTTGATAATTTGTAAAGTGCTTTGGGATGCGCTAAGGCAAGTTCTTATTCAAATTGAAATAGCCTACCGTGCTTGATGGATATTACTCCTATTACAGCCCCCAGGCAATCTGAAGCTCAGGAAAATCTACCCTGTGCCATGAGATGAGATAGTGAAGAGCATTTGCTGCTCCATGGCAGTCCAGCACAAGTGCTGTTGGATACACCTTAGGATGTAGGGGCCACAATATTTTAGAATCTCCTAAGATAAATGCTGGTATTTCTGGCTTGCTCGTAGCCAGGTGCAGAGAACAATCTAGCTGAAGTTCAGAAGCACAGAAAGGGTTTATCACAGCCAGCAGCTACTTGTACGACTCCCAAGGGCCACAGGTAGGGACGGGGCCAGGAATATGCTCATAGCTGCTCCCATTCCCACTGCTGTAACATATCCAGAATCCATGTTGATGGATGTAAAAGGTGGTTTCTGCTACACTCCTGGTGAACCGGGAGAGGCTCGAAGGGCACATAGGTTTCAGCAGCACTAGAATAACAAGGGTGTAGAAAGTTAAATCACCAAAGAAAGAAAGAACTTGCATTCATTATAGCATTGTTCATGACCTCAGGATATCCCACAGAATCATAGAATCGTTACAGTGCAGAAGGAGGCCATTTGGCCCATCGTGTCTGCACCGGCTCTCCAAATGAGCAACTCACCTAGTGCCATTCCCCCACCTTCTCCATATTACCTTGCACATTCTTCCATTTTATATAACAGTCTAATTCCCTTTTGAATGTCTCAATTGAACCACCACACTCTCAGGCAGCGCATTCCAGACTCGCTGCGTGAAAAAGTTTTTCCTCATGTCGCTTTTGCTTCTTTTACCAATTACTTTAAATCTGTGCCCTCTCGTCCTTGACCCTTTCACGAGTGAGAACAGTTTTTTCCCTAATCCACTCTGTCCAGACCCCTCATGATTTTGAATACCTCTATCAAATCACCTCTCAACCGTCTCTTCTCTAAGGGGAACGGTCCTAACTTCTCCAATCTATCTTCATAAATGAAGTTCCTCATCCCTGGACCCATTCTTGTGAATCTTTTCTGCACTCTTTCCCAAGCAGTTTACAGCCAATGAAGTACAATTGAAGTGCAGTCATTATTGTAATGCAGGAAATACAGCAGCTAATTTGCACATGGCAAGCTTCCACAAATAACAAGAAGATAATCTATTTTACTGATATTAGTTGCAGGATAAATAGTGACCCAGGCCATTCACCATTGATTTTGTTCCATGTATTATACCTAAGTCCACACACATGAACACATCTTTATAAATATCATACCTCTGCACATATCACACTACGTCAAGGACATACGTACACGGACCTCAGCAAAATAGCATTATAGCAGTTGTCACAAATTAATTGACCAGAAACTGAACTAGACCAGCCACTGAACACTGGACTGGATTTTATTCCGGTGATGGGAGGCCTGGCAGCAGGCCAGAAGGTTGGGGGAAGACCATGCCTCGTCCCATCATTGGACCCTCGCAGCTATTTAATGACAGGCAGCCAATTAACTGCCCACCGTCTTATCTCTTTAAGGGACGAGCTGCCAGCCATCGAAAGCTGAAGTACCGGCATCGCCACTGAGAGCAGTGGCCACTATTGGTATTGCAGAAGGCTTTGCAGTATGAAGAGAGGAGGAGACCCCAGGAGTAGTAAGTGGCGTTGAGGTCACCGGGGCCATTTAGACTGGCCCGAGCAACGGGGTGGTGCAGGTTCTTCGTGGGGGGAGGGGGGGTGGGGTGCCCTCTGGGGGTCCCAGAAGCCCCCAAAGCAGAGACTCCCTGACCACGCTAGGAGGCATTACCTGGCAGTGTCTCTCCATGGTGTTGGGCCCCTCCCCCTTCAATGAAATTGGCCACAAAAGTGCCTCAATTGGGAAGGCCATCCACAGCCTTCTCCAGCCTTCCCTGCCCCGGACAAAATGGCAGGGGCCCTGGGAGACATCCGGAATGGTACCCCTGCCATTTTGTTTGCCCCCACATCTGTGCCCGCCTCCAAGGACAGAACAAAATTCAACTGCGGCTACAAGATCAGGTCAGAGGCTGGGAATTTTGCACTGAGTAACTCACTTTCTGGGTTGAATTTGTTCTGCCCTTGGAGGTGGGCACAGAGGCATGGTGGGAGGGGGGGGGAGCAAAAAAAATGACAGGGGGCACTATTTCCGACATCACATGAGCCACCTGCAATTCTGGCTTCCCGCCCCAGGCAAATTGAGGCCTTCAATGTCCTCTTAAAGTTTAGTTTAGAGATACAGCACTGAAACAGGCCCTTCGGCCCACCAAGTCTGTGCCGACCATCAATCACCCATTTATACTAATCCTACACTAATCCCATATTCCTACCACATCCCCACCTGTCACTATATTTCCCTATCATCTACCTATACTAGGGGCAATTGCTAATGGCCAATTTACCTATCAACCTGCAAGTCTTTGGCATGTGAGAGGAAACCAGAGCACCCGAAGGAAACCCACGCAGACTCAGGGAGAACTTGCAAACTCCACACAGGCAGTACCCAGAATTGAACCCAGGTCGCTGGAGCTGTGAGGCTGCGGTGCTAACCACTGCGCCACTGTGCCGCCTCTTCCTGACTCCACCTCAATTTAATTGAAAGCAGAGGGACCCACCACCATGTGGCGATGCTGCCAGGTAAAGTCTGGCGGCCTCCTAGCGGGGTTACGGTGGTCCCTCCTTTGGGGGCAACTCAGAGCCCCCAGAGTGTACCCCGGCAGTGAATGCCACCCACCCCTATGAACAGCCCACCCCACCCTCACTAACAGTCCCCAACACCGTCACTGGGACCTGCCTGAAAGGCCCCGACAGTCCCAACCCCACTTACCTCCACCGGGCTCTCCTCCTTTCTTTGTACTGCAGGGCCTCCTGTATTACCAGCAGTGGCCACTGCTCCCAGTGGTACTGCTGGTACTGCTGGTACTGCAGAGCTGCCAGCCATCTGATTGGCCAGCAGCTCTTGGAGGCGGGAGATCATTCCTTAATGGACTGTGACCCCGATGGCGGGCAGTTAATTGGACGACCTAAGTTAAATAGTTACAGGGGCCCACTGTCAGGACCCCCGTCACTGGAATAAATTTCGGCCTCCTGACTCCCCAAAAACTGTTCCCCATCAACAAGGCACAAGCCTGGAGTGTGATGGAATATTCTCCACTTGCCTGGATGGGTGCAGCTCCAACAACACTCAAGAAGCTTGACACCATCCAGGACAAAGCAGCCCGCTTGATTGGCACCCCATCTACAAACATTCACTCCCTTCACCACCAACGCACAGTGGCAGCAGCGTGTACCATCTACAAGATACACTGCAACAACTCACCAAGGCTTCTTCTACAGCACATTCCAAACCCGCAACTTCTACCATCTAGAAGTGCAAGGGCAGCCGATGCATGGGAACGCTGCAAGATCCCCTCCAAGCCACACACCATCCTGACTTGGAAATATATCGCCATTCCTTCATCGTCAAAACTTGCCACTAATTAACACATGCCTGCTCTGTTGGCATCAAGGAACATCAGGGCCACGTTAATGGGTAACCCACACAGGATGTGAGTACAGCTGTACTCAAGAAGACTGCAGCAAACAGAAGGGGAAGGATCCAACAATCAATAGCTGGCACTATTCCTGTGCTGCCAGTTGTTCCTTTTTCTCGTTATGTTATTGCCCCTCTTTGTCCTGCATTTGGCCTGATCATTAATGAACATGCATGCTGATGCCTCTATCAATGACAATACCAGCTGGCAACACCATGATTCATTTGAACCAATCTTTGGCAGCAATATTCCAGGCAGCCATCCAAACACCTGGACCTCTGTTGGAGCAATCCTAAGGCTGGTTTGATCATTAGCCTATGCAATGGGCATTATTGTACAGTAAAGAAAGAATTGCATTTATTAAGTGCCTTACATGACCTCATAACATCCCAAAGCGCTTTACAGCCAATAAAGTATTCTTGAAGTCTAGTCACTGTTGTAATGTAGGGAAATACAGTGGTCAATTTACACACAGCAAGTTCCCACAAACAGCAATGTGATAACGACCAGATAATCTGTTTTAGTGATGTTAGTTGAATATTGCAATGGGAAGCCCACATCACTCAGCACCCAGCCATCCTGCCTCAATACAGTGGCAGTAATAGTGGATTGGTGCAAAATGGATGATTCAGAAGAACATAAGAACATAAAAAAAGGAGCTGGAGTAGGCCATTTAGTCCTTCAAGCCTTCGCCACCATTCAACAAGATCATGGCTAATCTTCTCCCTAAACTCCACCTTCCCACACTATCTCCATATTCTTTAATTCTCTGAGTACACAAAAATATATCACTCTCTCCCTTGAATAGACTCAATAACTGAGCATTCACAGCTTTCTGGGGGAGAGAATTCCAAAGATTCACAACCTTCTGAGTGAAGAAATGTCTCCTCACCTTAGTCCTAAATGGCTGACCTCTTACTCTGAGACTGTGACCTCATGTTCTAGATTCCCCAGCCAGGAGAAACATTTTCTCAGTATCTACCCTGACAAGCCCCTTAAGAATTTTACATGTTTCAATTATATCACCTCTCATTCTTCGAAACACCAGGGAATGTTGGCCTCGCATACTCAATCTCTCCTCATGGGACAAATCACTTGGGGACCAGTCTAGTGAACTTTTGTTGTACTACCTCTAGGGCAAGTTTGCATTTCCTTAGACTAAAACTGCACAATGTATTCCAGGTATGGCCTCACCAATGTCTGTAGTTCACCAATAAATTCAGGAATAGCCATTAGCATGAAAAAACTTAAATCAGCCTCTAGAATGTGTTGCCAGCTGGTCTGGTGGGTGCTGACCACTGTATAACCTTCAAGAGGAAGCTGTACCGGTTCCTAACTGGGGAATGGATCATATCATATATAAGGTAAGTGTCTTTACAGATAACACTTGGTCCAAGTGATCTCCTCAACTGATTTCAGTTGCCTGAGAGGGTCAGGGAGGAATTTATTCAGTATTACATGTTGTATGATCGCTTGAAGAATGATGTCCCTTTAAGAACTCAGTATGCTAATAAGCTAAGTACCAGGATGTAGTCATGTGACTAGAAGCCATCGTCACTCTGCACAACAACACCATGGACAAAGGTTCTGTATAAAATTTGTTTTGTGTTGTAATTACTAGTTTACCTGATAATAAACCTCCTGGAGATCTTCAAGGATCTGGAATCTACATACTTCATTGTGTTGCTTAATATAACACAAAGAAATTCATGATATGGTGGCAGCAGTGGTGAAAAGATAAGATATAAGCTCAAAGACCTTGGACCACTGCAAACAAGTGAAGGAACTTTAAAACAAGTACCTGAAAAGAGTGAAAAACAAAACATACCTTAGAAGGCTGAGAAAAGCTCCAGAGAAGGGAAGCGTGGCTGATAGCAAGTGATCGGTGAGTCATTGTGCCGACGATCGAGAACTCCAGTTAAAAGAAAGTAATTGAACAGATTAAAAAAATTCATTTTCTGAAGGCTCCATGTGAGTGAGAAAAATAAAGGGAAAACCCTGAAAAGTGTGTGAACTAAAAAAAAACAAAGTCCGATAGTAAAAACAAAATGTGGGAAAACCCCAAACACAGCAGAGTTATCCATTAAAGCAGTCAAGCTCAAAAAATAATTAAACCAATCAAGTATGAAGAAGATAAATAAACTGTAGCAAAAAGGCAAAAGGGAAAACCTTTGAACTGTTTATCAAACAGCTGTGTAAACATACAAGCAAAGTTCTGAAAGAGAAAAACAGAGAACACTGTCAAGTACCATCACATTCCATCAAAGCAGCTAGCCTGGAAAAAAGAATTTCTTAAAGGGGAAACAGCTAATAAAACAAGTTTTAAACCAGAAATAGAAAAGCCATAATAAGTACAGTGCTGAAGGCATACACAGATCTGAACAAAGTTAAATACAGAGCAAAAAGCAAAAGAACAGCAGAAGGATGGATATCAAATTTCCCAGCATGAATTGGAAGGCCATTTATATCCTATCCAGTTAAAAACCTTTAAAGAAAGAATGCAGTTATGCTTCATAGACCAAGCGGTTGCAGAACCAGAGATGCATGCTGTGAAAATACTGATAGCAGTTGGATATGTGGGATTATACAGAATCAATACCTCTGACTTATCTGAAAAGGACCAGAAAGATACCGCAAAGATATGGAAAGTGCTAGAAGATCAGCTCCAGGTAAGAGTGAATTTTAGAATTCATCGCCTGGAATTGATGTCCTAAGGGCAATAGCCACAGGAATCAATTGATCAGTTCAACAGTAGATGCCGTAGGAAGGGCAACGAATATGACTTTTCAGAAACTGAGCTGTTGAAATGAAAAATGGAGCTGGTGATTGTCTCAACACCTATTGAAGTGTTTCAAAAAGACCTCGTGGGGAAAAGAAAGATCACAGCATTGATACACTGCTAGAAGATGGCAGGAAATGCAAAGCCATTGTAGCTGGACAACAGCATCTGCAAGCACTAGGTGCAGCCAACAATATTGGCACAGTAACCAGGTCACAAAAAGCAAGCAAGCTGTGTGGTAAGTGTAGTTTGTCCCACTCACCATGACGTTGTCCTGCATTTCAAGGTTGGTGAAAGGCGTGTGGTGCAAAAGGACACTGGACCCTCTTATGCAAGGAATCTGGCTCCAAAGACACAGCCAGAAGTCACAATAGGACACAAACAAACAGAAGACAGGTGTAGCAACATGGCAACAGCAGCAAGGAGACCGCCAGAGACCGGCATAAATGCAAGCGGATACACAAAGTCCACAGTGAAATAGACCTGAGACAAGACTCAGAGTGGAGCGATTCTCAGCCAGAAGACGAGCAGGCATTTCACATTGTAAACCTGTCACATTGGGTTGAAATCTATGGTCACCGCCGAAATCAGAGACGAGCGAAATCGCAGAGCTGCCGCGATACTATGTGCTGTGGGTCATTTAAATAGCAGGGGTGGCCCATGCATCCTGATGACATGGAGGGGGCGGTAATGTCCATTCCCGGCAATGTTGTCAGCTGCCATTGCACAGTCATTGATGCCATTTTTAAAGGGCTTTGAGCCGTAAATTTCAATTTCAATATTTAAAGATGTAGTGATTTTGAAAATTTAATAAAATTATCCTGACCCTCTCCCACCAACGCCCCCCAATAACCATACAATTAATTACCTTAACTCTCTCCCATCAAAACTCTTATGTTGTGCACCTGACCATCCCCCGCCAAAGTTCATAAACTTCAAACTTTACCCCTTCCCACCAACCCCTACACCAATGAAATGACTCTGACCCCACTCCCCCAGTCCAGCACTGAAATGCTTACCGGCTTCCCCCTTTCCCACTAGTGTCCCGCCTCGGATCCCCAGACGGAGATCCGAAGGCGCTGGAGTGCCGGCCACCCGCACCAAGGACAGAAGGCAGAGGCGCAGGTCTGGTTAATTAATTAATTTTAATGGATTTAAATATGTTCATAGGTGTCCCGTCGCCGAGCAGCAGGTGGGCCTCCACAAGACCTTGCTGCTGCCGGCAATATCGGGCCAGGCCTTCCCAGTGTCAAGGCCAGTGGCCTCTGCTGGAGGCATTTTCCGGCCCGCCACGCCACGACCCCCGATGTCGGGGTGGGGCGGGGGGGGTCTGTAAAATTCGCGCCAGTGTTTTGATGAAGTTAAACAACTGGAAGCTTTGGCTACTATTAATAACATGTGCCCAACGCAAGTTGGCAAACACACACTGAGGATTAAGATTGACACAGAAGATAGTGCAAATATCCTACCAGTCCGAATCCTGAAGGATATGTAGCGAGGTCATTGGAATCGACAACTGCAAAGTTAACTGTATATAATGGGTCACCCATCCCTTGCACACTAACAATGCAATGCAGCTATGGTAAGTCAGCATGGAAACCCCAAATATGTACCTGGTAGATGTAATTGGACCAGCAGTGGCAGGACGACCAGCGTGTCAGGACCTCAATATCATCACTATTCACAAGATCACCAAGGTACCCATTACAGGAGAAGAAACCAAGGGTCTCATCAGTCCACGACTTACAACAAATGTACCCCGACATGTTCGATGCCATGGGAGATTTCAAAGGCGATGCCGTACTGCACATCAGCGAGGATGCACTCCCTCTGTCCAGCCCCCTGAGTCTGAGACTAAGTTACAGTTCTTCCAGGATCTCAGTGATTCTGGGTTGGAGAGTATCAGCCCCTTCTCAGAGACACCACACCAAAAGAATAAAGATCCAAACTCTGATGGTGAAAGTTCTTTGTTAACAGGCAGTGCTTCTTCATGTTCCAGTAACTCAGAAGCACAGATTGACATTGTAACTATTTAGAAGGAAAGGCTGGCAGTGGGGAGCATTGCCAAGGGGACATCTCCAAGGACCAGAACCTGCTTGCAAACTCTGGCCAGCATCAAACTGTGCAGTCTGGAAATCCAGCAACAGCACAACTATGCCGTGCCCTCACCTCTGCTCTCTAGAGAACCAGTACCAAAAAAAGCCAGAGCGGACAGGTACCTCAATGAGGCCAAGTATTCCTCCCCCAACAAGTCCTCCACCTTGAGCCCAGCCCTTCAGATGCAGAGGATGAGAAGCAGTGAAGGACACACAATGTCCTGGAGAGGCAGAGGAGAAATGAGTTGAAATATTGTCTGTTGGCTCTTTGAGATGTGGTGCTGGAACTTTCAAAGAATGACAAGACCTCAAAAGTGGTCATCCCGAGAAAAGTAACAGAATATATTAGCAGGCTGAAGGCAGAGCAACAGAAACTGAATGCAGAGAGGGAGAAACTTCAGAAAGAATACAAAATTCTCTGAGGTGCAGGAGACACTGCTCAGAAAACAAGGGTGAAATCCACATCCCCTGAAGCTTATATGGTAACAAGATTTGGAAGAGTTGTCAAACCACTGATATATGGACTCTTAAACTTCTGCATTTGTAAATTTCACAATCCGTATCTTTATAGTTATAAATTGTATCATCTCTATCCTGTATAACTGATTTTGATATTATCCAATTTTATGTGTTTTTACTTGTAACGTATAAAACTTATCTTTGGAAAGAAAGGGGATGTTGTATGATCGCTTTAAGAGTGATGTCCCTTTAAGAACTCAGTATGCTAATGAGTTAAGTATCAGGATGTCGTCATGTGACTAGAAGCTTATAGTCATTCTGCACAACAAAACCCTGGACAAAGGTTCTATATATAGTTTGTTCTGTTTTGAACGTACTAGTTTAGCTGTAAATAAACCTTCTTGAGATTTTCAAGGAACTGGAATCCACGTACCTTATTGTGTTGCTTAAGATGACACAAAGAAACTTTTGACATTACACTTGGCCCTGCTAGCCTTGTGTCAGTAACCCACTCAACCATGATATCAGAAAGTTGTGTGTTCAAGTCCCACTCCAGAGATGTGAGCACATAATCCAGGCTGACAATTCCAGTTGCAGTACTGAAGGTGTACTACACTGACAGAGGCATCATCTTTCAGATGAAACTTTAAACCAAGACCTTGTCTGCCTTGACAGCTGAAATAAATTACTCTATGGCACTAGTTTGAAAAAGATCAAGGCTATTCTCCTAGGTGCTCTGAGTCAATATTTCTCCTTCAGACAATATGTCTGGTCATTTATCTTATTGCTGTTTGTAACGGCTTGTTATGTACAACTGGCTGCTGTATTTGCATACATAATAACAGTGACTATGCTTAAAGATAGTTCATTGGCTGCAAAGCACTTTGGGAAGACCTGAAGTCATGAAAGGTGTGATACGAATGCACCTGCTTTCATTCTTTCTCCATCCTCTTCCCTTCCATAGGTACTGTGAATATATCCACAGATAATCAAAAAAGCTAATGGAATGCTGCCCTTTATATCTCAAGGACTAGAATACAAGGGGGTAAAAGCCACGCTTCAGTTATATAGCACCCTGGTTAGACCACACCTCGAATACTATGAGCAGTTCTGAGCACCACACCTTAGGAAGGATATATTAGCCTTGGAGTGATTACAGTGTAGATTTACCAGAATGATTCCTGGACTCCAAGGGTTAAATTACGAGCAGCGATTACACAAACTAAGGGTTGTATTCCCTGCAATTTAGAAGGTTAGGAGGTCATTTAATCGAAGTTTTCAGAATATGAAGGGGACTTCAGTGAGGCTTTTGATAAGGTCCTGCATGGGAGATTGGTTAAGAAGGCAAGAGCCCATGTGATCCAGGGCAATTTGGCAAATTGGATCCAAAATTGGCTTGGGGCAGGAGGTAGAGGGTGATGGTCGAGGGTTGTTTTTGCGATTGGAAGCCTGTGAGCAGTGGTGTACCACAGGGAACGGTGCTGGGTCCCTTGCTGTTTGTCGTGTACATTAATGATTTAGACGTAAATACAGGAAGTATGACCAGTAAGTTCGAAGATGACACGAAAATTGGCGGTGTCGTAAATAGTGATGAGGAAAGCCTTAGATTACAAGATGATATAGATGGGCTGGTCAGATGGGCGGAACAGTGGCAAATGGAATTTAATCCTGAGAAGTGTGAGGTGATGCATTTTGGGAGGACTAACAAGGCAAGGGAATAGACAATGGATGGTAGGACCCTAGGAAGTACAGAGGGTCAGAGGGACCTTGGTGCACTTGTCCATAGATCACTGATGGCAGCAGCACAGGTAGATAAGGTAGTTAAGAAGGCATATGGGATGCTTGCCTTTATGAGCCGAGGCATAGAATATAAGAGCAGGGAGGTTATGATGGAGCTGTATAAAATGCTAGTTAGACCACAGCTGGAGTACTGTGTACAGTTCTGGGCACCACACTATTGGAAGGATGTGATTGCACTGGAGAGAGTGCAGAGGAGATTCACCAGGATGTTGCCTGGGCTGGAGCATTTCAGCTATGAAGAGAGACTAAAAAGGCTAGGGTTGTTTTCCTTAGAGCAGAGAAGGCTGAGGGGACATATGATTGAGGTATACAAAATTATGAGGGGCATTGATAGGTTAGATAGGAAGAAACTTTTACCCTTAGCGGAGAGGTCAATAACCAGGGGGCATAGATTTAAGGTAAGGGGCAGGAGGTTTAGAGGGGATTTGAGGAAAAATTCTTTCACCCAGAGGGTGGTTGGAATCTGGAATACACTGCTTGAAGAGGTGGTAGAGGCAGGAACCGTCACAACATTTATTTAGAAGATGCACGTGAAATGCCATAACATACATGGCTACGAGCCAAGTGCTGGAAAATGGGATTAGAATAGTTAGGTGCTTGATGGCCGGCACAGACACGATGGGCCGAAGGGCCTGTTTCTGTGCTGTATAACTCTATGACTCTATGACGCTAACAGGTAGGGTAGATTGGGGGAAATTATTTCCACTGGTTGGGGAGTCTAGGACTGGGGGCATAGAGTAAAAATTTGTGTCAGACTTTTTAGGAGCGAAATCAGGAGACACTTCTGCACACAAAGAGTGGTAGAAGTTTGGAATTCTCTTCCTCAAAAGGCAATTGATAACATATCAATTGTTAATTTTAAAATTGAAATTGATAGATTGTTACAAAGGTGGGTATATGGAGTTAGGTCACAGATTAGTCATGATCTCACTGAATGACGGAACAGGCTCAAGGGACTAAAGGGACTGTTGCATAATGGCTGTTTTGTGTGTCCAGTGTTGTGCAATAAAATGCACTTTGACCCATGTATTTTGATTCCTTCCTGGACTCTGATCCATGAGTAATGTCACGGGTTTCTGACTGAATTCCAATTTTTTCAAGAGCGAGAAGGAGAATAGTCTCAGAAAAGGGGTTGGGTTCCACAGCCAAGAGCCGAAGGTTTGCAAAGATGGATATTAATTGCAGGATAAGATGGATATTAATTGCAGGATAAGCACTGCTCAATCCCTGCAATATTTTGCTTCCTGAATATGTCCTCAATACGATATGCCCCGCTCTATCTCTGTAACCTCCTCCAACCCTACAATCCTCCAAGATCTTCATAACTCCACCATTGGTGACTGAACCTTCCGTAGCCTCAGCCCTAAGCTCTGGCAGCTTCTCCCTAAATCTCTCTACCTCTCTTCTCCTTTAGGTCCCTTTTTAAAACAACTTTGGCTAAGTTTTTGGCCACCTATCCAAATAACTCCTTATGTGATGTTGATACCTGTACCTCTGAAGAATATTGGAGCCTGTTGGAATTTACATCTAGATCTTCTGACCTCGATGTTGTCATTTTTCTGCCTTCGCCCCCTGAAACTTTCTGCATATATCCTCTGCTCACAAAAACCTGCGAAAAGTCCTTCTCTTCAAATACGTTTTCAACTCATTCGCCCAGACTTCTTTTCAAATGATTCTACATTATAACAGCGATGACATTTCATTGGCTGTAAAGTACTTTGAGACATCCTGAAGTTGTGAACGACGCTTTATTAATACAAGTTCTTACTTTCAGGCTGGGGGCATTTTCAGGGAGCAGCCAAGTGTCAGCCAATAATATAGGTTACCAACAACATTTACCCCGATCCTCGGGTCAGAATGTTGCATGGCACCATAAAGTTCCAACACAGCAGAAGAAACCCATAAAGGATCTATTGGGAAAGGAACTGCACAACTTACCCAAAGGAGTTATTGCACACTCAGTACATGGCCATCAATCATGTCTGGGTGATCAAATATCTGCTACCTAAGAATCAGCCTTGTCTGATTCAGAACTCTGAGTCTGAAGACCTTGGATTCAAGTTTTTTTAAATTTCATTTATTGAGTGTGGGTGTCGCTGACAAGGGCAGTATTAATTGCCCATCCTTAAATGCCCTTGAGAAGTTGGTGATGAGCCGCCTTCTTGAATCGCTGCAGTCTTTCTGGTGTAGGTATACCCACAGTGCTGCTAGGGAGGGAGTTCCAGCATTTTGACCCAGTGGCAATGAAAGAACGGCGATATATTTCAGAGTCAGGATAGCGTTAGACTTGGAGGGAAACCTGCATGTCGAAGTGTTCCCATACGCCTGCTGTCTTTGCTCTTCTAGGTGATAGAGGTCATGGGCTTGAAAGGTCCTGTTCAAGTTGCTGCAGTGCATCTTGTAGATGGTACACCCTGGTGCCACTGCATGCCAGTGGTGGATGGGGTGCCAATCAAGTAAGCTGATTTGTCCTGGATGGTGACAGGCTTTTTGAGTGTTTTTGGAGCTGCACCCATCCAGGCAAGTGGAGATTCCTGACTTGTGCTTTGTGCAGAGTCAGGAGGTCACTTACTCACCTCAGAATTCCCAGCCTCTGACCTGGTCTTGTAGCCACAGTCTTTATATGACTGATCCAGTTAAGTTTCTGGGCAATGGTAATCCCCAGGATGTTGATAATGGGGGATTCAGCAATCGTGTTGCCATTGAATGTCAAGGGGAGATGGTTAGATTCTCTCTTGTTGGAGATGGTCATTGCCTGGCACATGTGTAGCGCAAATGCTACTTGCCACTTATCAGCCTAAGCCTGAATGTTGTCCAGGTCTTGTTGCATATGGACACGGACTGCTTCAGTATCTGAGGAGTCTTGAATGGTACTGAACTCTGTGCAATCATCAGCATACATCCCCATTCCAGAGGCCTGATTACAAAAATCTAGGCTAACTGTACTGAGAGTGTGCTGCGCAGTCAGAGGTGCCATCTTTCAGATGAGATGTCAAACCAGGGCCCATCTGCCCTCTCAGGTGGACTTAAAAGATCCCATAGCACTATTTTGAAGAAGAAGAGGGGAATTTTCTTTGGTGTCCTGGCCAATATTTATTCCCCAACCAGCATCACTAAAACAAATTATCTGGTCATTATCTCCCTCAGTTTGTGGGATCTTGCTGTGCTCAAATTAGCTACCGCGTTTCGTATATTACAACACTGACTGCACTTCAAAAGTCCTTCATTGGCTGTGAATGTCCTGAGATCATGAAAGGCACTATAAAAATGCTATTCTGTCTTTAAGGTAGGCTGAGGTCATTGGAAAGTCCTCAGAGAATCACAATGAGCAAGCACAGGTTCCTTTGAAATGGTCAGATGGCATCGTGGGCAGAATTTTTTGAGGTAAACGAAGAACTCTCCCAGACATCTCTGCTTCTTGGGGGGAGGCACTCAGAAGATCTGCCCTTTTCCGCCCTCCCCTCCCAATAAGAATATGCTGGCCTTATCTCCGCGAAGCAGAACCTTGAAGAAACTACACTCTGCCCCATTTTTCACCCACCCCCAGCAGTTACGCTGAAAGTGCAATTGGAGATGAAGGATAATTACAGGCCCAAGCGTTTTATACAGTAAGTCGTATCATGTCATAAAGTACTATTGTTATTTAGAAATGAAAATACTGTACACAGATCAATCACACAACAACAGCACCACACAGTGGCTTTTGCAATGCACATCCATTTACTGCTTTAAAAATCTGTTTCTAACTCTGCAGCACAGTCACATCATTCAGACAACTTCCCGTTCCTTCTCCTGTGATTCATTTCATCAAAATGGCCATCATTAAGATTTTTCTGTCGGATGAGACGTTAGATCAAGGTTCAGTCTGCTATCTCAAGTGGATGTAGAAGATCCCACGGCCGCAATTTCGAAGAAGAGCAGAAGAGTTGTCCTCAGTGTCCTGGCCAATTTTCATCTGTCAACCAACAAGACAGAGCTGGACGACAGGCTGCAAATCAATCACTGTGGATGGGTGAGGCGGTGTGCCGTCGCTATAGGAACCCCAGTTAAACAAAAACTTTGAGGTGTGTGCACAGTTAATTTTTTTAAAGGCTCAGTAAAAGAAAAAAACAGGGGCAACCTAATCCCAATCTCAGGCTGATTGATTGTTTTCAAAGGGTCCCCAGGCTGATGAGGTCGGCGCCATTACAGGAGGCACCCATCAGCAAAAAGTGCAGGAATCCTCCATTCATGCAGCTCGCAGCTGGAGCTTTAAAAAGAAACCATTAAATCACTTGAACGCTGAAGAGCTTTCATTCACTCAGCCAGTGTTTTAAAAAAATCATAAAACCACTCAAGCATGATGAATTGTGTACCGAACGGCTGTATAAACGGAGAGACTGGAGTGCCAGAGGCTAGATCAACAGACAAGCACTTCGAAACACCTCTCCTGTCAATCAAAGCAGCCAGTCGCCAGAACAGAGATTTTGTTTTAAAGGGAAAGTAGTACAGATTTACAGAACCAGCTCTTAAAGCAAGTACCATACTATCAGTCTACTCCCAATCATCAGCAAAGTGATAGAAGGGATCGTCGACAGTGCTATCAGGTGGCCATTTCTCAGCAATAACCTGCATTCTGACGCTCAATTTGGGTTCTGCCAGGGCCACTCAGCACCTGACCCCATTACAGCTTTGTTCCAAACATGGACAAAAGAGCTGAACACCACAGGTAAGGTGAGAGTGACTGCATTTGACATCAAGGCAGCATTTGACCGAGTATGGCATCAAGGAGCACTAGCAAAACTGGAGTCAATGGGAATCGGGGGTAAACTCTCCGCTGGTTGGAATCATACCTAGCGCAAAGGAAGATGGTCGTTTTTGTTGGAGGTCAATCATCTCAGCTCCAGGACATCATGCAGGGGTTCCTCAGGGTAGTGTCCTAGGCCCAACCATCTTCAGCTGCTTCATCAATGACCTTCCCTCCATCATAAGGTCAGATGTGGGATGTTCACTGATGACTGTACAATGTTCAGCACCATTCGCGACTGCTCTGATACTGAAGCAGTCCGATTAGAAATGCAGCAAGACCTGGACAACATCCAGGCTTGGGCTGATAAGTGGCAAGTAATATTAGCGCCATATAAGTGCCAGGCAATGATCATCTCAAACAAGAGAGAATCTAACTATCACCCCTTGACATTCAATGTCATTCTTCTTCTTCTTTGACCTCCTTGTCTCGAGAGACAATGGGTAAGTGCCTGGAGGTGGTCAGTGGTTTGTGAAGCAGCACCTGGAGTGGCTATAAAGGCCAATTCTAGAGTGACAGACTCTTCCACTGGTGCTGCAGATAAAATTGGATGTCGGGGCTGTTACACAGTTGGCTCTCCCCTTGCGCTTCTGTCTTTTTTCCTGCCAACTGCTAAATCTCTTCGACTCGCCACACTTTAGCCCCGCCTTTATGGCTGCCTGCCAGCTCTGGCGATCACTGGCAACTGACTCCCACGACTTGTGATCAATGTCACAGGACTTCATGTCGCGTTTGCTGACATCTTTAAAGTGGAGACATGGATGGCCAGTGGGTCTGATACCAGTGACGAGCTTGCTGTACAATGTGTCTTTGGGGATCCTGCCATCTTCCTTGTGGCTCACGTGGCCAAGCCATCTCAAGCGCCACTGGCTCAGTAAGCTGTATATGCTGGGGATGTTGGCTGCCTCGAGGACTTCTGTGTTGGAGATACGGTCCTGCCACCTGATGCCAAGGATTCTCCGGAGGCAGCGAAGATGGAATGAATTGAGACATCGCTCTTGGCTGACATACATTGTCCAGGCCTCACTGCCGTAGAGCAAGGTACTGAGGACACAGGCTTGATACACTCGGACTTTTGTGTTCTGTGTCAGTGCACCATTTTCCCACATTCTCTTGGCCAGTCTGGACATAGCAACGGACGCCTTTCCCATGTGTTTGTTGAATTCTGCATTGAGAGACAGGTTACTGGTGATAGTTGAGCCTAGGTAGATGAACTCTTGAACCACTTCCAGAGCGTGGTCACCAATATTAATGGATGGAGCATTTCTGACGTCCTATCCCATGATGTTCGTTTTCTTCAGCCTGATGGTTCAGCCGTAATCCTGTCGATGAGTCTCTGCAGACACTCTTCTGTGTGAGATGTTAATGCAGCATCATCAGCAAAGAGTTCCCTGCTGAGGACTTTCCGTACTTTGGTCTTCACTTTCAGAAGGGCAAGGTTGAACAACCTGCCAGCTGATCTTGTGTGGAGGAAAATTCCTTCTTCTGAAGACTTGAACGCATGTGAGAGCAGCAGGGAGAAGAAGATCCCAAACAGTGTAGATGCGAGAACACAGCCCTGTTTCACGCCACTCAGGATAGGAAAGGGGTCTGATGAGGCGCCGCTATGCTGAACTGTGCCTTTCATATTGTCATGGAATGAGGTGATGATACTTAGTAGCTTTGGTGGAGATCCGATCTTTTCCAGTATTCTGAACCATCGCTGAATACACCACCAACAACATCCTAGGGGTCACCATTGATCAGAAACTGAACTGGACCAGCCACATAAATGTTTTGACTACAAGATCAAGTGTGTGAGTTGCTGCTTTATTATATATAGGGTGTGTGAGTTGTTGCTGTATTATATACAGAGTGTGTGAGTTGCTGCTTTATTATATACAGAGTGTGTGAGTTACCTCTGTATTATATACAAGATCAGGTCAGAGGGTGGGAATTCTGCGACAAGTAACTCACCTCTTGTCTCCCCAGTGCCTGTCCACCATCTACAAGGCACAAGTCAGGAGTGTGATGGAATACTCTCCACTTTCCTGGATGTGTGCACCTCCAACAATACTCAAGAAGTTTGACACCATCCAGGACAAGGCAGCCTGCTGGATTGGCACCCCATCCACCACCTTCAACATTCACTCCCTCCACCATCGACGCACAGTGGTAGCAGTGTGTACCATCTACAAGATGCACTGCAGCAACTCACCAAGGCTCTTTTGGCAGCATCTTCTAAACCCGTGACGTCTACCGCCTAGAAGGAAAAGGGCAGCAGATGCATGGGAATACCACCACCTGCAAATTCCCCTCCAAGCCACACAACATCCTGACTTGGAACTATATCGCTGTCCCTTCACTGTCGCTGGGTCAAAATCCTGGAACTCCCTTCCTAACAGCACTGTCGGTGCACCTGCACTCCAAAGACTACAGCGGTTCAGGAGGCAGTTCACCACCATCTTCTCAAGGGCAATTAGCGATGGGCACTAAATGCTGGCATTGCCAGTGAAGCCCAGATCTCATGACTGAATAAAAAAAAACCTAAGGCTTTGAAATACCCCCCTTCCCTCCTGGTGGTGTTGAGTTTTGTCCATCTGGAAACCGGTATACCTCATATCACTCTGCAAACTGGCCTCCAGGCTTTCCCTCCACCCATCTGTACCAGGGAAGAGGTAACTCTCATTATGGGGAGTTCCTGCCCCTTGACCCCAGCATTCCCTTCGTATAAATAATCTATTGGCTCAAATGTGAAATTCCAATATAGGTCAGCACGCTTGCTATCATGGCCCCGGCCTATTTGGACTGCTCCCTACCAAAGTTCCCTCATATATTTTTCTCAAAATCTACTATTTGGGATCCTATGTTATTCGGGATGGGGTGTCTAATGACAAAGCTTTTTATATTGTCTGATGCAACATAAATGAGATGCGTGGAGTTCAGTTGATTGAAGATCTCAAAACAGGTTTATTGACCGCTAACAAGTATTTACAGCGCAGAGCTAACTATTTACAGGACTTGCCTCTTGATGTTACAGTAGCAGAGTGAGACTGGCATGCAGTCACCTGACTGCATCCTGATACTCAGCTCATTCGCATACTAATATCTGAAAGGTAAATTACTCTTAAAGGCAATCACACGACATCCCCCTTCTTTCCAATGATAAGTCTCATTTGCTAATAATAAGAAACATACAAAATTAGATATCATCAAAAATATTTACACATGGATTGTAAAATTTACAAATACAGAGGCTCAAAAGTCCATATGTCGTCTTGGTGGTTTGACAACTCTTGCTCGGGGAATTTGTGCCTCATTCGTTTCTCTTTTTTCTGAAGTTTCTCCCTCTCTGCATTCAGTTTCTATTGCTCTACCTTCAGCCTGCAAATATACTCTGTTGCTTTTCTCAATATGACCACTTTTGAGGCTTTGTCATTCTTGGAAAGTTCTGGCACCTCATCTTGAAGATTCAACATACAATACTTCAACTCATTCCTGCTCTGCCCCTTTAGGACATTGCGTGTCCTTTGCCTCTCCTCATCCTCTGTGTCTGAAGGCTTGGGATTCAAGGCCAAGGACTTGTTGGGGGAAGAGTACTTGAGCTCACGGAGGTACCTGTCAATTCTGGCTCATTGTGGTGCTGGCGGATCTCTAGAAGTGAAGTGAAGGCAGAAGTGAAGGCACGGCATAGTTGTGCTGTTGCTGGGTTTTCGGACTGCACCGTTTGATGCTGGTCAGAGACTGCGAGCGGGTTCCGGTACTTGGAGATTTCCTTTTGGCAATGCTCTTGTGAATAGTCATGATGTTGAGGTTCTTACATGCTGGTAGTCCTGCCACTGCTCGTCCACTCATGTCCACAAGGTAGAAGGTTTGTGGTTTCCATGTTGACTTGCCATATTTGCATTGCATTGTTAATGTCCCACTGCAAGGGATGGGAGACCTGTTGTATGCAGATAATGTGGCAGTTGTCAGTTGTATCATTGATCTCCAGCAACTCCGGTACTTACCTCTAAGGATTCGGACTGGTAGGATATGTACACTAGTGCCAGTGTCAATCTTGACCTTGAGTGTATGTTGGCAGCTTTCTTTGGGCACATGATGTTAATAATGGTGAAAGCTTCCAGTTGTTGGACTTCATCAATGTGATGTTTCAGGTTCACAATGTGGAATGCCTGCTTGTCGTCTGACTGAGGCTTACTCGCCTCTGAGTCTTGGCTCAAGTCTGTTTTTCCATGGACTTTGTGTATCGGCATGTGTTTATGCGGGTCTCTGGCGCTTTCTTTGCTGCTGTTGCAGTGCTGCTGCACCTGTCTTCTGCTGGCTCGTGTCCTACCATGGCTTCTGGCTGCATCTTTGGAGCCAGAATTCCTGCATAGGTGGGCCCAGTGTCCTTTTGCACCGCAACCTTTGCACAGGTCTCAAAATGCAGAACAACCTCTCCCTGAGTGGGACCAATCACACTTATCACACAACTTGCTTGCCCTTTTCGACCTGGTTACGGTGCCGGTATTGTCTGCACCGAGTGCTTGTAGGTGCTGTTGTCCAGATACAATGGTTTCATACTTCCTGCCATCTTTCAGAGGTGCATCAATGCTGTGACCTTTCTTTTTTCCCAAGAGGTCCTTCTGAAATGCTTCAATGGGTGTCAATACAATCAGCAACTCCATTATTCGGCCTGACGGGTCAGCTTCTGAAAAGCTGCATTCGTTGCCGTTACTATGGTATCTACTGATGATCTGGTCTATTGATTCCTGTGGCTGTTGCCTGTAGGACTTCAATTCCGGGCGGTGAGTTCTAACATTCACTCTTAATCTGAGTTGATCTTTCAGCACTTTCCATATCTTTGCAGGATCTTTCTGTTCCTCTTCAGATGTGCCTGAGGTATTGATTCTGTGTAATCCCTCATTTCCAATTTAGCATTATTTTTACAGCCTGTTTTTCTGGTTTTACAATTACTTGGTCTGTAAAGCAGAATTGTTTGAACAGTTTGAACTTGGATAGGATATCCAAGGCTTCCCAGTTCATCCTGGGAAAATTGGTATCCATTGGTGTCCATGCCGGTGGGACAGGACATACCTAGGGATGGTGACGGTGATGTCTGGGACATTGTTTGCCAGGTATGATTCCGTGAGTGTGACTGTGTTAGTCTGTTGCTTGACTAGTTTGTGGAACAGCTCTCCCAATTTTGGCACAAGTGCCCAGATGTTAGTAAGGAGGATTTTCCAGGGTCGACAGAACTGAGTTTGCCATTGTCATTTCCAGTGCCTGGTGGTCCGTCCGGTTTCATTCCTTTTTTTAGTATTTGTAGCAGTTTGATACAACTGAGTGGCTTGCTAAGCCATTTGAGAGGGCATTTAAGAGTCAACTACATTACTGTGAGTCTGGAATTACATGTAGGCCAGACCAGGTAGGGACAGCAGATTTCCTTCCCTAAAAGACATTAGTGGACCAAATTGGTTTTTACAACAATCGACAATCGTTTCATTGTCACCACTCAGTTAGCTTTTAATTCCAGATTTATTAGTGTCAGTAATGTAAGGTTGTGTCCCAGGGCAAGGGGAGTGGAGTGGTGGAATGAACTAGGCATTCCACAGATAGTTGGCAGATGCCAGAATTCTCAGCCAGATATGGGATTGACAAGGAACGCATGCCAATTGGGTGCCCCCCTACTGACATCACACACTCCGGCAGGGTCAGTGCGAGCAGACATTGGCAAATGAGATGCAAACATAGCTGCCAATTAACACTCTGTGTCATGCCAATGAATATTAGACAGGCTACTAAACTCTGCAAGAATGCAACGCACGTAACCGCAACGTAGTCATTCCTTTAACTGTACCCATCAGCAATTCTGTAATCCTGCTGATTATCAGAAATATATAAGGCTAAATTTCACTAAATGGTCACGTCTCACCAATTCAAGATAGCTTTTATTGGGTGAAATTTCACTTTGACGTGAACTCGAATCAATAACCATATGATTTATTGCTCAACATTGAACATTACAAGTGACTTAAAAACATGATTGATGTTTAAGACCTTTAACACTCTAAAATCTAGTAGTAATTTTCATGTCACCCCCCCCAAATCAGGATCAGATCCGTTTTACATGCAGCTTGATCATACTTTCTCTTAAGACAGTAGAAAGTAAAATTGGGCAGTGCATAAAACTGACGTATCAAAGAGAAATTGCTAACAAAAAAAATAGGCATAAGAAATTGGAGAGGTTTGTGACACAGGTAGGAAACTGCTTGGGAGTTAGAAGGCAGAAAATTGGGATAAAAGGAAGGATTGTCGCTTTGAAGGCAGTGACAAATGATATCCTTCAGTGATTGATGCTGGGGCCAGGCATTTCAGTCTAGATAGAAATAAACTGGATTGGAAAGATGGGGAGTTTAACCACATTTTCAGATGATACAAGCCAGGTGGGATCGTGAACTGTGATAACAGGGCAGAAAATGGCATGAAGCAGGTGGGCAGAGTGGAGGCGGATGCAATTTAACAGAACAAAGTGTGAGCTAGCACACTTTGGACAAAAGAATACCAGTTGGGAACACAATCAAAATGGTTAGCTAGTTAATGAATATAAGTACATAAGAAATAGGAGCAGGAGTAGGCCATCCAGCCCCTCGAGCCTGCTGCACCATTCAATAAGATCATCTTCTACCTCAAATCCACTTTCTGCCCTATCCCAAAACACTAAATTAGCTATTCAGTTAGTCTCCTGTGCCTTGTGACACATGAGGCCACTGCTGTCTGTCCAGAGCAAGATCTTTGACTCCAAAGGAGTTTCATCTTGCCTCACATCTAGCAGATTAGGGCTCTCCACAGATGATGTATACATTTGCTGGTCTGTAACAGATCCTATGAGATGGTTCCGTAACAAAAGACATTTTCAACTGAGAATTCTGTTGGGCTGATTCATGACCCTCAACAGAAGGACCAGGAAAGCTCCTTTAATCTGGCTGTAGTCAATTTGTCTGGCTTGGGATTGCCCTGCAAGGATTATACATCTGCCAGCATAGCTCTCAACATTGTAGGAGCATGCTAGCTTTCCCGTCATGCATAGGTGCAGTCCCTAGGGATGAACACCCTGAATGGGGAAGAACTGTTTGTGGTTGATGAACAAACGTTGGTCATTACAAGGTAGCTCTCAAGTGCAGAAAGTAATCCAAATGGCTAATGTGGTGCTGGAGTTTATCACAAGGTGTTTAAAATGTACAAGTAAGGATCTTCAGTTATACAGAATGCTGGTCACACCTCATTTGGAATATAGAAGTAATGATTACAGCACAGAAGGAGGCCAGCCTGCCCATCATGTCCATGCCAGCTCTTTATAAGAGCGTGTTTGCTAGTCCCACTCCCCACCCTTTCCCCACTGCCCTGCAATGTTTTCTCTTCAGATGCCTATCCAATTCCCTTTTGAAAGTCATGATTGAATCTATCACCACACTCTCAAGCAGTGCATTCCAGATTCTAACCACTCGCTACATTAAAAAAAGTTATTCCTCATGTCTCCTCTGGTTCTTTTACCAATCACCTCTTCTGGTTCTTGACCCATCCGCCAATGGGAACAGTTTCTTGCTCTACTCTGTCCAGATCCCTCATGACAAATCTCCTTTCGACCTTCTCTTATGCTAGGGGAACATCCCCTGCTTTTCCAATCTATTCACGTCATGAAGTCTCTCAACCTTGGAATCATTCTTGTAAACCTTTTCTGCACCCTCTCTAATGCCTTCACATCTCCTAAAATGTGGTGCCCAGAATTGGACACAATACTCCAGTTGAGGCCGAACCAGTGTTTTATGAAGTTCATCATAACTTCCTTGTTTTTGTACTCTATGCCTCGATTTATAAGGCCTGAGATTCCATATGCCTTATTAACCATTATCCTTGCCCTGCCACCTTCAATGATTTGTGCACATATACCCCAGGTCCCTCTGCTCGTGCACCCCCCTTTAAAATTATATCCTTCATTTTATATTGCCTCGCCTCGGTTCTTCCTACCAAAATGTATCACTTCATACTTCTCTGCATTAAATCTCATCTGCTACTTGTCCACCCATTCCACCAGCCTGTCTATGTTCTCTTGAAATTAATCACTATTCTCCTCACAGTTCACAATATTTCCAAGTTTTGTGTCATCTGCAAATTTGGAAACTGTGCCCTGTACGTGCAAGTCTAGGTCAATAATATAGATCATGTAAAACAGTGGTCCTTGCACCAACCCCTCGGGAACCCCGCTATATACCTTCCTCCAGTCCACAAAACAACCATTCACCACTACTCTCTGTTCATGTCACTCAGCCAACTTTACATACATGCTGCCACTGTCCATGGGCTTCAACTTTGCTGACAAGCCTGTAATGTGGCTCTTTATCAAATGCCTTTTGTAAGTCCACGTACACCACATCAACCACATTACCTTCATCAATACAATGTTACCTCATAGAAAACTCAATGAAATTAGTGAAACAAAATTTGGCCTTAACAAATCCATGTTTGCTTTCCTTAATTAATCCACATTTGTCCAAGTGACTGTTAATTATGTACCAGTAAAAGTCTAATGCTCTACTAACTGAGCTAATCAGGCATTTTGAGCACCCCACCTTAAGAAAGATATACTAGTCAGGGAGAAGGGTCAGCAATGATTCACCAGCATGTTATCTGAGGTGAAGAGACTAAGCCCCCATTGGAGACTGGTTAATCTTGATATATAAGCATATAATTATATGGCACAGAAACAAGCCATTCCACCTGAACAGTTTATGCCAGTGTTTATGCTCCACATGAGCCTCCTCCCAGCTTAAGTCACCGAACCCTTGCCGCAAATCTTTCTATTCCCTTCTCCATCATATACTTGTCTAGTTTCCCCTTAAATACATCTATGTTATTCACCTCAACCACTCCATGTGGTAGTGATTTCCACATTCTAACCCACTCACTAGCTAAAGATTTTTCTTCTGAATTTGTTATTGGATTTATTAGTGACTATCTTATAATTATAACCACTAGTTAGGAGGTGGTGGAGGCAGGAACAGTAGCAACATTTAAGAGGCATCTGGACAGGTACTTGAATGAGCAAGGCATAGAGGGATATGGAATTAATGCAGGCAGGTGGGGTTAGTATAGATAGGCATTATGGTCAGCATGGACACGGTGGGCTGAAGAGCCTATTTCTATGCTGTACGACTCTATAAAAAAAAGTTATGGAATCCTTCACAATATATATTACATTCATTGAGACATGGAAGTTTTAGTCATAGAGAGCCATAGAGTCATTTATGGCATAGAAGGAAGCCATTCAGCCTATCGAGTCCATGCCAGCTCTACACAGAGAAATCCTGTCACTCCACTCCCCCGCCAAGTTTATTTCCTTCAAGTACCCATCCAATTTCCTTTCGAAATCATTGATTGTCTCTGCTTCCACCACCCTTGTGGGCAATGAGTTCCAGGTCATTACCATCACTTTATAACGGTTCAGCATCACTTCCCTGTTTTTGTACTCTTTGCTTCTATTTATTAAGTCGAAGATCCCATATGCTTTGATAACCATTCTCTCAATATGTCCTGCCACCTTCAAAGATCTATGCACGTGCACCCCCAGGTCCCTCTGTTCCTGCACACTCTTTAGAACGGCACTATTAAGTCTATATTGCCCCACCATATCCCTTCTGCCAATGCATCACCTCACATTTGCCTGCATTAAATTCCATCTGCCACTTATCTGCCCATTCTGCTATGCCCTGTTGCAGGAAGTTCGTATCATCCTCATTGTTTGCCACACCTTTAAGTGTGGTATCATCAGCAAATTTTGAAATTCTACTCAGTATTCCAAGATTTAAGTCATTTATATATAGCCAAAAAAAGCTGTAGTCCAAGCATTGACCTTTGGTAAACACCACTGTTTACCATCCTCCAGGCTGAAAAACAGCCATTTACCACGACTCATTGTTTTCTGTCCCTAAGCTGATTTATTATCCAATTGGACACTGACCCTCCTATTCCATGAGTCTCAATTTTGTTAATCAGCCTTTTATGTAGTACTTTGTCAAAGGCTTTCTTAAAATCCATATAGACAACATGCATTGCATTCTCTTCATCAACCTTCTATAAACATAAGAACATAGGAATTAGGATTAGGAGTAGGCCATTCGGCCCCTCGAGCCTGCACCGCCATTCAACATGGCTGATCTGATTGTAATCTCAACTCCACATTCCCATCTACCCCCGATAACGTTTCACCTCCTTGCTTATCAATAATCTATCTACCTCTGCTTTAAAAATATTTAAAGACTCTGCTTCCACTGCCTTTTGCGGAAGAGAATTCCAAAGACTCGCGACTCTCTGTGAGAAAACATTTCGCCTCATCTCTATCTTAAGTGGGCGATCCTTTATTTTGAAACAGTGACCACTAGTTCTAGAATCTCCCACAAGGAGAAACATCCTTTCCACATCCACTCTTTCAAGACCCTTCAGGATCTTATATGTTTCAATCAAGTCTTCTCTTATTCTTCTAAACTTCAGTAGATACAAGCCTAGCCTGTCCAACATTTCCTCATACGACAACTCGCCCATTCCAGGTATTATATTCTCCGTCACCTCATCAAAACATTCAATTAGATTAGTCAAGCATGATCTACCTTTTATAGATCCATGCTGGCTCTCTTTAATTAACTCAAACCTCTCCAGGTCCTTGTTGTTTTAGAAATAATAATCAGGGAAAAACTCCTTACCCACCATTGATGTAAGCTAACTGACTTGTAGTTTCTAGGACTGCCCTTACACACTTTCTTGAATAAGGGTGTCACATTTGCCACTCTCCAATCCTCTGGCACCTCCCCTGTATCTAGGGAAGATTGGAAGATTATGGTAAGCCCTTCCACTATCTCCACCTCCACTTCCTTTAGCAACCTGGGTGCGAGCCATCAGGACCAGGTGACTTATCTATCCAAAGCATAGCCAGCCTTTCCAGTACCTCCTCACTCTCAATTTTTACCTTATCCATTGCCTCTACTCTCTCCACTTCTACTAATATTTTGTCAAATTCCTCTTCCTTAGTAAACGCCAATACAAAATACTAGGTCCTGGGGCGAAAGGGATCAAAGGATATGGGGGGAAAACGGGAACAGGTTACTGAGTTGGATGATCAGCCATGATCATAATGAATGGTGCAGCAGGCTTGAAGGGCCGAATGGCCTACTCCTGCTCCTATTTTCTATGTTTCTAAGTTTTCTAGCCTTGCTCTGTGTCTCTAAGCATATATTACCCTTTTTGTCCCTAATAGACCCCACTCCACCTCTTAATTCCCACTTTCTATTTATATGCCGGTACAAGATTTTTCTGCTCCTTTTTATGTTGACTCCCATTCTATTCTCATATTCTTTCTTTGCCAGTCTTATTTACCTCTTCACCTCCCCTCTCAATTTATTGTATTTGTCCTGGCTCTCACTTGAAGAATTCACCTGGGATGCATCATGCACCCTCTCCTTTGTTTCATCATATTCTCTATCTCGCCTCGTCATCCAAGGAGCATGTTAGATGTTTGAAATAATGAATGGCATTGCTGATAGAGAATTATGCTTTCCTCTAATAGGGGGAATCTAGAACAAGATGACATATCCTTCAAAACAAAATTAAGATTTATTTTTAACAGAGTGAGATAGATACTTACTCGGGAAACAATGGTGTAGAGAAAGGACAACACATTGGGATTAGTAAAATAGAGCTGACATTGCTTACAGAAAAACAGAATGATCTCAAGTTTTTTTCTCACTCTCTGTAATGACTGCAATTGTCCTAAATTAAGCAAGATATCTGGGAACAGGCAGCCATATTTTTAATGATGGGGCAGTGAATTGCACAAAGAGACAAAATTAAAAGAGTGGAGAGAAGGGCAACAAAAATATGTGGGTTACAGTGCGAGCAAACATACACAAACTACTCTAAAGCCACTTCCAACAAAATGAAGCACTTCACATCTTCACCTTTAGCTCTTGGGCAACCCATGTGATCCTTTGAATCCAGTAAATGATCCCTGCAGTAATTCAAAGCAAAAGTCCAGTGGTTTGCAGTGGTCTAAAACAATCGGTTTTCCTACTGTCCCATTTCAATAAACATTTCTCTAGATAGTAAGAAAAGGTTTTCAAAGGTATCAGTGCAAGCATTTGATTAAACAATTAGTGCTACCGTTGTTTCAAGATTAATTACTTTGTTGATTTCAATGTTTATAGTTTGCTTGGACGTTGGTGTGTTTGCAGAGTCGTAAGCTGGTGGGGTAGATAAGAGCTGTGATTATTGCTCATACAGTGGATTACACCCGCTCAAAGTTCCATCTCAGATTTTTTTTAAGTGAGTGAAGGTTCAACCATTAAATTGGTAGGTTGGCATCTTTCCATCTACGAAAGATGATGGACACGCAGAAAACAAACAATTTAAGTGGGGTGTCTTCTCTTGCTGCACCTTTGTTGGTGGCTGTGAGGGTCAAACCTTGAGAGGCAGATTCTGTCACAAGTGCTGCATGTAAAGCTGTCAAGTGACTCCCAGCTGCGATAGTCGACATTTAGGGCCTTCATGTTACGCTTGTAGGCATCCTTGAAGCAGAGTTTTGGGCGCTCCACTGGTCATCTGGCCCCGACTACCTCTGAGTTGCTGCTTCCAAAAAATTCTTTCCTTTCCAAATCAATCTGCTTTCTTGAAGGTGCGAGCTGTCACCCATGGTGGAATTACACAGATGGCATAATAAGGGGTCGACCATTTAAGAAGGAGATGAGGAGGAATATCTTCTCTCAGAATGTTGTAAATATTTGCAATTCTCTTCCTCAGAGAGCAGTGGAGGCTGGGTCATTGAATTTATTCAAGGCTGAGTTAAACAGATTTTTGATCAACAAGGGAGTCAAGGGTTCTTGGGGTGGCAGGAAAATGGAGTTAAGGCCACAATTAGATTGTCCATGATCTTATTGAATGACAGAACAGGCTCGAGGGGCTGAATGGCCTATTACTGCTCCTATTCTTATGTTCTCATGTTCTGATGCAACCCTCAGAAGAGGGTTCTTCATGATTGAGCCTCAGATGGTGAACAGTGTCAAGTCGACTGTGGAGGGCATCACAACTGGCCACCACCCTCTCTTCTTCCCAAAGTCCACACGTCTTCCAGCAGTGCTTCCTGTTTAGGAAGCAGAAGCAGAACTCCTAGCTGAGACCACCACCTCCACCCTCCCCATTCACAAGTTCAGGGGCACGTTCCATGTTGGCTAATTGTTGCACTAGCTTGGCTCAACAATTACCAGGTGTCAAAAAAAGCAAGAACTTGCATTTATATGGCACCTCTCACAACCTCAGAACATTCCAAAATGCTCTCCAGACAATGAAGCACTTTTGAAGTGTAGTCACTGTTGCAATGTTTTTTTTCTTTCATGGTATGTGAGCATTACTGGAAAGGCCAGCATTTGTTGCCCATCCCTAATTGCCCTTGAGAAGGTGGTGGTGAGCTTTCTTCTTGAACCACTGTAGTCCATGTGGTGTAGGTACACCCACAGTGCTGTTAGGAAGTGGGTTCCAGGAGTTTGACCCAGCAACAGTGAAGGAACGGTGATATAGTTCCAAGTCAGGATGGTGTGTGGCCTGGAGGGGAACTTGCAGGTGGTGGTGTTCCCATGCAACTGCATGCCCTTGTCCTTCTAGGTGGTAGAGGTCGCGGGTTTGGAAGGTGCTGTCGAAGGACCCTTGGTGAGTTGCTGCATTGCACTTGCATGTGTTACACACTGCTGCCACTGTGCATCAGTGGTGGAGAGGTTAAACATTTAAGTTGGTGGATGGAGTGCCGATCAAGCGGATTGCTTTGTCATGGATGGTATCAATCTTCTTGAGTGTTGTTGGAGCTGCACTCATCCAGGCAAGTGGAGAGTATTCCATCACACTCCTTACTTGTGCCTTGTGGATGGTGGAGAGGCATTGGGGAGTCGGGACGTGAGTTACCCGCCTCAGAATTCCCAGTCTCTGACCTGCTCTTGTAGCCACAATATTTATATCCACTTTAGTTTCTGGTTAATGGTAACCCCAGGATGTTGATAATTGGGTATTCAGCAATGATAATGCCATTGAATGTCAAGGAGATGTAGAAAATAAGGCAACAAATTCCACAAACAACAATGTGATAATGAGTAGATAATCTGTCGTAGTGATATTGCTTGTGGGATAAATATTGAATCATAGAATTATGAATAGTACAACACAGAAGGAGGCTATTCGCCTCATCAGATCTGCCCCAGCTCTTTGGAAGAGCAATCCAGTTAGTCCCAATTCCTCGTGCTTTCTCCCTGAATTTTTTTTCTTCTTCAGGTATTTATCCAATTCCCTTTTGAAAGCTACTAATGAATCTGTATCCACCACCTTATCAGGCAGTGTATTCCAAATCCTAACCATTTTTCTCATGTAACCTCTGGTTCTTTAGCCAAACACCTTAAATCTGGTAAGCGATCCTTCAACCTTTGGAGACAAAAATTAAAAATGTTTTTAAATCCATTGGCTACGTCACCAGAAAGGTTCAAACAGTGCCATTGGATCTTTTCCATCCAACTAAGAGGGCAAATGGGGCCTCAGTTTAACATCTCATCTGAAAGATGGCACATTAGACAGTGCAGCACCCCCTCAGTACTGCACTGCGAGTGCCAGCCTAGATTTTGTGCTCAAGCTTCTGGAGTGGAACTTGAAAGCACTTTGATTCTAAAGCGAGATTACTACCACAAAGCCATAGCTAATACCTAAAACCTGCAATTTTACAATATTTTCAATGGAATATTATTCCAAATTTGGTGGCAATAAAATTGCACTGCACAAGTCTTTGGCCATGGTCATTGCCCCTAATGGAGACTGGGAGAGAAAGAAAGGATGTTTTTCTTTGGGTGGGGTTTATTAAGCTGAGGTGTAGTATCTGAGATTCAATGCTCTGCTGTACAATGCAACACTCAGCTAATGTCTCGTCAGCACCTTGCAATGAACAGCATAATGATGGAAAGCACTTATAAGGAAGAATCAGTGAGAATTCTAGGGCATGAGGACACATAAATAGAAAGTCTCAACTGATTGAAAATCTGAAAACATGCCAGTAAATACTTTGCATCTAATTACTAAGACACTATTGAAAATGTTCGAGGCTGAGAAGAACATTCAGGTAATAAGAGTGTAGGGAGCAGTGCTTATGAATATTTTTGGGCACTTTGAAATGCTAGTTATGAAGCGAAAAATCACAGAAATTGATGTGTTTTTATTATAGAAAGCAAGGTTATGAGGGAATGTTATCCATAATCTAAGTGACAGGTGAAATGTAATTGAATTGAATGGCATATGATAATGAATGGTGTAGCATTTGGATTAGTGGATCCATATTCTGGCGTCTTTAAGTGCCTTTGGGATCAGAGAAAATTTCACCGAGTTCACTGTCTTGGAGATGTACTTACTGTTTCCTCAGAAAAGGACAAATTGTTTATGACCTGGGAGAGGAATGATATGAAGTAGATAAATAGATAGACAAAATGGCTTTTTTTCTCAATCCATAGTTTTCTTATGACCTTGAGAAAAAGTGAAAGATGTTCTGAATTTGGATCTGTTCATTGCATGGACAAACATAGAAGCCAAATAGAAAGGTCAACATGGAATTAACTCCGAGACACATCTTAACTGTTAGATAATCTATGACCTTTTCCATCAGTAATGTATCTTATATTTAGTGTTTCAATTCCCTTTATTAATGCATTTAATATCGACTTACATAGAATTGTATCTCACAGAAGGAGGTCATTCGGCCCAGTGTTGGCTCTCTGATTGAACTAACAATTGTTTCCACTCCCCTGGTTCTTTCTCCATAGCACTGCAAATTTTTCCTTTTCAAGTATCTATCTTATTCTCATTTGAAAGTTACTATTGAATCTGATTCCACCATTATTTCAGACAATACATTCCAGATCATAACAACTCACTGTGAAAAAAACTCCTCATTCCTCACCTGACTTTTTTTGCCACTTTTCTTAAATACAAACATGCAAACAGTCCATCAAGACGGTCCCACACAATTGTGACACCATCTGTTTCACAATATAGTCCCTGCCCAACCCACCCAAAACCATGTGTTTTTGTATGAGAGGTGAGGAAACAGATAAAAACACAGGCTAATTTGAGACAAAAATACCTGTGTCTTCTGGTTACCAACAGTCCTGCCATTGGATATAGATTCGCTCCATTTATGCTATCAAATCTCCATTTAGACCCAGGTTGAGTGTTGCCTATATGATAGGTTTTGCTGGCTCTCATCCTTGGTTCCATGTAGAAATTATGATGGTATCGTCACATCTCTTAGTACACTGTTGAAAAACCTGAATCTCAGATCTGTGAGAGCACAGTGAAGTATTGGAAGAGTCCAGAATGCGTATAGCAAAAAAGGACATCTCTTTGAACTTGTTTTTGATTACCTAATAATGGGATATGAATAATTGTCGCTGTCTACAAAACTTTGACAAGGTTGAGGGAGCGCTGCACTGTTGAAGGTGCTGGCTTTCAAATTAGATATTAAACTGAGGCCCCATCTGCCCATTGAGGTGGGCACAAACAGTCCCAAGGCATTAATTCCTGAGCAATATTTATTCCTCAATCAACATCATTTTTGGGAGCTTGCTGTGTGCCAATTGGCTGCCTTGTTTGCTATATTATAATAGTGACAACACTTAAAAATACTTTACTGGCTTAAAGCGCTCTGGGGCATCCTGAGGTTATGACTGGCCCTATAGAAATGCAAGCTTATTGTTTTCTTATTTAGATTTTTTTTTAACCTCACTTTTCAGTTTGTAATTGTAATTTTTGGGCCATAAATCTCTGGACGTGCAAGCTGATAATGGTGTGGTGAGATCAATAGAGCATCTGAAGCTGTAGTAAATGACAGGAATGATGGAACTAACAGTCTATCTCCTTAAATAATGAAATTGAAGTAAGCAGAAAAATGGCAGAGAAAGAGGGTGAAATACGGTCAAGTCAGATACAGAAAGAGAAATAAAGGTTGGATTGAGAGAACCCAAAAAAGAGACAGCAGAGAAAACTAAATAAAAAATGAATTATAGCTTTAAATATCCACTAAGAACCATTTATTACCTGCGGAGTGGGAATCCACAGTTTCAATTTTTCCCTGTCTGGGTCTTGAGGTTAATTAGCATTACAGGAACATAAATTCCACGATAAAAAGGGAATTTAGGTCATTTTTTAAAATATCCATTCATGGGATGTGGGTGCTGTTGGCAAGGCCAACATTTATTGCCCATTCGTACTTGCCTTGAGAAAGTGTCAGTGAGCTAGCTTCTTGAATGCAACTGAGAAGCTTTGCTAGGCTATTTCAGAGGGCAGGTAAGAGTCAAACACATTGCTGCGGGTCTGAAGTCACATCTAGGCCAGACCAGGTAAGGACGGCAGATTTCCATCCCTCAAGCACAACAGCAAACCAGATGGGTTTTTATGTTAATCAGCAGCTTGGACGTCACCTTTACTGATAGTTACTTTTGTGTTAGGGTACAGAGGGACATAGATAGGCTGCAGAGCTGGGCTGAGAGATGGCAAATGGAGTTTAATGCGGAAAAGTGTGAGGTGATTCACTTTGGAAGGAGTAACAGGAATGCAGAGTACTGGGCTAATGGGAAGATTCTTGGTAGTGCAGATGAACAGAGAGGTCTTGGTGTCCAGGTGCATAAATCCCTGAAGGTTGCTACCCAGGTTAATAGGGCTGTTAAGAAGGCATATGGTGTGTTAGCTTTTATTAGTAGGGGGATCGAGTTTCGGAGCCACGAGGTCATGCTGCAGCTGTACAAAACTCTGGTGCGGCCGCACCTGGAGTATTGCGTGCAGTTCTGGTCACCGCATTATAGGAAGGATGTGGAAGCTTTGGAAAGGGTGCAGAGGAGATTTACTAGGATGTTCCCTGGTATGGAGGGAAGGTCTTACGAGGAAAGGCTGAGGGACTTGAGGTTGTTTTCGTTGGAGAGAAGGAGGAGGAGAGGTGACTTAATAGAGACATATAAGATAATCAGAGGGTTAGATAGGGTGGATAGTGAGAGTCTTTTTCCTCGGATGGTGATGGCAAACACGAGGGGACATAGCTTTAAGTTGAGGGGTGATAGATATAGGACAGATGTTAGAGGTAGTTTCTTTACTCAGAGAGTAGTAGGGGCGTGGAACGCCCTGCCTGCAACAGTTGTAGACTCGCCAACTTTAAGGGCATTTAAGTGGTCATTGGATAGACATATGGATGAAAATGGAATAGTGTAGGTCAGATGGTTTCACAGGTCGGCGCAACATCGAGGGCCGAAGGGCCTGTACTGCGCTGTAATATTCTAATTTCTAATTTCTAATTTCTAATTTCTAATTATTCCAGACTTTATCTAATTAATTGAATTTAGATTCCCCAGCTGCCATGTCTTGGGATCTTTAGTTCAGGCTACTGGATTACTAATCCAGTAATATAATCACTATGCTCTGCCAGCTTTAACTTTCTGCAACGAGTTTAATTAAGTTTAACTGCACAAATGCAGCAATTTCTTGAAAGTCATGGGGAGGTTGAGGGCAAATGCAGTAACTCGCCAAGGTTTCATCAACAACAGCACAACCCAAACCCGTGACCTCCACTACCTGGAAGAACAAGGGCAGCACGGAAACACCACCACCTCCAAGTCAAAAACACCATCCCGACTTGGAAATACATCGCTGTTCCTTCATCATCACTTGGTCAACATCCTGGAAGTCCCTACAGCACTGTGGGAGCGCCTTCACCACACCTACTGCAGCAGTTCAAGAAGGCAGCTCACCACCACCTTCTCAAGTACAATTAGGGATGGCCAATAAATGCTGGCCTTGTCAGTGATGCCCACATTCCACAAATGATTTTGTTTTAAATGAACATAGATAAAACCTTCAAGAAGCACAAACCATGAAATTACTGTCTGAACCCAAAAGCAATCTGCCAAAAGAACAGTGGGATACCAATTTAATTCCAGCATATCTAGTTCAAGGCTTTTAATAAAATCCTTGAGGAACTGACAATCTACCTTCCTATTTTAAACTTTGTCCTTTCAATCCTCACTTCAACTATTATCACCCATTGTATGACTCTCATTGCTCATAACTGCTTGATTAGCAGGTTCTGCTCAATTTACTTTTAATGTTCATCTTGACCTTCTTATGTAGTGGCCCTCATCTTTTTCTCATGAAAAAGTATATTTCCTCTATTCTTGAATGGAGTCATCTAAAAATGCCATTATTCAACCTTCATTACATTTACCAGTGCCTTCTCTCACTTAAACTTGGTAGCCACAAGGTTCGTTCTGCTAAAGTCCTTATTGTTGTCCTGGACTCTAGCCTTTATCACAAAATCAATAATAATGATATATTAATCAATAGAGGTCAGTTATTTACACATTTTGTAGCCTACTTTCTGATTAACACTAATATAACCTGGAATTTATATACTGCCTTTAACATAGTAAAATGCGTCAAGGCACGTACAGGAGCATAATTAAACAAAATGTGACACCAAGCCACGTAAGGAGATAATAGTTTAGCCAAAGCGGTAGGTTTTAAGGAGTGTCACAAAAGAGGAGAAAGAGATGGAGAGATGGAGAGGATTAGGGTGAAAATTCCAGAGATTCTGGCCTAGGCAGCTGCAGGCATGTCCACCAATGGTGGAGCAAAGGAAATCAAAGTTGAACGGGAGGCCAGAATTGGAGAGCAGAGATCTCAGAGAGTTGTCCGTCTGGAAGAGGTGAAAGAGTTAGGGAGGGGAGAGGCCATGGAGACATTTGAAAACAAGGGTAAGAATTTTAAAATCAAATCATTGCTGAACCAGGAGTCAAAATGGGTCAGTAAGCACAGGAGACATGGGTAATTCTGACTTGCTGTGAGTTAGTACATTCCCCAGTACCCTGCTCTGAATATCAAGTCAGTACCTTTTTCTCAGAGTCAGAAATTTTGGATGTGAGGTGCCCTCAGGACTTGAGAGAAAGATCCTGGCTGACACTTGACGGAGGGAGGTGTTATATTGTCAGAAATGCCACCCTTTGGATTTACCTGTTCTGCCTATTCCAGCGATTCAGTTAGCAAAGCAAAGAAAAAAAAGGGGGTTTGAACCCGTGGTCATGGTGATACTGTTAGAAATCTTACAATGATATGTAGCCCACTGGCCAGTCTCAGTGTCCTCAGTGGCCATGAAAATAGAAATAAATACATGGTATTCTATAGTGTATTCACCACATTAGGACATCCCAAAGTACTTGACAGCCAATTGCATACTTCTTGAGCGTTGTAATGTAGGAACTGCGCACACAGCAAACTCACACAAACAACAATGTGATAATGACCAGATAATCTGCTTTAGTGATGTTGGCTGGGGCATAAATGCTGCCAAGGGCACTGGGGAGATAGCCCCTGCTATTCTTGGAAAAAGTGCCATGGGATCTTTTACATCCACCTGAGAGGGCTGATGGGGACCAGGATTTTACGAGACCTGGGATAAAGGGAAGGCGGATTTGGAAGTGGGTGGCTAGGTCCCTCCCGCTCCGACGTCCGGTTCCGGAGCGATCTCGTGCTTGCCGGCCAGGTGGGGTGTGCATCCATTCTGTGGTCAGAAGAAGGCATTAAAGCGACGGTCACGTCATCAGACTGATGCAGTGGGAAGAGCTAGCACCCTGCTTCAGATATCCTTTACTGCACCACTCATCCCTCCATCAGCCTGTGAGCCGACATCTCTCCATCAGCCTGTGAGGAGACATCTCTCCATAAGTCTGTGAGCAGACATTAGAATTAGAATTAGAACATTACAGCGCAGTACAGGCCCTTCGGCCCTCGATGTTGCGCCGACCTGTGAAATCATCAGACCGACACTATTCCATTTTCATCCATATGTCTATCCAATGACCACTTAAATGCCCTTAAAGTTGGCGAGTCTACAACTGTTGCAGGCAGGGCGTTCCATGCCCCTACTACTCTCTGAGTAAAGAAACTACCTCTGACATCTGTCCTATATCTATCACCCCTCAACTTAAAGATATGCCCCCATAAGTCTCTCCATCAGCCTGTCAGCAGACATCTCTCCATCAGTCTGTGAGCAGACATCTCTCCATCAGTCTGAGAGCAGACATTTCTCCATCAACCTGTGAGCAGACATCTCTCCATCAGTCTGTGAGCATAAATCTCTCCATCAGTCTGTGAGCAGACATCTCTCCATCAGTCTGAGAGCAGACATTTCTCCATCAACCTGTGAGCAGACATCTCTCCATCAGTCTGTGAGCATAAATCTCTCCATCAGTCTGTGAGCATAAATCTCTCCATCAGTCTGTGAGCAGACATCACCCCATCATCCTGTGAGCAGACATCTCTCCATCAACCTGTGAGCAGACATCTCTCCATCAGCCAGTGAGCAGACATCTCTCCATCAGTCTGTGAGCAGACATCACCCCATCATCCTGTGAGCAGACATCTCTCCATCAACCTGTGAGCAGACATCTCTCCATCAGTCAGTGAGCAGACATCTCTCCATCAGTCAGTGAGCAGACATCTCTCCATCAGTCTGTGAGCAGACATCACCCCATCATCCTGTGAGCAGACATCTCTCCATCAACCTGAGAGCAGACATCTCTCCATCAGTCTGTGAGCAGACATCACCCCATCATCCTGTGAGCAGACATCTCTCCATCAACATGTGAGCAGACATCTCTCCATCAGTCAGTGAGCAGACATCTCTCTATCAGTTTGTGAGCAGACATCTCTCCATCAGTCTGTGAGCAGACATCTCTCCATCAACTTGTGAGCAGACATCTCTCCATCAACCTGTTAGCTGACATCTCTCCATCAGTTTGTGAGCAGACATCTCTCCATCAGTCAGTGAGCAGACATCTCTCCATCAGTCAATGAGCAGACATCTCTCCATCAGTCTGTGAGCAGACATCACCCCATCATCCTGTGAGCAGGCATCTCTCCATCAACCTGTGAGCAGACATCTCTCCATCAGTTTGTGAGCAGACATCTCTCCATCAACCTGTGAGCAGACATCTCTCCATCAGTCAGTGAGCAGACATCTCTCCATCAGCCTGTGAGCTGACATCTCTCCATCAGTTTGTGAGCAGACATCTCTCCATCAACCTGTGAGCAGACATCTCTCCATCAGTCAGTGAGCAGACATCTCTCCATCAGTATGTGAGCAGACATCTCTCCATCAGTATGTGAGCAGACATCTCTCCATCAGCCTGTGAGCAGACATCTCTCCATCAACCTGTGAGCAGACATCTCTCCATCAGCCTGTGAGCAGACATCTCTCCATCAGCCTGTGACAGACATCTCTCCATCAGTATGTGAGCAGACATCTCTCCATCAACCTGTGAGCAGACATCTCTCCATCAACCTGTGAGCAGACATCTCTCCATCAGTGTGTGAGCAGACATCTCTCCATCAACCTGTGAGCAGATATCTCTCCATCAACCTGTGAGCAGACATCTCTCCATCAGTTTGTGAGCAGACATCTCTCCATCAACCTGTGAGCAGACATCTCTCCATCAGCCTGTGACAGACATCTCTCCATCAACCTGTGAGCAGACATCTCTCCATCAGTTTGTGAGCAGACATCTCTCCATCAACCTGTGAGCAGACATCTCTCCATCAGCCTGTGAGCAGACATCTCTCCATCAGCCAGTGAGCAGACATCTCTCCATCAGTCTGTGAGCAGACATCTCTCCATCAACCTGTGAGCAGACATCTCTCCATCAGTCTGTGAGCAGACATCTCTCCATCAGCCTGTGAGCAGACATCTCTCCATCAGTTTGTGAGCAGACATCTCTCCATCAACCTGTGAGCAGACATCTCTCCATCAGTTTGTGAGCGGACATCTCTCCATCAACCTGTGAGCAGACATCTCTCCATCAGTCTGTGAGCAGAGATCTCTCCATCACTCTGTGAGCAGAAATCTCTCCATCAGTATGTGAGCAGACATCACTCCCTCAACCTGTGAGGAGACATCACTCCATCAAATAGTGAGAAGACATCACTCCATCAACCTGTGAGCAGACATCTCTTCATCAGTCTGTGAGCAAAGATCTCTCCATCCGTCTGTGAGCAGACATCACTGCCTCAACCTGTGAGGAGACATCACTCCATCAAATAGTGAGAAGACATCACTCCATCAACCTGTGAGCAGAAATCTCTCCATCAGTTTGTGAGCACACATCTCTCCATCAGCCTGAAGCAGACATCTCTCCATCAGCCTGTGAGCAGACATCTCTCCATCAGTTTGTGAGCACACATCTCTCCATCAGCCAGTGAGCAGACAAGTCTCCATGAGCCTGTGAGCAGACATCTCTCCATCAGTTTGTGAGCAGACATCTCTCCATCAGTTTGTGAGCAGACATCTCTCCATCAGCCTGTGAGCAGACATCTCTCCATCAGTTTGTGAGCAGACATCTCTCCATCAGTTTGTGAGCAGACATCTCTCCATCAGCCAGTGAGCAGACAAGTCTCCATGAGCCTGTGAGCAGACATCTCTCCATCAGTTTGTGAGCAGACATCTCTCCATCAGTTTGTGAGCAGACATCTCTCCATCAGCCTGTGAGCAGACATCTCTCCATCAGTTTGTGAGCAGACATCTCTCCATCAGTTTGTGAGCAGACATCTCTCCATCAGCCAGTGAGCAGACAAGTCTCCATGAGCCTGTGAGCAGACATCTCTCCATCAGTTTGTGAGCAGACATCTCTCCATCAGTTTGTGAGCAGACATCTCTCCATCAGTTTGTGAGCAGACATCTCTCCATCAGCCTGTGAGCAGACATCTCTCCATCAGTTTGTGAGCAGACATCTCTCCATCAACCTGTGAGCAGACATCTCTCCATCAATCTGTGAGCAGACATCTCTCCATCAGTATGTGAGCAGACATCTCTCCATCAGTTTGTGAGCAGACATCTCTCCATCAATCTGTGAGCAGACATCTCTCCATCAGCCTGTGAGCAGACATCTCTCCATCAGTTTGTGAGCAGACATCTCTCCATCAATCTGTGAGCAGACATCTCTCCATCAGTTTGTGAGCAGACATCTCTCCATCAATCTGTGAGCAAACATCTCTCCATCAGTATGTGAGCAGACATCTCTCCATCAATCTGTGAGCAGACATCTCTCCATCAGTTTGTGAGCAGACATCTCTCCATCAATCTGTGAGCAGACATCTCTCCATCAGTATGTGAGCAGACATCTCTCCATCAGTTTGTGAGCAGACATCTCTCCATCAATCTGTGAGCAGACATCTCTCCATCAGCCTGTGAGCAGACATCTCTCCATCAGTCTGTGAGCAGGCATCTCTCCATCAACCTGTGAGCAGACATCTCTCCATCAACCTGTGAGCAGACATCTCTCCACCAGTCTGTGAGCAGACATCTCTCCATCAGTTTGTGAGCAGACATCTCTCCATCAGTCTGTGAGCAGACATCTCTCCATCACTCTGTGAGCAGAAATCTCTCCATCAGTTTGTGAGCAGACATCTCTCCATCACTCTGTGAGCAGAAATCTCTCCATCAGTTTGTGAGCAGACATCACTCCATCAGCCTGTGAGCTGACATCTCTCCATCAGTTTGTGAGCAGACATCACTCCATCAGCCTGTGAGCAGACATCTCTCCATCAACCTGTGAGCACACATCTCTCCATCAGTCTGTGAGCAGACATCTCTCCATCAGTCTGTGAGCAGACATCTCTCCATCAGTTTGTGAGCAGACATCTCTCCATCAAACTGTGAGCAGACATCTCTCCATCAGTCTGTGAGCAGACATCTCTCCATCAGTTTGTGAGCAGACATCTCTCCATCAGTCTGTGAGCAGACATCTCTCCATCAACCTGTGAGCAGACATCTCTCCATCAGTTTGTGAGCACACATCTCTCCATCAGTTTGTGAGCAGACATCTCTCCATCAAACTGTGAGAAGACATCTCTCCATCAGTCTGTGAGCAGACATCTCTCCATCAGTCTGTGAGCAGACATCTCTCCATCAACCTGTGAGCAGACATCTCTCCATCAGTCTGTGAGCAGACATCTCTCCATCAACCTGTGAGCAGACATCTCTCCATCAGTCTGTGAGCAGACATCTCTCCATCAGTTTGTGAGCAGACATCTCTCCATCAGTCTGTGAGCAGACATCTCTCCATCAACCTGTGAGCAGACATCTCTCCGTCAGTTTGTGAGCAGACATCTCTCCATCAGTTTGTGAGCAGACATCTCTCCATCAGTTTGTGAGCAGACATCTCTCCATCAGTCTGTGAGCAGACATCTCTCCATCAACCTGTGAGCAGACATCTCTCCATCAACCTGTGAGCAGACATCTCTCCATCAGTTTGTGAGCAGACCTCTCTCCATCAGTCTGTGAGCAGACATCTGAGCTGACATCTCTCCATCAGTCTGTGAGCAGACATCTGAGCAGACATCTCTCCATCAGCCTGTGAGCAGACATCTCTCCATCAGTCTGTGAGCAGACATCTGAGCAGACATCTCTCCATCAACCTGTGAGCAGACATCTCTCCATCAATCTGTGAGCAGACATCTCTCCATCAGTCTGTGAGCAGATATCTCTCCATCAGTCTGTGAGCAGACATCTCTCCATCAACCTGTGAGAAGACATCTCTACATCAGTCTGTGAGCAGACATCTCTCCATCAACCTGTGAGCAGACATCTCTCCAACAGTCTGTGAGCAGACATCTCTCCATCAGTTTCTGAGCAGACATCTCTCCATCAAACTGTGAGAAGACATCTCACCATCAGTCTGTGAGCAGACATCTCTCCATCAACCTGTGAGCAGACATCTCTCCATCAAACTGTGAGAAGACATCTCTCCATCAGTCTGTGAGCAGACATCTCTCCATCAGTCTGTGAGCAGACATCTCTCCATCAACCTGTGAGCAGACATCTCTCTATCAGTCTGTGAGCAGACATCTCTCCATCAACCTGTGAGCAGACATCTCTCCATCAGTCTGTGAGCAGACATCTCTCCATCAGTTTGTGAGCAGACATCTCTTCATCAGTCTGTGAGCAGACATCTCTCCATCAACCTGTGAGCAGACATCTCTCCATCAGTTTGTGAGCAGACATCTCTCCATCAGTCTGTGAGCAGACATCTCTCCATCAAACTGTGAGCAGACATCTCTCCATCAACCTGTGAGCAGACATCTCTCCATCAGTTTGTGAGCAGACATCTCTCCATCAAACTGTGAGCAGACATCTCTCCATCAACCTGTGAGCAGACATCTCTCCATCAGTTTGTGAGCAGACATCTCTCCATCAGTCTGTGAGCAGACATCTCTCCATCAGTTTGTGAGCAGACATCTCTCCATCAACCTGTGAGCAGACATCTCTCCATCAGTTTGTGAGCAGACATCTCTCCATCAGTCTGTGAGCAGGCATCTCTCCATCAACCTGTGAGCAGACATCTCTCCATCAACCTGTGAGCAGACATCTCTCCACCAGTCTGTGAGCAGACATCTCTCCATCAGTTTGTGAGCAGACATCTCTCCATCAGTCTGTGAGCAGACATCTCTCCATCACTCTGTGAGCAGAAATCTCTCCATCAGTTTGTGAGCAGACATCTCTCCATCACTCTGTGAGCAGAAATCTCTCCATCAGTTTGTGAGCAGACATCACTCCATCAGCCTGTGAGCTGACATCTCTCCATCAGTTTGTGAGCAGACATCACTCCATCAGCCTGTGAGCAGACATCTCTCCATCAACCTGTGAGCACACATCTCTCCATCAGTCTGTGAGCAGACATCTCTCCATCAGTTTGTGAGCAGACATCTCTCCATCAGTCTGTGAGCAGACATCTCTCCATCAGTTTGTGAGCAGACATCTCTCCATCAAACTGTGAGCAGACATCTCTCCATCAGTCTGTGAGCAGACATCTCTCCATCAGTTTGTGAGCAGACATCTCTCCATCAGTCTGTGAGCAGACATCTCTCCATCAACCTGTGAGCAGACATCTCTCCATCAGTTTGTGAGCACACATCTCTCCATCAGTTTGTGAGCAGACATCTCTCCATCAAACTGTGAGAAGACATCTCTCCATCAGTCTGTGAGCAGACATCTCTCCATCAGTCTGTGAGCAGACATCTCTCCATCAACCTGTGAGCAGACATCTCTCCATCAGTCTGTGAGCAGACATCTCTCCATCAACCTGTGAGCAGACATCTCTCCATCAGTCTGTGAGCAGACATCTCTCCATCAGTTTGTGAGCAGACATCTCTCCATCAGTCTGTGAGCAGACATCTCTCCATCAACCTGTGAGCAGACATCTCTCCGTCAGTTTGTGAGCAGACATCTCTCCATCAGTTTGTGAGCAGACATCTCTCCATCAGTTTGTGAGCAGACATCTCTCCATCAGTCTGTGAGCAGACATCTCTCCATCAACCTGTGAGCAGACATCTCTCCATCAACCTGTGAGCAGACATCTCTCCATCAGTTTGTGAGCAGACCTCTCTCCATCAGTCTGTGAGCAGACATCTGAGCTGACATCTCTCCATCAGTCTGTGAGCAGACATCTGAGCAGACATCTCTCCATCAGCCTGTGAGCAGACATCTCTCCATCAGTCTGTGAGCAGACATCTGAGCAGACATCTCTCCATCAACCTGTGAGCAGACATCTCTCCATCAATCTGTGAGCAGACATCTCTCCATCAGTCTGTGAGCAGATATCTCTCCATCAGTCTGTGAGCAGACATCTCTCCATCAACCTGTGAGAAGACATCTCTACATCAGTCTGTGAGCAGACATCTCTCCATCAACCTGTGAGCAGACATCTCTCCAACAGTCTGTGAGCAGACATCTCTCCATCAGTTTCTGAGCAGACATCTCTCCATCAAACTGTGAGAAGACATCTCTCCATCAGTCTGTGAGCAGACATCTCTCCATCAACCTGTGAGCAGACATCTCTCCATCAAACTGTGAGAAGACATCTCTCCATCAGTCTGTGAGCAGACATCTCTCCATCAGTCTGTGAGCAGACATCTCTCCATCAACCTGTGAGCAGACATCTCTCTATCAGTCTGTGAGCAGACATCTCTCCATCAACCTGTGAGCAGACATCTCTCCATCAGTCTGTGAGCAGACATCTCTCCATCAGTTTGTGAGCAGACATCTCTTCATCAGTCTGTGAGCAGACATCTCTCCATCAACCTGTGAGCAGACATCTCTCCATCAGTTTGTGAGCACACATCTCTCCATCAGTTTGTGAGCAGACATCTCTCCATCAAACTGTGAGAAGACATCTCTCCATCAGTCTGTGAGCAGACATCTCTCCATCAGTCTGTGAGCAGACATCTCTCCATCAACCTGTGAGCAGACATCTCTCCATTAGTCTGTGAGCAGACATCTCTCCATCAACCTGTGAGCAGACATCTCTCCATCAGTCTGTGAGCAGGCATCTCTCCATCAGTTTGTGAGCAGACATCTCTCCATCAGTCTGTGAGCAGACATCTCTCCATCAACCTGTGAGCAGACATCTCTCCATCAGTCTGTGAACAGACATCTCTCCATCAGTTTGTGAGCAGACATCTCTCCATCAGTCTGTGAGCAGACATCTCTCCATCAACCTGTGAGCAGACATCTCTCCATCAGTCTGTGAGCAGACATCTCTCCATCAACCTGTGAGCAGACATCTCTCCATCAGTCTGTGAGCAGACATCTCTCCATCAGTTTGTGAGCAGACATCTCTCCATCAGTCTGTGAGCAGACATCTCTCCATCAACCTGTGAGCAGACATCTCTCCATCAGTCTGTGAACAGACATCTCTCCATCAGTTTGTGAGCAGACATCTCTCCATCAGTCTGTGAGCAGACATCTCTCCATCAACCTGTGAGCAGACATCTCTCCATCAGTTTGTGAGCAGACATCTCTCCATCAGTTTGTGAGCAGACATCTCTCCATCAAACTGTGAGCAGACATCTCTCCATCAACCTGTGAGCAGACATCTCTCCATCAGTTTGTGAGCAGACATCTCTCCATCAGTCTGTGAGCAGACATCTCTCCATCAAACTGTGAGCAGACATCTCTCCATCAACCTGTGAGCAGACATCTCTCCATCAGTTTGTGAGCAGACATCTCTCCATCAAACTGTGAGCAGACATCTCTCCATCAACCTGTGAGCAGACATCTCTCCATCAGTTTGTGAGCAGACATCTCTCCATCAGTCTGTGAGCAGACATCTCTCCATCAGTTTGTGAGCAGACATCTCTCCATCAACCTGTGAGCAGACATCTCTCCATCAGTCTGTGAGCAGACATCTCTCCATCAGTTTGTGAGCAGACATCTCTCCATCAACCTGTGAGCAGACATCTCTCCATCAGTTTGTGAGCAGACATCTCTCCATCAGTCTGTGAGCAGAAATCTCTCCATCAGTCTGTGAGCAGACATCTCTCCATCAGTCTGTGAGCAGACATCTCTCCATCAGTCTGTGAGCAGACATCTCTCCATCAGTTTGTGAGCAGACATCTCTCCATCAACCTGTGAGCAGACATCTCTCCATCAGTTTGTGAGAAGACATCTCTCCATCAGTCTGTGAGCAGAAATCTCTCCATCAGTCTGTGAGCAGAGATCTCTCCATCAGTATGTGAGCAGACATCTCTCCATCAGTCTGTGAGCAGAGATCTCTCCATCAGTATGTGAGCAGACATCTCTCCATCAGTCTGTGAGCAGACATCTCTCCATCAGTCTGTGAGCAGAGATCTCTCCATCAGTATGTGAGCAGACATCTCTCCATCAGTCTGTGAGCAGACATCTCTCCATCAGTCTGTGAGCAGACATCTCTCCATTAGTCTGTGAGCAGACATCACTCCATCAACCTGTGAGCAGACATCTGTCCCAGTCTGTGAGCAGACATCTCTCCATCAGCCTGTGAGCTGACATCTCTCCATCAACCTATGAGCAGACATCTCTCCATCAGTTTGTGAGCAGACATCTCTCCATCAACCTGTGAACAGACATCTCTCCATCAGCCTGTGAGCAGACATCTCTCCATCAACCTGTGAACAGACATCTCTCCATCAACCTGTGAGCAGACATCTCTCCATCCGTTTGTGAGCAGACATCTCTACATCAACCTGTGAACAGACATCTCTCCATCAACCTGTGAGCAGACACCTCTCCATCAACCTGTGAACAGACATCTCTCCATCAACCTGTGAGCAGAAATCTCTCCATCAGTATGTGAGCAGACATCACTCCATCAACCTGTGAACAGACATCTCTCCATCAACCTGTGAGCAGACATCTCTCCATCAGCCTGTGAGCAGACATCTCTCCATCAACCTGTGAACAGACATCTCTCCATCAACCTGTGAGCAGACATCTCTCCATTAGTCTGTGAGCAGACATCACTCCATCAACCTGTGAGGAGACATCACTCCATCAAATTGTGAGAAGACATCACTCCATCAACCTGTGAGCAGACATCTCTCCATCAACCTGTGAGCAGACATCTCTCCATCAACCTGTGAGCAGACATCACTCCATCAACCTGTGAGGAGACATCTGTTCCAGTCTTTGAGCAGACATCTCTCCATCAAATTGTGAGCAGACATCACTCCATCAACCTGTGAGGAGACATCACTCCATCAAATTGTGAGAAGACATCTCTCCATCAGTCTGTGAGCAGACATCTCTCCATCAACCTGCGAGCAGACATCTCTCCATCAACCTGTGAGCAGACATCTCTCCATCAACCTGTGAGGAGACATCTGTTCCAGTCTTTGAGCAGACATCTCTCCATCAAATTGTGAGCAGACATCTCTCCATCAACCTGTGAGCGGACATTTCTCCACCAGCATGTGAGCAGACATCTCTCCATCAGTCTGTGAGCAGACATCACTCCATCAAACTGTGAGCAGACATCTCTCCATCGGTCTGTGAGCAGACATCTCTCCATCAGTCTGTGAGCAGACATCTCTCCATCAAACTGTGAGAAGACATCTCTCCATCAGTCTGTGAGCAGACATCTCTCCATCAGTCTGTGAGCAGACATCTCTCCATCAACCTGTGAGCAGACATCTCTCCATCAGTCTGTGAGCAGACATCTCTCCTTCAGTTTCATAGCAGACATCTCTCCATCAGTCTGTGAGCAGACATCTCTCCATCAGTTTGTGAGCAGACATCTCTCCATCAGTCTGTGAGCAGACATCTCTCCATCAACCTGTGAGCACACATCTCTCCATCAGTCTGTGAGCAGACATCTCTCCATCAGTTTGTGAGCAGACATCTCTCCATCAGTCTGTGAGCAGACATCTCTCCATCAGTTTGGAGCAGACATCTCTCCATCAAACTGTGAGCAGACATCTCTCCATCAGTCTGTGAGCAGACATCTCTCCATCAGTTTGTGAGCAGACATCTCTCCATCAGTCTGTGAGCAGACATCTCTCCATCAGTCTGTGAGCAGACATCTCTCCATCAGTTTGTGAGCTGACATCTCTCCATCAGCCTGTGAGCAGACATCTCTCCATCAGTCTGTGAGCAGACATCTCTCCATCAACCTGTGAGCAGACATCTCTCCATCAGTTTGTGAGCACACATCTCTCCATCAGTTTGTGAGCAGACATCTCTCCATCAAACTGTGAGAAGACATCTCTCCATCAGTCTGTGAGCAGACATCTCTCCATCAGTCTGTGAGCAGACATCTCTCCATCAACCTGTGAGCAGACATCTCTCCATCAGTCTGTGAGCAGACATCTCTCCATCAACCTGTGAGCAGACATCTCTCCATCAGTCTGTGAGCAGACATCTCTCCATCAGTTTGTGAGCAGACATCTCTCCATCAGTCTGTGAGCAGACATCTCTCCGTCAGTTTGTGAGCAGACATCTCTCCATCAGTCTGTGAGCAGACATCTCTCCATCAGTCTGTGAGCAGACATCTCTCCATCAGTTTGTGAGCAGACATCTCTCCATCAGTTTGTGAGCAGACATCTCTCCATCAAACTGTGAGCAGACATCTCTCCATCAACCTGTGAGCAGACATCTCTCCATCAGTCTGTGAGCAGACATCTCTCCATCAGTTTCTGAGCAGACATCTCTCCATCAACCTGTGAGCAGACATCTCTCCATCAGTCTGTGAGCAGACATCTCTCCATCAGTCTGTGAGCAGACATCTCTCCATCAGTTTGTGAGCAGACATCTCTCCATCAAACTGTGAGCAGACATCTCTCCATCAACCTGTTTTTCAGACATCTCTCCATCAGTCTGTGAGCAGACATCTCTCCATCAGTCTGTGAGCAGACATCTCTCCATCAGTTTGTGAGCAGACATCTCTCCATCAACCTGTGAGCAGACATCTCTCCATCAGTTTGTGAGCAGACATCTCTCCATCAACCTGTGAACAGAAATCTCTCCATCAGTCTGTGAGCAGAGATCTCTCCATCAGTATGTGAGCAGACATCTCTCCATCAGTCTGTGAGCAGAGATCTCTCCATCAGTATGTGAGCAGACATCTCTCCATCAGTCTGTGAGCAGACATCTCTCCATCAGTCTGTGAGCAGAGATCTCTCCATCAGTATGTGAGCAGACATCTCTCCATCAGTCTGTGAGCAGACATCTCTCCATCAGTCTGTGAGCAGACATCTCTCCATTAGTCTGTGAGCAGACATCACTCCATCAACCTGTGAGCAGACATCTGTCCCAGTCTGTGAGCAGACATCTCTCCATCAGCCTGTGAGCTGACATCTCTCCATCAACCTATGAGCAGACATCTCTCCATCAGTTTGTGAGCAGACATCTCTCCATCAGCCTGTGAGCAGACATCTCTCCATCAGCCTGTGAGCAGACATCTCTCCATCAACCTGTGAACAGACATCTCTCCATCAACCTGTGAACAGACATCTCTCCATCAACCTGTGAACAGACATCTCTCCATCAACCTGTGAGCAGACATCTCTCCATCAGTTTGTGAGCAGACATCTCTCCATCAACCTGTGAACAGACATCTCTCCATCAACCTGTGAGCAGACATCTCTCCATCAGTCTGTGAGCAGACATCTCTCCATCATTTTGTGAACAGACATCTCTCCATCAGTCTGTGAGCTGACATCTCTCCATCATTCTATGAGAAGTCATCCCTCCATCAACTTTTGAGTCGGCCTCCCTCCATCAGTCTCTAAGCAGACATCCTTCTGTCAGTCTCTCAATGCCCATTCCATCAGTCTTGTGGAAAATCCTGAGGAAGGATGAGCTTCTTGGTATGGCGTACGGTAGATCTCACGTGATCCCTCAGTTCAGTGACGACTCACTTCGTGTTCTCCTCCAGGCTACTCGGTCAGGGTGGGAGGTCCTCCACTCCATGGACAAAAGGAGACCTCTCCACCTAACCAAGTAAGCTTGATAATCCTCATAAAAGGTACAGATCTGAAACTTTAACTCTGTTTCTCTCTCCAGAGATGCTGCCTGCCCTGCTGAATATTTCCAGCATTCTCTGTTTTTATTTCAGATTTGCAGCCTGCGCGGTATTTTGCTTTTGCAGGCATGGACAGAGGTCACAGAGGAGGTCAGCTGCCGTGGGGTTGTCCAGAGAACCTGAGTGCACAACCTTCTCTGCTCCGCAAGGGTGAGTGCCACACCTCAGGTCCCTTTGGGGTCAGAAACTGTATAGGTGTGAGGATGTGGATGCTGGGGAGGGAGAGGTCAACATGTAGCTCATGAAGGGTTAAGGCTGCAGCATCCCTTGGAAAGGACCCTTGCAAGGTAGTTGCAGAGTGGCCAATGCCACAAGCAGGCCAGTAGCCATAGAGGCAACAGCTGGCGTGTATGCCAAATAGGCATTATGCCTGCTCTTGTGGGGCCAGTAACATTGATCTTCCATGTTGCTGCAGGAGAAGTGGGCTCACAACGCCAGGGAGAGGGCCTGGACTGGTGGCAGCGACCCAATTTTCACAATTCTGATGCCCATGGAGGAGGATTCAATCACATGAGGTCTCATGACTGGGCATGAGGGAGCCTCAGGTGAGCTTGAACGATGGTGTTCATGTGTCCTCCAATGTACAGACATCTCTGTCGCCAACTCTTGGGCTTCTGGAGGGGTGAGATGCATTGATCGTTCTGTTCTCTCTTGCAGGTCAAGTTTAACATCAGTGATGGGTAAGGTTTTAGAAACAATAATCAGGGAAAATATCAGTGGACACTTCGAGAGATTTAAGTTAATTAAAGATAACAAGCATGGATATGTAAAAGGCAGATCATGCTTAACTAATGTAATTGAATTCTTTGCGTGAGTCCAGAAGACTGTGTTGCCTTCCCAGAACCAGAGTTCCGGACATCTGCTCAGGGCTGGAGGAAACTTGCAGTGGAAGTGAGAGGATCCAGTTGTCATGGTCCTCATGGGTACCTTTCTTTCTTTCTTTCTTTCTTTCTCCTTTTGGCCTCCTTGTCTCGAGAGACAATGGGTAAGCACCTGGAGGTGGTCAGTGGTTTGTGAAGCAGCGCCTGGAGTGGCTATAAAGGCCAATTCCAGAGTGACAGACTCTTCTACAGGTGCTGCAAATAAATTTGGTTGTCGGGGCTGTTACACAGTTGGCTCTCCCCTTGCACTTCTGTCTTTTTTCCTGCCAACTGCAAATTCTCTTCGCCTCTCCACTCTTTAGCCCCGCCTTTATAGCTGCCCACCAGCTCTGGCGATCACTGGCAACTGACTCCCACGACTTGTGGTCTATGTTACAGGACTTCATGTCGCGTTTGCAGACGTCTTTAAAGCGGAGACATGGACGACCAGTGGGTCTGATACCAGTGGCGAGCTTGCTGTACAAGTGTCCTTGGGGATCCTGCCATCTTCCATGTGGCTTACATGGCCAAGCCATCTCAAGCGCCGTTGGCTCAGTAGGGTGTATATGCTGGGGATGTTGGCCACCTCAAGGACCTCTGCGTTGGAGAAAAGGTCCTGCCACCTAATGCCAAGGATTCTCCGGAGGCAGCGAAGATGGAATGAATTGAGAAGTCGCTCTTGGCTGACATACATTGTCCAGGCCTCGCTGCCGTAGAGCAAGGTACTGAGACAACAGGCATGATACACTCGGACTTTTGTGTTCCGTGTCAGTGCGCCACGCCCTCTTGGCTAGTCTGGACATAGCAGCGGATGCCTTTCTCATGTGCTTGTTGATTTCTGCATCAAGAGACAGGTTACTGGTGATAGTTGAGCCTAGGTAGGCGAACTCTTGAACCACTTCCAGAGCGTGGTTGCCGATATCGATGGATGGAGCATTTCTGACGTCCTGTCCTGTGATGTTTGTTTTCTTGAGGCTAATGTTAGGCCAAATTCGTTGCAGGCAGCTGCAATCCTGTCGATGAGTCTCTGCAGACACTCTTCTGTGTGGGATGTTAATGCAGCATCATCAGCAAAGAGGAGTTCCCTGATGAGGACAATCCGTAATTTGGTCTTCGCTCTAAGACGGGCAAGGTTGAACAACCTGCCATATGATCTTATATGGAGGAAAATTCCTTCTTCTGAAGACTTGAACGCATATGAGAGCAGCAGTGAGAAGAAGATCCTAAACAGTCTAGGTGCGAGAACACAGACCTGTTTCACGCCACTCAGGATAGGAAAGGGGTCTGATAAGGTAACGGCATAGATAAGACTAGGAAAGAGGTTCTGCATAGGGCGTATGAGCAGTTAGAGGCTAAATTATAAAGCAGAACCTCAAAGGTAATAATCCCTGGATTATTAACTGAGCCATGAGCAAATTGGCATAGGGTAAATAAAATTAGAGAACTTGAGTATTGCTGAAAATAGAGACATGTTGTCGAAGCTTTTCGTCTTGCACTCATCAAGACAATTGCAAGAATAACCAATGTAAGGGAAAACAACAACTTATACTGCAAGAGAAGAGAGTGCTAATTGGTTGGAACTCTGATTGGAGAGGCGTTGCCATGGCGAATACACCAGTTTACAGTGACTGACAGTTAACTGCCAAGCTTTGTTTAAAATTTAAGCCAGGCAGCTTGACTCTGATTGGTCAAGGCATTGCCCTGAGGAATGAACCAGTGAATGGCTGTCACTTATTTTGTTCACCTGAAACAGGCACAACGTTTGTCCATATTCTTTCTGTCTGCAAAGAACAGGGCCCTATGTATTAATATATGTAGCTTCCGGTATGCGCAAATGTGCCACACTGTGAGCCCTACTGACAATCTGAAATTGGTTGTCAGCGTAATTTTTAGCACACTGTGGATTATTTAGTAAATGTTGTCCAATCGTGGAATCATATCTAATGTTGGACTCTGTGTTTTGAGTTTTGCAAGCATGGGCTGGTTGGGTACGGCCTGTACCTTCCCTGTTGCGAACAGCAGAAGGGACATGTTGTTTGATATGATCTGCCAGTCTTTGGAATATACGGCCTATATACCTAGCATCACACTGTCATTGAAATTAGAGAGTTAAATGAGTGGCTCAAAGATTGGTGTGGAGGAATGAATTTTGATTCATGGGGCACTGGCACTAGTAATGGGGAAAGTGGGAGCTGTACCATTGGGATGTTCTTCACCTGAACAGTGATGGGACCAGTGTTCTGGCAAGTCGTGTAACTAGGGCAGCAGAGAAGGCTTTAAACTAAATTGTGCGGGTGAAGGATCAAGTGAAGGAAGATGTGATAGTTTAAAGAGAGAGGAGCAGGCAAGAGAGAAAGATAGCGATAAGGATAATCATAATCAGGGTGTGACAGGAAGAGACAGTGTGTACAAACTTAAAAGCGCACCAACAGATAAGGCTGGAGGTTATGAACTAATGGTGGGGGGGAGCGTTTGGGTGAAGGGTGATTTAGAAATCTAAACAGAAAGGTTGAGGCATTGGAGCAGTATAGCATTGTGGGTAAAGATATGCTGAATGGGACAGGAAGGGACAGAGAGTTTAACAAAAATTGTACGTCAGCGAATAATGTCATGGCAGGGAATAATAGTAAAAAAATGAAATTAAAGATTCTTTATCTGAATGCGAAAAGCATCTGCAATAAGATAGATGAACTAGTGGCACAAATAGAGGTAAATGATTTAGATCTAATAGCCATTACAAAGATATGGTTACAAGGTTGGGAAGTAACTATTCCAGGTTACATAATATTTCAGGAAGACAGACAGAATGACAAAGGAGGAGGGGTAGCCTTAATATTGAAGCATGGCATAAGGACATTAGTGAGAAAGGATCTGGCCTCAGAAAATCATGAAGCAGAATCAGTATGGATGGAAATTAGGAATAGCAAGAGTCAGAAAACACTGCTGGGAGTAGTTTATCAGCCCCCTAACAGTAGTTATCCCATTGGACAGAGCATTAAACAAGAAATTATTAGAGCTTGTAACAAAGACAATATAATCATTGTGGAGAACGTTAATCTTCATATAGATTGGGAGTATGAAATTGGCAAGAGTGGTCTAGAATATGAGTTTGCAGAATGTTTTTGGGACAGTTTCTTGAAGCAATACATATAGAAATGACTCGGGATAAAGCAATCTTAGATCTAGTATTGTGTAGTAAAGCATGCTTAATGAGTAATATCATCATAAAAGATCCACTGGGAAGGTGATCATAATACCATTGAATTCCATGTTAAGTGTTAAAGTGACATACTCCATCACAAACAAGAATCTCAAACTTAAAGCCAATTACGTAGGTATGAGGGAGAACTGGCGAAGGTAAATTGGGTAAATAGACTAAAAGTTGTGGCAGTAAATGAACAGTGGAAAGCCTTTAAAGAAACAATTCAAAATGTTCAACAAAAGTACATTCCATTGAAAAACAAAAACTCAGCCAGAAACTCAGAAAGACCCATCCGTGGCTGACTCAGGAAATTAAGGATAGTATTAGATTCAAAGATGATGCTTACAATGTTGCAAAAAAGAGTAGCAAGTCTGAGGATTGGGAGTGTTTTAGAAACCAGCAAAGGGCCACCAAAAAGTTGGTAAGGAAAAAATAGAATGAGTAAACTAGCCAGTAATATAAAAACAGACTGTAAGAGCTTTTATAGATATATAAAAAGGAAGAGAGTAGCTAAAGTAAACATTAGTCCCTTCGAAGCAGAGACAGGAAAAATTATCATGGGGATTGAGGAAATAGCAGAGGCATTGAACAAATATTTTGTGTCTGTCTTCACAGTAGAAGACACAAGTTTCATAGCAGACATAGACACTATCCTAGGGGCTAAAAAGAGTCAGGAAATTAAGGAAATTAATATCACCAGAGAAAAAGTATTGGAGAAACTTAAAGGACTAAAATCTGACAAATTCCCGGGACCTGATGGCCTATACGGTAGTGTTCTAAAAGAGATAGCTAAAGAGATAGTGAATGCGCTAGCTATGATTTTCCAAAATTCCTTAGATTCGAGAATGGTCCCATCAGATTGGAAATTAACAGATGCTATACCACTTTTTAAGAAAGGAGGGAGACAGAAAACAGGAAACTACAGGTCAGTCAGCCTCACATTGGTCGTTGGGAAAATGCTGGAAATTATTCTTAAGGAATTTTTAACAATGCACTTAGAAAAGCACAAAATGATTAGAAAAAGTCAACATGGTTTTACTAAAGGGAAGTCCTGTTTGACAAATTTATTAGAGTTTTTAATGATGTAACTAGAAGGGTAGGCAAAGGGGAACCAGTAGATTTAGTGTACCTGGAGTTTCAAAAGGCATTCGATAAGGTTGCACACAAACGGTTAATAGGCAAGATAAGGGCTCATGGTGTTGCGGGTAATATATTAGCATGGATAGAGGATTGGCTAAGGGACAGGAAGCAACGGGTGGGCATAAACGGGGCATTTTCAAGTTGGCAGGCAGTGAATAGTGGAGTGCCGCAAGGATTGGTGCTGGGGCAATTGTACAGGGTTTTGTTGAGACCACATCTGGAGCACTGTGTGCAGTTTTGGTCTCCAAAGGATATACTTGCATTGGAGGTGGTACAGCTAAGGTTCACTAAATTGGTCCCTGGGATGAGGGAGTTGTCCTATGATGAGAGGCTGAGTAAATTAGGCCTATGTTCTTTGGAGTTTAGAAAAATGAGAGGCAATCTCATTGAAACATACAAGATTCTGAACAGGCTGGAGAGGGTAAAGACTGAGAGATTGTTTCCACTGGTCAGGGAATCTAAAACACTAGGGCACAGTCTCAGGCTAAGGAGCCAATCATTTAGGACTGAGATAAGGAGAAATTATTTCACTCAAAGGGTTGTGAATCTTTGGAATTCTTTACCGTAGAGGGTTGTGGATGCTCCATCGTTGAATACATTTTAGGCTGGGATAGACAGATTTTTGGTCTCTCAGGGAATCAAGGGAAATGACGAGCAGGTGGGAAAGTGGAGTTGAAACCTAAGATCAGCCACGATCATTTTGAATGACGGAGCAGCCTTGATGCGGAATATAGACTATTCCTCTCCTATTTCTTGTGTTTTTGTGTTCTTTTATTAATAAATGGTACAAGGACTAAGGGACACAGATTGAAAGTTTTGGTCAAAATATGCAGGGGGGAAATGAGGAAGGACTTTTTTACACAATGCGTGTTAATGCACTGGAACTCTCTGCCCAAAAGGGTGGTGGAAGTGAAGACGATCAATGACTTCAAGAGGAAGTTGGATGCCTACCTGAGAGAAATAGACTTGCAGGACTACGGGGAACAAGCCGGGGAGTGGGACTGACAGCATAGCTCCATGGAGAGCTGGCATGGACTCGATGGGTGAATGTCCTCCTTCTGTGCTGTAAATGACTCTATGTCTCCAAGCAGAAGAGCAGAGAGCTGCCTTCTCCGGGGGATATGCACCCACCTCTGAGGCTGAGGAGGTGGGGACCTCAGAGGGTGCCGCGTCACATGACTCGCCCTCATGCTCCACCAGCCAGATACTTTCACCTCTGTGGGTATGCGCTTGCGGGTAGATTCAGTCTCACAACCTGGTGAGAGCACCACATGCGCGCCTGACCAGCTGTCGGAGGCTGCGATAGCCGAGGCCACCGACACTCGGAGGAGTGGAGGATACCATGCCCATGCTGAGCCCCAGGCTGCTGACGTGCCTCTGGAGTCATCTGTGAGGGGGCAAATTCTGGAAATCCAGCACGAGGTGTGTGAAGATCTGGCGTAGCTTCCAGAAGGTATGCACCCCGACTCGGACAGTGGAGGAGTCCATCCAGGCCATGAGTGCTATGATTTCTCTCTCATCTGTGCACGTGGCCTCCTCTATCTAGAGATTGGTGACTGTGCTGGACAGCCACATCCAGCAGACCAGTCAGTGCAGGAGTATGTAAGGATCGTAGCTGCTGCCAGGATAAGGAGTACATACCTGCAGGATCTGCAGGTGGTGGTAGCTGACCAGTTGCACATTGAGGGAATGAAATCCCTTCTGGTGAATGAAGGCTGCTGGCTGGCCTGTGGGAGTCTTGATGGGCACTTGCGTGCAGTCGATGAGACCTTACTCCAGGGGAATCCAGTGATGGCGCCAAATCCTATGGCTCTCTTAGCCTGACTGTTTGCATCAGTTTGGTACTGTATGTACTGGCTGGGCCTTCTGAAGAGGGCATCGTACACCAGCTTGACTGCGATGATGTGCAGCTAATTTGAGATGCCACACATATCTCCAGTGCGCCCTGGGATGAACCTGTGACATAAAACTTAGGACCATCGTGATTTTGACAGCCACTGGCACCAATGCAACCAGAGTTCACCTCCTCCGCCAACATGGCACAAAAATGGGCCATGGTGTCTCGGGAGAGGAGCAGCCTTCAGCAACACTGCCTCTCTCACATCTGCAGGTATCTCATCATTTGACGGTATCCTCTGGCCACAGGGTACCTTTGTCTCCGCACTGGTGCCTACTCACAGACCCCTCTGTGACCTTCTGCTGCTTCCACATTATGAGGCTGCCCCTGCAGGTGACCATGAGGTTTCTGCTGTCCTGAGCCATCTGCTCCCACCTCCCTCCCTCTCAAGGTTTCTTCCTAGCTGGAGGACCCTCCTCCTGAAAGAACGATGCCCATGGCATTTGGGCACTGCCAGTCTGAAGGGCAAGCCTGCCAGTAGCTGCTGCGATACTGCCCACCCTACACCCCTCCCCCCTTCCCCATCACCCCAGGCCCCTTTCAATTGATCCTCCTGCCAGGACCTCAACGGCATCGGGGGAGGCTTGACCCCTGATCAATGGCTTCCCACCTACTACTCCTGCACGATAAATGCTGTGCCTGCGCTGGACCTTCCTACTTATGAAGGAAAATTGCCTGACTCCACAGCTGCCAATTGAAGCTATGGCCTCAGGCTCCTGTGTGCTGCCATCCTTCAAAAGCTGCTGAGGTTTTGATGCCCTGTGTCCCTGATGCACTCATCGTTAAATCCGGAAAGCCCATAAAATCGCAGTCTGTTGGCTCTTTAACAACGTTATCTACCTCTAAATTGCCCATGTGGGCCCCCGCCCACTGCTGGTAAAATGCGGCCCCGGCATGATGATGTCAGAGGTCTGACCCGACGCCAAACTATGCAATTTTATGGCACCCCCCGCCCCGCCTCCATTACCATCCAATTTGGAGGCATAAAATCCCTGCTGTGGTGTTGGCTTATCATCTGATCTGAAAGGAGGCACTGGAGTGTCAAAGTAGATTTTGTGCCTGAAGTTGTGCTGGAACCAACAAACTTAGAACACACAGGTGAGAGAACTATCCACTGAGCCAAGGTATCAAGGCCTCCAACAGTGGATTCCTATTGTGCTCTCCTCCCATCTGTTCTGTGTCTGAAGCTATCACATCAGCCATTAACTTATTAGTAGAAAACTTTAATAATTGAGGGAGTAGGATAGATGGTGCACCGTGGAGCTGCACAACTGCACAGCTGTTAGCCTTGTCTCACTTGGTGCATTTATGCCTGTGAGGCAGAAGGTTGTGGGTCATAGTCCCACTCCATAGACATACTAGCACATACTCCAAACTGACTGTCGGGTGCAGTACTGAGGGAATGCTGCACTGTGGGAGGCGTTGTCTTTTAATTGAGATGTTAAACCCTCTCTGGTGGATCTAAAACATCCCACGGCACTATTTCAAAGAAGAGCAGGAGATATATCCTCAGTTTCCCAGTCTATAATTATACCTCAGCCAACAACACCAAAACAGATTATCTGCTCATTGTCACATTGCTGATTATGGGAGCTTGCTATGCACAAATTGGCTGCCATGTTTCCTCATGACAATAGTGACAACGCTACACAAAATAGTACTTCACTGGCTGTGAAGTGCTTTGGGATGTTGTGAGAAGTGCTATATAAATGCAAATTCTTTCTTTATTATTCCTAAGTGACACAATGCGTAGCTGATAATTAACATTTACAACTTTCTTTACACGCACAGTTGAACAGATAAGAAGTTTCCTTTTGGACTGTTGTGATTCAATGACCATACAGATCTTGCAATTAAATCTCATTAAAAATGTATTGATCAGTATTGATGTGATAGGTTTAATGTTGCCATCAGCTACCAGCTGATTGATATATAAGTCATTTGCTTTGCTAGCTGGTAGTTTTAGGCGAAATCCCTGCACCATTGAGGCACATTTTATGTGGAAGTGCCGACAGCATTTACAAGATGTGTGGCAGCTTAAAAGGCTCCAGAAAGAGGGGAAAGTTCAGCATGCTGGAAATCATGCTTGTTAGCATCTTTCTCATTCTGCTGATAGTGTGCGCTGGGTTAATAGCCGTCGGATGGCTTGCGATCCAGCAACCGCATGCTGTGGGTAAGTATTTTAAATCCGATTGACATACCTATTGGACGTACACTATTTGAAAGGAATATTTAACCCCTCGTGGTGCATTAACTCTGGTAATTCGTGTACCTTGGAGTGTTGCGACATTCTCTCACTCCACAGAATTCCCGATCTCAGGCATGCTATTGTGCAGAGGACAAGCTCTTCTCCACTGAGAGGGAGGGACAATTAGCACAGCATTTGCTTTGGAGCCTTGCCTGTGGATCAATTGAAACAAGCTCCAGGGAGGCCTCTGACTGGGTTAGCTGCCTGACCTCTCAGCCACAGCTGGAGAACAAGTCAGGCCACCTACGTTCTGAAATGAGTTTATGTCTTGGGGGTGTTTGTACATTAGGAATGTCTGCAATGTTCGGAGTTGGTTGCAATATTAAGGGCTGGTTGCATTTTAAAGGTGTTTTCTTGCTGGCAATATTTGCATATTAAGTAGAATTTAGGAACATAGGAACAGGAGGAGGCCATTTAGCTCCTTGAGCCTGTCCTGCCATATAATAAGATCATGACTGACCTGTGACCTAACTCCATACTCCTGCCCTAGCCCCATATCCCTTAATACCTTTGGCTAACAAAAATCTATCAAACTCAGATTTAAAATTAACAATTAGAACATAGAAAACATAGAAAAATACAGCACAGAACAGGCCCTTCGGCCCACGATGTTGTGCCGATCCTTTGTCCTCTGTCAAGGACAATTTAATCTATACCCCATCATTCTCCTTTATCCATATACCTATCTAAAAGCCGTTTGAAAGTCCCTAAAGTTTCTGACTCAACAACTTCCCCAGGCAAGGCATTCCATGCCCCGACCACTCTCTGGGTAAAGATGTAGCATCAATTTCTGTTTGTGGAAGAGAGTTCCAAACTTCTATCACCCTTTGTATGAAGAGGTGTTTCCTAACATACGAACATATGAATTAGGAGCAGGAGTAGGCCACTCGGCCTGAAGTGATTTATGACTTTAACCTATAGGGACTAAACCAAATAAGGAGTACATCCCTATGAATCTCCTTTAATTAGGTTCAAACCAGACAGACTCTTATAGACACTTATTTGGGTCCAAAGAGTTGAACTAGCTTTCCCTCAAAGAAAGAAAACTAATGGAGAATATTACCATCTTTCAGATAGCCTATTTTTAATATTATGGCTAAGTCATAAATATCCCAGATATTATAAGGGTCTGAGAAACTCTCCAATATGTATTTCTCCACTTAGAGACACAGAGAGGCGGGTTCTTCTAGTTTTATACAGAATACTACATGAGATGATTTATTAACTTTTATATATTTATTAAAGAATTTAACATGCAATAAACTTCTTAACTGGATAAGTATATCACAATATCAAATATTACTGCGAGATGTAACACATATTCTTATTTCTAACATTGAATCATTAACCTTGTTAATGTTACAGCAAAATATCTTAAAATATCCAGAATATCCATCAAAATTTAAAGTAAATTTTACCTTAAATGCCTCAAGTAAGGCATGGGATGAGAAGTATTGTTGGAGGAATTCAACACTTCTAAGTGTTTACTTCAGAACCTTTCATGTTTATACTATTCCTAAGGTGTCATATGTCCTCTTAGCATGTAGGTGCTACCTGTGTGTGTGCTGTTCTTGCTTTCAAAATCCATATTAGGTAGTATCACTAACGAAGTCTCCAATTAATGTTTTACTGGAAATACCCTGTTTATTGAAGTTGTGAGCATTTATCTGGTCAAAATGTTAATAATTGTGTTTAATTGAACTCTTATTCCTGTTAGTCCATTTTCATTTATTGTTTTATTATCTATAATTACCTTTTTTTTATTCATTCATGGGATGTAGGCGTCACTGGCCAGGCCAGCATTTATTGCCCATCCCTAATTGCCCTTGAGAAGGTGGTGGTGAGCTGCCTTCTTGAACGGCTGCAGTCCATTTGGGGTAGGTATACTCACAGTGCTGTTAGGAAGGGAGTAAAAGGATTTTGACCCAGCGACAGTGAAGGAACGGCGATATAGTTCCAAGTCAGGATGGTGTGTGACTTGGAGGGGAACTTGCAGGTGGTGGTGTACCCATGCATTTGCTGCCCTTGTCCTTCTAGTTGGTAGAAGTCGCGGGTTTGGAAGTTGCTGTCTAAGGAGCCTTGGTGCATTGCTGCAGTGCATCATGTAGATGGTGCACACTGCTGCCACGGCGCGTCGGTGGTGGAGGGAGTGAATGTTTGTAGATGGGGTGACAATCAAGCGGGTTGCTTTGTCCTGGATGGTGTCGAGCTTCGAGTGTTGTTGAAGCTGCACCCAACCAGGCAAGTGGAGAGTATTCCATCACACTCCTGACTTGTGCCTTGTAGATGGTGGACAGGCTTTGGGGAGTCAGGAGGTGAGTTACTCGCCGTAGGATTCCTAGCCTCTGACCTGCTCTTGTAGCCACGGTATTTATATGGCTACTCCAGTTCAGTTTCTGGTCAATGGTAGCCCCTAGGATATTGATAGTGGGGGATTCAGCGATGGTAATGCCATTTAATGTCAAGGGGAGATGGTTAGATTCTCTATTGTTGGAGATGGTCATTGCCTGGCACTTGTGTGGCGCGAATGTTACTTGCCACTTATCAGCCCAAGCCTGGATATTGTCCAGGTCTTTCTGCATTTCTACACGGACTGCTTCAGTATCTGAGGAGTCACGAATGGTGCTGAACATTGTGCAATCATCAGCGAACATCCCCACTTCTGACCTTATGATTGAAGAAATGTCATTGATGAAGCAGCTGAAGATGGTTGGGCCTAGGACACTACCCTGAGGAACTCCTGCAGTGATGTCCTGGAGCTCAGATGATTGACCTCCAACAACCACAACCATCTTCCTTTGCGCTCGGTATGACTCCAGCCAGCACCTTATTGCACCTTAAAGCAACGTCCAGAGCCGACCTGTCTGCATCAACAACTGCATAAACTAAGTTTATTGTTACCACTTACTGATGTCACATAGGATATTTCAATATGGGTGTTTATCTTCCAATTCCCTGGCAACAGAAATTCTATTATAACCAGGACCTTGAAATTTTCTAACTCTACCTTCTTAAAGGGGAATCTCAGTGAGTTCTAAAAACTGACCATCCATTCAATCTCTAACTTTAAAAGGTATAACGCTCTAACTAACTATTTCCAAGTTCTACTTAATTAAGCCTATTATACCTATATTCCATCACAGGCCCTTCGAGCCTGCTCCACCATTCAATAAGCTCATGGCTGAACTGTTTACTCCACATTTCCACCTACCCCCCAAATAACCTTCCACCCCCTTGCTTATCAAGAATCTATCTCCCACTGCCTTAAATGTATTTAAAAACTCTGCTTCCACCACCTTTTGAGGAAGAGAATTCCAAAGACTCATGACCCTCTAAGATAAAAAATGTCTCCTCTTCTCTGTCTTAAATGGGCAACCCCTTATTTTTAAACAGTGACCCCTAGTTCTAGATTCTCCCACAAGGGGAAACGTTCTTTCCACATCCACCCCGTCAAGACCCCTCAGGATCTTATATGTTTCAATCAAGTCGCCTCTTACTCTTCTAAATTCCAGCAGATACAAGCCTAGCCGGTCCAATCGTTTCTTGTAAGACGGCCCGCCCATTCCAGGTGTTAGTCTAGTAAACCTTCTCTGAACTGGCTCCAACATATTTACATCCTTCCTTAAATAAGGAGACCAGTACTGTACACAGTACTCCACATGTGGTCTCACCAATGCCCTCTTAGCTGAAGCATAACCTCCCTACTTTTGTATTCAATTCCCCTTGTGATAAAGGATAATATTCTATTAGCTTTCCTAATTACGTGCTGTACCTACATATTAACCTTTTGCGATTCATGCACTAGACACCCAGATCCCTCTGCATCTCAGAGCTCTGCAATCTCTCACTATTTAGATAATATGCTTCTTATTTATTATTCCTGCCAAAGTGGACAATTTCCCACTTTCCCACATTATACTTCATTTGCCAAATCTTTGCCCACTCACTTAACTTATCTATATCCTTTTGCAGCCCCCTTACGTCCTCTTCACAAGTTACTTTCCTACTAATCTTTGTGCCATCAGCACATTTAGCAACCATACCTTTGGTCCCTTCATCCAAGTCATTTATATAAATTGTAAAAAGTTGAGGCCCCAACACAGATCCCTGTGTCACACCACTCGTTACATCTTGCCAACCAGAAAATTACCCATTTATGCCTACTCTCTGTTTCCTGTTAGTTAGCCAATCTTCTATCCATGCCAACATGTTACCCCCTGCACCATGAGTTTTATTTTCTGCAAAAACCTTTGATGTGGCACCTTATCAAATGCCTTCTGGAAATCTAAGTACAATACATCCACCGGTTCCCCTTCATCCACAGCACACGTGGACTCCAATAAATTGGTTAGACATGATTTCCCTTTCACAAAACCATGTTGACTGATTACCTTGAAGTTTTCCAAATGCCCTGCTATAGCATCTTTAATAATAGCTTCTAACATTTTCCCTAAGACAGATGTTAAGTTAACCGGCCTGTAGTTTCCTGCTTTCTGCCTCCCTCCCTTTTTGAATAAAGGAGTTACACTCGCTATTTTCCAATCTAACGGAACCTTCCCCGAATCCAGGGAATTTTGGAAATGCATCAACTATCCCACTAGCCATCAGGACCCGGGGACTCGTCAGTCCGCAGCTCCGACAATTTGTTCAGTACCACTTCCTTGCTGATTGTAATTTTCTTGAGTTCCTCCCTCCCTTCTATTTCCTGACTTACAGCTAATACTGGGATGTTACTTGTATCCTTAATAATTTCATTCCTGAAATATCTGGCTCTAATTTTTAGACTATGCCCCCAGTCCTAGATTCCCCAACCAGTGGAAATCGTTCCCCTTTATCTATCCTATCTGTTCCACTTAATAGATATGTATAGATATACAGATCTTGAAAACTTCGATCAGATCATCCCTTAATGTTCTAAATTCCAGGGAATACAAAACTAGTTTGTTTAATATCTCCTTTAATTTAACCCTTGAAATCCAGCTATCATTCTGGTAAATCTATGCAGCATTCCCTCCAAGACCAATGCAGCCTTCCTTAGGTGCATGTTAGAGATGGCTGCAGTATTCAGGTGTGTTTGTATGTTTCCATTATATTATTATAATCTGTACGGTATCCACATTATTGCTGGTGGCCTGTCTCTGTGGGAAACTGGGTGGCTTGTTTTGGAAATAAAGTGATCTACTCCTTGATCAGGATTTTTATTCACTGGGGTCACTGGTCAGCATATCGCTGATCACGAATCCTGATTTCTCTTGATTGAAATGAATAGACAGAATTGACACTGCTCTATAATGAAACCCTGATAATGTTCTCATTTTAATTCGCCTATTGCTCTTATTTTATTCACAGACATCCACAACATGACCAACCAGTCTTCCCAAGTCTCAAGGGGCTCCTTTAAGATCACCCAAGGAGCCTCGTACACAACTCAGTTACAAAATAAATCATCGTTGCAATTCAAGGCACTCGCCTTTGATGTCGAGCACCTGGTATGTGTGATTTAGCATTCATTTATTCCCTTTAATCCTTGGGTTAATGTTACTTGGGGAGTGGAGGAGATAATTCAGTCATCCTTTAGTTGCACAGCAGGGCTCGCTGTTGGCAGAAAGTTGTCACAGTATAGGGGACTTAATGAGACTGTTGAATTTGCTAGTGCTGGTACTCAGGTCTGCTTAGGCTGACACTCAATGGCAGTACTGAGGGAATGCTTCACTGTCAGAGTTTGTGCCAGGTTCAGTTCCTGGGTCTGTGTTTCTTATTACTATTCCACATAGAATTTACAGCACAGAAAAAGACCATTTGGCCCAACTGGTAAATTCCACATTGTCTTCTCCCAATCTACTTCTTCTAACCCCAGCAGCATAGCCTTCTATTCCTTTCTCAATCATGTTTACCCAGCCCTAGTTGCCTTATTGAGCGGCTGGTAGCAATTCCATACAATTGAGTAGCTTGTGAGTGCAGTTCAAAGTCAACCATTTTGATGGTGGGGAAATGATAAGCTGTTTCATCTTGTCCAGAACAGGGAACCAGAGGCCTGCCCCTGAAACATTCAAAACTAATACAAGAGCAAAATACTGTGGATGCTGGAAATCTGAACTAAAAACAGAACGTGCTGGAAATACTCAACTGGCCAGGCAATAGATGTAGAGAAAGAAGTAACGTTTTTAGATTGATGAACTTTCATCAGAACACAGTGCTGATGAAGGATCATTGGTCTGAGATCTTTCTCCACAGATGCTGCCAGACCTGCTGAGTATTTCCAGCATTATCTGTATTTATATTCATAACTAATCTGTGGAAACCATATTTCAGTAAGTGAGTGGGTCAATCTATGAAATAAACTCTCTAGGGAGACAGTCAAAGCAGTTAGTATTCATGTATTCAAATGTAAATTAATTAGATTTCTTTCAACAAGTAATATTTTAAGATACAGTATATGAGTAATTTGAGACATGACACATGGTGAGCATAGCGTGCTGGGGAAAAACAGGTGTCTTTGGACATAGTGTTCTTAAAGCTCTCCAACACTGGGGGTTTTCCTTACCTCATATCTGGGTCTGTTCTGGACTAAAAGATAGAGATTGATTACTATGGTTAGTCAACAACTCCACTATTGTTGTATCATTCAATTATTAGTATGGTAGAAAGCAAACAAGATGGATTTTTGAGATTTTTTTTCATTAAGCACCACATATTTAACAGCCCCAGTGGCCTAATGGATACGGCACTGGCCTCCTAAGCCAGGAATTGTGGGTTCAAGTCCCGTCTGGGGTGCAGTAAGTACACTTTCAACCATTCTCCTTTCCTCTTAACTTTGTAACCCATCTCACCACTTCTTAGGGTGGCGCAGTGGTTAGCACCGCAGCCTCACAGCTCCAGCGACCTGGGTTCGATTCTGGGTGCTGCCTGTGCGGAGTTTGCAAGTCCTCCCTGTGTCCGTGTGGGTTTTCGCCAGGTGCTCTGGTTTTCTCCCACAGCCAAAGACTAGCAGGTTGATAGGTAAATTGGCCATTATAAATTGCCCCTAGTGTGGGTAGGCTGTAGGGGAATTGTGGGGATGAGGTAGAAATATGGGATTAATGTAAGATTAGTATAAATGGGTGGTTGATGGTCAGCACAGACACGGTGGGTTGAAGGGCCTGTTTCAGTGCTGTATCTCGAAATAAATAAATATTACATATAGAATCATTGAGTCTACAGTAAAGAAGGAGACCATTTGGCCCTTCATGTCTGTGCCGGTATTTATGAAAGACCACTTGTTCCTTGACTGCTCTCTTGCTGTGACGGGGCAATCCAACAACCTCCAATCCTATCCCCCTTCTGGTTATTAAATGGTTGTAAATATAAAATAATGGCAAACATTATGGACTGCTGCCAATGTAGAATCTTAGCATCATAGCTGTGGTGTAATACGGCTATTATTGGTTTCTGTAGATACGGCAGGTGTTCATGCAGGGTGGACTCCGTGATGAATACAAGGACTGTCAAGTTTTACAGTTCCAGTAAGTAACTCACTGATAACTCAAGGTGGTGACATAATGTACAGCCATTATCATCTTCCTTTTACATGTTAAAAGTGCTATATAAAAGCAAGCTTTTGTTGTTTTCCGATAAACCCACCACAAGCTCGAGGAATAGCAACTGAGCTTTCAGTTTACAACCTTTTTTACAACCTTTACAACTTTACAACCTTCCGGCTTGAACATTGAGCTCAACAGCTTTACATCATAACCACTGTCCCCCTTTTTACAGACAGCGGGCTGGATTTTGTGGCACTGGTAGGATTCCCAGTGCCGGTCTGAAAAGACGGGGGAACCCATTTAAGGACAGGGATCCCGCCTCCAAGAGCTGCCAGCTCCACTTAATGTTTTACTGGAATTTTCTTGCTTTTGAAGTTGAGCATTTATCTGGTCAAAATGTTTATAATTATGTTTACTTGACCTCGTGTTTCTGTAAGTCCATTCCATTTATTGTTTTATTATCTATAATTGCCCTTTCCATGGCACCCTAAAGCAACCTCCGGAACTGACCTGTCTGCAACAACCCCTTCTTAAAGGGGAATTTCAATGAGTCTTGAAAACCTGACCATTTATTCAATTTTTAATTCTAAAAGGTATAATATTTTAACTATTTCTAAATTCTACCTCATTAAGCCTATTATACCTATATTCCATCATCCCCCCTCCCCCCACCCATGGAGTCTGACCCTGCCTCAGGGGGCCCATAAAATCCAGCCCAGCAGGTCTGGGAATGTCAAAAGCAAAATACTGCGGATACTGAAAACCTGAAATAAAAACAGGAAATACTGGAAATACTCAGCAGGTCTGGCAGCATCTGTGGAGAGAGAAACAGAGTTAATATTTCAGGTCAATGACCTTTCATCAGAACTGGGAAAAGTTAGATATGTAATAGGTTTTAAGTAGGTCAAATAGAGGAGGGTGGAAAAAGAACAAAATGAGGGTATGTGATAGGGTGGAAGATGGGAGAGATTAAATGACAAAGGAGTTGGTGGTGCAGGAAGTGGTAATGGGACAAGTAAACAGACAAAAGATGTGTCCAGAGGAGGTGTGAATGGCAGAATGATGAACAGCTGGGGTCTGAAAGGAAAAACAAGAGAAAAAACAAGATTAAAACCAAAACATGCAAAAAAAGGGAAACAAAATTAGGGGAAGAGATTGCAGTCTGAAATTGATGAACTCCATGTTGAGTCCAGAAGGCTGTTGGGTGCCTAATCTAAAGAGGAGGTGCTGTTCCTCGAGCGTACATTGAGCTTCATTGGAACACTACACGAGACCAAGGACAGAGATCTCAGCGTGAGAGCAAAGTGGAAAATTATAATGGCATGCCACCAGAAACTCAGGGTCCCACTTGTAGACTCAATGGAGGTGTTCCCCAATGTAAAGCAGACTGCATTGTGAGTAGCGAATACAGTATACTCAATTGAAAGGAATACATATAAATCGCTGTTTCAATTAGAAGGAGTGTGTTTGGGGCCTTGTATAGTGAGGACAGAGGAGGTAAAATGGCAGGTGTTGCATCTCTGGTGCTTCCATAGAGAGGGGCCAAGGGATGGTGATGGGGTGTTGGGGATGGTAGAGGAGTGGGCCAGGGTGTTGCAGAGGGAATAGTTCCTTTGGAATGCTGAAAGGGGAGGGAAAGATGTGTTTGGTGGTGGCATTACGCTGGAGGTGGCAGAAATGGCACAGGATGATCCGTTGAATATGGAGGCTGGTAAGGTGGAACGTGAGGACAAGGAGAGGAGATTCCGATTGTGATTCTGGGAGGGGGAGGAAGAGGTGAAACCAGAAGTGTGAGAAATGGGTGGGACATCGTCGAGGGCTCTGTCAATCAAAGAGGCAGGGGAGTCCACAAGGAGGAAAAAGGATGACATAGCAGAAGCACTGTTGTGGAAGGTTGCATCATCAGAACAGATGTGATAGAGATGGAGAAAGTGGAGAATGGAATGGCATCCTTACAGGAATCAGAATGAGAGGAAGTGTGGTCAAGGTAGCTATGGGAGTCAGTGGGCTTTTTGTAAATATTTGTTGGTAGCCTATCACCAGAAATGGAGACAGAGAAATCGAGGAAGGGAAGGGAAGAGTCAGAGATGGACCATGTTAAGGTGAGAGAAAGGTAGAAATTGGAAGCAAATTTTCCTGTTCAGAGCAAGAGCAGGAAACGGCACCGATACAGTCATCAAATGTGAAGGAGAAAGAGTTGAGGGAGGGGGCCTGAGTTGGACTGGAGCACGGAATGTTCCACATATCACACAAAAAGGCAGGCATAGCTAGGACCCATGCTGGTCTGACAATGATTCTGCTGTTCTGACTTACAGCTCCTCCAGACCCATCTTTTGTTTCGTCACTTGAACCATTACTACCCACATTCGCTTTGCACCATTATCACTTTTGTCGTTTAATCACTCCTGCCTCCCACTTTATCACAGAGCTTCCCTTTTGTTCTTACCCCTCCCTCTTTCCCTGCCTCCGTTCTTGTTTAAAATCTGTTAAACATCTAACTTCTTCCAGTTCTGATGAAAGGTCACAGACCTGAAATGTTAACTCTGTTTCTATTTTCACAGATGCTGCCAGACCTGTTTAGTGTTTCATGCATTTTCTGTTTTTATTTCCTATAAGGTTCCTCTGGCCTCTCTTAAAGCATTTTAAACATATTTAAAATAGATTAACTCTTTAACTGAGACACTTCCTACAAAAATGCAAACACATTTATATTAATAGTTGCTTGGTAGTACCGAGCTTGAGTACTGCTGAAAAAAAAAGACATGCTGTCGAAGCTTGCACTCATCAGGACAGATGCAGGAATGCCTGCATGTGAAATGGATGCTGATTGGTTGGCATGTCAAATCTGGTCGAGGCATTGCCATGGAGAATGCACCAGGAAACTATTGTTCCCATGCTTTTATTCACTTCAAAATAAGGTGCGAAGCCTGGTTATGTTCCTTTCGCCTGCAGAGGACACGTCCCTGTGTATGAATAGATGCAGCTTCCAGCAAGCATAAGTGAGCCACATTGCAAGCCCGACAGATAATCTTAAAGTGGTTGTTAGTGTAATTCTTAGCATACTTGGGACTGCCAGAAGGCCTCTCTCTCTCCGTTGAGATCGGGCTGGGCCCAGCCGACATCAGGGTCGGTGGCATGCCTCATCCGCAATGATTTGCATGCCCCCGCACCCCCCAAGCCTCTGTTCCTGAGGTCGAGGGCTCTATAAAATTCAGCCCAATGTCTTTGGATGTGACCAGGCCCTGTCTTCCAGTTCAACTGGATGCCAAAGATCCCAGAACACTATTTGAAGGAGAGCGAGGAGATCACCCAGAGCCCTGTGGCAAGAATTAGCCCTTAGCCCAGCGGTTCCCAACCTTTTTCTGCTTCTCAGGAACCCCTCCCATGTTATAAAAATTCCACAGACCCCCTGTAACACAAGAAACATATCTTTTTGTATAAAAATAAGTTATACAGTTAAGCAAAGAGGCAGCATGAGCATGATGGGCTACTCCTGTGCTCTATGATTCTATGAAAGATGATCAATCACTTTTGTACAGTCTGAGTACAAATGGTAGCATCCTCCAAATGTCTCACTGAGGAGAAAGACTCCCTCAGTACCTCATTTAACAATAACAAGAATCTATTTATTTATAAAGAGCAGGTTTATATGATTTTGCTACAAATGCACAGAAACCCCACGCCAGGCCATAAGATACCTCAACAAGTTAACAATGTGTAACTCAAACACCATCAGAATATTAGCATTATTTAGTGATAATTCTGGAACATTCCCCATGACAGGCAGCAAAAATATTTCGTGGCATTAGATGTAAACAACTGACTTTAATTTTAGATAGACTTTATTTCCAGATGATGTATAATTGATGCAAAGATTTGATGAATTCTGGCGGGTTAAGGTCAGTGTGTACACATTGATGAGGATGAAGTGATCTGCAGCACAGTCATGCAACCATATTCATTATCTGTATGCTCTCAAATTCCTAAAATGCAGAGGTTTTACTTACAAATCTGTGTTAGAAGAAAAATGTTGTCTTAAGCTGCTTGGCAAGATTCTTAGTGGCTGCGTTTATTTATTGAAAATATGGCAAGCAAGCAACTAATGTCTTTAATAAACTCACCCTTCTTTATAAACTTAACTGCACCAGAGTTAAGATAAATCAGGCACATTATGTGAATTAGCATTCTGCAACTTTAAAATGCTCAATAACTACGATTCAACTATCAAATCTTCTTTCCCAATTAGATAAGTATTTAAATCTCACAATGATAAATTGGTATTCTGCTTCTCATATCTGAAAACTTGCTGAAACACCAAACCCGTCGAACCAAATATCTCAATGTTAATGTTAACACTCCAGAGCTAAATGGGACGATGCAACAGTAGGAGATGGTTTTGTGGCTTTAAAGCAGAAAATGATAGTTTAATGTGTTTAGCCTGTCACTTATTTAACTAGGAATCAATTGTTCATAATATCAAGAAGTGTGATGCCATTATTCCAGATGAAATGTATTTTTACATTGGCTGCAGCTCCAGAGAGATCAAACAGATCGCACTGCAATGTATGTCAAGCTGTCCCCATGAAATAACTACCCCTGACATTGCAATCCTTTTTAAAGCCAGGCAGCCCTCTACCACATTACATGGGCTGACTGGCAAACCATTTCATGGATATTAAGCCAGTGTGTAGAATTAAAATTAAATGTTCTACAAAAGCACGCAAGAACAATCATTGCGGTATATGTCAGAGCAAGATGTTCAGTAATACCCTTCACATTGCTCTAACACGTTCAGGAATTAATCATTTTATTTAATAAACACGTTACAAAAATGGCAATCACTGTTTGCAGATGTCTGTCTCACAGTGTTATGCGATGCTAAAAGGTAAAAGAGCAGCTGGCCCAGCAATCCTACATCCAAATAAAACAATAGAAAGTCAACATGTAATTATTTTAGAAACAATCTAAAGATTTGACGGGCCCCTTGAAACCTTCTTGTGGACCTCGAGGGTGTAATGTTTTGAGAATTGCATTGTACATATTGTTCACTTCTTTTCAAGTGGCATTGAGAATTAATCTAGCAGGTTTTTCCAGCTTCTCAGCAAAAATGCAGCATCAGGGGTTTCAGCTCCTACAGACTAGATCTTTGCAGGGTTTCACAGAGACAAGAGGAAAGAGATGAGCTGGGTGTTTCTCTTGGAAGGTTGACCTCCGACTAACACAAAACAGTCCACAACCCAACCGGAAAGTCAAAACAATATCCCAAAAGCGACGTGCTGACCGTCATAAATCTTAACATGTCACTTCTCTTGTAAACATCTTCCCCAAGTCACCAAGGTTTCTATTGTTTATTGAGCTTAATGCATGTGACTTCCAGTAAAGGTTGTTTTCAAACAAGACCTTTCAGTGAACTTTTAACAAAAACAAAGTCCAGCATCTATGAAATCTTCAGCCTTCCAAAATGAATCCACTTCCACAATTTAAATATGAGTCCTCAAAAAATATTTAACAAAAAATTGGAAGCACTTTCATAACAGAGGCAACAGGCCCTCTGGTACCCCAGGTCCTGTCGCAATTCTGTAGTACCCCTGCCTCCGACCCCGCCTCAGGGGGGCCATAAGATCCAGCCCATAATGTGCATTCTCTGATTTGGGTTGTCCCCTATTTTGGACTACCTAAATTACTTGCCCTACTAAATTATCAGTAATGTTACTGTTGCAATTTTGCTGACAGGATCTTTGTTGCAAGATGCTAACACTTTTATAACTTTAAGAAAGAAAAAACTTGCATTTTGTATAACAACTTTCACAACCTGTGAATCTAGGGCTGAGGAAGCTCAGTCATTGAGTATATCTAAAGCAGAGATTGACAGATTTCTAAATACCAATGACATAAAGGGATATGAGGATAGTGTGGGAACAAGGCATTGAAGTGGATGATCAGCCATGATCATATTGAATGGCAGGGCAGGCTTGATTGGCTGAATGGCCTACTCCTGCTCCTATGTTCCTATGTGCCGAACCTCAGGATGTCCCAAAGAATTTTGCAGTCAATTACTTTACAAAATGCTGTCATGGCTGTAATACAGAAACGGTGGCAAACAATGGGCTGAAATTAATGTGATTGTTGAAGGTGGGTATGGTGGCATGGGGGGGACAGAGAATTGCATTGGAACCGTCTGCCCGGACATCTGGCATCGTGATGTCAGTTCCAGATTTTGTCAGCAGCGGGAAAACACCATGGCGGCATTTCCACCCCAACACAACGGGAAGCTATTTTAAATTGCTGAAATGCTGTTTTAAATGCATTTAAATATAATTAATTCCAATTTAATGATTGACCTGCAATTTTGAGAATGGCAGGTGGCAGGTGCTTTCGGGTTCATGACCATTAAAACCTGGAGGCAGCGAGGCGAGACACCACATTGCCACGACGGGGAAGCAGCCCTAAGCACTGCTGCATAGGGGAAGAGGGGGTATTGGAGGCCATTGTGGGACTGTGTTACTGCATGCTCTGCAAGGGGGTCCTGGATCTCAAGGGCTCTGTAAGGGGGTCCTGGATCCCGGGGCTCTGTAAGGGAATCCGGGATCTCGGGGGTGCTCTGCAAGGGGGCCCGGAATCTCAGGGACTCTGCAAGGGGGCCCGGAATCTCGGAGGCTCTGCAAGGGGGCCCGGAATCACGGGGGCTCTGCAATGGGGTCCGGGATCTCAGGGCCTCTGCAATGGGGTCTGGGATCTCGGGGGCTCTGCAATGGGGTCCGGGATCTCGGGGGCTCTGCAAGGGGGTTCAGGGTCTTGGGGGCTCTGCTGGGGAGTTCAGGGTCTTGGGGGCTCTGCTGTGGTTTTCTGTGTGGGTTTGGGGGGCCTGCTATATTGGGTTACCAAACAGCTGTGTGATGTGTTTGATTGCTCTCACTGCTGGAACAGATGGCGGGCCATCAGCAAGGCTGGGCTCTGAGGTCCATCAGTGACTTCACCGAGAGAATTGTCAATACCTCAGTTGCCAAGGCAGGGTTGTCTCTGCATTGATAGTGCTCTGCAGGCCCAAAGGTCACCAACATGGGTCTCATATACCCTGTATTTCTGGACCCACATGGCTGGAGACAGTGCCTCTGATAGCGGGGGTCGGGGGAACAACAGGCTGCTGGTCCTATCAGTGAAGTTCCACGACGACAGCAACACAACCGGCCATACTGAGAAGGGCCCACATAAGCCAAAGAGTCTATTTGACTCAGATCAGCTACATCCAAATGTACATGTGAAGTCTATGGCTCTCCGGGGAGACGGTCACCAACTTACGTGCCAAGAAGCAGGACAAGTTGCGGCCTCTGGGATTTGGGGGTCACCCTATGCCAGTGGCCTTGAAGATTACCGTCACACTAAACTTCTACACAGCTGGATACTGAGGTGTCAACCTGGTGGAGCTACAACCCAGGACTACTTGCATCCCAAACAGCATAAGCAGCATGCGATGAGAGACAGAACTAAGCAATCCCATAATCAACGGTTCAGATCTAAGGTCTGCAGTCCTGTCACATCCAGTCGTGAATGGTGGTGAACGATTAAACAACTAATGGGAGGAGGTGCTCCACAAATATCCCCATCCTCAATGATGGAGGATCCCAGCACATCAGTGAAAAAAATAAGGCTGAAGCATTTGCATTAATCTTCAACCAGAAGTGCTGAATGGATATCCATATCTGCCTCCTCCTAAAGTCCCCAGAATCACAGATGCCAGTCCTCAGCCAATTCGATTCACTCCGTGTGATATCAAGAAATGGCTGAAGGCACTGGATACTGCAAAGGCCCTGACAACATTCCGGCAACAGTATTGAAGACCTGTGATCCAGAACTTGCTGCACCCATAATGTTCAGCACCATTCGCGACTCCTTAGATACTGAAGCAGTCCGTGCAGAAACGCAGTAAGACCTGGACATTATCCAGGCTTGAACTAACAAGTGGCAAGTAACATTCGCGCCACACAAGTGCCAGGCAATGACCATCTCCAACAAGAAAGGATCTAACCATCTCCCCTTGACATTCAATGGCATTACGATCGCTGAATCCCCCACTATCAACATCCTGGGGGTTACCATTAACCAGAAACTGAACTGGAGTAGCCACATAAACACCGTGGCTACAAGAACAGGTCAAAGGCTAGGAATCCTGCAGTGAGTAACTCACCTTCTGACTCCCCAAAGCCTGTCCACCATCTACAAGGCACAAGTGAGGAGTGTGATAGAATACTCTCCACTTTCCTGGATGGGTGCAGCTCTAACAACACTCAAGAAGCTCGACACCATCAAACACAAAGCAGCCCGCTTGATTGGAACCCCATCCACAAACATTCACTCCCTCCACCACTGACGCACAGCGGCAGCAGTGTGTACCATCTACAAGATGCAATGCAGCAACGCACCAAGGCTCCTTAAACAGCATCTTACAAACCCGTGACCTCTACCACCTAGAAGGACAAGGGCACCAAATGCATAGGAACACCACCATCTGCAAGTTCCCCTCCAAGTCACAAACCGCCCTGACTTGGAACGATATCACCGTTCCTTCACTGTTGCCGATTCAAAATCCTGAAACTCCCTTCCTCACGGCACTGTTTTTTATTTTAGTCATTCATGGGATGTGGGCGTCACTGGCTATGCCAGCATTTATTGCCCATCCCTAATTGCCCTTGAGAAGGTGGTGGTGAGCTGCCTTCTTGAACCGCTGCAGTCCATGTGAAGTAGGTACACCCACAGTGCTGTTAGGAAAGGAGCTCCAGGATTTTGACCCATAGGATGGAGATATTTGTGGAGCCACCTCCTCCAGTTAGTTGTTTAATTGTCCACCACCATTCACGGCTGGATGTGGCAGGACTGCAGAGCTTAAATCTGATCCTTTGGTTATGGGATCGCTTAGCTCTGTCTATTGCATACTGCTTACACAGTTTAGCACGCAGATAGTCCTGGGTTGTAGCTTCACCAGGTTGACACCTCATTTTGAGGTATGCCTGGTGCTGCTCCTGGCATGCTCTCCTGCACACTTCATTGAACCAAGGTTGGTCTCCTGGATTGATGGTAATGGTAGAGTGGGGGATATGCCGAGCCATGAGGTTACAGATTGTGGTTGAGTACAATTCTGCTGCTGCTGATGGCCCACAGCGCCTCAAGGATGCCCAGTTTTGCATTGCTAGATCTGTTTGAAATCTCTCCCATTTAGCACAGTGGTAGTGCCACACAACACAATGGAGGGTATCCTCAATGTGAAGGTGGGACCTCGTCTCCACAAGGACTGTGCGGTGGTCACTCCTACCAATACTGTCATGGACAGAAGCATCTGCAGCAGGCAGATTGGTGAGGACAAGGTCAAGTATGTTTTTCCCTCGTGTTGATTCCCTCACCACCTGCCGCATACCTAGTCTAGCAGCTATGTCCTTTAGGACTCGGCCAGCTCGGTTTGTAGTGGTGCTATCGAGCCACTCTTGGTGATGGACATTGAAGTCCCCCATCCAGAGTACATTTTGTGCCCTTGCCACCCTCAATGCTTCTTCCAAGTGATGTTCAACATGGAGGAGTACTGACTCATCAGCTGAGGGAGGGCGGTAGGTGGTAATCAGTAGGAGGTTACCATGCCCATGTTTCATCTGATGCCATGAGTCTTCATTGGGTCCAGAGTTGATGTTGAGCACTCCCAGGGCAACTCCCTCCCTATTGTAGAACACTGTCCCGCCACCTCTGCTGGGTCTGTCCTGCCAGTGGGACAGGACATATCCAGGGGTGGGTCTGGGATATTGTCTGTCAGGTATTCTTTTGGGCCTCCTTATCTCGAGAGACAATGGATACGCGCCTGGAGGTGGTCAGTGGTTTGTGAAGCAGCGCCTGGAGTGGCTATAAAGGCCAATTCTAGAGTGACAGGCTCTTCCACAGGTGCTGCAGAGAAATTTGTTTGTCGGGGCTGTTGCACAGTTGGCTCTCCCCTTGCGCCTCTGTCTTTTTTCCTGCCAACTACTAAGTCTCTTCGACTCGCCACATTTTAGCCCCGTCTTTATGGCTGCCCGCCAGCTCTGGCGAACGCTGGCAACTGACTCCCACGACTTGTGATCAATGTCACAGGATTTCATGTCGTGTTTGCAGACGTCTTTGAAGCGGAGACATGGACGGCCGGTGGGTCTGATACCAGTGGCGAGCTCGCTGTACAATGTGTCTTTGGGGATCCTGCCATCTTCCATGCGGCTCACATGGCCAAGCCATCTCAAGCGCCGCTGACTCAGTAGTGTGTACAAGCTGGGGATTCCGCGAGTATGACTATGTCAGGCTGTTGCTTGACTAGTCTGTGGGACAGCTCTCCCAACTTTAGCACAAGCCCCCAGATGTTAGTAAGGAGGACTTTGCAGGGTCGACAGGGATGGGTTTGCAGCTGTAATTTCCGGTGCCTAGGTCGATGCCGAGTGGTCCGTCTGGTTTCATTCCTTTTGATTGACTTCGTAGTGGTTAGGTACAACTGAGTGGCTTGCTAGGCCATTTAAGAGGGCATGTTAGAGTCAACCACATTGCTGTGGATCTGGAGTCACATGTAGGCCAGACCAGGTAAGGACAGCAGATTTCCTTCCCTAAAGGACGTTAGTGAACCAGATGGGTTTTTACAACAATCGACAATGGTTTCATAGCCATCATTAGACTAGCTTTAAATTCCAGATTTATTAATTGAATTCAAATTCCACCTTCTGCTGTGGTGGGATTCAAACCCACGTCTCCAGATCAATACCCTGAGAATGCAGCTCACCATCACCTTCTCAAGGGCAATTGGGGATGGGCAATAAATGCTGTCCTAGCCAGCGATGCACGCATCCCATGAAACAATAAAAAAAATGTGTGAGGTCTCCCAGGCAGCAGCCCACTGCTGCATCAAGAAGGTGACCAATGTCCTGTTCAAGAAGGCCAGCAACTATGTGTGCTACCAGATCACCTCTGACAGTCAGCCCGAGAGGTCCATCAGATTCTGGGCCATTCCTGGAACGGTGCATCCTCTGAGTGGTGCTCCTCGCCAGTCCCACTTTGGCTGCAGTATCCTGTGCACACCAACCTGCAAAATAGAACACAAATATGTGTGGGTTAGGCTGTGCAGATCTCCTAATGTCAACCATATGTGAAGTGGGTCTCCAGAAGTGATGTGTATATCGATGGAAGCCAATCCTCACTCTCTTGCACAGGGACTCCAGTCTCCCCATCTGAGATTGCGTGGCTACTCTGGGTACCCGCCAGTTCCAAAGCCTCTTCCTCGGCGATGGTGAGAGGATGCAGATCCAGAAATCCTCCTCCAGTCCGGGCCATCTCCCTCCTATTGTGGGCCCTCTTGCAAGGAAGGATGGAGATAGCAGTAACTGTCAGTGATCAACATGACAGTTCTGCTAATGTCAGCCCCTTATGCCCTACAGGGGGATCTGTATTTCTCATGCTGACACACGCTGTTAGGGGAGTTAATAGGGGTGAGCTATGAAGGAAAGTGGCCTGTGGCCAAGAGGCAGCCATGTATCTGTCATGATGAGGTAATACCCTAGCCCCTCTGCCATTGACGTTGTAGTGCCACCCTCTCCATCCTGAGGCAGGATTGAATGCAGGACTAGCAGGCCTTTAAATATGGTGCCAGCACCTGCTCCAGAGTCATCTGATGCCATAATTGGCAACTCGCCGTCCGCCCCCACCATGTGATTGGGGGGGCCCCGTGCCTCCATTATGCAAAATGGCCACCTGCCGCATGATCGAGGATGGGAATGGCACCCTTCTCCGGCTCACCGCTGGTCCCTGCAATGGGCTCATTAAATTCGGTCCATTTTGCGCATAGGAAGATCCCACAAAATGAGATATTGACCAGATAATTTATTTTAGTGATGTTGATTGTGGGATGAATATTGGTTAGGGCACTGAAGAGAACTCCCCTGCTCTTCTTTGGATAGTGGCCTGGGATCTTTTATATCTACCTGAGAGACAAGACAGGGTCTTGGTTAAAAATTAATATCCTGGACACCAGTGTGGGCAACCCAGAAGAAAATTCATTGGGGTATTAAAAAGATAGTTTTTTAAAATTTTCTTTGAACCTTTGTTAGTTGTAAAAATTTTGCTGCAGGAGAAAAAAGGTTGTTTCACTGGGTAGATGGAGGCAAGAGTTCATGTGATGAAACTTCCAGGAATATATTGTTAAGGTCAAATGAGGAAGAGTCGAAGGGTTTCCCTCTTTTCCCTCTCCCTTTTTTACGACAACAGGTTTAATTCTTTTTTAAAGTGGATGTACTGGTCAATTCAGTAGGTGTTTGATTACTTACTTGCTATGATCATAACAAGAAGCAATCGGACAAGTTTTCTTGAGTTCACAAAGAAAGAGGTTAACTTTATTGTACCTAAACCGAACTAATGAAAATAATAAATTATGCCCCAACTTTCACACTCACACACACACACACACACACACACACACACAGTAGAGGTTTACACACACACACACACACACACAAATAGGTTACAGTGTGGGGAAATGTAGATTGGTTGAGTTAGAGTCCACAGAAAAAAAGGAGTATCCAGTCTGTTGAGTTTGGTGACTCGGCTGGTTTCTAGCTGAATTTGATGGTCCTGAGACTTTTAGTTTGAAGAGGTAGATGACGGGTTCTGTGGATCTCTTGGGGACAGCGATGCAGATGATACCTCGAACAAAGGTTCTGATTGTAGCCGGAGTATGTAAAGGTGGTCAGTCAGCAGGCAGGATTTGAAGCTTGCAAGCTGGAATGGAGAGAGACAGAGAGCAGGGACCCCCACTTGGGTCTGCACGTGTCACAGTCCAGATGCTTCTCTTGCTGCTGCAGAGAAACACAAGCTTAAAACCACAGATAGGGAGTGGTTTGTCACATGACAGTCACTCAGTGATTCAAGCATATTAGTTAGCAGTATTTCTTCTTGCTAAAAGAAAAAGAACAAACAGTTCCCTTAAATTTCCTGGATCTTGGTTCTTATCGGAATGAACAGACACTTTGGGCTGGATTTTACCAGCCTCTCAACGCGTAGGTCACGGTGGGTAGGCCCCTAAAATGCTAGCTGGAGCAGCTCGCCACGATCCATGACGCCTCGGTGCGGCCCCCCACCGCTTGGCAGCGGGACCTTCATTAAAATATTCAAATGAGGGTAATAAGCATGCAAATGAACTGACCTCCAGTTGGTGGCCGTCCCACGCTAATTTTAGATCCGTCGGACACAACTCATCCGCATTCAGAACTCCGTACGGCGGTCTGAGGCGAGACACTGGTGAGGAGGGGGGAGGAGTGAAATTATCAGTGCAGGGTGGGCTGAGCAGGGAAAACCTTTCTTATTGGCTGGGGGGATGGTGGGAAGGGGTTGAAGGGCAAATGTGAAGAGGTTGTGGGGGTGGGGGAAGTTCAGGTTGCTAATAAAGTTTAATCTCTACATTTTTGGCAATACAAAACACACAGGGAAGGGGCCTCCAGCTTTTATTTATTTTCAAAATGCAAATGAAAGGTTATATCGCTTTAAGACTCCAATTTGTTCCTTAGGGCTTGAAGCCCTTTAAAAATGGCGCCGGTGCCATGGTGCCAGACTCTGTTGTCAGGGACGCGGCGGCCGCCCCCTCTATGTCATCAGGGGTGGCCGCTCCACCCCCTTCATTTAAATGAGCGCCCGCATGTAATATCACGGGGGCTCTGCGGCGACGTTTCCGTGTCAGAAGGCCCCGACTGCACAGTGCGCCGCAGCGGAGCACGGCACGCTGATAAAATTTAGCTCTTTGTCTCCCACCTCACAAGCCTTGCAATGTAGGATACAGGGTTGCAAATTAGGTAGCCACCTTAAGCTGCTAGAAAAGTCATCTTTTATCTGTGCTTTTCTCAAATTTCTTTAAAAAAATTTTAAATTCAGATCTCCAGTCAGTGGATTAAAGTCAATTATCATTCAACAAAACAAGTTGGCGTAACAATATTCAAACAGAGTTGGCAACTCCAATACAAACACACCTGCAGTGCTGCATGTTAAAATAAACACAACACACATCAGGGGACAAACTTTCCAGTTATTATCACACCAGTTAGGACTGAAGTAAAGTGCAGAGCCTTGCAGAGGTGAAAGGGCGTTGAATCAATAACTTTCCTACATTTAACTTGGCTTTAATAACAATTACTACCTGAATTTAAAATAAAGCATCATTCGAACCTACTTTAGCTTTAGAATTCCCTCCCATAATCTCTCCGCCTTGCTACCTCTCGACCCTCCTTTAAGAAGTTCCTGTAAACCAAACCTGCCCTAATATCTCCTTATGCGGCTCGGTGTCAAATGATTTTCTGGTCATCACTGTTAAAGCCACTATATAAATGCAAGTTGTTGCTACTGCTTGTGTTTTTTTAGAAATGGGAGTGTGGTTGCATTGTTTGACCTCCATTTCTCCACCACTGTGTCAAACATTGAGGTGAAGACTGAAATGGTGACTGCCATCGAAACTAACCAGGGGTCATTTCTGGGAAACTTCCGAATTGACACGAACAGCATTCAGATCCCAGGTAAGGAAATAGACTGAGGACTAAACAGTGACAGGGTGATGTTTGGTAAGACCATTAGCCATTATGTCTACTTCACCACTGGGATTTGATGTTTAACTGAGCTGATTTTTGTATACTCTCCAGCACCAGGGGAATGGACAACACAGCAACCATCTAGCGAACCAACGCCAACAACAGGTGGGTGCCCTGTATTGAGATTAATGAGTTCATTAGAAATATTAATGGATGTGAGCAGTCTTTACCCAGGCTAACTGCAGAATTAATGAGCAATGAGCCCACATATTCCCGATTTGCACAGGAAATGCTCTGCATGCATTTGTAAAATCGATCCCATTAAAGAAGTTCAAAACTCCCTGTCCGTGCTGAATCAGTTGATCCCAGCCAATGTAACAGTTGACGGAGCTAGAGTTGGCTGGTGTGGCCCTGGGCTAAGGAGGGGCTGGGGGTATTGCTGATCATGACTACATTCCAGTGACCGTGATTTGTTCTTGGACCTGGGCAACGTTGACAAGTCTGGATTGGTCACATGATCATCCTGAACACAGAAAACCCGACGTTGGATGTGTTCAGGGCAGCCTAATGGGAAAGTATCTTGAAAAGTATGTGAGCCACATTCCCCCGTTCCCCTCCATGCCAGGGGGCCTAATGTCTGTTTCAGGCCTGGGCCCTGGAAGCCTATACTTCAGCCATTACCAACATGGTGGGTGGCAGAATGTGCATACATATGCTACCTGCTACATTGGATACTTAGAATGAGAACCTACGAACATAAGAAATAGGAGCAGGAAAAGGCCGTTTGGCCCCCAAGCCTAAATGGCAGAGCAGACTTGAGGGGCTGAATGGCCTACTCCTGCTCCTATTTCTTATGTATTAAGGTTCCTATTTTATGCCTGTGGACAGGATTGGGCTCAAATGTGAGATTGCAGAGCTCTGAAATGCAGAGGGATCTGGGTGCATGAAACGCAAAAGGTTAGTATGTAGTTACAGCAGCTAATTAGGAAAGCTAATAGAAGGTTATTGTTTATCACAAGGGGAATTGAATACAAAAGTAGGGAGGTTATGCTTCAGCTACACAGGGCATTGGTGAGACCACATCTAGAGTAATGTGTACAGTACTGGTCTCCTTATTTAAGGAAGAATATAAATTCGTTGGAGGCAGTACAGAGAAGGTTTACTAGACTAATACATGTAATGGGTGGGCTGTCTTACGAGGAAAGATGGGACAGGCTAGGCTTGTACCCGCTGGAATTTAGAAGAGTAAGAGGAGATGTGATCGAAACATATAAGATCCGGAGGGGTCTTGACAGGGTGGATGTGGAAAGGATGTTTCCCCTTGTGGGAGAATCTAGAACTAGGGGTCACTGTTTAAAAATAAGGGGTCGCCCATTTAAGACAGAGATGAGGAGAAATTTTTCTTTGAGAGGGTTGTGAGTCTTTGGAATTTTCTTCCTCAAAAGGCGGTGGAAGCAGAGTCCTTGAATATTTTTAAGGCAGTGGTAGATTCTTGAGAAGCAAAGGGGTGAAAGGTTATCGGGGGTAGGTGGAACTGTGGAGTAATCAGTTCAGCCATGAACTTATTCAATGGCGGAGCAGGCTCGAGGGGCCAAGTGGCCTACTCCTGCTCCTAATTCATATGTTCGTATGTATGTGATGCACTGTACAAGTGAACAGCTAATTGCAGCTCTCACTCCTAGCTCACACATGAAGGATGGCCAAGGGAGCAAAATACCAGAGGGCAGCAAGCACCTATGCAACAGTATCCAACAGCAGTCAGTGATTTCAGGAGAGGAGGCAGGAAAGGAAGAGGAGAAAAGAAAGGGTTTTACTGTCACAGCAACTCAGCTTCACTTACTGTTATATTTTCTTATGAAAAAGGACATTGCCTCCCAGGAAATAGGAAATGTGCCGATGGTATAACCTGCATCAATCAGACCTTGTTCTGCAATGGAGCAGTGGATTGTCCTGACAGTTCGGATGAAAGCGATCAACATTGTGGTAGTTATCTGAAATCTTTCTTGTGGTTTCTTGGTTTGGATTTGCTAATTGATGGTTTATGTTTATATTCCATATTGCCACAGCAACTACACTTTGAAATTCCTTAGTTGGCTGTAGAGTGCTTTGGGGTGCCCTGAAAGGTTATGAAAGGTGCTATAGAATTGCCAACTCTTTCTTTCTCTAACATTGGCATCACTGCCAAGTGCTTCCCATATTGGCAATGGTGCCAGATTTGGATTGAATGCATGGATTCAGGTCAGCCATCTGATGTCACATTGAGATGGGAAAGCAAAACTAGAGAGTGTGAAACCTCAACTATAAACACCTGACCACTGTGTAAATGTGAACTTCAGTAGGTCAGGACGAAACACAGATTTACTTTCCCACAATAGGCCTGTAACGTCATCAAGTGGTGACACAATCTATCAATTAATGTTCACAAACAGGAACTGAGGAGGGGCTTGGAAGAAGCTGTGTACATCAGTTCTCCATAATTGCAGTGAAATTGGGAACAATTTGCTCTCAGTTTAATGTGTGTAGGGTAAATGAACCTTATAAAGAATGACATATTTATATAGCGCTTTTCACCAGGAATAACTCCACAGCTCTTCTTCAAAATAGTGCTGTGGGATCTTTTACATGCACCTGAAGGCAGATGTGGCCTTGATTTAACATCTTACACATAGACATCACCTCTGGCAGCACAGCACTCCCTCAGTTCTGCACTGGAATGTCAAATAGGAATGGGACTTGAACCCACAACCTTCTAGGCTCAGAGAGAAGAGTGCCTTTAACTGGATCACAGCTGACACAATGATGAGCACTAACTTTAAACCCTGTTTATTGCCCAGTAAAACTGTCCCCCATTGATGGGATTATATTGCCTGCTGATGCATCTTTTAATCATACAATGGTTACAACACAGAAGGAGGTCATTCAGCCTATCATGTTTGTGCCAGATCTTTGTAAGAGCAACTCAGCTAGTCCCACTCCCCAACCCTTTCCCCATAATTCTGCATTTTTTTTCTCTTCAGATGCTTATCCAATTTCTTTTTTATTCAATCTGCCTCCACCACACTCTTAAACTGTGCATTTAACATCCTAATCACTCACTGCATAAGAAAGTTTTCTCTCATGTCATAGTTGGTTCTTTTGCCTTTCACCTTAAATCATTATTGTCTAGTTCTTGGCCCTTCCACCAAAGGGAACAGTTTCTCTCTATCTACTCTGTCTCAAGCCCTCATGATTTTGAGCACCTCTATCAAATCGCCTCACAACCTTTCCTTCTTTAAGGAGAACGACCCCAACTTCTCCAATATATACATGGAACTGAAGTCCCTCAACCCTGGAACCATTCTTTTGAATCTTTTCTGCACCCTTTCTAAAGTCTTCACAACCTTCCTAATATGTGCTGCCCAGAATTGGTCACAATACTCCAGTTGAGGCCAAACCAGAGTTTGATAAAGGTTCATCATAACTTCCTTGCTTTTGTGTTCTATGCCTCTATTTCTAAAGTGCAGGATTCCTTATGCCTTTTTCACTACTTTCTCAACCTGTTTTGCCACCATCAATGATTTGTGTCCCTATACCCTCAGGTCCCCCTGCTCCTGCACCCCTTTTAGCTTATATTGCCTCTCCTCATTCTTCTTACTAAAATGCATCACTTCACACTTAACTGCATTAAATGTCATTGGCTACTGTCCACCCATCCCACCAGCCTATTTATGTCCTCTCGAAGTCGAGCACTATCCTCTTAACTTCCAAGTTTTGTGTCATCTGCAAATTTTGAGATTTTGCCCTGTACATCCAAGTCTAGGTCATTAACATATATCAAGAAAAGCATTGGTCTTAGTATTGATCTCTGGGGAACCCGACTGTATACGTTCCTCCAGTCCAAAAAAACAACCGATCACCACTGCTCTGTTTCCTGTCACTCAGTCAACTTTGTATCCATGCTGCCACTGCCCCTTTTATTCAATGGGCTTCAACTTTGCTGACAAGCCTGCTTTGTGGGTTTATCCTTACACCCTTTTTTGAACAAGGCTGTAACATTAGCAAATCTCCAGTCCTCTAGCACTACCCCCTATATCTAAGAAGAATTGGAAGATTATGGCCAGTGCCTCCACAATTTCCTCCCTTACCTCCCTCAGTGTCCTCGGATACATCCTATCTAGCCGTGGTAACTTATCACTTATTTGGTTTTATCACTTATTTGGTTTAATCATTCCTATTCCAATTGGTGTACCATTCAGATTTGATGTGTAAGTTTGATTCAAGGATCCAAGAATAAGTATCAGGGAAGTCTTAACAGGCTAGTGCTCTTTTCCCTAGAAAAGGGTAGGCCAAGTGGTGACCTAATAGAGGTCTTCCAGATTATGAAAGGGTTGGATAGGGTAGACATAGAGAAGATGTTTCTACTTGTCGGTGAGACCAAAATTAACAGCCATAAATACATGATAGGGTGAGATGAAGTAGGAGGAGTGGGAGGAAGCTATTGTGCAGAATGACCTGTTTCTATGCTGTAAGGTTTTATGTTCGCAGACTTCAGCCCAGTGGCCAATTGTGATCAGTCTTCCTTTCACCTTTCTCTTTGGCAGACTGGCAGCCTCATGGGCCACTGAGCCTCCATCCAAAGCCTGCCCCTCTCTGAGATGTTGATCTCATTGGGATTCCATGCCCTCTCTTTCCCCTTTCCTTGCTCTCCAGCTAAAATGAGGCAGGTCTTTCTCAGTTCCCATGCAACAAGTAAAAGTACCCCATTAAAATAGACCAATGGAATAAAACTGTTGGTACACTATGGACATTTTTCTCCTCTTCCTGTGGATCCAGGTCCCCACCAGTACATACGAGCATACGAATTAGGAGCAGAAGTAGGCTATTTGTCCCCCTCAAGACTGCTCTGCCATTTGATAAGATCCTGGCTGACCTGATTGTGGCCTCACTGTACTTTCCTGTCTTCTTGCTATAACCTTTGACTCCCTTGTCAATCAAGAATCTATCTAACGCAGCCTTAATAAATATTTAATGACCGCTCCTTCACTGCTCTCTGGGAAGAGAATTCCACAGACTAACAACCCTCTGAGAGAAAAAAATTCTCCTCATCTCCATCTTAAATGGGAGACCCCTTATTTTTAAACTGTGTCCCTAGTTCTAGTCTCTTAGTCCTTCCTTTCTTCTTTCTGATTCGAATGCACCAGCTGTAAATCGCCAACATTTTCTGTCTCCATTACAAATTTGATTCTAAATTGGTGGTGTACACCCTGCATTGGTAGAAGATGTTAATTAATATCCATCTCAACTTTTTCACAGCTACGTCCTGTGATGGAAAGTTTCTGCTGACTGGCTCTTTTGACACATTCCATTCGACTAATTTCCCCAAACCATACGATCCTGACACTTTCTGCCAATGGATTATAAGGTAAATTAGCAGAATACTTCTTCATTCTGAGTACTGTATCAATTTTCTCCCTACTCTTCTACTTGACACCTAGATGCCGCTGTCTTATTTAAGGCTGCTTAGCTGTGCTTAGTGGGTAAAGCTCTTATCTCTGTGTCAGAAGATTGTGGGTTCAATTTCCACTCCATGAACGTATAAAGTCATAGCATGGTTACAGTACAGAAAGAAGACATTTAACCTGTTATGTCTGTGCTGTCTCCCTGCAAAAGCAACTGAGCTAGTTTCATTCCCTTGCCTTTTCCCTATAGCCCTGCAATTTTTTTTTCTCTTCATATAATTATCCAATTCCTTTTTGAGAACCATGACTGAATCTGCCTCCACCACACTCTCAGGCAGTGCATTCCAGATCCTAATCACTTGCTGCATTTAAAAGTTCTTCCTCATGTTGCTCTTGTTCTTTTGCCAATCACTTTAAATTGGTGTCCTCTGGTCCTTGATCCTTCCAGCAAGAGGAACATTTTCTCCTGATCTACTCTATCCAGACTCCTCATGATTTTGAACAACACTATCAAATCTCCTCTTAACCTACTCTTCTCTAAGGAGAACAGACCCAGCTTTTCCAATCTACCCATGAACAAAAAATCTAGGCGGCTGCTCCTAGTGCAATGCTGAGGGATACTTAAAATTAGTTTGTATTGTTTCAGATGGGTTTCTGCAGCTTGTTTGTAAGGATTATTATTATAATGAATAATAGAATGATTGTGATGGTTGAAGTGGTAGAAAATGGACCGTTTGACAGATTTAATGTCCCAAAGTGCTTCGCGAGAGTGTTAACAGAAGAAATTGAACACAAGCTACATAAGGAGATATTAGGACAGGTGACCAAAAGCTTGGTCAAAGTGTTAGATTATAAGCAGCATAAAAAGGAGGAGAGAGGGAGATGGAGAGCCAGAGAGTTTAGGGAGGGATTTTCAAAGTTTAGGGCCAAGGCAACTGAAGGCATGGCCGCCAATGGTGCAGGCAAGAGAGGCCAGAAGTAGAGCAGCACAAAGATGCTGGAGGGTTGTAGGGGTGGATGAGGTTACTGAGATAGGGAGGATTTGAGAGCAAGGATGAGAATTTATAATGTTAGCCTAATTACGTCACCATATGCAAGGGCGATTGGGATTTGGTGCAAGTTAGGCTACAGGTAGCAAAGATTTCGATGAGCTGAAGTCTACAGAGGGTGCAATATGGGAGGCTGACCAGAAGAACATTGGAATAGTGCCTCCTGAAACCCAGATGTTAAGCTGACAGCCGGTGAGACCATGATGCCAAGCAGGAGTGGAGCGTGCTGCCTCTATCTTAACCCCCTGCTGAGCATCCCATTTAACTTGGATGCGGAGGGTGGGAAGCAATTATGTGTTGTCGAGTCCACCTTAAGGAAACAGTTACATTAAGATCACGAGGGACATGCAGTATTTCAGAAATCTGCCATCAGAGTTCTTTTCTTCACCATGTACATTTATATAATAATATATATTCCGCTCAGTATCTGGATCTACTGTTTCCTGGAAATATGGTCATTGCTTTGCTTACCATCCCTCACTGCCTGCATAAAACATTTGCCTCGACTTACTCTAGGAAGAGAGCAGATGGGTCATTAGGATTACTTAAGCATACTTATCCATTTGATTATTGCATTGTCATTACATGAACTATTAAGCACTTATACACAATTGATGCACACAGATGCACATGTAACATATGGTGCAAATCACAGAATATGTGACTAATATGGTATGCACACAATGGTTTACAAAAAAATCCAACATCAACCAACCCAACTCCTCTGAGAGCCTCTTTTTCCTGTCCAATTGTACACAAGGTTAGCTATTTCTGCTGAATGGGTCATTTATAATGATATGGATGAGATTGAGACACAGAGCACTTAACTTCATCTCCATATATGTCAGCCATATTCATATTAAGAGAGGTTAACTTGCCACCTGTTCCTGAATGAAACAACTAATTGCTCGGATTCTCAATTTTCATAAGGCTAACTTTAACAGGATGAGATAAATACTCATGACAGCAAATTGGGAAAAACTGTTATTGAATAAAACTACAGATGAACAGTGGGAAGTGTTCAAAAAGAATTTAGATTAATATAAGACCAGTTGAGGCCCCTCAGGGACAAGATCTTCACTTACCAAATAAAACAGCCAAGCTCTATAAAAGATGTGAGAGATAAGTAAAACTAAAGGATAGAGAATACAAAAGTGTAAAGAGTAGTGCAAATCCAGGTGACTGGGATAGAGAAAGAACAGTAAAGGAAGATAAAAATGATAGTAAGATCTGCAAAAAGAAACTTGTGTCAAGACTAACACAAAAAGTTTTACAAAAATATTAGAAGACAAAGAGTAGTTAAAGGTAATGTGAGCACTTCAAAGGAAGTCGGCGAGGAAATTGCAGGTGCTTTGGCCATAATCTTCCAAAGCTATCTTGACTCAGGAACTGTCCTTTTGGAAAATGTCTATATGGTCCTTTTTAGAAGGAATTTGATAAGGTTCCATATAAAAGACTGTTAGGTAAAATTAAAGCTCATGGAAATCAAGGCAAATTATTGACCTGGTTAAAAGATTGGTTAGGCAGTAGAAGACAGAGTAGGGATAATGGGTATGTACTCGAATTGGAAAGAAGTAACTCGTAGAGTCCCACTAGAACCTGTACTTCAACTATTCAGCTTACTTATTAATAACTTAGATAACACAGTAGAGAGCCATATGTCTAAGTTTGCCAATGACATCAAGATTGGTGGTATAGTAAGTAGTGTAAAATTACCGAGAGATTGGTAGATTAAGCAAGTGGGAAAAACTCTGGCAGATGGATTTCAACACAGGTGAGTAACAGGTAATCCACTTTGAACCAAAAAAAGATAGATCCAAGTAATATTTAAATGATAAACATCGAGAGACCATTGATGCATGTACACTAAATAACTGAAAAGTAGTGCTTTAGTCTGGTTAAAAAAAAAATCAAAAAGGCTAATGTAATGTCAGGCTTTATACCCAGACGGCTAAAATATAAAGGGGAGAAGGTTTAGCTACACAAAGCCCTGGTTAGATCACATCTGGAGTACTGTGTACAGTTCTGGGAACTGCTGGCACTGGAAGGTGTGCAGCGTAGTTGACCAGAAGGTTACTAGGACTCGAGGGTTAGATTATGAGAGATTACATGAACTAGGCTTGTAATCCTGGAATATAGAAGGTTGACGTTTTTAGGATTTTGACAGAAATTGATGGGGTAGAAAGAGAGAAACTATTTCCACTGGTGGGGAGGTTTAAGGAAAGGGTGGTACAGTGGTGCAGCGGTTAGCACCGCAGCCTCACAGCTCCAGCGACCCAGGTTTGGTTCTGGGTACTGCCTGTGTGGAGTTTGCAAGTTCTTCCTGTGATCATGTGGGCTTCTGCCGGGTGCTCCAGTTTCCTCCCACAGCCAAAGACTTGCAGGTTGATAGGTAAATTGGCCATTGTAAATTGCCCCTAGTGTAGGTAGGTGGTAGGAGAATGGTGGGGATGTGGTAGGGAATATGGGATTAATATAGGATTAGCATAAGTGGGTGTTGGTCAGCACAGACTCAGTGGGCCAAAGGGCCTGTTTCAGTGCTGTATCTCTCTGACTCTATAACAAGGGATCATGACTGACAACTCAGCACTAGGCCATTCAGGAGAGTTTAGGAAACACTTCTTCACAAAGGTGGTCGAAGTGTGGAACCCTCTCCATTAAAAGCAGTAGATATTAGCTCAACTAATAATTTTAAATATGAGATCAACAGATGTTTGTTAGGCAAGGGTATATAAGACAGATGGATGGAGTTAAGATACAGACCAGCCATAATCTCATTGAATGACAGAACAGGCTCAAAGGGCTGAATGGCCTCTTCCTGTTTCTATGTCCATGTTAGATGATCTGGAACTATCCAGAATGAAGAGCATTTAACTTTACTTCAAGGTTTTATTTCTTGTTCATGCCATAACATTTTTATAGACCTCACAGTAGTTGACTTTTTTAAATTCCTTCATGGGATGTGGGCATCACTGGCAAGGCCAGCATTTGTTGCCCATTCCTAATTGCCCTTGAAGTGAATGGCTTGCTAGGCCATTTCAGAGGGCAGTTAAGAGTCAACCACATTGCCATGGGTCTGGAGTCACATGTAGGCCAGACAGATTTTCCTTCCCTAAGGATATGAGTGAACCACATGGGTTTTTATGGCAATCAATGGTAGTTTCATGGCACCATTACTGAAACCAGCTTTCAATGCCAGATTTTTTTTTTTATTGATTAATTGAATTTAAATTCTACCAACTGCCAAGGTGGGATTTGAACCCATGTACTCAGTGAATTAGCTTGGGCCTCTGGATTGTCGGTCTAGTGACATTACCACTACGCCAGCGTGTCCCCAATGCGATCAGCGATGTATTGGGCTGTTTTTTCCTTCACCATTCTGGTCAATGCAAGATGGGATCATGACACAGGATGATGGAAAATTCAGGTGGTGAATACTCCGGTGCAACTCATGTCGTCCTCTCCAGGATTTGCCGTAATCATCGCTAGACCCTGGAAGAGGAGGGATGAAGCCTGAGTCCACAGTATGTTTGCCTCCCATTTGCCCTACTTAGCACTGCTTCCTGGGGCCACCATGTGGAGGTTGACAGGATGCACCAGGAAATGATGGTAATAGCCTTGAAGTCTCCAACCTATTGCCTCAAACCTGCTCTGCCCATGGAGGGAAAGGGCCTTGTAGCAACCTCCTGTCTCTCCGTTCTGGAATCCAATGCTTCCTTCCTTCTTCCTTCTTCCCCTTTAATGCTGCCCCTGGCCCTTGCATTGCTGCAGCATCTGTTATTTTCCTTTGGGCAGCAAGCAGGCTCCCTCTCAGCGATGGGAGTCGCTGCATGGAAACCTGTGTGTGTGGTCAACAACTGGACCCCGGACCCCACTCAAACCGCTGAGTCACGGTGGGGGAGGGGGGAGGGCGGGGTGGAAGTCCTGCCCTACCACTCCTCCATCCTTTATAGGAAAATGAAAGCCCATTATTTCCAGGCAGGGGTTGCCAACACTCCAGGATTGTCCTCATGTCTCCAGGAATTACAAATTAACCTCCTGGACACATTGTGAGCCAAACACTGGAGGAGAAGATCGTAGAAAGGCATTAAAAATGAAAATTGTGATTTCCGTTAATTTTCTTCAAGCATTTTTATTTAGGAGTTATAAAACTACTGAGGTTGGGGTAAAAACAAGCTGCTTTAATGCACAGTGTGATTGAAGGTGGGAGGACATGTGTTCAAACCTCCAGGAATATGACCAACCAGAGCTGGGTACTCCCAATTACTGGAGCAGGAACATGAGTCAATTTATAGAACCAAAATGGTCACTCTGTATCTCCCAGAATGCAATGCATTCTGCCTGGCCTGATGAGCAAATGCCATGCTGAGCTACTGGCGAAAAGCTTGGCACTCTCCACATCCACATTAACCAAATCTTCATCAAGTCTTTTGGTTATTAAGCAGCTCATCAACAGCTTACAAAGCATAAAATGAGCAAGCTATAATATGTTTTATGCATGGTTTGCCGTCTAGCATTCCCATTAATGAAATCACGTAGAATTGGATACAACAAATTTGCCATCATTAAAATCCAGAATATATACATAAAATATTAATAAGTAAATATATACTTTTCAAAAAAGGAGGAAAAATATGCCTCCTCTGTCTCAGTCTGGCCCTGGTAACTGCCAGCTTTTCAGTTCATATATTAATATTAACTCTTAGACTGCTGCCAGTTACATGGAAACTTCTCCCCTCACCTTCTCTCCCCACCCTCTCCCCTTCCCCTTTATTCACTTTCCCTTCACCTCCCCCTCCCCCACCATCTCCTTTTCCCCTGCCATCCCCTCCCCTCCTCTTCCTCCCATGCCCTTCCCTTCCCCTCCCCTCCCCCTCAGTCACCATTTCCCCTGCTTTCCCCTCTTCTTCCTCCTTTCCCTCCCTTCCCTACCCACCCTTTCCAATCCCTCTCCCTCCCCTCTCATCCCCTTTTGAAGGCAAGAAAACAGCCTAATTCCTCTTTTCGTTTCCTTAATGGAACCATGACCATTGATTTTAAGTTTATGGGACTGATTACCTTGGTGGCAAGCATTTTTGGCCTTAATATGGCCCCAAGAATAACCTAAATATGAGTCAGAGGATGAAGGGTTCAAACCCCACTCCACTCAGTCCTGTGGCTCTGATTTCAGAGTTGACAATGGGTCTGTCCAGCTCTTGCTCATCTTATGGGTTGTGGGAGCCCAAAAACCCACCGCCACCCACCCCCCCAAATCGGACGAACACCCTGTCGGCGGCTATAAAGATGGTTGTGGGCTGTCAGACTGTTAATGAGCCTGAGAGTTCTCCCACCCTCCAAAGGAAGAACACAAAGATATGAAAGCAGCAACAGTACAGGACCTAGGTCAGCTGCTGGCGTAACAATTGGACCTGCTGGTGGTGCATTGGGCAGAACTCACTGGGGTGGTGGGCTTGCCTCTAGACACACCCCAAGAGTTATGCATTTGACTGGGGGACAATTGGAGCTGGTAAGTTTATGCTGAAATTGGAAGCCTCTAAAGTCTCACTTGTGTGTGTGCTTATGGCTAGAGTTGAACCAGGACTTTACATAAAGGTGAATTTCACTGACTTCCAAACAGAGGAATGGACTGACCATCTTGACCTCTACCGGGGAACAGGTTTCAGTAAAGAATTAATTGGTAAGCAATCATCTGCTTTTTACATTAAATTTAGTTTCTTTTTCTTTGAAGGTAAGAGGTGTTAGTGCTGGAGAATGGAGAATTTGTCCTATTTCAGACACTCAGAGCCAAATTGTTTCCCAGCCTGCCCGGTGCACACTTACAATTAGCAATGTAAAGACTTATTCATGTTCAGTTCCTGCCCATTGCCATCCGAACTGGGCCCTTTATTAAGGTGGCTGAGGTCCCTACTTGACTCAATCAATGGGCGTCATAAGATTCAGATGCCAGTTTATTGAGCAGGGAAGAAGAGGAGGCCCTCTCAAATATGTCGAAAGCAATAGGATTGCTGCCCTGGCCCCATAAAGAGAGACTAGACTTCTGCTGCCTCAGGCTTCCCTCTATCCCACCCACTAAATGGCCCCGATAGCCCCTCCCCCAACCATGGCTTTCCTTGGAGCCAGAGGGCAGCTTTCAAAGCCTGTGGTGATGACCTGGCGTGCTGCCTTCTTCCACCTGTTTGGGAGGACACCTAGCTGGCAGAATGTGAATGAGGTCCAGCAGTGAAAATAGCCCAAAGCTCAAACTAATGAGTTCAGGTGTGTTGGTCACTCACCCCCACAGTGAAACTGGCTCCTAATCAAAATTCAACCCTCACCCACACCCTCTCGATATCAGCACCGTGTATTTGTAATGAAGTCCCTCTATTCTGCCCCAATAATGTGCCCCAGTCTCTGAAGAAGCAATCCTAGTGCACTCATGTGACACTTCCCAATTTCACAATGGGATTGGTAGCCTTGCCTGCACTGTTCATCCCATAGTATGCCTCTCAGTTCACCAGTTCGACACAAGCAAATACGCCTCCTCATGATCTCAGCCGCCTCTTCACCTCGGAGACGGGCGAACAACTGCTTGCTTCAGTGGTTGGGCATCTGAAGGTCAATAATGGACTCCAAAGAGAAACTGTCGAGGTATGGGAGGGAAGGGTGGCTCCCATGGGAGTAGACCTGGAGTGAGTCAGGAGAGGAACTTGGGGAGAAATTAAATAAAGAGGAAGGAATCTGAACCTGGGCAAAAAAAAATCATAATGGTTTGGTTTTTAATGAACAACTGTCTAGATAAACTCACCCAAACCTAACCTTGTTCTGTTTCACTTAGCTTCACTCTCAGGTTCCCATCCCGGATCTGTGAGAATATTTTCCAACCAGGCTACGGCAGAATTCCAGACGGATAATTTTCCATCTTCTGATTTTGGTTTCAATGCAACCTTTACAGTTTTTAACATCAGTGACACCAGCAGTAAGTCCCCACTATTGTTTAATTATTGTGATTCATTAGAATATTGATCAAAATCTTCTGTTCCAACAGATGGCTCGCACTGGTTAAAACAGGGACATCAGATTAAAACAGGACCCAGTCGACAGTAACATCAGTGCTTTGATACAAATTGGGAGCAAGGGGACACAATCTTAAAAACAGAGCGATGCTATTTTCAGACAAAAATCATGAAGCACATTTTTACACAAAGGGCAGTGAAAATCTGGAACTCTTTCCCACAAAAGGCCGTGGGTGCCAGGGACAATTGGAGATTTCAAGACAGAGTTCTATAGATTTTCGTGAGGTCAGGATATCAAGGAGCAAAAGCAGCCTAATGGAGTTGAGGTAAAGATCAGCCATGATCTAGTTGAGTGCTGGAGTAGTTCAGAGGGACCGAATGGCCTCCTTCCTTTCCTAATGTCCCTATCATCCTATGTCAGTCCCCCAATTAATTGCAGGCTACTATTATGACCCAAATATTCAGGGGCGATATGATCCTGGTAGTTATGCCAGGGTCACTACTGCCAGTGCCCTCCGGCGCTAAGCCCGCCAAAGTTTCTGGGAGCAGTGGGATGCCTCTCTGTCTCTCTCTACAGCTGGAGTCCAGCTCAGCACTCCTCATTATCTGCAGGATTGCACACTCTATGGCATCCACAGTCTGATTAAAGCTCCTATCCATTCCATCTCCTCGCTTGGAGGGACCACAAAAACAATTTGTATTTCTATAGCATATTTAACATAATAAAATGTCTCAAAGTGCCTGACAGAGGCAATATAAAATAAAATTCAACACCGAGCCACGTAAGGAGATATTAGAGCAGGTGGCCAAAAGCTTGGTCAAAAAGGTAGGTTTTGAGGAGCGTCTCAAAGGAGGAAAGTGAGGTGGAGAAGCTGAGAAGTTTAGGGAGGGCACTCATGAGGTTAGGATCTCGGCAGCTGAAAGCAAGGCCACCAATGGTGGAGCGATTAAAATCAAGGATGCAGAAGAGACCAAGGTCCACCTATGACACCTTTGACCATCCTGCTAATCACATGATACAATGATAGTTTTTTTTTGTTTGTGAGATGTGAGCATCACTGGCCAGGCCAGCATTTATTGCCCATCCCTAATTGCTCTTGAACTAAGTGTCTTGCTGGGCCATTTCGGAGGACGTTTTAAGAGTCAACCACATCTGGAATCACATGTAGGCCAGACCAGGTAAGGACAGCAGATTTCCTTCCCTAATGGACATTAGTGAACCAGATGGGTTTTTATAACGATCAACAATGGTCACCAATAGACTAACTTTTAATTCCCAGATTAATTGAACTCAAATTTCACCATCTGTCATGGTGGAATTCAAACCCATGTCCCCAGAGCAATAGCCTGGGTTGTTAGCTTCCTAGTCCAGTGACATTACCACTATGCCACTGCCTCCCCCGGTGCAACTGTTCACACCAATTAGTCTAAAACATGAGGCGAGGAAACTCCCCAGTGGTGGAGAGCTTTGGAAAACCAATTTTAGGTCCAGGGTCCCAATCCTGATGTTAGGCTGAATTCCAGGTAGGGAACCCGGAAGTGCCCGTGCCACGACCCTGGAGGAGATTTTCAAGGAGGTGTCCAATTAAGAGGCTGCCTCCATGAGCCCCATCCAATTAAGGATGGCAGGTGGCCTCCGCAGGCTCTGGGCAGCTGAAAGACCCACCGGAAGAGGTGGGCACTGCCAATGTAGGTGGGAGACCGAGAGGGGGACTCAAGACAGAGTTGCCCTCTGAAGATGTGTAATTGCACAAAATATACTGTGGCCGTAGCTGCCAGGCCATCATAACGGAGAGGGGACATCTCCACAGGATGGCCTGCGGACGTGGCTGTAGCCCTCACAGCCCAGCGGATCCACGCTGGGCTGCTTTGCAAGATGTGCCTCTTATGCACGCCCATTCACCTGCCGCTGGAGTCTGCCACCATTCTATCTATGGGCAGCAGTCACATTCTGGGGGTGGGCGGGCGGTTGGGGGGGGCCTGTCAGATGTCTGTAAAATCCAGACGCCGAGTGAAGAATGCCCTTAATTGGCTCAATTGACTACTCCTGTTGGCGGTTTGGTAGCCATCATCCCCCGAAGCCAAGTCTCTGAAAATAGTCCAGAGGCCGGAACATGCTGGCAGACTGACACGCCAGCCAGTAGCAAGAAAATGGCTTGGCATCAGGACGACTTTGAGCACCCCTCCCCCCAACCCCCCACCACCTTCCCCCACCCCACCCCCCGAAGCCTTCCTGTACCATTTTGCCAGCCTTCCCACCTCTCAGCCCATCTCCAAAAGGTCTGGAAAATTCCATTAGTATAAGCATTGTCTGTGTCATGTTTTTAAAACAAATGCAGTCAATTATGAGCTTCTTACTGGGAGAATTTACTAATTGTCAGTAATAATTTAATTTGGGTTTACCCTCCGGTCAGAATTTTTCATAAAACTGTGATTGTTATGTCTGTAGATCAGGAGAAAATAGACTGCAATTTTCAAGATGGATTTTGCTATTGGAGACAAGATCCCTCAGACCAGGGTGATTGGGAGAGAATCAATGGACCTTCCTACCCACCCTTAACTGGCCCGAATGATGATCACACATTTGGAAACAAATCAGGTAAGATTGCTTTTTTCTTATTCGTTCGTGGGATGTGAGCATCCTTGGCTAGGCCAGCATTTATCGTTCATCCCTAATTGCCCTTGACAAGGTGGTGGTAAGCTGCCTTCTTGAACTGCTGCAGTTCTTGCTGTTAAGAAGGGAGTTCCAGGATTTTGAACCAGCAACAGTGAAGGAACGGTGACATAGTTCCAAGTCAGGATAGTGTGTGGCTTGGAGGGGAACCTGTAGGTGGTGATGTTCCCATGCATTTGCTGCTCTTGTCCTTCTAGGTGGTAGAAGTCGCAAGTTTGGAAGGTGCTGTCAAAGGAGCCTTGGTGGGTTGTTACAGTGCATTTTGTAGATGGGACACACTGCTGCCACTGTGTATTGGAGGTGCAAGGAGTGAATGTTTGTGGATGGGGTGCCAATCAAGTGGGCTGCTTTATCCTAGATGGTGTCAAGCTTCTTGAGTGTTGTTGAAGCTGCACTCATCCAGGCAAGTATTCCATCACACTCCTGACTTGTGCCTTGTAGCTGGTGAACGGGCTTTGGGGAGTCAGGAGGTGAGTTACTCGTCTTATAATTCCCAGCCCCTGAACTGCTCTTGTAGCCGCAGCATTTACGTCCCTGGTCCAGTTCATTTTCTGGTCAATGGTAACCCCCAGGATGTTGATAGTGGGGGATTCAGTGATTGTAATGCCATTTAACATCAAGGGGAGATGGTTAGATTCTCTCTTGTTTGATATGGTCATTGCCTAGCACTGGTGTGGCACAAATGTTATCTGCCACTATCAGCCCAAGCCTGGATGTTGTCCAGGTCTTGCTACATTTCTGTACAGACTGCTTCAGTCTCTGAGGAGATGTGAATGGTGTTGAACATTATACAGTATTCAGTGAACATCCCTACTTCTGACCTTATGATGGAGGGAAGGTCATTGATGAAACAGCTGAAGATGGTTGGCCCCAGGATATTACCCTGAGGAACTCCTGCAGTGATGTTCTGGGAATGAAATGACTGACCTCCAACAACCACAACCATCTTTCTTTGTGCTAGGTATGACCCCAACTAGTCGAGAGTTTTCCCCTGATTCCCATTGACTCCAATTTTGCTAGAGCTCCTTGATGCCATACTCGGTCAAATGCTGCTTTGATGTCAAGGGCAGTCACTCTCATCTCATCTCTGGAATTCAGCTCTTTTGCCCATGCTTGGACCAAAGCTGTAATGAGGTCAGGACTGAGAGGCCCTGGCGGAAGCCAAACTAAGCATCAGTGATCAGGTTATTGCTGAGCATGTGCTGCGTGATAGCACTGTCAATGGCCCCTTCCATCACTTTTCAGATGACTGGGAGTAGCCTGATAGGGTGTTAATTGCTGGGTTGGATTTGTCCTACTTATTGTGCAGAGGACATACCTGGGCAATTTTCCACATTGCCGGGTAGATACCAGTTTTGTAGCTGTGCTGGAACAGCTTGGCTAGGGGTGCAGCTAGTTCTAGAGTGCAAGTCTTCAGCACTATTGCCGGAATGTTGTCAGGGCCCATAGCTTTTTCAGTATCCGGTGCCTTCAGCCACTTCTTGATATCGCGTGGAGTGAATCAGATTGTCTGAAGACTCAAGAGGAGGGCGAGAAGTATCATCCACTCGGCACTTCTGGCTGAAGATGGATGCTCGTGCTTCAGCCTTGTCTTTTGCATTGATGTGCTGTACTCCCCAGTCATTGAGGATGGAGATATTTGTGGAGCCTCTTCCTCCTGTCAGTTGTTTAATTGTCCACCACCATTCACGACTGAATGTGGCAGGACTGCAGAGCTTAAATCTGATCCATTAGTTGTGAGATTGCTTAGCTCTGTCTATTGCATGCTGCTTCCACTGTTTGGCATGCAAGTAGTCCTGTGTTGTAGCTTCACCAGGCTGACATCTCATTTTTAGGTATGCCTGGTGCTGCTCCTGACACGCCCTCCTACACCCTTCATTAATGATTCTGTTTTAACCATGATATAGAACTTACAGTGCAGAAATAGGACATTCCACCCTCCTGGACTATGTCAGTATTTATGCTCCACCAGAGCCTCCTGCCACCCTACTTCATCTCACCCTATTAGCCTATCTTTTTCTATTTCTTTCTCCCTCGGATGTTTATCCAGCTACCCTTTAAATGTATCTGTGCTACTCGCCTCAACTTCTCCCTGTGGTAGCAGATTCCTCACTCTTGCCACTCTCTGGTTAAAGAAGTTCGTGCTGAATTCCCTATTGGATTTATTTAGTGACTATCTTATATTTATGGCCCCTACTTTTGGAATCCCCCACAAGTGGAAATATCTTCCCTATATCTACCCTATCAAATCCTTTTTCTAATTTTAAAGACCACCACTCAGCCTTCTATACTGCACAAAGCAGGGAGAAAACCAGGGCCGTGATCGCAAGATAAGGGGGAAAGTGAATTGCTCACTTAAAACATGCTGGAGTCTCACAGGTATAACTGGGGAGTTGTCTGGCTCCCTCTTCTCCCCTGATTTAACCTCTACAGCAATGAGGCCACAAGCTATCTCTGCAGCTCTGTACACAATGAACAGAAAGTGAGGGCTCTGAAGATTCTTCGGATCATGGATGACAGGTCCAACATGATTCAATCAGAATAAAGGTTAAGAGGTTAGGCCAGTTTTCTGCCCTCAGTAAACTTCAGCTCATCCAAAACTCTGCTGCCTGTATTCTGACTCTTCTTCTTAGGCAGTTCCTCAGGAACGAGGATGACTTTCTTCCACTCCAGAATTGTGGGTCCTTAGGTGACTGAATAGTCCTATTCCGGATCCGCACACTCTGCCACAGGTCAGGCAGGTGGTGTTTGTTGAGGCGAGTGAATAGGATTCTCGAATTTCCAAACGCTCCTTCCGCTGTTTGTGCTAGGTCGCTGCCTGGGCATGTCGACGTTGTTCGAACTGGCTGGCACCTTCGCAGATGCTTCTTCTCCATTTTGGGCGGTCTCAGGCAAGAGATTCCCACAAATCAGTGGAGATGTCACATTTTTTTCAGGGACGCTTTAAGGACATCCTTGTAGCTTTTCCTCTGCCCTCCTGGTAGCCTCTTGCCGTGACGGAGCTCGGAGTAGAAAGCTTGTTTTGGGAGTCTTGTGTCAGGCATGCGGACGATGTGGCCCACTCAATGTAACTGACTAGCCATGACCAGTGTCTCGATACTGGGAATGTTGGCCTGAGAAAGGACATTGATATTGGAGTTCCTGTCCTGCCACTGAATTTGCAGGATCTTGCGGAAGCACCGCTGGTGATATCTCTCCAGGGCTTTGAGATGTCTGCTGTACAGTGTCCATGTTTCCGACTCACCCTGTGCTCAATAACCTACATTGGTTTCTGGTCTGGCAACACCTCAATATTAAAATTCTCATCCTTGTTTGCAAATCCCTCCCTGGCTTTGCCTATCGCTATCTCTATGTTCTCATCTAGCCCTCCAACCTTCCATGATCTCTGCGCTGCACTAATTCTGGCCTCTTGAGCATCCCCAATTTACATTGCCCCACCATTGGTGACCATGCCTTCAGCTGCCAAGGCCCTGAGCTCTGAAATTTCCTCTCTAAATCACTCTGTCTCTCTATCTCTCGCCTCTTTTAAGATGCTTCTTAAAACCTACCACTTTGACCAAGCTTTCGGTCACCTGCCCGACTATCTCTTCACGTGGCTTGGTGTCAAATGTTGTTTGTTAACGCTCCTGTGAAGCACCTTGGGATGTTTTACTACATTAAAGGCACTATATAAATGCAAGTTGTTGTTATTGGAAAGAGACTATCTGTGTTTGTCACTGCTGTCCCTCACTCATTTAACACAACCCTCTCCTATAAATGCTACATCCCAGAAGATCAGCATGTTACCAAACCTATTTCCTCTTAGCACCATAGCAAAAGCTAGCAGCCGGGGGTAGGTGTATCAGTTTTGCTACCAAGTCTGTTCCTGCAGTTGAACGGGAGTGTCTTGTGAATATGTGCAAGTGTAGAGAATGTGGAACAAAATCGCCCCCTACTGACTTCAATCTAGAATTGGAGCTATGCATGGAGCTTTCTCTGCTTTTTTGCACCGAGGTTAGAGAAAAAAATTAGCCCAGTAATTTAGCGAGCTAGTTTTAAAAGTCAACCTCCAATACAAGAATTTTCCAGTGGAAGTAGCAACCAGTCCTCAAATCTCCTTTCAACAACCCTGTCTCAGTGGGTAGTATTCTCAGCTGAGTCAGAAGGTCATAGGGTTAAGTGCCACTCCAGAGGTTTGAGCACATAATCCAGGCTGACAGCCCCAGTGCAGCACCGAAGGAGCGCTGCAGTGTTGGAAGTACTGTCTTTCGGATCAGATGTTGAACCCAAGTCCCGACTGCCCTCTCAGGTGGATGTAAAAGATCCTCTGGCACTATTTCAAAGAAGAGGAAGGGAGTTCTGGCCAATAGTTACCCCTCCACCAGCGTCACTAAAGCAGATTATCTGATCATTATTATGTTACTGTTTGTGGGATCTTGCTGTGTGCAATTTGGCTGCCACATTTCTGACACTACAGTAGTGACTACACTTCAAATGTACTTAATTTACTGGATTGCTCTACAGAGAGCTAGTACGAACTTGATGGGCTGAATGGTCTCATTCTGTGCTGTAAGAACTCTATGACTCTAATTGGCTGCAAAGCATTTGGGTCATGAACAGTGTAATAGAAATGCAAGTCTTTCTTTAAATAGACTTCTCTTTTGTCTTAGTTTTTAGTCAAATAAGTTATAGCAACATTCCTGCTCACCTCTTCACCTAAACCCCTGGAATCCGTAAAGTTGTTGGCAGATGATTGAATCTCCATTGTATCTTAATGCAGTATATTCACTTGTATGAAAGCTGTGATAACCTTGTCTCCCAATAGTATTCTCTTGCTGTTTTTACTGGAGAGCTAGAAAAGGAGAGCAGCACTAAAACTAAACTAGATCAATATCCCCCAGTAATACAAGAAATGGCCGTGAAAACTCTTGCAGTATTAAGACAGCTGAGATTTTCAGATGTAGAAATCTTGGGCAGTGTCTAGCCTCTGGCTGATATCATGACTATCTCTGCTCTATCTCTAGAGTGTTTTAATAAAGTGTTTCCTCTGATTAAAAAGCACAGGCGATCACGCACCACCTTGATTGAAAAGAAAGACTTGCATTTCTATAGCACCTTTCACAACCTCAGTACATTCCAAAGTCCTCAATGGCAGAACAGGTGGAGGAAGATGTGCCATCTGAAATATCTCAAGGGCTGTTCTGGTGGCCAAAGACTGCAATAGAATGAAACCCCCAATCGTCATGCTTTCCTTGCTATTGCATCAAGATGTTGTTCTATCAAGATACTTGTGGAAGCAGGTGTGCAACAGTTTCTCCATGTTAAAAGATGTCACACGCAGGTGTCTACCTTTTCGAGTAATAATAATACATTCCAAAACATTTTACAGCCAATTAAGAAGTTTTGAAACATAGACACTGTTGTAATTTAGGAAACATAGCAGTGAATTTGCACACAGCGAGTTCACACAAACAGCAATGAGATGTAGGTTAGATGTGCTGTTATCGTGATGCTGACTGAGGGGTAAATATTGCCCAGCACACTGGGGATAACTCCCCTGCTCTTCTTTGAAATAGTGCCGTAGGATTGTCAGGGCCTCAACTGCTGTTCAGAGGGTAGCATTCTCACCTGAACCAAGTAACGACACCTCTGACAGTGCAGCACTCTCCCAATACTACACTGGAGTGTTTGACTAACTTTTTGTGCTCAAGTCTCGAGTGTGACTTGAACCCACAGCCTCCTGCTGTGACCCACAGCTGACTGGTGCATCCCTCCACCACCTTCATCATCATTGGCAGCTGTGCCTTTAGCTGCCTAGGCTCTGGAATTCCCTCTCCACCTCCCTCTCCTCCTTAAAAGCCACCTCTTTCACCCCTCTTTCTTTGGTCAGGCGCCCACTTCTTGTTCGATTGTGCTTCTGTGAAGTGGGATGTTTTTCAACATTAAAGGCGCTAGTGAATGCAAGTTTCTGCTGTTGCACTGATATCTTGATGATTTCTCTTTAATTTCAGGGTATTATATTATGACACCAATACGACCATTCAATAAGATCAGAAAGATCCGTCTCTTCAGCCCTATATTATCTGTCGAGCCCGAGCCTTCATGCCTCAGTTTCTGGTAGGTAATTGAGAAACCATTATTGGGAAACCAATTGAAGACCCAAGGCCCAATAACCACCAGGAGCTAAAAGAGTAAAAGCAATGACGTTCTCCAGAAAATAGGGTTGAGATGAGGCCGAGTTTGGGTTTTGAAGAGGCCATCGGGGGGGGATGTAAATGTGCACATATGAGCAAGTGTAAGGGTGTGTTTGGGCGTGTAAATGTGTTAAGTGCATTGGTGTTTGTATTGAGGCATGTGAGCTTGTGTTAGTGAGTTAATGGGTAAGTATGAATGTGCTTTTGGGCATGCAAACATTAAAGATAGAATCAGGTTTCACTGAGATGCCACCATGATGGGCAGATGCCCTCACTGTCCAGACCCATGTTCTAATAACAACTATAGGAGTGAGCACTTTCAACAGCAAATTAATCAAAATCTGGCAGAGGGGGAGAAAATAAACACGTAATCCTTTTTAATTTCAGATTGGTCTGAGATATAAAACCATTTATTGTGACTGAACTATAATGTATCAGGTGAACTGAATTCATTAAATTTCTGTTTATCATGTTTAGAAAGATAGAAACAGAAACAGAGATATATGTCACAGAAGGAGTCTATTGTGTCTGCGCTGGCTAATAAAGAGCTAGCCAGTCTAATCTCACCTTCCAGTTCTTGGTCCATAGCCCTCTAGGTTACAGCACCTCAACTGCATTTATTATAAAACATTATACAATAGACCATGTTAATTATCCAAGAAGCACCACAATTTAGGAAGGATGTAATGGGGAAGATGTAGAGGAGATTTAGTAGAATGCTGCCAGGGATGCGGGTCTTCAGTTATGTGGACAGGCTAGGGATTGTTCTCCTTCGAGCAGAGAGGATTAAAGGGAAAGTCTTCAACTTAATAGCAGTGGTTAATGGATGTTTTTCGGGCTGGAGGAAGGTTTGTAGTGGAGTTCCCCAGGGGTCAGTGTTGGGACCCCTGCTCTTCCTGATATATATTAATGACCTAGACCTTGGTGTACAGGGCACAATTTCAAAATTTGTGGATGATACAAAACTTGAAAACATTGTGAACTGTGAGGAGGATAGTGTATAAATTCAAAAGGGCATAGGCAGGTTGGTGGAATGGGCAGACAAGTGGGAGACTAAATTTAATTCAGAGAACTGTGAAGTGATTCATTTTGGTAGGAAGAACATAGACAATATAGAATAAAGGGTACAATTCTAAAGCGGGTGCAGGAACAGAGGGACCTGGGTGTACATGTACATAAATCATTGAAGGTGGCAGGACAGGTTGAGAGCATGGTGAATAAAGCGTACAGTATCCTCGGCTTCATTAAGAGGTGCATAGAGTACAAAAGCAAGGAAGTTATGTTAAACTTATATAGAACACTGGTTCCGCCTTAACTGGTGTATTATGTCCAGTTGTGCGTGTCATACTTTAGGGAAAAAGTGAAGGCATTAGAGAGTGGGCAGAAAAGGTTCACGAGAATGGTTCCAGGGATGAGGAACTTCAGGTATGTGGATACATTGGAGGGATTGGAACTGTTTTCTTTGGAGAAGAGAAGGTTGAGGAGATTTGATAGAGGTATTCAAAAACATGAGAGATATGGACAATGCAGATAGGGAAAAACTCTTCCCATTGGTGGAAGGATCAAGAAAAAGAGGGCACAGATTTAAGGTAATGGGCAAATGAAACAATAGCGACATGAGGGAAAACATTTTGATGCTGCAGGTGGTTGGGATTTGGAATGCACTGCCTGAGACTATGGTGGAGGCAGGTTCAAGTGAGGCATTCAAGAGGGAATTGGATTGTTTTTGAAAAGGAAGAATGTGCAGGGCTACGGGGAGAAGACTGGGGAGTGGCAATAGGCAAATTGTTCTTTTGGAGAGCCAGCGCAGACACGTTGGGCTGAATGGCCTCCTTCTGTGCTGTAATAATTCTGTGATTCTGCTATAAAAGACTTTTATAGAGTATATAAGGAGAAACTGTTTCCACTGGCAAGAGGATCGATAACCTAAGGACAGGGATTTAAAATAATTGGCAAAAGAATCCAGAGGGAAGATGAGGAGAAATCTTTTTTTACACAGCGAGTTGTTATGATCTGCAATGCACTGCCTGAAAGGGTGGTGGAAGCAGATTCAATAGTAACTTTCAAAAGGGAATTCGACAAATACTTGAAGAAAATTTTGCAGGGTTATGGAGAAAGAGCAATGAGTGGGACTATTGGATAGCTCTTTCAAAGAGCTGCACAGACACTGGACCTCCTTCTGTGTTGCTTGAATCTAGGCTTGTGTTTTCAGTCTCTATGGAATGACAGGGTGACTATTCCCATGTATTCTGCACAGACTCAGGAGGTCTTCTGATTCTCTTCTCCTCTCAGGTACCACATGTACGGATTTGACGTTTCCCCCTTACGTGTTTACATCATCAATGACAAAAACGAATCGCGGACAGCTTTTGAGAAGGACGGAAATTACGGGAATCAGTGGAACTACGGGCAGCTGACAATAAATGAAACCGTGGCAGTCAGGGTCAGTTTCCGCCAGTGACTTAACGCAACATCCTTGTTCCTCATGTTTCCTCGGGCCGCACCTCACTCTTGATAGCAAAAGCTTTGCTGCCAGGGAGTAAAATTTGTTCCATTTTGTTCTGTTTATTTCGTAGAATTGTACAGCAAAGAAGGAGACCATTCAGCCCATCATGTTTGTGCTGGCTCTTTGATAGAGCTATCCTATTAGTCCCACTTCTTTGCTCTTTCCCCACAGCTCTGCAAATTCGTTTCCCTTTCAAATATTTAACCAAATTCTTTTTTGAAACTTTCTATTGAATCTGCTGCCATGCCCTTTCAGTGCATTCCAGATCGTAACAAGTTGCTTCATAATTAAATTTCTTCTTGTCTCCCCTCTGATTCTTTTGTCAATTGTATTAAATCTGGGGCCTCTGGTTACTGACCCTCCTGCCAGTCGAAATAGATTCTCCTTATTTATCTTGTCTCAAAAGGCACCCTGACTTCATCTGTCTAACATTTACATTTCTCATACCATTTAACTCCTACATGCTCTCTGAAGGAACTTTCTAGTTTAATGCTGTCTCAATCATAAATTTCGGGCAGTTTTTGTAATATTCATCAAGGGTTAGATTGAGATGGCCACAAATTCATCATACAGCAAAAGAGACTTTCACTCCATTCAGCTGAGTCACATTTAAACTCCCAGAGGTTCAAGGGCAGTTTACCAGCTCAGGGCTAAGGCTCCAATGCAGTACTGAGGGAGTGCTGCACCATCACAGATGCCTTTCTGTCAGATGAGACACTAACTCGAGGCCTAGTCTGCCCTCTCAGCTGGATGCAAAAGATCCTATGGCACTATTTCAAAGAATCGAATAGTTCTCCCCGGTGTCCTGGCCAATACTTGTCCCTCAACCAGCACTATCTGTTCATTTATCTCATTGCTAATTATGAAATCTTGCTGCACTTCAAAAGCATTTCATCTTTTGCAAAGCACATGATGACATTCTGAAGTCTTGCAAGTTTTTTCTTTCTTTCTTTCTGTGCATCACCTAATCCCCATAATATATTATTCATATTTTGATTTTTCACTTCTGGGACCTGAGCTCATGCAGTTCAGAATGAAGGGCTCTCCTCCCTCTGATGGAGACAGGCTGGTGAAATGTCTATCTCTACCTACCTGGGTTGAATCGGGTTCAAAGCCACATATGACAAAAGCCTCTTTGATGGTGCTTTTTGGGCGTTCATTGAAACTTCCTTGGTTTCGGCTCAGCTTGTAGTAGGCTCAGGCTGGCAGGATAAACCTTTCCCCATTCAACACAATTAATAGTTATGTCTTTGCAGCCTCACTCAGAAGAGACCATAACAGTAGACAATCAGGCTGCTGAGGTACATTTGGTTGGTTAAGATATTGGGACCTAGTCAACATTGTAAAGGCTGTGGGGTCTGTGCAGTAGCATGAGAATTGTTTCCATTCCTCAGCACTGTCAATGGATGCCCTGAGGTTTTTGAAATGATCTTATTGAATTAAGTAATCAACATCATCCCCATTCCTCAGGACAGTGGTTCTTATTGGATTAATAATCCACAGAGCCATGGAGATTTTGTTTATTTTTCATTTTCAGGATGTGGGCGTTACTGGCAAGGTCGGCATTTATTGCCCATCCTGACTTGTGATGAGCCTTTGTCTTGAATTGCTGTAGTCTGTGTATTGAAGTTGCTTCCAAAATACTCCCTTGTTATTCTTTGCGATGGTTTGATACAACTGAGTGGCTTGCTCGGCCACTTCAGACAACAGTACTTCTTGATCCATCTATAGGGGGAGAAGAGCTCACCCCTCATTGACATTGAGTTGAATGATACTCACATTCAGGGGAGCTGGCGGTCTAGTGGTGATATCACTGCACTAGTAATCCAGAGACTGGGTTCAAATCCTACCACAGCTGCTGATGGAATTCAAATTCAAGTAATTAATAAAAATCTGGAATCAAAAGCTAGTCTCAGTAATGGTACCATGCAGCTATTATCAATTGTCATAAAAACCAATCTGGTTTGCTAATGTCCTTTAGGGAAGGAAGTCTGCCATCCTTACCTGGTCTGGTCTACATGTGACTCCAAACCCACAGCAATGCGTTTGACTCTTAACTGCCCTCTGAAATGGCCTAGGAAGCCATTCAGTTGTCAAGGGAAATTAGGGATGAGCAACAAATGCTGGCCTTGCCAGTGACACCCATAAGCCACAAAAGTATTTTAAAAAATGCACAACTGACAGTTTGCACAGATCTCTCTTTATGATATTCTCCATCCTGGTCCCGCATGGTAGTGGCTGGCCTCCTTCTTGTGTTTCTCCCCCTTTAATGGACTGATCAAAATGGCAAATTGATGCCACCTTCTTGTTGATCTGAGATACCCCATGCAATCGTAGACCAACACATTGAATCAGAATTTAAACAACTTTCAAGAACATCTCACTATTGCTGTGCACTCCCGACACCAATGGAATCAACATGGAGATGCGCCGAGCAACAGCAGACACCTTGCCTCACATGGTGCGGGGTGGAAGGAAGAAAGCAATTGGGCTGAGGGTGATGTCCTAGGGCTACCCCTGTCCCCACCAACAGATGGGCTGCAGGGCACATCCCTAACCTGCCCTATTGGCGCCAAAATCTGCATGATGTGGGAAGGCCTGAAAGGGGAGAAAAATAAACCTCAAAGAGAGGGAGAATTTACCCCAAAAAACAATCCAGTAACAGCAGAACAGGGTTTGCATTGCCAAGACTCCACTGGAAGAAGAAGGTGGGGGTCAGCCAAGGTGTTAATGTTTCAGTGCTATAATGCGTGTTTCTGCATACTCGCTTATTCATTATTCAGGTTGTCTTTGAAGCTATTAAGAGCACTAGCTTGTATTCTGACATTGCGTTGGATGACATATCTCTGACAAATGGCACCTGCAAAGAGAGTGAATACCCAGAACCAACAGCTGAACCAAAACCCACAACACCCCCACCAGGGCCCAGTGAGTATGAAAGGACATTCCTGAGATATATATACATGTACATATCTATAGACAAGAGAATGAATGATGAACTTTTAAAAAGCACTCCCTGTTAGCTTATTGGGTCAGATGCAGCAAGTGAGCCATTGAGAGCAGGAAGAATCAAAGTTCTATTCCCAAACTGCGCTGAGTTAGCAGATTTTAGTCAGAAAACACAAAGTGCTGCAATTGGCCTCAATTGGTTCCTGAGCTAAGGACCAGGAGAGAAAGTCATCCAAGATTCCCAATCCTGAATGCTGTCAAATTGAAATATAAAGCAAGATTGGGTTTGTCTGAGATAATAGCATTTGCAACTAGAATAATCATTTATTTTGCATTATCACAGAGAAACATCTCAATGTGCTTTATATCATGGACCACTTTTGAATTGTCTGTTCTCCGGTAGACAAATGCAACAACCAGCCACCACCAGCAATGTCCCACAGCTACAATGAGATGATTCACCAGTTAATCTAGTTTTTGGGTTGCGTTGGCTGATGAAAGCATGTTGGACAGGATACCTTGGTCAATGCCTTGATCACCTTTAAATTAAATCATGGAATCTTTACAATCCACAGTAAGAGGCAAACTAGACTTCACTTTGAGATCTCATCTAAAGGACAACCAGCTCCAATACTCTAGACCACAGTGGAGTGACATCCCAGATTAGATACTCAAGACCTAGAATAGGGCTCAAACCTATAATCTATCTGCTCAAGAATAGCAATGATACCAACTGAGCTAAGTCATGTCCAAGTTATAGGCTACCCCTGCCCTCTCAGATATGCAAACAATATTACAATAATCTCTACCAATGGCTCTCGGCTGAAGTTCTTCCCCCAAGAGTGACCATACTCCAAGTTAAGTCATTGTATCTGAAGCACAGTCTCGGAAAGATGTGATAGGATACTATATAACTGCATGTTCTTGTGTTGCATGAGGTGGCAGAGGACAGGGGACAGTCAGTGTCCATGGAACCAGCAGCCCAGCGAGAGTCAGGGCTTACAGGAGAAGATGCGCGAGAATTGGAGGCTCAGTCCTGCCTGGTGAAAGCTGAAAGCTTGACAGCTGCAGTGTTACACTGTGCACTCGATAATATAGAAAAATTCTTCTTTTTTCAGCTGACTGTGGAGGCCCATTGGAACTAAAGGAACCAAACACGACCTTCAGTTCAATGAACTACCCCAGAAACTACGTGAATTTAGCATTTTGTAAGTAAGACTCTTCTTTAGTACCAGTTGGATTTGATTTTTATTCACAGTACCAGCAATTTGAGAACAGATGCTGTTTTTGTGCTGAATTAATTGTGTTTCTTATTCTATCTGCTTTGTACATAAGAAATAGGAGCAGAGATAGACCATTTGCCCCCTCGAGCCTGCTCCACCTTTCAATAAGATCATGGCTGATCTGATTGTGGCCTTAACTTCACTTTCCTTTCTGCCCCAGAGCCCTTTACTCCCTTCCTTTGTTAATCAAAAATCTGTCTAACTCAGCCTTGAATATATTCATTGACCCAACCTCCACTGCTCTCTGGGATAGAGAATTCCAAAGATTAACGACCCTCTGAGAGAAGAAATTCCTCCTCAACTCTGCCTCAAAAGGGAGACCCCTTATTTTGAAACTGTGCCTCCTCGTTCTAAATTCCCCCATGAGGAGAAACATCCTCTCAGCATCTACCTGTCAAGCCCCCTCAGAATCTTATACGTTTCAATTAGATCACCTCTCAATCTTTTAAACTCCAATGAGTATCGACCCAACCTGCTCAACCTTTCCTCATTATCCCAGGAATCAGCCTAGTGAAATTTCTCTGAACTGCCTCCAATGCAAGTATATCCTTTTTTAAATAAGGAAACCCAAACTGTACGCAGTTCTTTAGATGTGGTCTCACTCTGTAATATTTGTAGCAAGACATCCCTACTTTCTTACTCCATCACCCTTGGAATAAAAGCCAATATTTGCCTTCATAATTACTTGCTGTACCTGCATGCTAATTTTTGTGATCCATGTATAAGGACACCCAGAACCCTCTGTACTGCAGCATTCTGTAGTTTCTCTCCATTTAAATAATATTCTGTTTTTTCAATTCTTCCTGCCAAAGTGGACAATCTCACATGTTCCCACATTATACTCTATCTGCCAGATTTTTACCTACTCACGACCTATCTATATCCCTTTGCAGACTCCATGGGCTGGATTTTACATTAGGCGGATGGGAGCTGGCCATCGACATAAAAGTCAGTGGCGAACGCGCTTCCGCCCAGCCCGGGGATCCGTCCCGCATTTTACGGGTCTCAAGGCTTTAATTGTTCTGAGGCGGGACTTCCACCTGCTTGAGGGAGGAGGTCCCGCCTCATTGAGTTGCCGGCCAATCATCAGGCCGGCAGCTCTTACTCCCAGCAGCGCCACCAGGAGCGGTGGCCGCTGCTGGGACAGCAGCCCAGCTGGGGACATGGAGCCAGGAGTCCAGGTAAGTTATGGTTGCCTCGCCGGACTAATCGGTCATGCTCCAGCGAGGCAAGGATGGTCATTTGGGGGGAAGGGGGGTGTCTCAGGGCCTGGGGGCAGTTGGGGATGTGGGGACAGCCCTCAAGCAGGCACCCTGTGCCTGTTTGTCCATGCCCCCTGCCCCTATACACTGACAGGCCACCAGGTTTCACTGGGCGGCCTTTCACATCTCCAGGATGCCCGCTTGCCACAGGTAAAATCCCCGTGGAGGCCGGCGAAGGCCTTTAAATGGCCGTTAAGTGGCCACTTAAGGGCCTTGATTGGCCTGGGGCGGGCAGCCTGTTTCTCGCCTCCCCCGCTAGCCCACATAAAGTGGGGCGGAGGTGGGAGCGGGTCAGGAAGGCCTCCACGTACCTCCTGCTCAATTTTACACTAACCCCACCACCATCCGGCTTGCTGCAACTCCGGCCTATGTCTTCCTCACAACTTGCTCACCTACCTATCTATGTATCATCTGCATATTTGGTGACAATGCGCTTGGTCCCTTCATCCAAGCCATTAATATAGATCGTAAATAGTTGAGGCCCCAGCACTGATCCCTGTGGCTCTCCACTAGTTACATTTTACTAACTTGAAAATGCCCCATTTATCCCGACACTCTGTTTCCTGTTAGTTAGCCAATCCTCTCTCCATGCTAATATATTACCCCCAACAGCATGGGCTGTTATCTTGTGTAGTAAACTTTCATGTGGCACCTTATCAAATGCCTTTTGGAAATCCAAATGCACTACATCTACCAGTTCTCCTTTATCTACCCTGTTTCTTACATCCTTAAAGAACTCTAATAAATTTGTCAACTACGATCTTCTTTCACAAAACCATGTTGACTCTGCCTTTTTTATTCTTTCATGGGATGTGGGCATAGCTGGCAAGGCCAGCATTTGTTGCCCCATCCCTAATTGTCATTGACAACTGAGTGTCTTGCTCGGCCATTTCAGAAGGCAGTTAAGAGTCAACCACATTGCTGTGGATCTGGAGTCACATGTAAGCCAGACCAGGTAAGGACAGTAGATTTCCTTCTCTAAAGGACATTAGTGAACCAGATGCCTTTTTTAAAACAACAACTAATGACAGTTTCATGGCACCATTACTGATTCCAGATGTTTTTCCTCTTTATTAAAAAAATGCATTTAAATTCCACCAGTTGCTATGGGATTTGAACTCATGTCTCCAGGACATGAGCCTGACTCTCTAGATTACTAGTTCAGTGACATTACTGTTACGACCAAGGCGGAAGGAGTGCACTGTTAATTCAGTCCCACTTCTCCACAGGTCACAACAGATCAATAAGTTTTCCCACTTAACAAAACAGCCAATTAGATAATCTATTTGCCCCCAGAATAAGGCACACCAACCAGGTTTCTTTAATAAACAACAAAATTATCTGTTTATTATAAACCAAGTCTTAACCAATAATGAAGTAAATATATATTGAATTGAAATATTAAAGCCCCTTTTTTTTATCCTAGCCCTCACACACACTTACATACTGAACAAATTAACTTGGAAAAAAGGGATTTTTGCTTCCAGCTGTTACAAAGAAATAAAAAATAAACTTAGACCTCAGTGAAGATATGAAAGGAAGTCCTTTTGTTTTGGCGAGGTGTCCCAAAGCCAAAAAAAATCGTGTGATTGGTTAAAAATGTACTTTCTTTTTTTTTTACTAACTACTTTTTTTGATTTATCTATTGGTTATTTGAAAAAGACCATAGGACAGAAGTATCAGAAAGTATTTAACTCATAAATTTATATAAAGTAATAAAGTAATTAACTAAGTAGAGATGACTGGGCAGGTGATGTGCTGTAGCTGTATGATGTGGGAGCTGGCTGTCCCCATTGTGAGAGGCAGGGACCACATCTGCAGCAAGTGTTGGATGCTGGAAGAGCTCCGGCTCAGAGTTGATGATCTGGAATCTGAGCTTCAAACACTGCGGCACATCCAGGAGGGGGAGAGTTACCTGGACGTTTTGTTTCAGGAGGCAGTCACACCTGGTAGATTAAGTAATTCAAATTCAGTTAGTGATCAGGGACAACAGGGTGTGATTGCAAGTGAGGCAGGTAGGGAGATCCTGAGTTCAGGAGTGGAGGAGCCTCAGCCTTTGACCTTATCCAACAGGTATGAGATACTTGCTCCCTGTGTGGATGAGGAAAAGGGCTGCGGGGAGGATGAGCCAACTAACCATGGCACCATGGTGCAGAAGGCCATTCAAGAGGGCGGAGCAAAAAGACAAGTGGTAGTTATAGGGGATTCTATAATTAGGGGGATAGATGGTATCCTTTGCAAGCCGGATCGGGAGTCCCGCATGGTGTGTTGCCTGCCCGGTGCCAGGGTGCAGGACATCTCTGACCGGCTTGAAAAGATATTGGAGCGGGAGGGGGAGGATCCAGTTGTTGTGGTTCACGTTGGGACTAACAACATAGGCAAGGCTAGGATGGAGGACCTGTTTGGGGATTATAAAGCACTAGGAACGAAATTAAGGAACAGGTCCCCGAGGGTCATAATCTCCGGATTACTGCCCGAGCCACGTGCAAATTGGCTTAGGGATAAGAAAATTAGGGAAGTAAACACGTGGCTAAGGGAGTAGTGTGGGAAAGAGGGGTTCCATTTCATGGGGCATTGGCATCAGTTTTGGAACCAGGGGGATCTGTACCGATGGGACGGTCTCCACCTGAACCGATCTGGAACCAGTGTTCTAGCGAAACGGATAAATAGGGTGGTCTCTAGGACTTTAAACTAGTGACTCGGGGGGAAGGGAAAGGGAAAACTACAGGGAGTATGATGATAAATAAAAAGGTAAGCAGCAGGCTAACATGTGTGCAGGAGGGTTTAGGTTCAAGGCAGACGATGAAAGAAGCAGAAAGGAAGGATAACTCAGGAGTTATTATTCGAGATGTTGGGAATCATGAGGGTAAGAAAGCTAGCAGAAAGGCACTTTACCTGAATGCTCGTAGCATTCGTAACAAGGTTGATGAGTTAACGGCACAAATCATCGCGAATGAATATGATTTGGTAGCCATTACGGAGACATGGTTACAGGTTGGTCACGACTGGGAGTTAAATATACAGGGGTACCAGACTATTCGGAAGGACAGACAGGAAGGTAAGGGAGGTGGTGTAGCTCTGATATTCAAGGACGACATCAGGGCGGTGCTGAGAGATGATAAAGGTTCTATGGAGAATGAGGTTGAATCCATTTGGGTGGAAATTAGAAACTCCAAGAAGAAAAAGTCATTGATAGGCGTAGTCTATAGGCCACCAAATAATAACATCACATTGGGGCGGGCAATAAACAAAGAAATAACTAATGCCTGTAAAAATGGTACGGCAATTATCATGGGGGATTTTAATCTACATGTAGATTGGTCAAACCAGCTCAGTCAGGGTAGCCTTGAGGAGGAATTCGTTGAGTGTATCCGTGATAGTTTTCTTGAACAGTATGTAATGGAACCGACGAGGGAGCAAGCTATCCTAGATCTAGTACTGTGTAATGAGACAGGAATAATTAATGACCTCATGGTTAGGGATCCTCTTGGAAGGAGTGATCACAGTATGGTTGAATTTAGAATACAGATGGAGAGTGTGAAGATAAAATCCAATACCAGGGTCCTGTGCTTGAACAAGGGGGACTACAATGGAATGAGGGAGGACTTGGCTAAAGTGGACTGGAAACAAAGATTTTACGGTGGGACAGTTGACGAGCAGTGGAGAACTTTCAAAGCAATTTTTCAAAGTGCTCAGCAAAAGTATATTCTAGTGAAAAGGAAGGACTGGAGGAAAAGGGGTAATCTGCCATGGGTGTCTAAGGAAATAAGGGAGGCTATCAAATTGAAAGAGAAGGCATACAAAGTGGCCAAAAGCAGCATGAAACTAGAAGATTGGGAAAACTTTAAAGGTCAGCAGAAAGCTACAAAAAGAGCTATAAAGAAAAGTAAGATGGAACATGAGAAAAAGCTAGCACAGAACATAAAGACAGATAGCAAAAGTTTCTATAAATATATAAAACGAAAAAGAGTGGCTAAAGTAAACGTTGGTCCTTTAGAGGATGAGAAGGGGAATTTAGTTATGGGATATGATGAAATGGCCGAGGCATTGAACAGGTATTTTGTATCGGTCTTCTCAGTGGAGGACATTAATAACATGCCAGTAATTGACAAAGAGACGAACGTAGGTGAGGACCTGGGAACAATCATTATTACGGAAGAGGTAGTGTTGGGCAAGCTAATGGAGCTAAGGATTGATAAGTCTCCTGGCCCTGATGGAATGCATCCCAGGGTTCTAAAAGAGATGGCGGGAGAAATAGCAGGTGCACTGACGGAAATTTTCCAAAATTCGCTGGACTCTGGGGTAGTCCCAGCAGATTGGAAAACAGCAGATGTGATCCCACTGTTTAAAAAGGGAGGTAGACAAAAGATGGGGAATTATAAACCGATTAGCTTAACCTCTGTAGTGGGGAAGATGCTTGAGTCTATCATCAAGGAAGAAATAGCAGAGCATCTCGATAGAAATTGTCCCGTTGGGCAGACGCAGCATGGGTTCATGAAGGGCAGGTCATGCTTGACAAATCTTTTGGAATTCTATGATGACATTACGAGCAAGGTGGACAATGGGGACCCAGTGGATGTGATGTACCTAGATTTCCAAAAGGCCTTCGACAAGGTGCCGCACAAGAGGCTGCTGCAAAAGATAAGGATGCATGGCGTCAGGGGTAAAGTATTAGCATGGATAGAGGATTGGTTGACGAACAGGAAGCAGAGAGTGGGGATAAATGAGTGCTATTCTGATTGGCAATCAGTCACGAGTGGTGTGCCTCAGGGATCGGTGTTGGGACTGCAATTATTTACAATTTATATAGATGATTTGGAGTTGGGGACCACGTGTAGGGTGTCAAAGTTTGCAGATAACACTAAGATGAGTGGCAGAGCAAAGTGTGCAGATGACTGTGAAACTTTGCAGAGGAACATAGATACATTGAGTGAGTAGGCAAAGGACTGGCAGATGGAATACAATGTTAGTAAATGTGAAGTCATTCATTTCGGTAGGAGTAACAGGAAAAATGATTATTACTTGAATGGTAAAAAGTTGCAGCATGCTGCTATGCAGAGGGACCTAGGTGTCCTTGTGCATGAATTGCAGAAGGTTGGTCTGCAGGTACAGCAAGTAATTAGGAAGGCAAGTGGAATGTTGTCCTTCATTGCTAAAGGGATTGAGTTTAAAAGCAGAGAGGTTATGTTGCAGCTGTATAAGGTACTGGTGAGGCCGCACCTGGAGTACTATGTGCAGTTTTGGTCTCCTCACTTGAGAAAGGATATACTGGCTCTGGAGAGGGTGCAGAGGAGGTTCACTAGGTTGATTCCGGAGTTGAGGGGTTGGCTTATGAGGAGAGACAGAGTAGATTGGGATTATATTCATTGGAGTTCAGAAGAATGAGGGGGGATCTTATAGAAACATATAAAATCATGAAGGGAATAGATAAGATACAAGTAGAGAGGATGTTTCCACTGGCAGGTGAAGCTAGGACAAGAGGGCATAGCCTCAAGATTAGAGGGAGCAGATTTAGGACTGAATTACGAAGGAACTTCTTCACCCAGAGGGTTGTTAATCTATGGAATTCCTTGCCCAGTGAAGTAGTTGACGCTTCTTCAGTAAACGTCTTTAAAGCTAAGGTTTTTGAACAATAAAGGAATTAAGGGATATAGTGGGAGCGCGGGTCAGTGGATCTGAGTCCACGAAAAGATCAGCCATGATCTTATTGAATGGCGGAGCAGGCTCGAGGGGCCGGACAGCCTACTCCTGCTCCTAGTTCTTATGAAAGCCGAATAGGTGGCTGCCACTAGGAATCTTTCCTGGCAAGGTTGATGAAAAGTCTACTTTGAGAAGGTATTCAAAGAAATTCAACTACAGAAGGCTTCACATAGGTCTTCCATCAGGTGTGCAGCAACTAAGGTTTCAGTTCTCACACATTCGATGCAAAGTTCTTTTAAAAATGCAAGGTTTCTGCAAACATTCAGGATTTCATCAAAATACGGGAGGCAACAACACAACGTCATACAGGCTTTTGCTTTTCAAGAGCAGAAATTCTTCAGAGAGGTAACAGTTGTCTGGATTTTCTTCTGATCTCCTGGCACATCTAAAGGCAAATTCTAACTGCCTCTTAGTTCAAAAACCAGCTGGCTTTTAACATTTCAAAATGAAACCAATTTTTCCAGGCAAGTCCTAGTATAAACATAAACCCTGTCTTGTCACACACAACTCCCCGCTGTGTTTACTTGAAATCATGTGCCTTCTAGTAAAAACATGTTTACTGGTCAACACAACAAAAACAAGAAATGCTGGATTCACTCAGCAGGTCTGGCAGCATCTGTGGAAAGAGAAGCAGAGTTAACGTTTCGGGTCAGTGACCCTTCTTCGGAAGTGGGGATGTTCGCTGATGATTGCACAAGGTTCAGCACCATTTGCGACAGTGAAGGAACGGCTGGTGTTGCTGGTTCCGAAGAAGGGTCACTGACCCGAAACGTTAACTCTGCTTCTCTTTCCACAGATGCTGCCAGACCTGCTGAGTGAATCCAGCATTTCTTGTTTTTGTTTCAGATTTCCAGCATCCGCAGTATTTTGCTTTTATTTTACTGGTCAACAGTTTGTTGACCTTCCTTTATAAAAAAAACACCCACAAATTTCAGCAATCTTCAGATGATTCAATGTCCATGAAATCCATTTCAGTTTTTAAAATATACATTCTCAAGTTTTAACCAAAAATGGAAACCCTGTAACATTGCCATTACACCACTGTTTTTTTTTATTCGTATCTGGGATGTGGGCATCGCTGGCTAGGCCAGCATATATTGTCCGTCCTTAGTTTCCCTTGACAAGGTGGTGGTGAGCTGCCTTCTTGAACCGTTGCAGTCCATGTGGGGTAGGTACACTTACAGCGTAGTTAGGAAGGAAGTTCCAGGATTTTGACCCAGCAACAGTGAAGGAACAACAATATAGTTCCAAGTCAGGATGGTGTGTGGCTTGGAGAGGAACTTGCAGGTGGTGGTATTCCCATGCATTTGCTGCCCTTGTCCTTATAGGTGGTAGAGGTTGCAGGTTTGGAAGGTGCTGTCTAAGGAGCCTTGGTGCATTGCTGCAATGCATCTTGTAGATGGTACTCACTGCTGCCCCTGTGCGTCGGTGGTGGACGGAGGGAATGTTTATGGATGGGGTGCCAATTAAGCATGGATGGTGTCGAGCTTCTTGAGTGTTGCTGGAGCTGCACTCATCCAGGCAAGTGGAGGGTATTCCATCACACTCCTGACTTGTGACTTATAGATGGTGGACAGGCTTTGGGGAGTCAGGAGGTGAGTTACTCGCAGCAGGATTTCTAGCCCCTGACCTGCTCTTGTAGCCATGGTATTTATATGGCAACTACAGTTCAGTTTATGGTCAATGGTAACCCCCCAGGATGTGGATAATGGGGAATTCAGTGATGATATTGCCATTGAATGTCAAGGGGAGATGGTTAGATTCTCTCTTGTTGGAGATGGTCATTGCCTGGCACTTATGCGGTGTATATGTTACTTGCCACTTATCAGCCCAAGCCTGGATATTGTCCAGGTCTTTCTGCATTTCTACATGGACTGCATGGGAACACCACCACCTGCAAGTTCCCCTCCAAGCCACACACCATCCTGACTTGAAACTATATCGCCGTTCCTTCACTGTCGCAAATGGTGCTGAACCTTGTGCAATCATCAGCGAACATCCCCACTTCTGACCTTATGATTGAAGGAAGGTCAGCTGAAGCAGCTGAAGATGGTTGGGCCGAGGACACTACCCTGAGGAACTCCTGCACTGATGTCCTGGAGCTAAGATGATTGACCTCCAACAACCACAACCATCTTCCTTTGCATTAAGTATGACTGCAACCAGCAGAGAGTTTTCCCCCTGATTCCCATTGACTTCAGTTTTTCCAGGGCTCCTTGATGCCATATTGGTCAAATGCTGCCTTGATCTCAAGGGCAGTCACTCTCACTTCACCGATTGCGTTCAGCTCTTTGTCCATGTTTGAACCAAAGCTGTAATGAGGTCAGGTGTTGAGTGGCCCTGGCGGAACCCAAATTGAGTGTGAGTGAGAAGGTTATTGCTAAACAAGTGCCGCTTGATAGCACTGTCAATGACACCTTCCATCACTTTACTGATGATTGAGAGTCGACTGATGGGGCGGTAATTGGCCGGGTTGGACTTGTCCTGCTTTTTATGTACAGGACATACCTGGGCAATTTTACACATTGTCGGGTAGATGCCAGTGTTGTAGCTGTACTGTAACAGCTTGGCTAGGGGCGTGGCAAGTTCTGGAACACAGGTCTTCAGAACTATTGACGGAATATTGTCAGGTCCCATAGACTTTGCAGTATCCAGTGCCTTCAGTCGTTTCTTGATATCACGTGGAGTGAATTGAATTGGCTGAAAACTGGCATCTGTGATGCTGGGGACTTCAGGAGGAGGCCAAGATGGATCATCCTTCAGTATATCTGGCTGAAGATTGTTGCAAATGCTTCAGCCTTATCTTATGCACTGATGTGCTGAGCTCCCATATCATTGAGGGTGGGGATATTTGAGAAGCCACCACCTCCAGTTAGTTGTTTCATTGTCCATCACCATTCATGACTGGATGTGGCAGGACTGCAGAGCTTAAATCTGATCCGTTGTTTATGGGACACTTAGCTCTGTCTATTGCATGCTGCTTACGTAGTTTGGCATGCAAGTAGTCCTGTGTTGTAGCTTTACCAGGTTGACACCTCATTTGAGGTTTGCCTGGTGCTGCTCCTGGAATGCCCTCCTGCACTCTTCATTGAACCAGGATTGGTCTCCTGGCTTGGTGGTAATGGTAGAGTGGGGGATATGCCGGGTCGGCCATGAGGTTACAGATTGTTGTTGAATACAATTCTGCTGCTGCTGATGGCCCACAGCGACTCATGGAAGCCCAGTTTTTCATTGCTAGATTTGTTCGAAATCCAACCCATTTAGCATGGTGGTAGTGCCACACAACACGATGGAGGGTATCCTCAATGTGAAAATGGGACTTTGTCTCCATAATGGCTATGCGGTGGTCACTCTTACCAATACTGTCGTGGACAGATGCATCTGCGGCAGGCAGATTAGTGAGGAAGAGCTCAAGTATGTTTGTCCTTCTTGTTGGTTCCCTCACCACCTGCCGCACACCCAGTCTTGCAGTTATGTTCTTTAGGACTCGGCCAGCAGTGATGCTACCGAACCACTCTTGGTGATGGACATTAAAGTCCCCCATCCAGAGTACATTTTTCACCCTTGCCGCCCTCAATGCTTCCTCCAAGTGCTGTTCAACATGGAGGAGTACTGATTCATCAACTGAGGGAGGGCAGTAGTTGGTAATCAGCAGGAGGTTTCCTTGTCTGTGTTTGACCTGATGCATTGAGACTTCATGGAGTCTGGAGTTGGTGTTGAGAACTCCCAGGGCAACTCCGTCCCGACTGCATACCACTTTGCCACCACCAGGGTTGGTGATGGTGGTCTCTGGGACATTGTAAGGTATGATTCCATGAGTATGACTATGTCAGGCTGTTGCTTGACTAGTCTGTGGGACAGCTCTCCTATCTTTGGCACAAGCCCCCAGATGTTAGTAAGGAGGATTTTGCAGGGTGGACAGGGCTGGGTTTGCCATTTTCGTTTCCGGTGCCTAGGTCATAGCAGTTAGATTCAATGGATTTGCTTGCTCGGCCATTTCAGAGGGCATTGAAGAGTCAACCACATTGCTGTGAATCTGGAGTCACAGGTAGGCCAGAACAGGTAAGGACTGCAGATTTCCTTACCTAAAGTGAACCAAATGGGTTTTTACAGCAATGGTTTCATGGCCATCACTAAACTAGTTTTTAATTCCAGATTTATTAATTGAATTTAAATTCCACCTTCTTCTGTGGTGGGATTTGAACCCATGTCCCCAGAGCAATACCCTGGGTCTTTGGGTTACTAGTTCAGTGACAATACCACTACGCCACTGCCTCTAGTCAAGTTTTGCATTTAACATTCAGCTGGGTGGCAATGGCATATTGGTAATGTTACTGGCCTAGTCATCCAGACCCAAGGCTAATGCGCTGGGGACATGGGTTCAGATCCCACCACGGCAGATGGTGAAAATTGAATGAATAAATCTGGAATTAAAATCTAGTCTAATGGTGACCATAAAACCATTGTTGATTGTTCGAAAAATCCATCTGGTTCACTAATATCCTATAGGGAAGGAAATCTGCCATCCTAACCTGGTCTGGCCTGCATGTGACACCACACCCACAGCAATGTGGTTGACTCTTAAAAAAAAACGCTGCCTCAGTTCAAGGGCAATTAGGGATGGGCAATAAATGCTGGCTTAGCTAGCAACATCCACAAATGAATTTTAAAACATTTTGTAGGCTGACCATGGTGGGTGCACCATCATCTCATCTCAGACCTCAAATCAGACGTGGCAACCCACTGAATTTACCTAATTAGGGTTTCAAGTTTAGAAATAGATATATTAAGTAGTTTAACTAGTTAAGCTATAAGTTTAATACAGTACTTATATCCCCCCAATACTAGTACAAACTACTGACCCAGTGTCAAGAAAATAAAAGAAACCTTAAAACTCCTCTATCTGCTCATCTAGTTAATGCCTCTGGACTTCAGCTCTCAGGTCTCGCTGTGTCCCACTCCCTCTCTCGGACCACTCCTTGTTCTATAAAAGGTGAGGAGTTTGCAAGTTCTCCCTGTGTCTGCGTGGGTTTCCTCCGGGTGCTCCGGTTTCCTGCCACATGCCAAGAGACTTGCAGGTTGATAGGTAAATTGGCCATTATAAATTGCCCCTAGTATAGGTAGGTGGTAGGGAAATATAGGGACAGGTGTGGATGTGGTAGGAATGTGGGATTAGTGTAGGATTAGTATAAATGGGTGGTTGATGGTCGGCACAGACTCAGTGGGCCGAAGGGCCTGTTTCAGTGCTGTATCTTTAAACTAAACTAAAAAATAGCACCTCCTCCCTCACTGCACTGAATTCGCACACTCACCAAATTCCCAATTTAAGTACTCCATTGAACTGGACTTCATGCTACTTACTTCATGTGTTGGCAGAATCCTCCCGTATTAGTACTAGAAAAAATTTCTGACTCAGCCCCTGCTGATCAGGTAACCAGTTCTAACTACTCACCTAACTAACTCTGCAGCTGCTACTAGTAGGCAGTTATCTATCGCTGACTAATACTGAACCACTAGATTGTAGAACGAGATCAACCCTTAAAATTCCAACACTCTCCAAATTCCTGACTTAAGCATGCTGTTGAAGCAGGACTCAGTCAAACTGGACTTTTTGCATATTTTCCCCCTACTATTCACATCATTTTCCTCTTTCACAGACGTTCCCACTCCATTCCTGCTCAATTCCAGCCACACACCAGGAAAAAGGACAACGGTTCAATCGGGAGAGACTGCTCCCTGCCCCAACACAATGCTCTGCCTCAACATGCTTCTTCCCCTCCTCACCCCAATGCTTGCAGCATTCCTGTCCCATTCACAAAGAAGCAAAGTCTGCAGATTCCACATCTCCTGCAGTTTCCCTCTTCCATAAGGGGCCTGGAAAGCTTGTTCCCTTCTAATCAAGAGGGTACAGAATCCCGCTCCAATACAGAGAGAAGCTACAGACTCCTCTCCAATATTCAGAGAGCCTACAGATGTTCTCCTCCCAACAAAGTGAGCCTACAGAGCCTACAGACATGCATCATGTTGTTCCTGAACTAGACATACGAGATGACACACGGTGCATTAAATGAGGAAATGCTCCAATTCCCATTGCTCACCTTCTCCATCTTTCATAGAAATTAACAAAAATCAAAAAGAAATTGGCACTCACCATATTCCATTTGCTTTTTCAGGTACATGGTATTTAATCGCAGACAAAGGTAAAAATATTCAACTCCATTTTGAAGACTTCAACTTGGAAACTATTTATGATGTGTTCGAGGTGAGAGATGGGAGAGGAAAAGATTCATTACTGATGGGTAAGAGTCACAGGAACCTAACTTTCATTGTTTTTGTTGATCTTTAACTATTTATAACTTACACTGGTGCATTTCCAACACATCACTCCACTAATTAGTAAGATGTGAGTCTACACTTATGATTCTTCCTGCATGATTTCCACTGTGACATGATGAACAGCAGAAGCTAAAAAAGTGAGGGCAGGTCATTGCGAGGGTCGTCACCAACATTTCTTCGACAGCACCTCCCACACCACCGACCTCTGCCACCTAGAAGGACAAGGATGCAGGTGCATGGGAACACCACCACCTCCAGGTTCCCTGCCAAGTCACACACCTTGGAGATATATCATAATCACAGTCATTGTCGTTGGGTCAAAATCCTGGAACTCCTTCCCTAACACCACTCTGGGAGCACCTTGATCACACAGACTGCAGCGGTTCAAGAAAGTGCCTCACCACCACCTTCTCAAAGGCAACTAGGGAGGGACAATAAATGCTAGTCTTGCCAGTGACACCAACATCCCAAGAATTATTTTTTTTTAAACGGCATGAAAGGAGAGTTATCAAATAAAAGCAAAATACTGCAGATGCTGGAAATCTGAAATAAAAATAGAAATTTCTGGAAATACTCAGCAGCGTCTGTGGAGATAAAAACAGTTAACTTTTCAGGTCTGTGACCCTCCATCAGTTGTCAAAGGTTTGGTCAAAGTGTTGAGTTTTAAGGAGGTTATAAGAGGAGGAGAGAGAGAGGTTAAGGGAGGGAACAGTAGAGTTCAGGGCCTTGGCAGCTGAAAGCAGGGCAAGGTGATTTAGTTCCCTTCCCCCAGAGAGAACTCCAGGCAAACCACTGGCAATGACACATGTGAGTGGCAGAAGCACTGATGTCTTGACCCAGCTGTATATACTGGTTATCAGTGCTCACTCTGTTGACCTCTATGGGTTTCCTGAACTGTAAAGGTCTGCAGACGTAATCCAGGAAGTACCCAATCTGAATTTAGAACTGTTCTGATGAAAGGCCCTGATGAAGGTTCTGATGAAACCTTAAACACTAACTCTGTTTCTCTCTCCCCTCAGATGATTCCTAGGCCTCGTAAATGACCTTCCTCTGTGCTGCATCATTCTATAATTCTATTATTCTATGTGTATTGGGAAATATCTATCCCTTAAACAGCATCACCAGAAAGAGATATCTGGTCATTAACACATTGCTGTTTGTGGGACCTTGCTGTGTGTAAATTGACTGCCATGTATCCGACAGTACAAGAGTGACCACACTTCATAAGTACTTAATTGGCTATAAACCACTTTGGTGTCCCCTGGGGTCATGAAAGGCATTAGATGAATGCAAGTCTTTCTTTCTATTATAAACTGAAATGTCATCATTTCACACTCATCTTTGCTCTGTCAACTGTCACAATGTAGTTAAACACTCTGGCCACCAGATGGCTGTGCAGAGTGAGATTCAGAAGTCTCTCTTCCAACTCTGTCATATCTTGTGTGTAAAAAACACCACAGGCAATTCACTAGTGAGATAGTAAAATAATAGGCAGATCTTCTTCTTTGGCCTCCTTGTCTCGAGAGATAATGGGTAAGCGCCTGGAAGTGGACAGTGGTTTGTGAAGCAGCGCCTGGAGTGGCTATAAAGGCCAATTCTAGAGTGACAGACTCTTCCACAGGTGCTGCAGATAAGATTGGTTGTTGGGGCTGTTACACAGTTGGCTCTCTCCTTGCGCTTCTGTCTTTTTTCCTACCAACTGCTAAGTCTCTTCGACTCGCCACACTTTAGCCCCACCTTTATGGCTGTCTGCCAGTTCTGGCGATCACTGGCAACTGACTCCCACGACTTGTGATCAATGTCACAGGACTTCATGTCACGTTTGCAGACATCTTTAAAGCAGAGACATGGACGGCCGGTGGGTCTGATACCAGTGATGAGCTCGCTGTACAATGTGTCCTTGGGAATCCTGCCATCTTCCATGCTGCTCACAATGCCAAGCCATCTCAAGCGCTGCTGGCTCAGTAGTGTGTATATGCTGGGGATGTTGGCCACCTCGAGGACTTCTGTGTCGGAGATACGGTCCTGCCACCTGATGCCAAGGATTCTCCGGAGGCAGCGAAGATGGAATTAATTGAGACGTCGCTCTTGACTGACATACGTTGTCCAGGCCTCACTGCCGTAGAGCAAGGTACTGAGGACATAGGCTTGATACACTCGGACTTTTGTGTTCCGTGTCAGTGCGCCATTTTCCCACACCCTCTTCGCCAGTCTGGACATAGCAGCGGATGCCTTTCCCATGCGCTTGTTGATTCATTGAGAGACAGGTTACAGGTGATAGTTCAGCCTAGGTAGGTGAACTCTTGAACCACTTCCAGAGCGTGGTCGCCAATATCGATGGATGGAGCATTTCTGGCATCCTGTCCCATGATGTTCATTTTCTTGAGGCTAATAGTTAGGCCAAATTTGTTGCAGGCAGCCACAATCCTGTTGATGAGTCTCTGCAGACACTCTTCAGTGTAAGATGTTAATGCAGCATCGTCAGCAAAGAGGAGTTCCCTGATGCGGGCTTTCCGTACTTTGGTCTTCGCTCTTAGATGGGCAAGGTTGAACAACCTGCCATCTGATCTTGTGTGGAGGAAAATTCCTTCTTCTGAAGACTTGAACACATGTGAGAGCAGCAGGGAGAAGAAGATCCCAAACAGTGTGGGTGCGAGAACACAGCCCTGTTTCACACCACTCAGAATAGGAAAGGGGTCTGATGAGGCATCGCTATGCTGAATTGTGCCTTTCATATTGTCATGGAATGAGGTGATGATACTTAGTAGCTTTGATTGACATCCGATCTTTGCTAGTAGTTTGAAGAGACCACGTCTGCTGACGAGGTCAAAGGCTTTTGTGAGATCAATGAAAGCAACGGAGAGGGGCATCTGTTGTTCACAGCATTTCTCCTGTAGCTGGCGAAGGGAGAACAGCATGTCAATGGAGGATCTCTCTGCTCGAAAGCCACACTGTGCCTCAGGGTAGACACGCTCAGCCAGCTTCTGGAGCCTGTCTAAAATGACTCAAGCGAAGACTTTCCCCACTATGCTGAGCAGGGAGATTCCATGGTAGTTGTTGCAGTCACTGCGGTCACCCTTGTTCCTATAGAGGGTGATGATATTGGCATCGCGCATGTCCTGTGGTACTGCTCCCTCATCCCAGCACAGGCAAAGCAGTTCATGGAGTGCTGAGAGTATAGCAGGCTTGGCACTCTTGATTATTTCAGGGGTAATGCCGTCCTTCCCAGGGGCTTTTCCACTAACTAGAGAATCAATGGCATCGCTGAGTTCCAATTTTGTTGGCTGTTCGTCCAGCTCATCCATGACTGGCAGAGACTGGGCTGCATTGAGGGCGGCACAGTGGCGCAGTGGTTAGCACCGCCGCCTCACAGCTCCAGCGACCCGGGTTCAATTCTGGGTACTGCCTGTGTGGAGTTTGCAAGTTCTCCCTGTGTCTGCGTGGATTTTCTCTGGGTGCTCCGGTTTCCTCCCACAAGCCAAAAGACTTGCAGGTTGGTTGGTAAATTGGCCATTAGCAATTGCCCCTAGTATAGGTAGGTGGTAGGGCAATATAGGGACAGGTGGGGATGTGGTAGGAATATGGGATTAGTGTAGGATTAGTATAAATGGGTGGTTGATGGTCGGCACAGACTCGGTGGGCTGAAGGGCCTGTTTCAGTGCTGTATCTCTAAACTAAACTAAACATTTTCCCTGGAGTACAGTTCTAGGTAGTGCTCCACCCAGCGGTCCATTTGCTTGCGTTGGTCAGTGATCGTGTCCCCTGATTTAGATTTGAGGGGGGCGATCTTCTTGATGGTTGGCCCAAAAGCTCTCTTAATGCCATCATACATTCTTCTGATGTTTCCGGTGTCGGAGGCCAGCTGAATACGGCTGCATAGGTGTTGCCAGTAGTCATTTGCGCAGCGCCTGGCTGTTCTTTGTGCAGCGCTTCTGGCTGCTTTAAGTGCTGCGGATGTTAACTAGCTGGGAGCTTTCTTGTAGTTCAACAGTGCAATGTGCTTAGTGGCTATGACAGGTTCCAGCTCTTCAAAGTGAGATTGAAACCAGTCTGCATTCCGCTTCACACGTTTGCCATAGGTGGTCATGGCTGAGTCATAGATGGCGTCTCTGATGTGGGCCCACTTGGTCTCTGCATCCCCTGCAGGAGTGTTTTGAAGGGCTTTTTACGGTGAAATGAAGGATAGAGTTGAAGAATTGCTTTGTGTTGGTAAAACCTGTAATGTGTCTTCTTTTTTTGTTCTCTGATTCCAGCTGTGTATACAGGCCAGGGCCCCTTGAACGACCTCTTCTCCACCAAAAGTGAAATGACAGTTTTTTTCACTTCAGACAAATCGGATACCAAAAAGGGATTCCTGGCGAATTTCACAACCGGATATCACTTAGGCCTGCCAGGTAGGACAGTCCCTTTTTTATCCAGCCAAGGTTTTACAGATTAAACCAGCCAAAATATTGCCAGTATTTTACAAAAAGAGACAGGGCTGCATTGTAAAACTTTAGGTCAGCTGTCGAACTCTCACCTCTGAGACAGAAGGTTGCGTGTAAAAAAAGTCTCACTTCAGACACGTCAGCATAAAATCTAGGATGATATTCCCGGTACAATACTGAGGGAGTGCTGCACTGTCAGATGTGCCATTTTTTCAGATCAGGCATTAAAATGAGGCCCCAGCTGCTCTCTTAGTGGGACATAAAAGATCCCACAGCACTATTTTGAAGAAGAGCATGGGAGTTCTCACCGGTATCCTGGCCAATATTTATACCTCAACTAAAACAAATAATCTAGTCATTATCTCATTAGTGTTTGTGGAAGTTTGATGGGCTCAAATATGGTTACCTACATTGCAACAGTGACTGCACTTCAAAAGTACTTCATTGGCTATAAAGTACTTTAGGATATTGTGAGTTTGCTAAAGGCATTATAGAAATGCAAGTCCAATGTGTAAAATTGTCATACTTTTGTCATTTTGAGATATAAACCAAGAAAGTTTCAGGTTAGATCTCTGGCCTGTGCTGAGTTAGCTGATTTCAGCCAGGGCATCAGCATGTCTCAGTGGCACTGAGCTCTGTTATGGGGAAGTACCAGCCAAGGTTCTTGTCCATTCAGTGACGCCAGCTGGAAAATGTACTTGTTCAGCTGTTGTCCTGGCTGTCGTCCACCCTCATGGGAAGTTGCCTGTTATGACTCACTTCACTCACAATGAACGGGTGCTCAGGGGAAAGTACTGCTGGGCTGCCAGTCCCCAGTCCCCTTCGAGCTATACCCAACATGCATTAGAGGCTTTCGGAGAGTGGGAGAATATTGAGAGGTAAGAAAAAAGAAGATAAAACAACCCAAATTTTTTGAGGGAAAGCAGAGTCACTGCCTGTGCATATTAGAGAATCATGTTCAATTTTCCAACATGCTTTGACAAGAGACAAAGATCCCCGTCATCGATGCGTACTTGGAAAATTGCCTCCAATGAGCCAGTTGCTTGTACTATTTGCAACACCATGCACAACACAGGGGTATAATGTTGGTTTTGCGATCAATTATTTCTGTAGTTCCCCCATCATTTTCTTTAGCCATGTTTAGAGCCATAGAACTTTACAGTGCAGAAGGAGGCCATTCAGCCTGTCGTGGAAATGCAAGCTCTTTACTAGAGCAATCCAGAGCCAATCCTACTGCCTCACTCTCTCCCCATACCCCTGTGCCTTCCTCTGCTTCAAATATTTATCCTACTATCCCAAAATTATCTAATTTTCCCATCAACATAGCACTCTTGGTAACAGATTTTCCTACAGATCTGGCAGAATATTTTATCCAATCAATAGTCTTGCTTGAGGCATGTTAGTTTTGACCCAGTGTTCCCTGCTTTTCATTTCAATGCTGTTTACTTTCGTTTCTGTAGCTCCTTGCATTTCCACAGAATATCAGTGTGGAAGCGGTCAATGTCTCTCTGTGGACAAGTTATGCGATGGCCACCAAGACTGTGAAGATGGGTCCGATGAGAAACATTGTGGTAAGACGATTTTGATTGTGAACTTTGTTTCTCATAACATATTCTGCTCTATACATAGGTGAATTCTTCAGAATATGGGGGTGGAATTTACTGTGTACTTGCATTCCAGAGACACATGTAACAGTGCCTTGGCATAAGTAGATCAAGTACAAGTGTGTTACACACACAATTATACTGTGCCAAAGGCAACGGGAATGGGAGGACTTTTAACCTGACTTTTTAACTGCCCACTTGCTCGGTTTCAGGCTGATGGTGTTGAGGGTTAAAATTTGCCCCCTGGATGCCTGAAATGGGAGAGTTTTTTTATTCATTCACAGGTCGGGGGAACACTGGCAAGGCCTGATTTACGACCCATCCCTAATTGCCCTTGAGAAGGTAATGGTGAGCCTCCTTCTTGAAGGACTGCAGTCTGTGTGGAGAGGGCATTCCAGGATTTTGACCCAGCTACAGTGAAGGAACAGTGATATAGTTCCAAGTCAGGATGGTGTGTGACTTGGAGGGGAACTTACAGGTGGTGGTGTTCCCATGCATCTGCTGCCCTTGTCCTTCTAAGTGGTAGAGATCACAGGTTTGAAAGGTGCTGTCTAAGGAGCCTTGGTGCATTGCTGTAGTGCATCTTGTAGGTGGTTCACACTGCTGCCACTGTGCATTGGTGGAGGAGGGAGTGAATATTTATGAATGATGTGCTAATCAAGTGGGCTTCTTTGTCCTGGATGGACGTCTTGAGCTGCACCCATCCAGGCAAGTGGAGAGTATTCCATCACACTCCTTACTTGTGTCTTGTAGATGGTGGACAGGCTTTGGGGAGTCAGGAAATGAGTTACTCATCACAGAATTCCCAGCCTCTGATCTGCTCTTGTGGCCACAATATTTATGTGGCTGATCCAGTTACATTTCTGGTCAATAGTAACCCCCAGGATGTTGATGGTGGTGAATTCAGTGACGGTACTGCTATTGATTGTCAGGTGAGGTGGTTAATCTCTGTTGTTGGAGATAGTCATTGCCTGGCACTGTGTGCAGTGAATGTTCTTCCACTTATCAGCCCAACCCTGGATGTTGTCCAGATCTTGCTGCATGCAGGCATGGGCTGATTCAGTATCTGAGGTGTTGCGAATACAGCTAAACACTGTGTGCAATCATTAGAGAATATCCTCAGTTCTAACCTTATGATGGAAGGAAGGTCATTGATGATGATGGTTGGGCCTAGGACACTACCCTGAGGAGCTCCTGCAGCAGTGTCCTGTTGCTCCACTGCTCAGTACCAACATCCCTTCAGCTCAATGAGTCTCCAAGAAACCTCACAAATGGGTGTCCACATTCTCAGTGATTCTTTTGAAAGTTGACATTTTCCCATTTTCTATTCAATCTTCCAGTGCGCCTGTTGAATGGATCCCATAGCAGTGATGGGTTGGTGCAGTTCAAAGTGAAGAATGAGTGGTGCTCATCATGTGCAGACAATTGGTCAGAGAAGATATCAACCTCTCTATGTGCAGAGTTAGGCTTTAGGTAAGCTATGCTTCTCTCTTCAGTGGTATCTTAGTCATGTTGCAGAACAACTTTAGACGTCTTCAGCAGCAAAAACTTGCATTTATATTGCACCTTTATTGTAGTAAAACACCCCAAGCCGCTTCACAAGAGAGATTATCAAACAAAATTTGACACCAAGCCACAGAAGAAGATATTAGAACAGGTGAACCTAAAACCTTGTTAAATGGATAAGTTGTAAGGAGCATCTTAAAGGAGGAATAGGACGTAAAGAGGCAGAGAGGCTTAGGGAGGGAATTCCAGAGCTTAGGGCCCAGGCATCTGAAGGGAATGACCATCGATTGTAAGTGTTGAAATCTGGGGATGTTCCAGAGTCCAGAATTAGAGGTGTGCCGTGATGTCGGAGAGCTGTAGGGCTGAAGCAGACTGCAGAGATAAGGAGGGATGAGGCCACAGAAGTGTTTGAAAACAAGGATGCGAATTTTAAAATCGAGGCATTACTGGACCAGAAGCCAATGTTGGTCAGCGGTGATGGGTGAACAGGACTTGGTGTGAGTTAGCATATGGACAGCAGAGTTTTGGAAGAACTCAAGTTTAGAGATGGTTGAAGGTAGGACGCGGGCCAGGAGAGCATTGAGCACACTCCACATAATGCTACCATTACTAACTGAAAGAAGACAAGAATTATTGGGCAAAGGAAAATTACATCAGGTTTGACAGACCAACTCCCACCAGCTCCACCTTCTCACCATATATCTCAATTCTGTCGCCAGCAATTCAATGAGTGTAATCCTCACTTTGGGAAAAGGAAGTGAATTGGTGATTTGGAATTGTCCGATCATTTTACACCCTGCCTGATTTTCTTCTCAATTGATGTCAGCTTATCGCTAGTTTTTTCACCAGTTGCCTCATTGACATTGTCCCCTTCAATCATCTTCCCTGTTAGTGGATTTCCCATGGTTATGGTCACAACAAAGGATTGTTAGTCCTGCAACAATAAGCTCTGCGTGATTCAGGCCCGAGTGGTTTCAAACAACAAGCTTTAATATACATTGAGTTAAAACAGTGTTGTTCTATAGTATTACATTAACAGACAAGCAATTAATACAACCTGTTTCTTTCATGAAGTACAAGCTGATCAGACTTGCACTTCCATGGGCTACCGTTAACATGAAAGGACTTCAAACTGTCCGTGAGAGCTTTAACAAGTTCTACCTTTATACTTAATAATTTGAGTTCCGAAGAAGGGTCACTGACCCGAAACGTTAACTCTGCTTCTCTTTCCACAGATGCTGCCAGACCTGCTGAGTGAATCCAGCATTTCTTGTTTTTGTTTCAGATTTCCAGCATCCGCAGTATTTTGCTTTTATTTTAGTGTTTAATTCACTGCCACTTCTCTTCCAGGAATGCCTACCTTGAAGAAGTTCTGCTCTTCTCTCCGGAGTTCCGAAGAAGGGTCACTGACCCGAAACGTTAACTCTGCTTCTCTTTCCACAGATGCTGCCAGACCTGCTGAGTGAATCCAGCATTTCTTGTTTTTGCTACCTTTATACTATTCGGCTACCTTGGGCTGCATGTACTTGGAACAGTATTGTTCTATTAACTTACCAAACTGATGCCACATTGAGCTGTTCAAGCAGTGTCCTGATCTCTTTGCCTTCCAACTCTGTCTTGCAGGCTTGTTATAGGTTTCTGCAATGTGTAAGCTTTTTTATCATTTGTCCAAAACTATAACTGTTATCTGTAAGCTCAGCTAGCATGTCAGAATAATATTTTAACTTGCTGTACGCAAGGCAGGGATTATTGGTCAACTAGCAATGGTCAACAGGCTAATATGCCAGGTGAAAATTACCCCAATCACTTGCCTCTGGACCCCATTGGGCATTGTACCTTCAAACATCGCTCCTGAAACTTCACAGGAGGTGCGGAGGAACCTTGATTACACGGGAATTTCCGACCGCAGCTTCAGGTGAGGGCTGACTAACATTCCGTCTGCTACTTACAGCATCTCCCCATACTTTATATTCTAAGTTTCTTCCGATGAAGATCAGCATCCTGTTAACCGTTTTTGATTACTATTTGTACCTGAAAGCTAGTTTTTGATAGCATAATTGAAGCCCTAAATCTCCATCACATCTCCACAGCCTTTCATTATTTTTTATTCTTTCATGGGATGTGGGCGTCGCTGGCTAGCGTTTATTGCCCATCCCTAATTGCCCTTGAACTGAGTGGCTTGCTAGGCCATTTCAGTGGGCATGTAAGAGTCAACCACATTGCTGTGGATCTGGAGTCACATGTAGGCCAGACCAGGTAAGGACAGCAGATTTCCTTCCCTAAAGGACATTAGTGAACCAGATGGGTTTTTACAACAATCGACAATGGTTTCGTGGCCATCATTAGACTAGCTTTAAATTCCAGATTTTATTAATTGAATTCAAATTCCACCTTCTGCTGTGGTGGGATTCAAACCCATGTCCCCAGAGCAATACCTGGGTCTCTGGGTTACTAGTCCAGTGACAATACCAGTACGCCATCCAATGGGAGTAATCAGATAGTGCCACTACAATTGTCACTTAGTAGTGATTGACTGCCAGCCCATGCTTTGAAAATCACCCCTCTACTCTCATCACCCATTGTTATGTCCACAGTGTACGAGTTATGTTAAGTTACATCAACTGTCATTCCTGATGCTCACTTAATCTACCTATTTTTGCCTTTAGTGCTCTTAGCTCCGGTCCCTGCTAGGAGTTCACATCGGCAATTAAGGTATCGCCTAATTCATGGCCCCAGAATGTTTCATTAAATAAATGAACAGAAAATCATGGGCCCTCAAATTGCTTGGATTGGGAGTCAGAAGGTTGTGTGTTCAAGCCCCCATTCCAGAGGCTTGAGCACATAATCTAGGCTGACACTCCCAGTGCAGTACTGAAGGAGTGCTGCACTGTCAGAGGTGCCATCTCCTGCATGAGGCATTAAACCAAGGCTCCATCTCCCCTCTGAGCTGGACATATAAGATCCTCTGGCACTATTTTGAAGGACGGAAGTTCTCCCTGGTATACTGGACCAATATTTATCCCTCTACCAACATCACTGAAGAAAATAATTAACAGTCATTATTTCTTCTTTTTGTGGGAACTGGTTGTATCAAGTGGCTACATTTCCATGATAGCAGTGACTACACTTCAAAAGAATTGGCTGTAAAGCACTTTAGAACATCCTGAGGTTGAGTAAGGTGCTATTTAAATGCAAATTCTTTCATTTCTAAGTTATGTTCCTGATAACTGGGAGAGCAAACTGGCGACTTGTCCGCAAGCTTTTGCTCAACTTGTGTCGCTGGCTGATCTGTCCTCCATAGTTCCTTCCCATCATTTGGAGGAATGAATTGAGTCAATTGAGAAGAGAACTTGCAGAGCTGGGGTGGGTGCCACCCTTAAATCAGTATAACTATAAAGAAACTGGAAGTGTTTCTAAAGCATTCATTTAACATCTCATGTTCACATGACAGGAACACCAACAAAACATCAACAACGTCTGCTGTTGGCAATGAGCCCTTTGTAAAAGTGGATAGGAACCCAAATGGAGGCTCATCACTTATACCAAGGTATTTAAAACATGTTTTCATTCATTCTTGGGATGTGGGCATTGCTGGCAAGGCCAGCATTTATTGTCCATCCAAAGTTGCCCTTGAGATGGTGGTGGTGGGTCACCTTCTTGAACCATTGCAGTCGTGTGTTGAAGGTGCCATCACAGTGCTGTCAGGTAGGGAGTTCCTTTTGACCCTGCGAAGAAGATGGAGTGTTGATATATGTCTATGCCTGGATGGTGTGTGACTTGGAGGAGAACTTGAAGGTGATGATGTTCCCACTCACCTGCTCCTCTCATCCTTCTAGAGGGTGGAGGCCATGGGTTTGGGAGGTGTTGTCAATGAAGACTGTGCATCTTGCTATAAGAAAATTCCAGGCAAATTTTCCAATCTGCTGGATTAATCTACTCTACAACATCCCAGGTGAAGGTGCAATGTCTTGTTCTATTGTGGATGTTTAACCAGCAATATCAATTGGAGCCATGGCTGCCAAGCTAAAGGAGAGATTCGTAAGTGTGACCAAAAGCTTGGTGAAAGAGATAGATTTGAGGAAGAGTCTTACAGGAAGAGAGGCAGAGGGACTTAGGGAGGAGATTCTACAGTGAAGGTCCTAGGCAATTTGAGCTTGACGTCTTATCCCAATGTGAGTCAATAACTTCATGGGAGGAAGGGAGAAGAGTGAAGGGAGTGGAATTGTACATGACGTCTGTTGTAGAAAATCGGCTTTGTTTCTCAATAGACAGCGTGTGGATTGAGAGTGATGTTGACATTTGTAATTGGTGCTATGGGTGGCTTGCTGCATTTCAGCATGAAGCCGCAAAGAGTGAAAGTGACAATGCGTTAAGTGAATTCATCTTTTTGCCTTCCAGTGAGACATGTTCTGGCAACACCGTTGTGTACTTGAAGTGCAACAGGAAATGTAAGTAAATAAGCTAAGGGTAGCTGAACTCCCAAGAAGTGAACTGTCCCACTGACAGCTTCAAACACATGACAGCTCAGAGCCTGCCTCAGTCACTGGAACTGACATGCAGCTAAAATGCAACTGATACATACTCTCTTCACTGCTGGGTTCCATTGGGATCAGTGTCATTGCAGCACATAACATTCCTGATATACAACAGAAGCACTTTAACAAGTGCTTCGTTTTCACCCCCTATTTTAGATAGAGCGTAGATCTCATTCTACACTGCCTCACCAAGCACGGCAAAATCAGCTATAATGTGCAAGGTCTCTGGCTTTCCATTTTCACATAAGAAATTGGATTGAATCACAGAATGCAATTGGTTGTCTGGAATTTTGGATTTAATCACATAGGAGCAGGAGTAAGAGCCCAGTCAGAAAATCTTACTGTAACTGCAGTAGTAACATGCATTTATATCACATCTTTAATGTAGTAATACTCTTAAGGGGGCCGAATGGCCTATTCCTACTCCTGTTTCTTATGATCTTATGAAACATCCCAAGAAAACTCACAACAGCATTATCAGAAAAAAATTAACACCAAACCACATAAGGCAGTATTGGGTGCGATCTTTACTTATTCAAAACCCATCCACTTACACAGAGTTAAAATTGGGCTCAATATTAAGTCAGGTGACCAAAAGCTTGGTCAAAGAGGCAGGTTTTAAGGAGTGTCTTAAAAGAAAATGTGGTGTTCTCGGGACTAAAGAAAGATTTAGCCAGTTTAGTAAAGTATATGACACTGTTAAAAATAATGGATTCTTCTTTATTACATAAGAACATAAGAACTAGGAGCAGGAGTAGGCCATTCAATCGCTCGAGACTGCTCCGCCATTCAATACGATCATGGCTGATCTCACCTCGGCCTCAACTCCACTTTCCTGCCTGTTTTCCATAAACCTTCAACCTATTACTAATTAAAAAATCTGTCTATCTCCTCCTTAAATTTACTCAATGTCCCCGCATCCACCGCACTCTGCGGTAGTGAATTCCACAGACTCACCGACCCTTTGAGAGAAGTAATTTCTCCTCATCTCTGCTTTAAATCTGCTACCCCTTACCCTAAGACTATGACCTCTTGTTCTAGATTGCCCCACCGGAGGAAACATCCTCTCTACGTCTACTTTGTCAATCCCCTTAATCATCTTTGATCTCCTCTCATGCTTCTAAACTCTAGAGAGTAAAGGCCTAAACTGCTCAATCTCTCTTCATACGACAAACCCCTCATCCCTGGAATCAATCTAGTGAACCTGCTCTGAACTTTCTCCAATGCAACTTCATCCCTCCTCAAGTAAAGGGACCAAAACTGTATGCAATACTCCAGGTGCGGTCTCACTAATGCCTTGTACAGTTGCAGCAACACTTCCCTACTTCTATACTCTAGTCCTTTAGCAATAAATGCGAAAATTCCATTTGCCTTCCTTATTACCTGCTGCACCTGCATACTAGTTTTCTGCAATTCATACACGAGGACACCCAGATCCCTTTGCACCAAGGCACTCTGAAGTTTCTCTCCATTTAGATAATAACTTGCCTTTCTATTCTTCTGACCAAAATGGATAACCTCACACTTATCCACAGTAAACTCCATCTGTCAAATTTTGGCCCATTCACCTAACCTATACATATCCATTTGTAAATGTCTTATTTCTTTATTGCAACTTGCTATCCAACCTATTTTAGTGTCATCTGCAAATTTGGCTATAGCACATTCTATCCCTGCATCCAAGTCATTAATATAGATTGTAAATAATTGGGGCTCGAGGACCGAACCCTGAGGCACCTCACTAGTTACATCTTGCCAACCAGAAAAGGACCCATTTATCCCAACTCTCTGCTTTCTATTGGTTAGCCAATCCTCTATCTAAGTTAATAAATTGCCCCTAACCCCCATGTGATCTTACCTAGTGTATTAACCTTTTGCGCAGCACCTTATCAAATGCCTTCTGGAAGCCCAGATATACTACATCTACGGGATTCCCATTATCCACTTTACTTGTTACATCTTCGAAGAACTCTAGCAAATAGTCAAACATGATTTACCCTTCATAAAACCATGCTGACTCTGATGGATTGCGTTTTGACTTTCTAAATAATTACTTCCTTAATAATGGAGTCTAACAATTTCCCAATGACAAATGTTAAACTAACTGGTCTATAGTTTCCTACTTTCTGCCTCCCTCCTTTTTTGAATAAGAGCGTTATTCCCCCGCATCCAGGGAATTTTGGAATATTGTAAACAATGGATCCACTATCTCCTTTGCCACTTCCTTTAAGAACCTAGGATGTATGCCATCAGGCCCTGGGGGGACTTGTCTGCCTTCAGTCCCAATAGTTTTCTCAGTACTTTTTCCCTAATGATGATGCTTGTTCTAAGTTCCTCCCTTTCTATAACCTCTGCATTACTTGTTACTATTGGGATGGTACGAGTGTCCTGCACCGTGAAAACTGAGGCAAAATACTGATTTAGTGTCTCCACCATTTCTGTGTTCCCCACAATTAACTGCCCAGTCTCATCCTCCTAGGGACCAACATTCACTTTAGCTACTCTCTTCCTTTTTATATACTTATAGAAGCTTCTGCTATCCGTTTTTATATTTTGCGCTAGTTTTCTTTCATAATTTACCTTTGCTCCTTTTATTACTTTTTAAGTAACCCTTTGTTGATCTTTAAAAGTTTCCTAATCTTCCAGCCTGCCACTGGCCTTTGCAATATGGTATGCCTTATTTTTTGTCTTTATGTTATCCTTAACTTCCTTGCTTAGCTGTGGATGTTTTTCTCCCCCTCTCACAATGGTTCTTCCTCTCTGGAATATATTTTAATTGGGAGGAATTGAATATCTCCTTAAACACCTGCCACTGCTCATCAATTGTCCGACCTTTTAGTCTTCCTGCCCAGTCCACTAGGGCCAAATCTGTCTTCATACCTATGTAATTACCTTTGTCTAACTCCAGAACACTAGTGTGGGACTCCAGTTTCTCGTCCTTAAACTGAATTTGAAATTCTAGCATGCTATGATAACTCTTCCCCAGAGGATCCTTAACTATGAGATCATTAATTAATCCCACCTCATTACACAATACCAAATCTAGAATAGCCTGCTCCCTGGTTGGTTCAACAACATATTGCTCCAAAAAGCAATCTCTAATACATTTGATGAACTCTCCCTCGAGGCTACCCTTGCCAATATGATTAGTCCAGTCTATATGCATATTAAAATCACCCATGATTATTGCTGTACCTTTCTTACAAGCCCCCAGTATTTCCTGGTTTATACTGTGCCCCACTGTGGAACTACTGTTTGGGGACCTATAGATTACTCCCACCAGGGTCTTCTTTCCCTTGCTATTTCTTATTTCTACCCAGATGATTCTATGTCTTGATCTCCAGTGCCTATATCATTTTTCATTATAGCACTGATCTCTTCCTTTTACTAAAAAAGCTACACCACCTCCTTTTCCTTCCTGCCTATCCTTCCGAAATACCGAGTACCCTTGGATATTCAATTCCCAACCTGGTTTCACTGCAACCACGTCTCAGTAATCGCCACTAAACCATACCCATTTGTCTCTATTTGCACTGTTAACTCATTAATTTTATTCCGAATGCTTCGTGCATTCAGATACAAAGCCTTTAAGTTTGTTCTATTATCAAATTTCCCTACTCTTGTATGATTCCTTGGTGCAATATGACGTTCAAACGTTCTGTCCCTACCTCTTATTTTCTGGTAATAATCAACCTCATCACTAACCTGTACTCCTACCTGCTCCTTTAACTTTGACTTCATAATTTTCCATGCAACTGTAACCCACATCCCCTCCCACCACCCCGCCACTATTTAGTTTAAAACTCTATCTACAGCCCTAGTTATGCAATTTGCCAGGACTCTGGTCCCAGTATGATTCAGGTGGAGCCCGTCCCATCGGAACAGCTCCCTCCTTCCCCAGTTCTGGTGCCACTGTCCCATGAAATCAACCCCATTCCTCCCACATCAATCTCTGAGCCAAGCATTTACCTCTTTAATCTTACTGACACTGTGCCAATTAGCTCATGGTTCAGGTAGTAATCCAGAGATTATTACCTTTTTGGTTCTGCTTTTTTAACTTAGCCCCTAGTTGCTCATATTCCCTCAGCAGGACCTCTATCCTCATTCTACCTATATCGTTGGTACCTATGTGGACCATGACAAATGGATCTTTCCCCTCCCACTCCAAGTTCCTCTGCAGCCCAGATGAGATATCCCAAACCCTGGCACCAGGTAGGCAACACAGCCTTCAGGACTCTCGATCCTGGCCACAGAGAACAGTGTCTATGCCCCTAACTATAGTATCCCCAATTACGACCACATTTCTCTTTTCTCCCCCCACTTGAATGGCTCCCTGTACCACAGTGCTATGGTCAGTTTGTTCATCCTCCCTGCAGTTCCTGCTCTTGTCCACACAGGGAGCAAGAATCTTGAACCGGTTGGACAAGGACAAGGACTGAGGCTCCTGCAACACTACTTCCTGGATCCCTCTACCTGCCTTACTCATAGTCACACCCTCCTGTCCCTGACCACTGGCCGAATTCAAGGTAGTTAATCTAAGGGGTGTGACTGTCTCCTGAAACACAAAGTCCAGGAAATTCTCCCATTCCCTGATGTGTCGCAGTGTCCGAAGCACAGACTCCAGCTCATCAACTCTGAGCCGGAGTTCCTTGAGCAGCCAACACTTCCTACAGATATGGTCACTAGGAACCACAATGGGGTCCACCAGCTCCCACATCATGCAGGTACAACACATCACCTGGCCCTGCATCTCTATTTTATTTAATTAGATTTTAATTTGTTTTTTAATTTTCCAACTGGTCTTTTACTTTCACCTTCCAGCCCCTCTGCTATGTGGAAAGTCGCCTCAAATTACAAAATGCATAATGCAATTTTCAAAACCCTACATCCTTCCCCTTCTTAGTAAATGAGAGACATAGCATGTTTCAATAGTTTGTTTCCAAAAGTGTAAACAATAAACTTCAACATAAATAGTTCACTTCTCAACATAGTTACTTAAGTATGGTGGATGTTATCTCTCACGAGTAGGATATCATCTGCCATCAGGCATAGTCTCATTTGACTCATGTTCTTCATCTGAGATGCTGATGTTGGAATCGGATTCAATCCATGGTCCTGGAGGTAATTCAGACATCTTGAGAGGATTATGAAGATTTGACATTGTGGTTGGACAGGGCAAACACTGATTGATTTGGTGCTCTACCATGCGGTCAATTCCTGGGAACCATTCCTTTTCCCTAAGGGGCTATGTGGTCTTGACTATTCCCTGGTGTCCATCATGTGTTATATTGACAAAACATTCCCTCAATAAGTACGGAATGACAATACATTTGTTGCATAATATGAGATCAGATGTGGTTGTAACAGTGAGCTCATTTCAAACATTGTGAAGAACCTATAGTGTGTAAGCGATTTTGTTCATAGACATTCACTCGATCACGTCTTTCCAGTTTCATGATTCTATAGCCTTCATACGTAATTGCAAAGTGTCATCCTGTTTCATTGTTGCTTTGATGTCAGCTAGTTTTAGTGGCTTTGGCACCGCATTTATGTTTATGTAATTAAGATGTCATTCAGCAACCTTTTCCTCATGACTAGTAGGACTGACTGTCACAATGGATGTTGTTAAAGGTAGTCCGCTGGGTTGAGCTTGCCTGGTTGATACTCAACACGGAACTCGTCCTCTTGTAATTTGAGTATCCAACACTCTATTCGAGTGGGTCGTTTGCTCTGTGGATTGTTGAACAAGCTCACTAGTGGTCTATGATCGGTTATTACTTTAAACTCGCATCCATACAAATAGAGATGAAAGTGTAACATATCCCATGTGATTGAGAGTGCTTCTCTATCTGTTTGCAAATAATGTTGCTCTAGTGATCAGATTGCCATCGCAACGATTGATTGATTACCTGTCTTGTCATTCTGTATGTTCTGTGGTTTTCTTAGGATCGAAATAGGCAAGTGAGCAACGTGCTGTCGTTTGATCTGGTGTACCGCCTGTTTGTGTGATTTATTCCATTCCCCACTGAAGGTTTCTTTTGTCAGATTGTGTAGGAGGCAGACAGCGTAGCAATGTCAGGAATGAAACGACGACAGTACATGATGAGTTCAAGCAGAATTCGGACTTCTTGCATGTTTGTAGGATCCTCAATATTTGCAATGGCTTCAACTTTCTGTGGATCAGGTGATGCTCCTTCACTGCTGAACACATGACCAAAGAATTCAATTCTGTTTTCATTAAACAAGCACTTATCTTTGTTCAAGGTGAGGTTACATTCTCTGAGACATTGTAGGTATGCATGTAGGCATGTTTCAAATTCCCTTTCAATGCGACCATAGATGAGAATATCATCACTGATGTTCAGCATGCCTTCAAGTCCTTGAAGTGCAGATTAAATCAAGTGCTGAAATACCTCAGCTGCTGAGCTGACTCCAAAGTTGAGCCTCTTGTATCAGAAAAGTCCAATGTGAGGAGAGAATACAGTAAGATATCTCAATTCTTTTGCAAGCTTGATTTGATGATAGCCTACATTGAGGTCAAGTTTAGCAAAGTATTTAGCACCATTCACTTTCTCTATATCATTGATTGTCGGTGTCAAGTGTCTTTCTCGTTGTATGGCTTGGTTTGGTGATCGCATATCAATGCAGATTCTAATCTGGTTCACAGTCTTGGGTTTCTTGACGATTTGTATGGGTGAGAGCCAAGGGGTAGGTTCATCCCCAACTTTCTCAATAGTGCAAGGTCAATTAGGCATTGAAATTCCTTCTCTGACTATTTCCTGACATGAAATGATATTTGTCACCATTGATGCACAACTGGGGACATATTAGGGTTTATATGCACCTTTCACATAACCTCTTTCAGCTTTCCTATACCAGTGAAGCGATCAGCATACAGTTCAAGAATATTTTTTTTATGTTTAGGAATCAAATATGTCACGACAATCATGTGCAGATCTGTTGCTGTGTGGAAAGTGATAAGCGTGTCACGTTCTCAATATGACATACGTTACGACCGACCACTCCTGTCAAAGCCCCCAATCAAAATATACGATTCTAATTGTGGTGGGAGAGATGCACTGATAATTCAATCCCGTCACTCCACAGATCGCCTAACATATTATTTAAAACTTTCCAAATTAAAGAAAGACCCAGCCAAATTGCACCATCTATTAACCCCCGAATGAGGCTAACTAAACCAGGTGTCTTTAAATCAACAAATTAACTCTTTAATTAAAAGAACTAAAGTCTTAAACACTATGAACATTTAAAAATAGAAAAATTAGAGTCCTTGAAAATTTACAGTCCAATGTTGTTCGAAGTCCCCGCAGAATGTTGTTCGAAGTCCTCGCAGAATGTTGTTCGAAGTCCATCGAATTTCAAGAATTAACGACTTGCAAACACTTTCAACAGAATCAATCTGACTTTAGAGTGTATTTTTTATTTATTAAATAAAGTTTTTTGAGGGAAATAAGATTGTCACAGTCTAACTTCCCTTTCTTCAATTTAAATTACCTGAGAGCTTTGTCTTGGCTTGACTTTTTAGAATTTTGAGAGATAATAATTAAATAGACAAAAATCCTATTTCCTTCAGTTTAAATGATTGAGAGCTCTTTTTTAGTGCTGACACCACAGCTGTCTGTGTCCTCTGTGTCAGTGTGTTCTGTTAGCACAAACTGTCCTCAACTGCCGGTTCAAAACTGAATTGTAACAAATATTTAGAGATACAGCACTGAAACAGGCCCTTTGGCCCACCGAGTCCGTGCCGACCAACAACCACCCATTTATACTAACACTACAGTAATCCCATATTCCCTACCACATCCCCACACTAGGGGCAATTTACAACGGCCAATTTACCTATCACCTGCAAGTCTTTGGATGTGGGAGGAAACCGGAGCACCCGGTGAAAACCCACGCAGGCACAGGGAGAACTTGCAAACTCCGCACAGGCAGTACCCAGAATCGAACCCGGGTCCCTGAAGCTGTGAGGCTGCGGTGCTAACCACTGCGCCACTGTGCCGCCCATATTGTATTAATGTATTGCATTAGGCTCACTCCCAGTGGCTGTTTCCACAGTAACGAGAATGCATCCTTTGAATCGCAGTCTCCAAATGGCTGTTTCTTAGGCAACGAAAATGCACCTTCCTATAACTCCTAAGGCTTGCCCGCTCTTAAAGCAATACTGATCCCTTGCAAGCCTTAAAGGCAAACCGCATATTCCGAAAAAGCTACAGGACCGTGACACCTCCTCCCCTAGCAGAATGAAACGCCATTCCTGAAATGCGTTTCATTACAATGGGTAAAAAAAACACAAATTGAAAAACAGCTAACATTTTTTTTCCACGCATTTACAGATATACACATTTCTAAAAACAAATGTCTAGACTACAGCAACAAGTTCCACCAGAGCATTTCGGCTTTAAATTTTCAAAATTTGTTCCAATTAACCCATTTTAAATTTCCAAGCACAGTCTTCCAATTCTTTCGTGATTTCCTTCCAAGTGTCCCTATTGTCCATCACCTCAGCCAGATGAGCTGCACAGCTAGGACCACTGACTACTACTGGGTTCACTATTCTCTGAGAAGTTTCTCAAGTACCCGTTAACCTATGTGGCATCACTTGACACTGGAAAACCCTGTCCGGTGTAACAGAAGTTGATTTTTGTCTTACCCTGGGTGTCAAAGGAATTTGACTGTATCCTTCCAACGCATCTGTCTCTTTAAGACACATTGTGTTGCCCACTTTGTCCATACAGTTCTTTAAATGAGAATTTGGGTAGGAGTCTACCTTCTTTACCACAGTGACTTTTCTAGAATTTTGGCAAGTTTGAGCCGTCCCACCAGGTTTAGACATTAAGACCATTTAAAAATTCCAGTTGTCCTGACTACATTCATCTAAGCTGCCCTTCAGCATGCATTGTACCTCTGCTTCCATTTGGGCCTGTCAAACTGAACCTAAGCAACAAGGATGTCATTTTAAAGGAATAGCTCCCCCTATGTTGAGGTGGTGGCGCAGTGGTACTGTCACTGGACTAGTAACTCAGCGACCATATCTGGGAACATGGGTTCAAATCCCACCACAGCAAAAAGTAGAATTTAAATTCAATTAATAAATCTGGAATTTAAAAAGCTAGTCGAAAGAAACCATTGTCGATTGTTGTAAAAACCCATCTGGGGAGAGACAAAGCGCAGAAAAGCAATATTTGTAGGGGACTCTATAGTCAGGGGCACAGATAGGTGCTTCGGTGGATGTGAAAGATCCTCCAGGATGGTATGTTGCCTCCCTGGTGCCAGGGTCAAGGATGTCTCTGAACAGACAGGGGGCATTCTGAAGGGGGAGAGTGAATAGCCAGAGGTTGTGGTACACATTGGTACCAACGACATAGGCAGGAAGAGTGACGAGGTCCTGCAGGGAGAGTTAGATAGAAAGTTAAAAGACAGGACCTCTAGGGTTGAAATCTTGGGATTACTCCCTGTACCAGTGAGGCTAGAAATAGGAAGGTAGTGTGGCTGAACAGCTGGTGTAGAAGGGAGCGTTTCAGATATCTGGAAAATTGGGATCTCTTCAAGGACAGATGCAACCTGTACAAGAAGGACGGGTTGCATCTAAACTGGAGGGGCACAAATTGCATGGCTTGCTAGCATCACTGGGGAGGGTTTAAACTGGTGTGGCAGGGGGGTGGGAACCAGAGCAGTAGGACAGCAAGTGAAATAAATGAGGGGAACGAGTAAATAAGGCCAGTAAGAGGAAGAGCAGCGGGATTGGTGGTCTGAAGTGCATTTGTTTCAATATGAGAAGTATAACAGGTAATGCAGATGAACTTAGAGCCTGGATTAGTACTTGGAACTATGATGTTGTTGCTATTAGAGACTTGGTTGAGGGGAGGACAGGATTGGCAGCTAAATGTTCCAGGATTTAGAAGCATCAGGCAGGATAGAGGGGGATGTAAAAGGGGTGGGGGAGTTGCATTACTGGTTAAGGAGAATATCACAGCTGTACTGCGGGAGGACACCTCAGAGGGGTCATGCAGCGAGGCAATACAGATGGAGCTCAGGAACAGGAAGGGTGCAGTCACGATGTTGGGGGTTTTCTACAGGCCTCCCAACAGCCAGCGGGAGGTAGAGGAGCAGATATGTAGACAGATTTTGGAAAGATGTAAAGGTAACAGGGTTGTAGTGGTGGGTGATTTTAACTTCCCCTATATTGACTGGGACTCACTTAGTGCTAGGGGCTTGGATGGGGCAGAATTTGCAAGGAGCATCCAAGAGAGCTTCTTGAAACAATATGTAGATAGTCCAACTAGGGATGGGGCCATACTGGACCTGGTAGTGGGAAATGAGCCCGGCCAGGTGGTCGAAGTTTCAGTAGGGGAGCATTTCGGGAACAGTGACCATAATTCCATAAGATTTAAGGTACTTGTGGATAAGGATAAGAGAAGTCCTCGGTGAAGGTGCTAAATTGGGGGAAGGCTAATTTTAACAATATTAGGCAGAAGCTGAAGAATTTAGATTGGGGGCGGCTGTTTGAGGGCAAATCAACATCTGACATGTGGGAGTCTTTCAAACGTCAGTTGATTAGAATCCAGGAGCGGCATGTGCCTGTGAGGAAGAAGGATAAGTTTGGCAAGTTTCGGGAACCTTGGATAACGCGGGATATTGTGAGCCTAGTCAAAAAGAAAAAGGAAGCATTCATAAGGGCTGGAAGGCTAGGAACAGACGAATCCCTCGAGGAATATAAAGACAGTAGGAAGGAACTTAAGCAAGGAGTCAGGAGGGCTAAAAGGGGTCATGAAAAGTCATTGGCAAACAGGATTAAGGAAAATCCCAAAGCTTTTTATACGTATATAAAGAGCAAGAGGGTAACGAGGGAAAGGGTTGGCCCACTCAAGGACAGAGAAGGGAATCTATGTGTGGAGCCAGAGGAAATGGGCAAGCTACTAAATGAGTATTCACCAAAGGGAAGGACTTTTTTTGTTTTTTTTTAGAGATACAGCACTGAAACAGGCCCTTCAGCCCACCGAGTCTGTGCCGACCATCAACCACCCATTTATACTAATCCTACACTAATTCCATATTCCTACCACATCCCCACCTGTCCCAATATTTCCCTACCACCTACCTATACTAGGGGTAATTGCTAATGGCCAATTTACCTATCAACCTGCAAGTCTTTGGCATGTGGGAGGAAACCGAAGCACCCAGAGGAAACCCACACAGACACAGGGAAAACTTGCAAACTCAACACAGGCAGTACCCAGAATTGAACCCAGGTCGCTGGAGCTGTGAGGCTGCGGTGCTAACCACTGCACCACTGTGCCTTGGTGGATGATGAGCCTAGGGAAGGGAGTGTAGATAGTCTCAGTCATCTCATTATCAAAAAGGAGGAGGTGTTGGGTGTCTTGCAAAGCATTAAGGTAGATAAGTCCCCAGGGCCTGATGGGATCGACCCCAGAATACTGAGGGAGGCAAGGGAAGAAATTGCTGGGGCTTTGACAGAAATCTTTGCATCCTTACTGGCTACAGGTGAGGTCCCAGAGGAATGGAGAATAGCCAATGTTGTTCCTTTGTTTAAGAAGGGTAGCAAGGATAATCCAGGAAATTATAGGCCGGTGAGCCTTACGTCAGTGGTAGGGAAATAATTAGATAGGATTCTTCAGGATAGGATTTACTCCCATTTGGAAACAAACGAACTTATTAGCGAGACACAGCATGGATTTGTGAAGGGGAGGTCGTGTCTCAAAAATTTGATTGAGTTTTTTGAGGAAGTGACGAAGATGATTGATGAAGGAAGGGCAGTGGATGTTATCTATATGGACTTCAGTAAAGCCTTTGACAAGGTCCCTCATGGCAGACTGGTACGAAAGGTGAAGTCACACGGGATCAGAGGTGAGCTGGCAAGATGGATACAGAACTGGCTCTGTCATAGAAGACAGAGGTTAGCAGTGGAAGGGTGTTTTTCTGAATGGAGGGATGTGACTAGTGGTGTTCCGGAGGGATCAGTGCTGGGACCTTTGCTGTTTGTAGTATATATAAATGATTTGGAGGAAAATGTAGCTGGTCTGATTAGTAAGTTTGCGGATGACACAAAGGTTGGTGGAGTTGCGGATCGTGATGAGGATTGTCAGAGGATACAGCAGGATATAGATCGGTTGGAGACTTGGGTGGAGAAATGGCAGATGGAGTTTAATCCGGACAAATGTGAGGTAATGCATTTTGGAAAGTCTAATGCAGTTGGGAAGTATACAGTAAATGGCAGAACACTTAGGAGTATTGACAGGCAGAGAGATCTGTGCGTACAGGTCCACAGGTCACTGAAAGTGGCAACGCAGGTGGATAAGGTAGTCAAGAAGGCATACGACATGCTTGCCTTCATCGGTCGGGACATAGAGTATAAAAATTGGCAAGTCATGCTGCAGCTGTACAAAACTTTAGTTAGGCCACACTTAGAATATTGCATGCAATTCTGCTCGCCACACTACCAGAAGGACGTGGAGGTTTTGGAGAGGGTACAGAAGAGGTTTACCAGGATGTTGCCTGGTCTGGAGGACATTAGCTATGAGGAGAGGCTGGATAAACTCGGATTGTTTTCACTGGAACGACAGAGGTGGAGGGGCGACATGATAGAGGTTTCCAAAGTTATGAGCGGCATGGACAGAGTGGATAGTCAGAAGCTTTTTCCCAGGTTGGAAGAGTCAGTTACTAGGGGACATAGGTTTAAGGTGAGAGGGGCAAAGTTTAGAGGGGATGTGCGAGGCAAGTTCTTTACACAGAGGGTAGTGAGTGCCTGGAAATTGCTGCCGGGGGAGGTGGTGGAAGCAGGTATGATAGCGACGTTTTCGAGGCATCTTGACAAATACATGAATAAGATGGGAATAGAGGGATACGGTCCCCGGAGGTGCAGAAGGTTTTAATTTAGACAGGCATCAAGATCGGCGCAGGCTTGGAGGGCCGAATGGCCTGCTCCTGTGCTGTACTGTTCTTTGTTCTTCATGTCCTTTAGCAGGAAATCTGCTGTCCTTACCTGGTCTGGCCCACATGTGACTCCAGACCCACAGCAATGTGGTTGACTCTTACATGCCCTCTGAAATGACCTAGCAAGCCACTTAGTTGTATCTAACCACTACGAAGTCAATAAAAAGCAATGAAACTGGACGGACCACCCGGCATCGACCTAGGCACCAGAAAAAACAACGGCAAACCCAGCCCTGTCGACCCTGCAAAGTCCTCCTTCCTAACATCTGGGGGCTTGTGCCAAAGGTGGGAGAGCTGTCCCACAGACTAGTCAAGCAACAGCCTGACATAGTCATACTCACGGAATCATACTGACAGACAATGTCCCAGACTCTGCCATCACCATCCCTGGGTATGTCCTGTCCCACCGGCGGGACAGTGGTCTAGAGTAGGGAGGCAGTTGCCCTGGGAGTCCTCAACATCGACTCCGGACCCCATGAAGTCTCATGGCATCAGATCAAACATGGACAAGGAAACCTCCTGCTGATTACCACCTACCGCCCTCCCTCAGTTGATGAGTCAGTACTCCTCCATGTTGAACAGTACTTGGAGGAAGCACTGAGGGTGGCAAGGGCACAGAATATACGCTGGGTGGGGGACTTCAATGTCCATCACCAAGAGTGGCTCGGTAGCACCACTACTGACCGAGCTGGCTGAGTCTTAATGGACATATCTGCTAGACTGGGTATGCGGCAGGTGGTGAGGGAACCAACAAGAGGGAAGAACATACTTAACCTTGTCCTCACCAATCCCCCTGCCGCAGATGCATCTGTCCATGACAGTATTGGTAGGAGTGACCACCGCACAGTCCTTGTGGAGATGAGGTCCCGCTTCACATTGAGGATACCCTCCATCGTGTTGTGTGGCACTACCATAGTGCTAAATGGGATAGATGTTGAACAGATCTAGCAATGCAGAATTGGGCATCCATGAGGCACTGTGGGCCAACAGCAGCAGCAGAATTGTACTCAACCACAATCTGTAACTTCATGGCCCGGCATATCCCCCACTCTACCATTACCATCAAGCCAGGAGACCAACCCTGGTTCAATGAAGAGTGCAGGAGAGCATGCCAGGAGCAGCACCAGGCATACCTCAAAATGAGGTGTCAACCTGGTGAAGGTACAACACAGGACTATCTGCATGTCAAACTGTGTCAGCAGCATGCGATAGACAGAGCTAAGCAATCCCATAACCAACGGATCAAAGAACAAAGAACAGTACAGCACAGGAGCAGGCCATTCGGCCCTCCAAGCCTGCGCCGATCTTGATGCTTGTCTAAATTAAAACCTTCTGCACTTCCGGGGACCATATCCCTCTATTCCCATCTTATTCATGTATTTGTCAAGATGCCTCTTAAACGTCGCTATCGTACCTGCTTCCACCACCTCCCCCCGCAGCAAGTTCCTGGCACTCACCACCCTCTGTGTAAAGAACTTGCCTCGCACATCCCCTCTAAACTTTGCCCCTCGCATCTTAAACCTATGTCCCCTAGTAACTGACTCTTCCACCCTGGGAAAAAGCTTCTGACTATCCACTCTGTCTATGCCACTCATAACTTTGTAAACCTCTATCATGTCGCCCCTCCACCTCCGTCGTTCCAGTGAAAACAGTCTGAGTTTATCCAACCTCTCCTCATAGTTAATGCCCTTCACACCAGGCAACATCCTGGTAAACCAGGTAAATCAGACCTGAGCTCTGCAGTCCTGCCACATCCAGTCGTGAATGGTGGTGGACAATTAAACAACTAACTGGAGGAGGTGGCTCCACAAATATCCCCATCCTCATAGATGGGGGAGGCCAGCACATCAGTGCAAAAGATAAGGCTGAAGCATTTGCAACAATCTTCAGGCAGAAGTGCCGAGTTGATCATCCATCTCGGCCTCATCCTGAAGTCCCCAGCATCACAGATGCCAGACTTCAGCCAATTCGATTCACTCCACGTGATATCAAGAAACGACTGAAGGCACTGGATGCTGCAAAGGCTATGGGCCCTGACAATATTCCGGCACTGAAAACCTGTGCTCCAGAACTTGCTGCGCTCCTAGCCAAGCTGTTCCAGTACAGGTACAACACTGGCATCTACCCTGCAATGTGGAAAATTGCCCAGGTATGTCCTGTACACAACAAGCAGGACAAGTCCAACCCGGCCAATTACCACCCCATCAGCTGACTCTCAACATCAGTAAAGTGATGGAAGGTGTCATCAACATTGCCAAAAAGCGGCACTTGCTTAGCAATAACCTGCTCAGTGACGCTCAGTTTGGGTTCTGCCAGGGCCACTCAGCTCCTGACCTCATTACAGCCTTGGTTCAAACATGGACAAAAGAGCTGAACTCAAGAGGTGAGGTGAGAGTGACTGCCCTTGACATCAAGGCAGCATTTGACCGAGTATGGCATCAAGGAGCCCTCACAAAACTGAAGACAATGGGAATCAGGGGGAAAACCCTCTGATGGTTGGAGTCATACCTAGCGTAAAGTAACATGGTTGTGGTTGTTGGAGGTTAATCATCTCAGATCCAGGACATCACTGCAGGTGTTCTCAGCGTAGTGTCCTAGGCCCAATCATCTGCAGCTGCTTCATCAATGACCTTTCTTCAATCATAAGGTCAGAAGTGGGGATGTTCACTGATGATTGCACAATGTTCAGCACCATTCATGACTCCTCAGATACTGAAGCAGTCTGTGTAGAAATGCAGCAAGACCTGGACAATATCCAGGCTTGGGCTGATAAGTGGCAAGTAACATTCGTGCCACACAAGTGCCAGGCAATGACTATCTCCAACAAGAGAGAATCTAACCATCTCCCCTTGACATTCAATGGCATTACAATCACTGAATCCCCGACTATCAACATCCTAGGGGCTACCATCGACCAGAAACTGAACTGGAGTAGCCATATAAATATCGTGACAACAAGAGCAGGTCAGAGGATAGGAATCCTGCTGCGAGTAACTCACCTCCTGACTCCCCAAAGCCTGTCCACCATCTACAAATCACAAGTCAGGAGTGTGATGGAATACTCTCCACTTGCCTCGATGGGTGCAGCTCCAACAACACTCAAGAAGCTCGACACCATCCAGGACAAAGCAATCTACTTGATTGGCACCCCATCTACAAACATTCACTCCCTCCACCACTGACGCACAGTGGCAGCAGTGTGTACCATCTACAAGATGCACCAAAGCTCCTTAGACAGCATCTTCCAAACCCGCGACCTCTACCAACTAGAAGGACAAGAGCAGCAAATACATGGGAACACCACCATCTGCAAGTTCCCCTCCAAGTCACACACCATCCTGACTTGGAACTATATTGCCATTCCTTCACTGTTGCTGGGTCAAAACCCTGGAACTCCCTTCCTAACAGCACTGTGGGTGTACCTGCCCCACATGGACTGCAGCGGTTCAAGAAGGCAGCTCACCACCACCTTCTCAAGGGCAATTAGGGATGGGCAATAAATGCTGGTCTGGCCAGCGACGCCCACAACCCATGGAATGAATTTTTAAAAAACACATCATGTGTGGCCAAGGATGTACATCCTGGCTTATCCCTACAAACTTTTTGAAACCCTGGTTAGGACTTCATGCTGTTTTGCCTCTGAGTGTAAAAGCCTATTGTTTGATTTGCCTCTCCATTCTGCATTCGCTAATGGGATAATTGGAGGTTCAATCTGAGAATTTCCTCGGCCTACTTCTGCCTCATCCTCACTATCCTTTTCCTTCTCCACAGTTACAATTACCTGACATACCTGTACTGGCTTATCCTCCTCCCTGCGGTAATACGGTTTGAACATATTAATGTGACACAACCCGTTCTTCATCCGGTGATCAGGGGTGTCAATCAAGTAATCTACCATACCCACTCTTTTGATCACTCTATATGGGCCACTGAACCATGCTTTCACTGGTTCTCCCGGTGACAGTAACAACACTAATGCCTCATCCCCTGGTTTATGGTAGTTTGTGGTTTTCCCACTGTTTGACAGGTGTGGCATGCCCTGCAAAATTGTCTCACACCCTTTGTAAGATCTGGCCAGTAATGTTTACACCTGTGTGATTTGGTCTTCCGTATTCCCCTATGTTCTGAAAAAGGAATGTCGTTTGCTAACCTTAATAATCCTTGGCGATATTTAGGTGGTACCACTATCTGTACAACAACTGTCCAGTCTTCGTCAGCTAGTCTATGAGACGGTTTCCAGTTCCTCCTCAAAACCCTGTTTGCCATATAATAGCCTTCCGGAACTCCTTTCACCTCAGCTTCTGACAGAGCCGTCTGTGATATTTAGTTGATCTCTGGATCAGCTTGCTGTGCTGCAATGATAGATGATCTGTTAAACAGCTCATTTGGATTATCTAAATCCCCAAATAAGGTTTCAGATGCCTGATTATCTGTTTGTGGTGCCCCTTTTACCTCCAACAATGGATCCTGTTTAGCCATTGCTCGGGTAACTACACACGCAAGAAATATTCCCGGAACTTGCTCCAGTAATTGCTCTGTTTCCTTAATTGCACATGGTTCCTCTGTAACCATAGGAGAAAATGATATTTTTGATCCTGCCAAATCATTTCCTAGGAGTAGATCAATTCCCTTTACTGGAAAACTGTGGACAACACCTACAGTTACTATCCCAGTTATTAATTCACTGTCTAGGCGTACTTTATACAAAGGTATGGGATTACACACCCCGCCAATTCCATTTACTAAAACTTTAGCATTCAAGGCGCTCTCTGGTGGAAACCTCATATCTTTCCCCAGCAAGAGTGTTTGAGTTGCTCCTGTGTCCCTGAGTATAATGATAGGTTTTGCTGCCTCACTTACAGGATACGGAGTTACTCTCCCCTTTAACAAAAAATCATTATAACTCTCAGGTATTTTATTCTTAACCTCTACACTCCTCTTAGTTTTAGTATCTGGTTTCACATTCACAGCTGTTGTTAAAGCTATACCCTGGTCTGCTGTACTCTCAGTCAGTCTTTTCCTCTGCACTAACTCTGTGTACCCCAACAAGTCCTATGGGTTTATCCCGCAATTTCCAGCACTCTGAATGAAGATGATCCGTTTTGTTGCAATGATAACACTTTGGCTTGCGAAGCTTACTTCTACCCTCAGCACCTTCCTTTCTGACCAGAGGAGGTGATCCTGGGGCATTCCCAGCTGTTCCTTCTTGTCCCTGGCTACTTGTGTTCCTTTCACTCTCCCAATTTCTATCTTTCTCGGGTTTATGGGTGTGATGGACAAAATAGGTTGGCTTATTCACAAACTCAAAATCATCAGCAATCTCTGCTGCTTGCCTAGCTTTCAAAACTTTCAGGTTATCTATATGAGTTCTCACTACTGAAGGAATGGCGTTTTTAAACTCTTCTAAGAGAATTCATTCTCGAAGGTTCTCATATGTGGTTTCTGCCTTTAATGTCCGCATCCAACGGTCAAAATTCATTTGCTTCACCCTCTCAAATTCTAAATATGTCTGCCCAGTCAATCTCTGTAAGTTCCCAAACTTCTGAAGGTAAGCTTCAGGGACTAACTCATATGCAGTGAGAATCGCCTTTTTTGCCATCTCATAATCTGCAGAAGCCTCTTCAGAAAGTATGGCATAAGCTTCATGAGCTCTGCCTACCAGCCTGCCCTGCATGAGCAGTGTCCAGCTTTCTTTCGGCTATTTCATTTGTTTGGCTATTTTTTCAAAAGATATGAAAAATGCCTCTATGTCCCTTTCCTTGAACCTAGGAAGAGCCTGTATAAATTTAAACAACTTCTCACTGTGTCTTGATCTCAATTCAGATTCTTCCTGACCCAAATTTTCCCTGGATTTAAGACTACCCCTTTGTCTTAGTTCCATCTCTTTTAACCTAAATTCCCTCTCTTCTCTTTCACTCACTCTCTGAAGTTCAAGTTTTCTAATTTCTAACTGAATCCTAGCCAATACCACTGCATTACTCTCGGACCTACTACCTTCATGTCTTTCGTATTTGCTTTCTTGTTCCTCGTATTGCCCCTCATCTGTATTACCATTGTCATTTTCTTCTACCAATTCCAGATGTTCGGCTATTATTCCAGCGAATTTCAACAATTAACAACTTGCCAACACTTTCAACAGAATCAATCTGATTTTAGAGTTTTTTGAGGGAAAAAAGATTGTCACAGTCTAACTTCCCTTTCTTCAATTTAAATTACCTGAGATCTCTGTCTTGGCTTGACTATTTAGAATTTCGAGAGATAATAATTAAATAGACAAAAATCCTATTTCCCTCAGTTTAAGTGATTGAGAGCTCTTTTTCAGTGCTGACACCACAGCTGTCTGTGTCCTCTGTGTCAGTGTGTTCTGTTAGCACAAACTGTCCTCAACTGCCGGTTCAAAACTGAATTTTAACAAATGTATCGCATCAGGCTGACTCCCAGTGGCTGTTTCCATGGTATCGAGAATGCACCCTTTGAATCGCAGTCTCCAAAAGGCAACGAAAATGTACCTTCCTGTAACTCCTAAGGCTTGCCGGCTCTTAAACCAATACTGATCCCTTGCAAGCCTTAAAGGCAAACTGCATATTCCAAAAAAGCTACAGGACTGTGACATATAGAGTATTTGTTCTACTGTCTTTGAATGAGACTGGCCTTTCAAATGTTCTTAGAATTTTCAGCAGTTTGGCACTGTTGTAAGGGAAAATTTTCATATTCCCTGGTTTGCAGAGAATGGGAAAATCCTCAAGTTTGTTGAATGTTTTGTTTCCCATGACATTGACAGATGCTCCTGTGTCTATGACAACATCCATGTCCAAGCAGCCAGTGATTACAGTCACATATGGCTGTTTGCTGTGTCTGAGACAGAGGACTAAAGTATGTTTTGGGTCATCCGCCACTACGTTAGTTACATTCTCTCGCCTTTTTCTGTGGCACCCCTTTGTAGTTATTAGTCTGAGTAGTTGATTTTGCTGATGAGCGATAAACATAAGCAAAGTGGTTGGGTTTTCTACAAGCTTTACACTGTTTACCAGTAGCAGGACACTCTGTCTGGTGTAGGTAAGCACTGCCACAGTGGAAACATTCTTTAGACAAGCCACAACTCTGTTTGGTGCTTTGCAAGTGGTTTCCTGGCATGTGAGCAATGAATAGTGCTCACAGGACTTGAACTTGGAGTGTGGTATCTACTGTTAGCAGGCTCAACTTCAGTAGCTCTGGACTCTGAGAACAGTAGTCATTTTGCTAACTCCAGCAGCTCTGGCAGTTGTCTATCTTTCTCAAGTGCTTTTCGGCATAGTTGACGAGAGAGACAACCTTTGATTATCTGTGGTTTGATTTCCCATTCGATGTGTTCAACATCGCGGAAGCCACATTTGTTTGCTAGTTGCCTCAATCACATGCAATATTGGTCAATTGTCTTGTTTGCTTCTTGCTTAGTACATCCGAAGACAATAGTTTCATGTATGGTATTTTTCTTAGAGGTTAAGTAGGTTGTCAGCGCATTTTTTACTGAGTTGTAGTCATTTTGCTCAGGCATAAGTATCTCAAAGATATCTTCCAATTCTTCACCTCTGTATTGTAGAAGCAAGGCCTTTTTCTTTTTGTCATCTGTGATTGCAAAACCTGCCATTGCACCTTCGAAACCTCACAGCCACTTTTGCCAACATGGGAATACAGATGATGGCTTTGAATGTACATGAAATGGTGGTTGGTTGGGCATAGACAACACCATATTGAACAGCAATGCAGTGATAATGCATGATCAGGGATGTGGGATCGCGTTCCTTTCAGAGAAAACTTCTCTGCAATGATCCAAGATTAGTTTTTTTTTGATTGGATGGTTATTTTGGAGAGATCAGTGTGTGTGTATGCACTGTACAAGGTTCCTGTGTATGTCTAACATAGTTTCCAACTTAAAATGCTGACTGCAGAAAGGAGACAAAAACCTTTCAAAGGTTTCATACCTGGAAGCAATGTTTCCTGTTTTTCACCATCTGTTTTCTATTTACCTCATTGCCATTGTGGTGTTCTTGGGTTTGAAGTAAGATTAAGCCGAGTTTAGTAAAAGATATGAGCCTGCATGCTGTTAAGAACAATGGATTCTTCTTTATTCTTTTTACTTTCACTTTCCAGCCCCTCTTCTGGCATTTGTGTGTATAGAAGCCTCAAGTGAACAAGATGCACAACGCAATTTTTAGAACGCTACAGAATAGAGTGAGGTAGCGAGGCAGACAGGTTTAGAATGGGAATTCCAGAGCTAAGGGCCTAGGCAGTTCAAGGCACAGTTACCAATGTAGAGGCAAAAGAAATCAAGGCTTTACGAGAAGCCAGATTAGAGGAAAATGGCTTTTTGGAAGGGTTGTAGGACTGGCGGAGGTTACAGACATAGGGAGGGGTGAGGCCATGGAGGGATTTGAACACAAGAATAAGAATTTAAATTTGAGGCATTGCTGCAAATGGAGGTCAATGTAGGTCAACTGTTGGGTGAATGAGTCTTGGTGTGATTCAGAGCTTTAGGTGAGCTGAAGTTTATGGAGGATGGAAGATAGGAAACGGGACAGGTGTGCTTTGGAACAGTTAAGTCTGGAGGTGATAAAATCATAGATGAAGGTTTCACTAGCAGATGGGCTGAGGCAGTTAATGTCTCTGTGTATTTCCTGTGCTCCCTCTCTTCTGTGCAACAAGGCAGGGTGAAAGAATGAAAGAACAAAAGAAAGGAAAAAAAGGAATGATCTTGCATTTATACCTTTCACAAACTCAGGATGTCCCAAAACATAGTACAGACAACGAAGTACTTTTTGGGGATAGTTACTGTTGTAATGTAGGAAACACAGCAGCTAAATTGCGCACATCAAGGGCCCACAACAATGAGATAAATGACCAGAAAATCTGCTTTAGTGATGTTGGTTGAGGGATTAATATTGACAGGATACCAGGGAGAACTCATCTGTTCTTCTTCCAATCATCCACCTGAATAGATGAGGCCTTGGTTCAATGTCTCACTCAAACGATGACGTCTCCCTCAGTACTGCTCGGGAGCGTCAGCTTAGATGATGTGCTCAAGTGTCTGGAGTGGGACTTAAACATACAACCTTCTGAATCAGACATGTTAGAGCTACTACTGAGCCAAGGCTGACACTAAACATCTGACACTAACGGCGAACAACTAATTCATAAAAAATATAATTGGAAGGAGGAAGCACATCAACTTTGGTGTAACCATTTAATGTGCCTAAAGAACCTAATTTCTTAAAGGACTAGGGCCCACAATGCACACATAGCTCTGTAATAATTAGCACTAAAATTACTAAGGCAGATTTTCCTCTTCACAAGCTGATCGTAAGAGCTTGGCAGAGGCAGCCAGCTTCCAGCAAGATCGCACGAAGGCGGGAGCGCAGCGGGGAACTCACCCAATGTGCAACTTTCAAAAATTTCTCCACACTCCTGCCTTCAAAGCCACTTTTGCTGACCTGATAAGATTCTGCCCTAAGTGTTTGAACTACAAAATATTCCAATTCTCAGCACCGATCTTTCACTTTGTAAAAAAATAATCACTCCTTCGGAGAGGGTGCAGAGGAGGTTTGCTAGACTGCACCAAGGATTCAGGACCTCAGTTATATGGAGAGGCTGGAGAAGCAGAGACTGTTCTCCTTATAGCAGAAAAGGAGAAAGAGAGATTTCGTAGAGGTGTTCAAAATTGTGAGACATTTTGATAGAAACAAATAGGGAGAAACTCATTCCACTGACAGGAGGGAAGGCAACCAGAGGAGACAGCTTTAATGTAATTGGCAAAAGAACCAGCGGGGAGATGAGTTGAAAGTCTTTTACAAAGCAAATTGTTCCGATCAAGAATGCAGTGCCTGGAAGGGCAGTGGAAGCAGATTCAGTAGTAACTTTCAACTGGGATAAATGCATGAAGGAGAACACAATTGCAGGGCAGTGGAGAAAGAGCAGGGGAGTGGGACTGATTGGTTAGTTGTATCAAAGAGCTGGCACTAACATGATGGTGTAAGATTCTGTGATGCTTTGATAGTATGATTTTATGATTCTATGCTTCCTGCCTTTCAGCATGTGGGAAGAGTCTGCTTGCACCAAAGGATGTTGGAAAGATTGTAGGTGGTAACGATGCAATTGACGGCACTTGGCCCTGGATCGTATCTCTTTATTTTGGTGGTCGTTATGTGTGTGGAGCTACACTAGTCAATGAACAGTGGCTTGTTTCAGCAGCTCACTGTGTATATGGGTAACTCTTGTTGTGCTTTCTTTTCCACAATTACTTCAGGATTCATTTTATCATTCTCTCATATCCATGGATTCTTGAGGAAACTTATCAAAGGCTTGATGCACAATATCAATGAGAAGGAATTACAGAAAACTTCAAGCACAATAAAGAGAGTAGTAACCACTGGCTTACGAACATAGGTTTAGGAAGAGGCTATTCAGCCCTGTTTCATCATTCAATGCCTGATCTGTACCTTAACTCCAGTCTTAGTTCTGTAATCCTTAATGCCTTTACCTAACAAAAATCTATCAATCTCAGTTTTGAAATTGTAAACTAACCCCAGCCTCCATAGCTTTTAGGGGGAGAGAGTTCTGAATTCCCACTACCCTTTCTGTGAAGAAGTGCTTCCTGATATCACCTCTGAATGTCCTAGCTCTAATTTTAAGGTAATGCCCCTTGTTCTAAACTCCCCCAGCAGGGGAAATAGTTTCCCTCTATCTATCCGATCAAATCCTTTAATCATTTTAAACACCTCGATTAGAACACACCTTAATGTTCTATGCTCAAGGGAATACAATTCAGTCGATGCAACCTGTCCTCATAACTTAACCCTGTTAGTCCTATCTTAAAGAAGGATAATAGGGGGTCCTTTCTGTTTAAAGTGTTCGCACAACCACCCGTCATCTGTGCTTGCAAAAAATATGGATTTGAACATATAGCATGTCCAATAAAGAGGCAATAATCCCCTTCCTTTATTTTTTCTTTCATGGGATGTGGGCACCGCTGACAAGGCCAGACTTTATTGCCCATCCCAAATTGCCCTTGACAAGGTGGTGGTGAGCTGCCTTCTTGAACCGCTGCAGTCCATGTGAGGTAGGTACACCCACAGTGCAGTTAGGAGGGGAGTTCCAGAATTTTGACCCAGCAACAGTGAAGGAACGGCGATATAGTTCCAAGTCAGGATGGTGTGTGGCTTGGAGGGGAACTTGCAGATGGTGGTGTTCCCATACATCTGCTGCCCTTGTCCTTCTAGAAGATAGAGGTTGCGGGTTTGGAAGGTGCCGTCAAAGGAGCCCTGATGAGTTGCTGCAGTGCATCTTGTAGATGGTACACACTGCTGCCAGTATTCTGAATTGCTCCACTGTTTAGCTTCATCTTGGAGTGGATCAGTTTCAAAGGAAGTGACTGCTAATCTGGAGTCGTGCTACAGCAGAAAGCACTGCTGACTGTTCCACGGAAATGAGTGGTACAGATAAGTAAGGAAGGGGACCTAATCTGGCTGGTGTTTGCAAGGCCAGAATGTCCAAGACAATATTTATCCTTCAGCCAACATCACTAAAAGCTATATGCACCTGAGAAGGAAGATGGGACCTTGATATAACATCTCATCTGAAAGATGGCACCTCTGACAGTTCAGCACTGCTGTGGGCAGCAGTCTCACCTTCTGAGTCAATAGTTATTCGTTCAAGCCCCACTCCGGAGATTAAAGCACAAAATCTAGGCCAACACTCCAGTGCTTCATTGCCAGAGGTGTCCTGTTTGTCCTTTCAGGTTGATGTGAAATATCCCAGGGCACTATTTTGAAGAAGAACAGGAGAGTTCTCCCTGGTGTCCTGGCTAATAATTATTCCTCAACCAACATTACTAAAATTATCTGGTCGTTGTCTGCTTGTTGGATGTGAGATCTTGCTGTGTGCATATTAGCTGCTATGTTTCCCTGCACTACAACAGTGAATACACTACAAAAGTAGTTCATTTGCTATAAAGTGCTTTGGGATGTCCTGAGCTTTGATTTGATTCTGCCTTGTACCTGACTGGCATAGTACAGGGGGAGCACTACATTGCTTCTGTCCCAACTTGATAACCTTGCATGTCAGCCTTGGCTCAGTGGTTACACTCTCACATCTAAGTTCGAGGGTTGTGGGTTTAAACCCCAGATGCAAGTTCTTCTTTTCTTTCTGCGTGATTGATTCTTCACACCTCTCTGAAGGGAACAGGATCATTCCCGTCCTGAACTGTACTCCAACAAATATATGCGTCTTTGCAATTAGATTAGAAAAGTACAAGGTGTTTATTAATGAGGGGTCAGTAACAGAGCTTGTTATAATGACAGGTCTCAAGTAAGAGGTTTGAGTGCAGAATTGGTCATGGGAGAGGCCTAAAGAGCAGGAGACATTGTAATAAAGAGTTGACTTGTGATCACTTCCTCATCTCCAGGAGAAACCTCAAACCCTCACACTGGACAGCAGTGCTGGGTCTGTACACACAACTGAATCTTACCTACCCACAGACACAAAGCCAACCGATCGATCGCATCTTGATGAATCCTCATTACAACAAGCGGACTAAAGACAGTGACATCGCCTTGATGCATCTGGAGTCAGCAGTGAATTACACAGGTATATCTGCTGCATTTCAACCATTCTACCTCCTCTCAGTCACAGGTGACAGAACATTTACTTGGAATGGTGTGGAGGGCAATTAGTTTTGCATGGATTCTGCTCTTTAACTTATTCATTCATGAGATGTGCGAGTTACTGGCAAGACCAGCATTTATTGCCCATTGCTAATTGCACTTGAGAAGATGCTGGAGACCTGCCTTCTTGAATACAACTGAGTGGCTTGCTAGGCCATTTCAGAGGGTGGTTAAGAGTCAATCACCTTGTTGTGGGTCACCTGTAGGCCAGACCAGAGAAGGATGACAGATTTCCTTCCCTAAAGGGCATTAGTGAACAACAAAACTCCAATAGTTACATGGTCAGCATTATGGATGCAAGCTTTTTCATTTCAGAACTTTTTAATTAACTTTATTTAAATTTCCCAGCTACCACAGTGAGATTTGAACTCATATCCCCAGATCATTAGCTTAGCCCGCCTGACTATTAGCCCAGTAACACAACCATAATGGTGCAGTGCTCAGCGACCTGATTGGACCCCTGAATAGAGCAATACAGAGAATACACTATGTTACTGCTGTCCCAATTCAATAACCTGACATGTCTGCCTTGGCTCAGCATTTGCATTCTCACCTCAGAGGTAGCAGGTCATTGGATCAAACCCCAAGCATCTATCACTCCCAGTGCAGTACTGAGAGAGTGCTGCACTGTTGTAGATGCAACTTCAGGATGGAACATTGTACCAAGACCCTGTCTGCCCACTCTGGTGGAGATAAAAAAATATTCCACTATTATTTCGAAGATAAAAAGTGATGTTCTCCCTGATGTCTTGAGCTAATATTTATTCAACAATCAATACTATCAAAACATATTAACTGGTCCATAGACTACAGCACAGACTTGAAAACTTGTTTGTCACCAAGTTAGAGGGATGGTGCAGAATATAATTCAAGCAACAACAAAAAATACATATGCTAGTTGAAGAAATGTCAGAGGTTCCTTGGAGATGTGGTGACTGTCGAATTAGACAGTAGCAACTGACTGCATTAGCAATTAGCACGTCCGCTGTCACAACATGTAGTGCAACTGTCTGTACAAGAGTAGTTTAGAAAATTTCGACACTCAGTTCAGCTTCTCACAACTGTTAAGGAGTCATTCTGACTCCTCGCTGTTGCTCAATTAATCAAGTGCTGGCAAATGTGCCACATCAGTTTGGGAGAGCAGTGTATGGTTGCTAACAGGTTGTGCGTGTTTATTTTTCAGAGTTTGTCCAACCCGTCTGCCTCCCAGACAGAAAGCAACAGTTCTTGCCGGGAATGAGATGCTACATTGCTGGTTGGGGTGCACTGGTAGAAAATGGTAAGCTCGGCAGGACTTGCTAACAGTGCGAAGCAGAGTGGGTGCCTGGGCAGAGAGGCCTAAGTTGGGAGTTTACCATTGAGGAATACTAATTTCTAGTTTAGCATTGCCAACTCTTTGGAATTGTGTAAGTTCCGGGAATTAAAGACTAATTTCCAGGACACAGCTGCAAGCAACACCCTGGAGAAAAAAAAAATCATTGGAACATTAAAAAATTAGATTTTTTAAATCTTCTTTGAACACTTTAATTTACAAGTTACAAAAACATCAGACATGGGGGAAAAAGTCTGTTTGACCAACAATCATGCAATGGGGAGAGGAAGAGTCTGTTCACTTTCCGATTGGTGTGGGAAAATGATGCATTGTGAGGATGGATATGTCTGGCAACCAATGACAGGTGTGTGGGGGCAGGGCAGAAGTAGACAGCAGGTCATGTGATCAAACCTCTAGGCCTATGTCCAAACAGAGTTGGCAACCCTACTCCAATTGGATGCCTTCCTGGAGGTTTCATCACATGACCTCCTTCCTCCAGCCTCCCCTCCGAGTCAAATAACCACTTTCCCCTCATCGCCAGTACTTTTAGAACTAATAAACTAGAACACGAAGAAAAAGAAAAAATATACACTTGTTTTTTCAACGCCCCTATGATTTCTCACCCAGTTTTTCTCGCAGCCGGGTCTAGAAGACTCCAGGACGATCCTGGAGGGTTGGCAACACAATTGTGGATCCATTCCTGCCTCCTTAACATAAGAACATAAGAAATAGGAGCAGGAGAAGGTCATTTGACCCCTCGAGCTTGCTGTGCCATTCAATAAGATCATGGCTGATCTAATCTGATTAGAATTAACTCCACTTTCCTGCCTGGCCCTCATAACACTTGACTCCCTTGTAGATCAAAATCTGTCTAACTCAGCCTTGAATATATTCAATGACCCAGCCTTCACTGCTCTCTGGGGTACAGAATTCCAAATATTAACCACCCTGTGATAGAAGAACTTCCTCCTCATCTCCATCTTAAAAAGGAGAACCTTTATTCTGAAACTCTACCCTCTAGTTCTAGATTCCCCCCTGAGGGGAAACATCCTCTCAATAACTACTCTGTCAAACACCCTCAGGATCTTATGTTTCAATAAGATCACCTCTCATTCTTCTAAACTCCAATGCGTATAGGCCCAACCTGCTCAAACTTTCCTCATAAGACAACCCCTTCATTCCAGCAATCAACCTAGTGAACCTTCTCTGAGCTGCCTCCAATGAAAGTATATCCCTCCTTAAGTAAGGAGAGCAAAACTGTACACAGTAGTCTAGGTGCTGTCTCACCAATGCCCTGTACAGTTGTAGCATCTCTGTAATCTCCTCCAGCCCCACAACCTTCCAAGTTATAATTCTACTTCTAGCCTATTGAACATCCCTGATTTGTTTCCACTCTACCATTGGTGACCATGCTTTCAGCTGCCTAGGTCCTAAGCTCTGGAATTGCCTCCTCCCCGCCTCTGTACCTCGCTTTCCTCCTTTAATAATGCCCCCTAAAACCTAACATTTTAGCCAAACCTTTGTCCATCCGCAATAATATTGCCTTATGTGGCTCTATTTTGCTTTATAATGCTCCTGTAAAGCCCCTTGGGATGTGTTATTATGTTAAAGGTGCTATGTAAATGCAAGTAGTTGTTATTTTTTAATTTTCCAACTTGTTTTCTCCCTTTGCATCCTTGCGCTGGTCAAAGGGATCACTCCAATACCTCTAACACCTCACCCAAAATGCCTTTCTTGATCTGTGAACTTAGACAGAAAGTTTCTGCAAACTATTTGGCAGTGGGAGCCATCATAGCGAGTCCAAATTCTGTCTTCATGTGATATTTAACTCTGTCCATTTCCCACAGGATTACTGGATAATGATCAGGAGCAGAAACCTCTTCTAATTTTCTTTTAAAACTTTAAATAGTCCAGAGGCACTGTGGACATAGCCACTGCTGCCCTAGCTGTAGGGTTCCTAATGGTGTGAGAGGTAGGAAATCAAAAGTCTGTTAGCTTTACATTAGCTGTTGGTAAATTACTGCAGTCTATCACATTGGACAAAATTATTCAGCATTTAAATAATCAGGTTAATCAGGCTAGTTTGATCATGTTTGTCAATCTTCTAGAAGTCTTTTAAAAAATAATGACGATAACTGATTAAGAAAATGCTGTGGATGTGATTTATATGGATCTTCAATTTAATATAGTATCAAATAAAAAACTTATAGCCAAGATCTAAGGATACATGGAATTAAGGAAAGGTCATATGGAATGGGAATACAACCAGACTAGAAACATGTGGTGAGTGAGATTTATACTGGGATAATTCTTATTGACTATATGTATACATGATCTGCATTTAAGAAGTGAAGGACTAATATCAAGGATTTGCTGATGACTCCAAATTGGAGGAGTAGTAAATTGTAATGAGGAGTATAAGAACCTGCAGAGGGACATTGATAAGCGAACAGGGTGGGCAGGTAGATGGCAGATGCTGTTCAGCATAAACATATGTGATGTAATAGATTTTAGAATTCACAATAGGATAAGGAAATACACCTAAATGGCAAGATTTTAAATGGAGTAGAGGAGCAGGTATACAAGTCATTAAAGGCAATAGATTATTTCCACTGGCTCTTACACCTCTCAGTTATATTGGGATACATATTTCTATATTTAAGGCAAATATAGATATTAACTATGCATTTTTTTTATTCTTTCATGGGATGTGAGCATCACTGGCAAGGCCAACATTTGTTGTCATCCCTAATTGCCCTTAAGAAGGTGGTGTTGCCACCTTCTTGAACCGCTGCAGACCATCTGGTGTAGATATACCCAAAGTGCTATTAGGAAGGGAGTTTCAGGCTTTTGACAGTAAAGGAATGGCGATATAGTTCCAAGTTAGGATGATGTGTGACATGGAGAGGAACTTGTAGATGGTGGTGTTCCCATGCTTCTACTTCCCTTGTTCTTCTAGGTGCTAGATGTCGCAGGTTTACAGGAGGCTTGGCGAGTTGTTGCAGTGCATCTTATAGATTGTACACACTGCTGCCACTCTGTACCAGTGGTAAAAGAGTGAATGTTTAGCTTGGTGGGTAGGGTATCGATCAACAGGTTGCTTTTTCCTGGATGGTGTCAAGCTTCTTGAGTGTTGTTGGAACTGCACTCATCCAGGCAAGTGGAGAGTATTCCATCAAACTCCTGACTTGTGCCTTGTAGATGGTGGTCAGGCTTTGGGGAGTCAGGAGGTGCATTACTTGCTGCAGAATTCCCAGCCTCTGAGCTGCTTTGGAGCCACAGTATTATATGGCTAGTCCAGTTCAGTTTCTAGTCAATGGTGATCCCCAGGATGTTGATGATTGGGGTTTCAGCGATGGCAATGCTGTTGAATGTCAAGGGAAGATGGTTAGATTCTCTCTTGTTGGAGGTGGTCATTACCTGGCACTTGTGTGGCGCAAATATTACTTGCCACTTATCAGCCCAAGCCTGAAAGTTGTTCAGGTCTTGCTGCATATAAGCATGGGTTGTTTCAGTGTCTGAGCAGTTGCGATCATTGTTCATTCATTAGCGAACATCCCAACTTCTGACCTTATGATGGAGGGAAAGTCATTGATGAAGCAGCTGAAGCTGTTTGGGCCTCGGACATTACCCTGAGGAACTGCTGCACTGATGTCCTGGGGCTGAGATGATTGACCTCCAACAAACACAACCATCTTCCTTTGAGCTAGGTCTGACTCCAACCAGTCGAGAGTTTTCCCCCGATTCCCATTGACTTCAATTTTGCTAGGGCTCCTTGATGCCATGCTCAGTCAAATGCTACCTTGATATCAAGGGCAGTCACTCTCACCTCACCTCTTGACTTCAGCTGTTTTGTCCATGTTTGGACCAATGCTGTAATGAGGTCAGGAGCTGAGAGGCCCTGGTGGAACCCAAACTGAGGATCGGTATGCAGGTCAATGCTGAGTAAGTGACGCTTGATAGCACTGACAATGACGTCTTCCATCACTTTGCTGATGATCGAGAGTAGACTGATTGGGGCAGTAATAGGCCAGATTGCATTTGTCCTGCTTTTTGTGGACATTTATATGCAAATTCTTTCTTTCAGAGGCACTAAATTTTACATATATATATATATGCTAGTTGCTGTTGAAAGGGCAAAAATATTAAACTATTGCAACAATAATTAAAGGGGAACTTAGAAAATCTCTGTGCAGGAGGTGGTTAAAATATGGAATTCGCTTCCACAAATTATTGTTAAGGCAGCACCCATAATGCTCTTAAAAGAAATTGGATAAATGTTTGAAGTAGAGGAACATTAAAAGCTATAAGAAGTACTCAGGAGAGAAAATTAGACTAGATGGATGCTATGGAGGGAAGCACTTGATGAGCCATAGGGCTTGTTCCTGTGCTATAACATGTCGTGATTCTATAAATTGAGGGAGACTTTTGATTGCTTTCCCTCCCCAACCCCATTATTTGCATTTGATCTTTCTCTCACCCTTTCCACCCAGGGCCACCAGCAAGTGTCCTGCAAGAGGCAGCGATCCCTCTCGTATCCAATGAAAAGTGTCAGCAGCAGTTGCCACAGTATAACATTACAGGAAATATGATGTGCGCTGGTTATGAAGAAGGAGGCGTGGACACGTGCCAGGTAAAACTCTTGTACCAACAGCACAAATACAAAAGAAGATTATTCCAAAATATCAGGTGTAACAATTACCAGTTCAGTTGAGTATGTCCTCAAAGTATATCTACTGTAATGTGGTACAGTGTTTTCAACCAAATTACCCCTGGTTCAAACCTGCTCAAATGCAAAACAATTCCTACATCTGCATCCTACTCGAAAACAAGTCCTTGTTTACAAATTCCTCATGGTCATACTCGACCCTACCTCTCCAACCTTACATACCAGCTTCACTTCTTAATCTTCTGGCTCAGTTGGCAACAATCTTGGCTCAAAGTCAGCAGGTTCAAGGGCTTCAGCACATAATCTGGTCTGGCACCAGTACCGAGGTAGTGCTACACTGTCAGAGATTCGGCTCCTTGAATAAGATGTCAAACTGAGTCCTTCAAGTAGACATTAAAGATCTGCTTTCTATAGTCAAAGAGGAGAAAACTTTCACACTATTCTGGTCAACATGCCTCCTGCTACCAAAACACCACCAAAAACAGATTGACAATTGCTGTTCTAGCTGTTTGAAAAATGGCTACCAATTTTGCCAACATAACTCATTTCAAAAATAATTCATTGAGATATGTAACAAGGCAATATATAAATGTATTTTTGTTAAATCTTTATTGTTTCTATTTAGGGAGATTCTGGAGGCCCTCTCGTATGTAAACAAGACAGTCAGTGGTTTCTGGCTGGAGTGACTTCATTCGGACATGGATGTGGGCTTCCTAACAGTGCGGGGGTTTATGTGCGTGTTACAGAATTTGTGGATTGGATACAAGAGTTTCTTATTTACGCCACTCTTTGAAAGTAGTGGCTGAGTTTAGAGTTTGCTTTAACACCAAAGGGTTTAATTTTCTCTGGTAGAACATTGGTGAATGCAGTCAGATAAACTTCTCCTGTGTGCTATTTTGCTACAGTTCTTGAACCTGTTTCTTTCACATGAGTTAAAATAATGCACAAGTAACATTTGCGCCATACAAGGGTCAGGCAACGACCATCTCCAACAAGAGCGAATCTAATCATTTCTCCTTGACATTCAATGTCATTACCATCGCTGAATCCTCCACCATCAACATCCTTGAAGTTACTATTCGACAGAAATTTACCCAGCTAAATGCTGCAGCTACAAGAGCAGATCAGAGTCTGGGAATTCTACAGTGAGTAACTCACCTCCTGACTCCCCGAAGTCTGCACCATCTACAGGCACAAGTCAGGGGTGTGATAGAAGACTCTCCACTTGCCTGGATGAGTGTAGCTCCAACAACACTCAAAAAGCGTGATACCATTTAGGACAAAGCAGCCTGCTTGACCAGCACCCCACCCACCACCTTAAACATTCACTCCCTCCACCACCAACGCACAGTGGCAGCAGTGTGTACCATCTACAGGAGGCATTGCAGCAACTCCTCAAGGCTCCTTCAACAACACCTTCCACACCCGTGACCTCTACTACCTAGAAGGACAAGGGCAGCAGAAGCATGGGAAAATCATCACCTGCAAGTTCTCATCCAAATTACACAGCATCCTGACTTGGAACTGTATCTCCACTCCTTCACTGTTGCTAGGTCATAAACCTGGAACTCCCTCCCTAACGGCACTGAGGGTGTACCTATGTCACATGGACTGCAGCAGTCCAAGAAGGCAACTCACCACCACCTTGTCAAGGGCAATTAGAGATGGGCAATAAATGTTGGCCTAGCCAGCAACGCCCACATCCCACAAATGAATTTAAAAAAAGAAATTTTATATGAATATGCTAAAACAGAACATTACCAGTGGAAATCAAACCTCTCAGTGTTGGACACACAGCAGGTATTTCAAAAGATCTGTTTAATGGAATCTATGTTGACATTAATTGTTATTAAATTACTGAATTTTATAATTTAATGGGACATTAAAGAATTGTGTTCATACAAATTGCTGCTTAATGAAAATTTTACCAAAGGAAAAATCTGTACAGTGCATTGAAGATGTGACTACTGCTCCCATGTCATGACCTCCTCCAATAGCCTCTCCTCCACTGTCCAGCTCAGATGTTGGCCTTACTTGGCTCTACTCTTACTCTGATCATAGCTAGAGAGTCTCTGGTAATGGCTTCTCATCCAGTCGTCACACTGTTACTTCTGCAATCTTACAAGGATCTATTCTTGGCCACCAATTCTCTTCCTCATCTAGAAGCTGCCCCTGAGCGATATCATCCACAGTCCTGAGGGCACCTTCTGCATGTGCACTAGCAATAGCCAGTTCTGTCTGTCCACTGCCTCTCTTGACCCTCCACTATTAGTCTTGTCTATAGTCTCTTAGCCTTGACTGACATCTAGACCTCCAAGTAAACATTGGATCCAACATAGGAACATAGAAGCAGGAGTAGGCCATTCAGCCCTTCGAGCTTGCTCCACCATTCTGGATCATGGCTGATGCACTAAATGAATACTTTGCATCTGTCTTTACCAAGGAAAAAGATACTGCGCAGGTTTGGGCAAATTCGGGTTAATTAAGGAAAGCCAGCACAGACTTGTGAAGGGCAACTCATTTAACTAACTTGCAGGAGTTTTTTGATGGGATAACAGAGAAGGCTAATCAGGGTGATGTTGTTAATGTGGCATGCAAGGACTTCCAAAAAGCATTTGATAAAGTGCTACACAACAGATTTGTGAAAAAAGTTATAGCTCATGGAATAAAAGGGACGGTAGAAACATGGATACAAAATTAGCTGAGTGACAGAAAACAGAGAATAGTTGTTAATGGATGTTTTTCAGGCTGGAGGAAGGTTTGTAGTGGAGTTCTCCAAGGGTCAGTGTTAGGACCCTTGCTATTCCTGATATATATTAATGACCTAGATCTTGGCGTACAGGGAACAATTTCAAAATTTGTGGATGATACGAAACTTGGAAACATTGTGAACTCTGAGGAGGATAGTATAGAACTTCTAAAGGACATAGACAAGTTGGTGGATTGGGCAGACAAGTGGCAAATGAAATTTAATGCAGAGAAGTGTGAAGTGATACATTTTCGTAGGAAGGACGCGAATAGACAATATAAAATAAAGGGTGCAATTCCAAAGGGGGTGCAGGAGCAGAGGGACCTGGGTCTATATGTGCATAAGTCATTGCAGGTGGTAGGACAGGTTGAGAGAGTGGTTAATAGAGCATACAGATCCTAGGCTTCATTAATAGGGGTAAAGATTACAAAAGCAAGGAAGTTATGTTAAACTTGTATGGAAATAGGTCTTTTTGGAGAGCCAGCACAGACACGACGGACTGAATGGCCTCCTTCTGTGCTGTAAAAATTCAGTGATTCTGTGAAATGTGCAGGCAGAGAGGGAATAGGTGACTGCCAGAAGCACAAGGAGGACCAGGCAGGCAGGGCAGGGATCCCATGAGTGCATCTCGCTCTCCAATTAGTATTCAGTTCTGAATACTGGTGAGAATGACGGTTCCTCTGGGGAGTGCAGAACAGCCAAGTCCATGGCACCATGGGTCGCTCAGCTGCACAGGAAGGGTGTAAGAATAGTGGAAGAGCAATAGTGGTCTAGGATTAGACGGTGAGGGGAACAGACAGGCGCTTCTGCAGCCAGAGACGTGACTCCAGAGTTATATGCTGGCCTTTCTGGAGCCAGGGTCAAGGAAGTCACCGAGCGGCAGCAGGACATTCTGAGAGGGGAAGGTGAACATAGTATCAATGACATAGGCAGAGAGAGGGATGAGGTACTGAAGGCAGAGTTTAGGGAGATAGAAGTAGGACCTCAAAGGTTGTAATGTCCGTATTACTCCTAGTGCCATGTGCTAGTGAGCACAGAAATAGGAAAATAGAGCTGTTGAATATGTGGCTGGAGAGATGGTGCAGGAGTGGGAGCTTTAGATTCCTGAGGCATTGGGGCCATATCGGAGGGAGGTGGGACCTGTACAAGCCGGATGGGTTGAACCTCAACAGGGCTGGGACCAATATCCTTGCAGGGGGTTTTGCTAGTGTTATTGGGGAGGGTTTAAACTAGCTTGGCAGCAAGATGAGAACCTGAGAGTAGATTCAGATGGGATAGAAGAAATGTTGGAAATGGAAGTCAGAAAGTTAATAAGCATGTTTGGAAGGCAGAGGAAACAAAGGCTAGAAAATAGACAATAAGGGAGTTTGGAACAAATATCACAGTAGAAGACATAAGCTTCATACCAGAAACAGACGATAACCTAGGGGCTAAAAAAAGTGAGGAAATTAAGGAAATTAATATCAGCAGAGAAACTTAAGGGGATTGAAATCCAACAAATCCCTGGGACCCGATAGCCACATTATACCCTAGGGTTCTAAAAGGAACTGATGCAGAGATAGTGGATGCTTAGCTATGATTTCCCAAAATTCCTTAGATCAGGGTACGGTCCCATCAGATTGGAAGTTGGCAAATGTTACACCGCTTTTCAAGAAAGGAGGGAGAGAGAAAACATTGGCACTATAGGCCAGTTAGCCTAACATAAATTGTTGGGGAAATGCTGGAAACTATTATTAAGGAAGTCTTAACAATGCACTTAGAAAAGGACTGTATGATTAGAACAAGTCAATATGGTTTCACTAAAGGGAAATCCAGTTTGACAAATTTATTAGAGTTTTTTGAGGACGTAATTAGTAGGGTAGATAAAGGGGGACCAATAGATGTTGTATACCTATATTTCCAAAAGCCATTCGATAAGGTGTCACACAAAAGGTTAATAGGCAAGATAAGAGCTCATGGAGTTGAAGGTAATATATTAGCATGAATAGTGGATTGGTTAATGGACATGAAGCAAAGAGTGGGCATAAATGGAGCATTTTCAAGTTGGCAGGCAGTGAATAGTGGACTGTTGCAAAGATCAGTGCTGGGGTCTCAGCTACCTACAATCTATGTCAGTGACTTAGATGAAGAGGCAGAGAGTAATGTATTTATGTTTGCTGATGATACAAAGGTAGGTGGAAAGTGTCATGTGTTCTTTGTGTTACCTTAAGCAACACAAGGTTTATTAACAGCTAAACTAGTAGACACAATATAGAGCAAACTATGTACAGAACCTTTGTCTAGTGTGTTACAGTTGCAGAGTGGCTATGACTTCTAGCCACATGACTACATCCTGGTACTTAGCTCATTAGCATACTGAGTTCTTAAAGGGACATCATTCTTAAGGCGATCATGCAACAGAAAGATAAGCTGTGGGGAGGACATGAAGAGGCTGCAAAGAGATATAGACAGGTTAACGGAGTGGGCAACAAGATGGCAGATGGAGTATAATGTAGGGAAGTGTGAAGTTCTTCACTTTAGCCATCATAGAAAAGCAGAATTTTTTAAAAAAGTTGTAAAACTTGTAAGTGTTGCTGTTCAAAGAGACTTGGGTGTGCTCATACAAGGAACGCAAAAAGTTAGCATGCAGGTACAGCAAGCAATTAGGAAGGCAAATGGCATGTTGGCCTTTATTGCAAGGGGATTGGAGTACAGGAATAAAGAAGTCTTGATACAATTGTACAGGGTTTTGGTGAGACCACATTGGGAGTACTGTGTGCAGTTTTGGTCTCCACATTTAAGAAAGGATATATGTGCATTGGAGGCAGTACAGCGAAGGTTCACTATATTAGTCCCTGGGATGAAGGGGTTGTCCTATGATGAGAGGCTGAGTAAATTCAGACTATATTCTCTGGCGTTTAGAAGAACGAAAGGCGATCTCATTGAAACATACAAGGTTCTGAAGGGACTAGATAGGGTCGACACTGAGAGATTGTTTCCGCTGGTCAGGGAACCTAAAACATGAAGGCACAGTCTAAGGATAAGGGGATGATCATTTAGGACTGAGTTGAGAAGAAATTACTTCACTCAAAGGGTTATGAATCTTTGGAATTCTCTACCCCAGAGGGTTTGTATGCTCCACTGTTGATTCAGGCTGGGATAGACAGATTTTTGGTCTCTTAGGGAATCAAATGTAATATTTCCAAGTTCATGGATGACACAAAACTAAGTGAGAATGTGTGTTAGTAGGAAAATGCAAAGCGGCTTCAAGGGGATTTGGACAGGCTAAGTGAATGGGCAAGAACATGGCAGATGGAATATAATGTGGAAAAATGTGAGGTTATCCACTTTGGTAGGAGGCATAGATGTGCGGAGTATTTCTTAAATGGTAAGATTAGAAAGTGTAGATCTACAAAGGGACCTAGGTATCCTCATCAATAAGTCACTGAAAGCTAACAAAGAGGTGCAGCAAGCAATTAGGAAGGCTAATGGTATGTTAGCCTTTATCACAAGAGGATTTGAGTACAGGAGTCGTGAAGTCTTGCTTCAATTGTATAGAACCTTGGTTAGACCGCACCTGGAGTACTGTGTGCAGTTTTGGTCCCCTTACCTTAGGAAGGATATTATTGCCTTAGAGGGAGTGCAATGAAGGTTCACCAGACTTGTTCCCGGGATGGCAGGACTGTCCTATAAAGAGAGATTGGAGAAAGTGGGCCTATATTCTCTAGAGTTTCGAAGAATGAGAGGTGATCTCTTTGAAACCTATAAAATACTGAAAGGGTTGGGCATGGTAGATGCAGGTAAGATGTTTCCCCTGGTTAGGGAGTCTAGAAGCAGGGGACACAATATCAAAATAAGGGGAAGCCACTTAGGACCGAGATGAGGAGAAATTTCTTTACTCAGAGGGTTGTGAATCTTTGGAATTCTCTACCCCAGAGGGCTGTGGAAGCTCAGTCATTGAGTATGTTTAAAGCAGAGATTGACAGATCTCTAAATACCAATGACATAAAGGGATATGGGGATAGTGTGGGAAAAAGGCATTAAAGTGGATGATCAATTATGATCATATTGAATGGTGGAGCATCCTCGATGGGCTGGATGGCCTACTCCTGCTCCTATGTTCCTATCAAGGGATATGGTGAGCAGGAGGGGAATGCGGACTTGAAGGCTAAGAACAGCCATGATCATATTGAATGGCAGAGCAGGCTCAATGGGCCATATGGTCTATTCCTGCTCCTATTCTTGTGTTCTTGGCAGTGCTCAAAGGTATATACTACAATGCTAGAAATCTTGAGAATGAGACAGATGAGCTGAGAGCGCAGATTGACACATAGGGATATGATATTATAGCTATGACTGAGATATGGATGAAAGAAGTGCAAGAATGGCAACTCAACATTCCTGGTTATGGGGTTTTCAGATATGATAGGGGGATTAAAAAAAGGAGGAGGGGCACAATATTGATTAAAGAAACAATTATAAACGTGAGAAGGGATGCCATGGTAGAAGGATCATCAAATGAGGAAACACGAATTGAACTAAAGAACAAAAAAGAGGCAATCACACTACTGGGAGTGTACTATGGACCCCCAAATAGTCAGAGGGAGATAGAAGAGCAAATACGTAGGCAAATCTCAGGGAAGTGCAAAAACAATAGGGAATTAATAGCGGGAGATTTCAACTACCCTAATATTAACTGGGATAGAATTAGTAAGAAAGGCACATAGGGAGCATAATTCTTAAAATGCATTTAGGAGAACATGTTACACAATATGTAACAAGCCCAAAAAGAGAGGGGGCGGTTCTAGACATAGTTTTAGTGAATGAAGCTGGGCAGGAAGAAGTGGTATCAGTTGGGTAGAAGTGACCATAATTCAGCTAGATTTAAGACAGTAATGGAAAAAGGAAAAGATAGACCAGGATTTAAAATTCTCAATTGGGGATAAGATAATTTTACTAAGCTGAGATGTGATTTAACTATAGTGGACTGAAAACAGCTACTTGAAGGTAAATCAGTGCCAGATCAGTGGGAGGCATTCAATAGAAAAGATTGTGAGAATTCAGAGCAAGCCAGTTCCCTTAAAGAAAATGGGTGGGGCTAACAAATCCAGAGCTCCCTGGATGTCAAGGGGCTTAAAGGAGAGGATAAAGAGAAAAAAGGGAGGCTTATAACAGATACCGAGGGCAGAAAACCTAAAGGAATATAAAAAGTGTAGAGGTGAAATTAGAAAAGAAATTAGGAAAGCATGGAGAGGACATGAAAAAATGTTGTAAAGTAAAATAAAGAAAGACCCAAAGATTGTTCATAAATACATAAAGAGAAAGAGGATAACTAAAGAGCGAATAGGGCCTATTAGGGTAAGCTATATGTGGAGTTGGAGGACGTTGGTGATGAATACTTTGCATCTGTTTTTACAAAAGAGAGGGATGATACAGACATTGCAATCGGAGGAGGAGTGTGAAATACTTGATGAAATTAACATAGTGAGTGTAGAGGTATTAAGGACTCAGCATTTTTGAAAGTGGATAAATCCCCAGGCCCAGACGAAATGTATCCTAGGCTGTGAAGGGAAACAAGAGAAGAAATAGCGGAGTCTCTAACCATAATTTTCCAATCCGGTCTGGCTATGGGTGTGGTGCCAGAGGCCTGGAGGACAGCTAACATTGTACCAATGTTTAAAAAGGGAGAAAGGGATAGATCAAGTAATTACAGGCCAGTCAGCCTAACCTCAGCGGTGGGAAAATTATTGGAAAACATTTTGAGGGACAGGATAAATCTTCCTGTAGAAAGACATGAATTAAACAAAGAGAGTCAACATGAATTTGTTAAGGGAAGGTTGACTAACATGATTGAATTTTTTGAGGAGATAACAAGGAGGTTTGATGAGGGTAGTGCATTTGATGTAGTCTATATGATTTTAGCAAGGCTTAAATAAGCACCTCCACCCCCTTCATGGCAGAATTGTCACAAAAGTAAAAGTCCATGGGATTTAAGGCAAAGTGGAAAGTTAGATCCAAAATTGGCTCGATTTAACACAGAGAAGTGTGAAGTGATTCATTTTGGTAGAAAGAATAAATGGAGGCAATATTAAATAAAGGGTACAATTCTATAGGCGATACAGAATCAAAGAGACTTAGGGTATATGTCCTCAAATCATTGAATGTAGCAGGGCAGGTTTAGAAAGCATTTAATAAAGCATATGGGATCCTGGGCTTTATAAATATGGGCATAGAGTACATAAGCAAGGAAGTTATGATGAAATAAAAACCAAAAGTGCTGGAAATACTGAGCAGGTCTGGCAGCATCTGGGGAGAGAGAAGCAGAGTTAATGTTTCAAGTCGATGACCTTTTATCAGAACTTGCAAAGGTTAGAAATGTAATAGGTTTTGAGCAAGTGAAAGGGGGGAAGGGGAAGAAGAATGAAAAGGAAGGTCTGTGATAGGGCAGAGGACAGGAGAAATTAAATGTCAAAGATGTCATGGAACATAAGGCAAAGGAATTGGCAATAATTGGGTGGCGCAGTGGTTAGCACCACAGCCTCACAGCTCCAGTGACCCGGGGTCAATTCTGGGTACTACCTGTGTGCAGTTTTCAAGTTCTCCCTGTCACCGCGTGGGTTTTCGCTGGGTGCTCCGGTTTCCTCCCACAGCCAGAGACTTGCAGGTTGATAGGTAAATTGGCCATTATAAATTGCCCCTAGTATAAGTAGGTGGTAGGGGAATTGAGGGAATGTCGGGATGTGAGAGGGTAATGGGATTAATGTAAGATTAGTATAAATGGGTGGTTGATGGTCGGGACAGACTCAGTGGGCCGAAGGGCCTGTTTCAGTGCTGTATCTCTAAATAATTGTAGTAAAAGACAAAGCATTTGTCCAGAAAAAGTGTTACTGACTGAATAAAAGCAAAATAATAAAACAAACAAGTTTAAGACCAATACATGGTAAAAACAAAGTGGCAGTCATGGTCTGAAATTATTAAACTGCATGTTGAGTCCGGAAGGCCTTAAACTGCCTCATCAGAAGATGAGGTGCTGTTCCTCGAACTTGCATAGAGCTTCAGTGGAATAGTGCAGCAGGCCCAGGACAGAAATGTGGGCGTGAGAACAGGTGGTGAATTAAAATGGCAAGCAACCGGAAGCTTGTGGACTGAGTGGAGGTGCTCCGCAAAGCAGTCACCCAATCTCAGTTTGGTCTCCCTAATCTAGAGACTGCATTGTGAGCAGCGAATACAGAATATTAAATTGAAAGAAGTACAAGTAAATCATTGCTTCATCTTGAAGGCGTTGGGTGGAGAGGAGGTAAATGTGCCGTGGAAAGGGGTTGAGGTGCCGGGGGGCGATGTAGGAGTGGACCAGGGTGTCACATAGGGAAAAGTCCCTTTAGAATGTTGATGGGGAGGGGAGAGAAAGATGTGTTTGGTGGTGGCATCATGCTTGACATGGCGGAGGATGATCCTTTGGATGTGAAGGGTGGAAAGTAAGGACAAGGGGAACCCTATCCCAGTTCTGACAGGGAGGGGAAGGGGTGAGAGCAGATGTGCGGAAAATGGGTTGGACACAGTCATAGTCCCTATTAACCACAGTGGGGTGAATCCTCAGTTGTGGGAAAAGGAAGACATGTCAGAAGCACTGTTGTGGAAGGTTGCATCATCAGAACAGATGCGACAGAGAAACGGGAGAATGGAAGGAAGTGCATTCAAGGTAGCTGTGGGAGTCGGTGGACTTATAATGAATATTAGCAGATAGCCTATCCCCAGAAATGGAGACAGAGAAGTCAAAGAAAGGAAGGGAAGTGTCAGAATTGGACCATGTAAAGGTAAGACAAGGGTGGAAATTGGAAGCAAAATTGATGAAGCTTTCCAGTTCTGGGCGAGAGCAGGAAACGGCACCGATACAGTCATCAATAAGAGTTGCTGGAGGGGGCCTGAGTAGGACTGGAACAGGGAATGTTTGACATACCCCACAAAAAGGCAGACTGTTATGATGAACCTTTATAAACCACTAGTTTGGCCTCAACTTGTGTATTGTATCCAATTCTAGGCACCACACTTTAGGAAGGATGTGAAGGTATTGGAGAGGGTGCAGAAAAGATTCACGAAAATAGCTGCAGGGATGAGAAACCTCAGTTATGTGGATAGATTGTAGAAGCTGGGGTTGTTCTCCTTGGAGAAGAGAAGATTAAGAAGAGATTTAAAAAGAGGTCTTTAAAAGCATGAGGGGTCTGGACAGAGAAGATAGGGAAAAAGTGTTCCATTGGCAGAAAGGTCGAGAACCGGACAACATCGATTTAAGATGATTCGCAGAAGAAGCAAGTGCGACATGAGGAAAAACTTTTTTATACAAGTGGTTAGGATCTGGAACCACTGCTTGATAGTGTTATGGAGGGAGATTCAGTTGTGGCTTTAAAAGGGAATTGGATAAACATCTGAAGAGAGAAAATTTGCATGGCTATGGGAAAGGGCTGGGGAATAGCTGATTCACTCTTGCAGAGAGTCAGCACAGACACAACAGACAGAATGGCCTCTTTCTGTGCTGTAATCGTTCTATGATTCAGTGGCAGGAAGCAAAGGGTAGATTAGATTTAGATTAGAGATACAGCACTGAAACAGGCCCTTCGGCCCACCGAGTCTGTGCCGACCATCAACCACCCATTTATACTAATCCTACACTAATTCCATATTCCTACCACATCCCCACCTGTCTATATTTCCCTACCTCCTACCTATACTAGGGGTAATTGCTAATGGCCAATTTACCTATCAACCTGCAAGTCTTTGGCTTGTGGGAGGAAACCGGAGCACCCGGAGGAAACCCACGCAGACACAGGGAGAACTTGCAAACTCCACACAGGCAGTACCCAGAATTGAACCCGGGTCGCTGGAGCTGTGAGGCTGCGGTGCTAACCACTGCGCCACTGTGTAATGGTGGATGGGTGGTTTTGTAACTGGAAAGTTTTTTCCAGTGGGATGCTGTAGGGCTCAGTACTAGGTCCCTTGCTTTTATGATATATATATCAATGATTTGGATTTGAATGTAGAGGGTATGATGAAGTTTGCAGACGATACATAAACTGGCATTTGGTTGATAATGTGGAAGAAAGCTGTAGACTGCAGGAAGATATCAATGGACTAGTCAGGTGGGCTAACAGAGTTCAATCTGGAGAAGCGTGAGTTAATACATTTGAGAAAGGCTAACAAAGCAAAGGAATACATAATAAATGGAAGGATACTGAGAGATGTAAAGGAACAGGGGGACCTTGGAATACAAGTCCACAAATCCCTGAAGGTGGCTGAGAGGTAGATGAGGTGGTCAAGAAGGCATACAGGATACTTGCATTTATTAGCCTACGCATGGAATATAAGAGCTGGGAGGTTTTTCTGGAACTGTACAAAACACTAGTTAGGCCACAGCTGGAGTACTGCATGCAGTTTTGGTCACAGCACTACAGGACAGAAATGATTACACAAGAGAGGGTACAGAGGAGATTTAGGAGGATTGGGTTTGATGGCTACTTATCAGCTGACGCGGACACAATGGGTCAACTGGCCTCCCTATGAGCGGTGGCATAGCGGTAATGTCCCTGAACTAGTAATCCAGAGTACCAGGCTAATACTCTTGGGACAGGGGTTCAAATCCTACCACAACAGCTGGTCGAATTTAAATTTAATTAATCAATAAATTCAAATCATTAATAAAAATCTGGGAATGAAAATGGGACTCATTAATAGTGCAATGAAACCATCGTCAATCGTTATAAAAACCCACCAGGTTCACTGATGTCCGTAAGGGAAGGAAATCTGCCGTCCTTACCTGGTCTGGCCTACATGTGACTCCAGACCCATTGCCATGTGGTTGACACTTAACTGCCCTCTGAAATAGCTTAGCAAGCCATTCAGTTATCAAGGGCAATTGGGGATGGACAATGGATTCTGGCCCTGCCGGTGATGTCCACATCCCATGAAAGAATATTTTTTTTTAATTCTGCATTCCTCTGATTCTGGACTCTTCTGCCTTCCCTTCCTCCACTCCACCTTTGACAGCTGTGCCTTCAGCCGCCTTGGCCCTGTAATCTTAAATTCCATCCCTAAATCTTCTATCATCCTCCTCCTTAAAAAAAAAACTTTTTTTCGACCAGACTTATTTATGGTCACCCTTCTTTTATTACACCCATTTTTATTACACATCCGTGAAATGATTTGGATTTTATTTATGCTAAAAGCGCTATATATAACTGCAAACTGTTGTTATTCTAACTTGTATTCCCGAATATGATGCAAGGGCGAACTTGTAGGCTAACAGACAATCCTAAACATAGGAACAGGGAGAGGTCATTCAGCCCCTCAAGCTGCTGCTCCATTCCATTAGATCTTGGCAGATCTGCACCTCCATTTACCCATCTTTACTCCATAATCCCCTGACACCCACACCCTACCACAAGTTATCGATCCCAGTCCTGAAAGTTTCAATTGACACAGCATCCACAGCCTTTTGGGAAAAGGAGTTCCAGAATTCTACAGCACCTGGTGTGAAGAAGTGCTTTTTGACTTCACTCCTGAATGGCCTGGCTTGAATTTTAAAATGATTCCCCCCCTTGTTCTGTATTCCCATACCAGAGGAAATGGTACCCACCCTACTGAATCCTTTCAACATTCGAAAGACCTTGATTAGATCATCCCTTAATCTTCTAAACTCAAGGAAATACAAGCCAAGTTATGCAACCTGTCCTTCTAATTTAATCCTTTCAGCCCTAACATCATTCTAGTGAACCTAAGCTGCACGTTCTCTCTAAGGTCAATATAGCCTTCCTGAGAGGCAGTGCCCAGAACTAAATGCTGTACTCTAGATGGGGTTGGACCAAGGCTCTGTACAACTGAAACAACTGAATCTCTACTCCTCCACATTTCCTACTTTCTCACCATTTAAAAAATGCTTGTCTTCCTTGGATCCAAAGTGTATAATCTCACACTTCCTGGTTGGAGATGGTAAGCAGAAGAGAAGGTCCCAGTTTTGACTCCTGGTTTATGTCAAGTTAACTGATCTCAGGTGGGGAGCAATGATCGGGGTGGAACAACTGGTCTCAGAATCCCTGTATCAGGGAGGTGGGGTTGGTGAGAAATCAGCCTGGCATGTTGGTCCAGGCGGGCTTATGTCAAGGCTTGCATATCCTCAAGTGTCCACAGAGATATTGTGGAGTTTAACCAACCAAAAATATGTGGCCTAGCAGAACAAAGCGATGGTAAACGTCACTGCTTCTTCAATCAACAACAACTTGCATTTATATAGCACTTCACAGGAGTATTATCAAACCATTTTGACAGTGAAGAGTTGATGTGGTGTACACGGACTTCCAAAAGGCATTTAATAGTGTCACACAACAGACTTGTCAACAAAGTTATAGCTCATGGAATAAACGGGATAGTAGCAACAGATATGGAATTGGCTGAATGACAGGAAACAAAGAGTAGTGTTAATGGATGTATTTTGAGCTAGAGGAATGTTTGAAATGGAGTTCCCCTGGGGTCAGTATTGGGACCCTTGCCTTTCCTGATATACTAATGACCTAGACCTTTGTGTACAGGGCACAATTTCAAAGTTTACAGATGATACAAAACTTGGAAGCATTGTGAACTGCAAGGAGGATAGTGTAGATTTTCAAAAGGACATAGATAAGTTGGTGGAATGGGCAGACAGGTGGCAGATGAAGTTCAATACAAAGAAATGTGAAGTAGGAAGAACATGGAGAGACAACATAAAATAAAGGGTACAATTCTAAAGGGGGTGCAAGAGCAGAGGGACCTGGGTGTATATGTGCATAAGTCATTGAAGGTGGCAGGACAGGTTGAGAGGGCGATTAATAAAGCATACAGTACCCTGGGCTTTATTAATAGAGGCATTGAGTACAAGAGCAAGGAAGTTATGTTGAACTTGTATAAGGCACTAGGTCGGCCTCAGCTAGAGTTCCGTGTCCCGTTCTGGGCACCACACTTTCGGAAAGATGTGAAGGCGTTAGAGAAGGTGCAGAAAAGATTTACGGGAATGTTTCCAGGCAAGAGGAACTTCAGTTATGTAGATTGGAGAAGTTGGGACTGTTTTCCTTGAAGAAGGCTGAGAGGAGATTTGATAGAGATATTCAAAATCATGAGGGGTCTGGACAAAGTGGATCGGGAGAAAATGTTCCCACTCGTGAAATGATCGAGACTGAAAGGGCACAGATTTAAAGTATTAGGTAAAAGAAGCAAAAGTGACATGAGGAAAATTAAGGTTAAGGTCTGGAATGCGCTGCCTGAGAATGTGCTGGGGGCATGTTCAATTGAAGCATTCAAAAGAGAATTAGACAGTTATATGTAAAGGAAGAATGTGCAGAGTTACGGGGAGAAGGCAGGGAGTGGCACTAGGTGAAATGCTCATTAGGAGAATCGATGCAGACATGATGGGCCGAATGGCCTCCTTCTCCACTGTAACAATTCTGTGATAAGGAGACAGGTCAGAGGTAGGTTTTAAGGAGTGTCTTAAAGGAGACAAGCGGAGAAGTTTATGGAGGGAATTCCAGAACATAGGGCCTCAGTAGCTGAAGGCACGGCCATCAATGGTGGAGCAAAAAAATCAGGGATATGCAAGAGGTCAGAATTGTCGGGGTGCAGAGATCTCAGAGGTTTTGCAGAGCTGGAGGAGGTTACAGAGATAGGAAGGGACAAGACCAAGGAGGGAATTGAAAACAAGTATGAGAAGATTTAAATCGGGGTTGCCAGAACAGGAGCCAATGTAGGTCAGATAGCACAGGGATGATGGGTAAATGGGACTTGGTGCGAGGTTAGGATAAAGGTAAAAGAGTTTTGGATGAGCTCAAGTTTATGCAGAATGCAAGGTGGGAGGCCGTCCAGGGGAGCAGTGGAATAATCGAGCCTGGAGGCAACAAAGACATGGGTGAAGATTTCAGCAGCAGATGAGCTGAGGTGGGGCAGACGAAGTAGGGCCACCCTACCAATTAGGACATTGGCTTTGGGTGATCGAGAGCTGAGTAGAAAGAACCCTCAGGGTTAGTGACAAGTGTACTCTTTGGATCTCACTAATTAACCAGCCTAACTCATTAATCACTAAATTAGTGCCAACGAATGCGGCAGACCCGTCTATGTCTGGTATTGGATTACTGAGTGATGTATGCTGGGTTGACATGGTTCCAATCTACCACAGCCAGTCATGCCAATATCCAAACCCCAAACTGACTCTGCTCACCTCCATCCCCGAGAAGAATTATAACTGAAAACAGTTCACTTAATCATACAATCCACTTTAATTAAAAATATTTCACATTTTTCCCCCTTTCTTAATATCTTCCCAGCACAACAAAACGAGCGCAATTTGTAGCAAACAAGGGGCAATGAACATGCCAAAAACTTAAATACTTAGCTTGGACAAGGGAGGGGCATAACGAGGACTGGTTTGTTTTATCTCTGGAAGCTATTCCAATTTGTAGTGAAGCGGAATTTGACTTTCTCTTTCCACTTTCTGTTAGTCAGGGTTATCACTTGTGTCCAGGATCACTGACCATGGCTTCTTCACCAGAAGCTTGACTTTGAAGTAATGATAACGCTTCATTGTTCTAAAGCCATTCACTGCTATCAATCGGGAGCGTGTTTTTTGCCGCATCCTATCCCCAGCCCACCAAAATGTTTTCAAACCTCTAAGCAGTCCATTCTCTGCCAACATTTTCAGTCTAGAACTTGCTTTTTTTTCGGCCTCCTGTAATTTGTACGAAAGCTGCATACTCTCAGTACTGATTGGCCTCATTGCCACTACCTGCAGTGACTGCATCTCTTCCACCGGTTCCTGAGGTCCATCCTGAACACAGCAATGAAAATAAATCGACGAGAGGAAGGGGATTTTGTTTTCCCATTTCTTTTGATGGGCTGGTTGAATGTTTCTTGGTCCTTTCTATCAAACTTGTCTTGCCAACGCGCGCATTCTCTTGGAGGTCTATAATCAGCTTGTCGGACTGTTGGGATTGGGTACGTGTTGCTATAGTCGCTGCTTGTCTCTTTTCCACTGGTTAAATCAGGCCTGCAGGTTACTAAACATCAGCCTGGTTCTCTTTCTTTGGAGCTGGGGATATCCAGAGAGTCGACTCGTTTGGGCTGCTCTTCGATCGGTCTTTGCTGAGAGCAATAAAAGAAAACAAAGTCTTCAGTGAGTGAGACAACCTTGCAGTTAGCGTGTCTATTTCCTACAGTACCGTCCAATAATAAGCTGCCAAGTCTAGGTGATTATGTCAAGCATCAAATAGCAACTAGCGACTGCTATTGTTGCAACTTTTTCTATTCATTCACAGGATGTGGGTGTTGTTGGTATTCATTGCACTTCACTGAGTGGCTTGCTCGGCCATTTCAGAGGCAACACATTGTTGTGGGTCTGGACTCACATATACACCAGAGACTAGGTAAAGACAGCACATTTCCTTCCCTGAAGGACATCTGTGAACCAAATGGGTTGCTATGACAATCTGGTAGTTACAGGGTGTACTGATTTATTTTTTAATTGAGTTTAAATTCTCTAACTGCCATGGTGGGATTTGAACCCATATACTCCTGGATCATTAGCCACGGTTTCTGGATTTCTAGTCCAGTAACTTAAACACTATGCTACTATTTGCCACATTAATTGGCTCCTGATCTCACCAGCATTGACCAGTGGGAAGTTCCTGCAGCAGGGTCAAAATAGAACAAATCTCACCCACATCTAAAAGCAGATGGACTCAACTGCCCCATGGGTTTCCACACTGCACTTTCACCACCGAGACTTTGATTTGAATCTAGCCAAGAACAACAGGAAGGAAATCTCTCTCTAATGGCTGTAAGGATTTTAAGTGCAAAGAATTTGAGTGTTCCCAATTTAGATCCGAGGCCCACAGCATAAATCTTAATATGTTATTTACCACAGAATGGGCACAAAAGTGGTAACATCGATCATCAAAAAATCACAAGCATTCTGTGGCATTTAAGGTCCAGTAGCAGGAGCTCTTCTGAAATTGGGAGTGTCACATGGGGACAGGAATAAGGTAACCTTACTCTGCACACCGCTGTTCTCGACCTGACTTAGCAGTGCCAGATACAGACACTGGGCATCTCAAATCTACAGTTCCCCAGCTTGTACACTCTCTGGGGGCTACATTTGGCTTTGTGTGATGGTGTAAAACAGGTGAGAACGAATCAGCAGCCCATCTTACATCTCTCCTGATTATTATTTCCATTAATTAGATTGCTCTACAGAGAGCCAGCATGGACTTGATGGGCTGAATGACCTCCTTCTATGCCATAATGACTCTATGAAGTCAAACGAGATGTAAAATCCAGGCTGACACACTAAGTGTAGTACTGAGGGAGTGTTGCATTGTCGGAGGTACTGCCTTTCAGATGAGATGTTAAAAAGAGACCGTGTCTTCCCTCTCAGGCGCATATAAAAGATTTGTCATGCAGGCCCCCACCTGCCAAGAATGAGGAATATTAATTTCACCACATGAACATTAATTTTAAACTGTCACTGGAGTGAAGATAGAACTGGTTAAAAAAAAACCCACAATGGATCCTTGGCTGTAGAGACATTCTTGCATATTAACACACAGTACTTGGAAAGGACAAAGGGGCTACTCCTTGCTCCAATTTAATCCACAATGGACTTTTGATTACCAGACATTGAGGATGGAGGAGCTCGCATTCCAGGTTAACTGCTCAGATGGCCGAATTCACACGACTAACTGGCTGTTGAAGTAATTTGAACTTGCCACAGAGTTTTGAACTGGCAGGAAAGCTGTTTCCTCCTGGACTGAAAAGACCTCACACGGCTGGCTTGCCACAGCCTCTCCTGTCTGCTTTCATCTCTTTCTCAGAGAACTGAAAACCATTGATGACACATGAACCTCTTACCGTGAACAAAGTTTAAGAAGAATACTGGGCCCCAAAGAAAAGCAAGACCATATCTTGAATCAGGGACTACAGCGAGCTCAAAGCACAGTAACAAAATCCCCTCCTCAGCGATTGCTCAAACTGTTCCACTTTATCTTTTCTTCTGCTCTTTTCTGTCTCTATTTGCATGTGTGTATCGCGTATGCACGCTAGCATGGGGCATAATGTGTATCCGTAGGCGCTAACCAAATTAGAGTTTAAGTTTTAATAAATTTCACTTTTCTTCTTTAAACCTAAGAAAGTCTGTTTGTGCTCATTTCTTTGCCTATAATTGGAAAGCGGTGAACAACGATGCATCAAGGGGAAGCTCAAAACACAGTGTGTTTAAAATTAAACCCTGTTACAGTAAGACCAGGTGAAGGCTGAAAAGCAACCCTAGGCCTCTTTCTCACCTGGTCGTAACGGATTCAATGGCTTTATTTCGAAGAAGAGCAGGGGAATTCTCACCAGTGTCCTGGACAATAATTATCCCATCACTAAAACAGAATATTTGGACATTATCATATGGTTGTTTGTGGGAGCTTTCTGTATTTCTACATTGCAACGTTGACCGCAATTCAAAATACAAGCCTTTCTTTCAAATAAAAAGATTTACACCAGAATGAAATCTGACCCTCTTGCGGATGTTATGAAGCAATTGGCCCCCATTCCTCCATCCACACCAGAACCAGTGCCGCAGCCATGGCTATAGGCTAATATCGCTCACATACCTTCTGCTCAGCATTTGGATGCAGCAGGTTGCCAGGGCAACCACCAGCAATAACAGCAGTGGAATTGTGGGAATGATGACGTACACCACATTGGGCATTATCCCTGAAAAACAAGATTATTGGTTCAAGAAATTCCGACAAGCCACGCAAGCTAGAAGTTTACAAACAAGTTCCTCCTTTTCCCCCGACCGCTACTGATGAAGACAGAATGGCAGTCAATATAAAAGGGAACCCAAAAACTGCTACCTGCATGTAAATAGTAAATGGGTAGTAAGAGGTGGAGTGAGACCTATTAGCAACGAAGAGGATAATATCTGCTTAGAGGCACAAGGCAATGCTAGAATACTTTTGAGTACTTTGTATCAGTGTTTACTAAGGAAGAGGAATCTGACAAAATATCAGCAGAAGGGGAAACAGCAGAGGCGATGGAGAGGGTAAAAACTGAGAATGAGGAGGTACTGGAAAGGCTGGCTACGCTTAGGGTGGACAAGTCACCTGGTCTAGATGGCTTGCATCCCAAGTTGCTAAAAGAAGTGGGGTTGGAGATAGCAGAAGGGCTTTCCATAATCTTCCAATCTTCCCTGGATGTGGGGGAAGTACTAGAGGATTGGACAGTGGCAAATGTGACAACCTTATTCAAGAAAGGGTGTAAGGACAGTTTGAGCAACTACAGATCAGTTAGTTTAACATTAGTAGTGGGTGAGATTGTAGAAACAATAATCGGGGGGCAAAATCAACAGGCAGTTGGAGAGGTTTGAGTTAATTAAGGATAACCAGCATAAATTTGTAAAAGGCAGATCCATGCTTGACGAATCTAATTGAATTTTTTGATGAAGAAACAGAGAAGCCTGATGAAGGGAATGCAGTGGATGTTGCCTATATGGATTTTAAGAAAACGTTTGATAAAGTACCACTTAAAAGGCTGGTAATCAAAACTGAGGCTCATGGAATAGGAGGGTCAGTGTCCAACTGGATAAAAAAATTGGCTTAAGGACAGAAAACAGCAAGTCGTAGTAAATAGTTGTTTTTCCGATTGGAAGATGGTAGACAGTGGTGTTCCCCAAGGGTCAGACCTCTGCTTTTTTTGCTAGGTATAAATGACTTACATCTTTAAATACAAAGTAGAATTTCAAAATTTGTCAACTATACCAAACTTGGAGGAGTGGCAAACAGTGAGGATGATAGGAACCTGCAACAGGATGCACATAGACTGGCAGAATGGGCAGACAAGTGGTGGATGGAATTTAATACAGACAAATATGAGGTAATGTATTTTGGCAGAAGAGATAGGGAGAGACAGTATAGACTTAATGGCACAGTTCTAAAGAGTGTACAGGAACAGGTGGACCTGGGGGTGCATGTGAATCGATCTTTGAAGGTGGCAGAACATATTGAGAATGTGGTTAGCAAAGCATATGGGATTTGGGTTTCATAAATAGAGGCAGAGAGTACAAAAGAAGGGAAGTTATGCTGAATCATTATAAATCTCTGTAACCTAAAATGGCTGGTCAGAGACGTTTCTGAAGCATGCTGGGAAGCAGAATGGCCAAGCAAAGCGAACCCAACAGTCTGAAACAAGTTTGAACTTGTTCTGGTGCAAATCAATCAGTGGATAACTGCAGACGCCTAATATGGCCGATTTGCATCATGTCTGTAACCAGAGGAAACAAACTCAGCCGTTCAGGGACAGACGAGAGGTACCAAAACAATGGAGGTGGTAAACAGTTTATCCTGTTTTGCACAGAACTGATATCTTCTGAAAACACAGCATTAAATTGTTTACAGAAAGACAGATAGGTGACAAAGAATAGTAAATAAGTCCCACGGATGACCTCATAACTGGAGGGGGCACATTTGAACATTTTGGATACTAAAGGAAACCATATAAAAGTGGAGGTTCGGAGCCTCTCTTCAGCGACAACTGTACAGACCAACCATCACACAAGAACTACAGACTTCGAGCCAAGGGATCGAAGGAGGATCACCTGTCGGATATCGTGCCTGGCCAGCCATTCCGGTTATGGGTAATATTTGAGCTTTTAGTTAGAATTGCTTAAGTGACAAGTCAGGGACTTGCATCAGCTACGCCAAGAGGCTAGCATTTAGAGTACTCAAGAGAAGTGTCTTTAATGTGGATTGAAAGTGAAGTTTCGTACATGTACAAAATCGATCTAACTGTCTCACGAGAGCATCCAAATTGAATAAAAATAGAATTGCACTAAACCACGATGTGGTCATTGTGTGAAACCAAGTCAACAATTTACCAGAATGGTTCCAGGGATGCAGGATTTTAGTTACAAGGTTAGGTTGGAAAAACCTGGGGTTATTCCCCTTGGTGCAAAGGAGATGGGGGGAGACTTGGCTGAGGAGTACAAGATTAGGACATGCTTAGATAAGTTAGACAAGGAAAAACTGTTCCCATTAATTGATGGTGCAAGGGCTAGGGGACACAAATTGAAAATTTTGGGCAAGAAATGCAGGGGGAATGTGAGGAAGAACTTTTTTATGCAGTGAGTGGCAATGACCTGGAACTCTCTGCCCATGAGGGAGGTGGAACTGGAGACAATCAATGATTTCAAAAGGAAATTGGATGGGCACTTGAAGGAAATACATTTTCAGAGCTACAGGGATGGAGTGGGGGAGTGGGAATGACTGGATTGCTCCTTGGAGAGCTGGCATGGAGTCGATGGACTGAATGGCCTCCTTCTATGCCATATATGACTCTAGCTGATACTGCTAATTATTGCAGAGCCAAAGTTCCACAGGCATCGTCAGCCCTCATTCCAGATCCTACTTTCCACGTGTGAGTTTAGACAGAATCGATCAGCAGGTTGTTCAGCGCAGGGACTATATGGACCAAGCCTGAGTCACTTGACAGCCTCCAGGGGTGGAAATCTTGGATAAATTCTTCCCGTCCCTAGCTCAGATTGACTGAGGCCAATTAAACTACCCCTAACCAGCGCCCAGATTGTGACCAGCCAACTTAGAACAGACTAGCGATCGAACCCTCCTGATCTTTATGACTAAGTTCCATAATGGTCAATGCATTTACTAACAGAATGCATGGAGGGGAAGCCCCTAACTAAGACAAATACGTCAGTGTTGTGCCTCGAATACACCCCTTACTGCAGACTGGCTGCAGTTCAGCACTGAAACAATTTCCGTTTATAAGCTGGAAAGGTAAATGTTGTCACTCACCCCCTTGCCCATAGAACAAAGAAGCTTCAAATAACTGTAAATGAAGTGGAGGAGGCTATGGTTCCGATACATTTCCCCATACAGCGGTGGGGACAAGGATCCACTTCCATGATCACGCATTGGGCTTCGTGCAAATTGCAGCCTGTTTTATACCTCTCCTGGCTTTTATTTTAAGAGATGGGTGAGCTGCCTGTGAAGGTGCGACTGGCACTGACAATTGGCCCAAATGAGTGAAATTAGGCCCACTTTCAGGCCGGTCTCAGGCCTTTTGGTGAGACGGAATAAAGGCCCAGAGACATTTTTACCCCATTGTCGTCTAAACTCGTGAATGAAAAGCTCTAATCACACAATTACTGATGTCAGAAATTACCTGATGATTCTGTCACAACCATGTGGTGTTGGTCATCGGCGGAATTACTGGGTGCGTGAATCTTGACCTCTGGCCCCGTAGACACATTTTCTGAAACTGGTGAAGATTAGAATCATTCTAGCTTTCCTTTTGCACAACAGTTTCCAGCAGGAACAATCAAAAAGGAACCATCTCTAAAATGAGTTCCCTAGATGACACAACGGAACTGAAATTTTGGCTTGGGTCAAAGCGGAAACTCAGTGACAAATGTAACTGAACCCAGCATTCTACAACAGTTTTTTAAAAATTCATTCTCAGGGTCTGGGCATCCCTGGCAAGTTCGGCATTTATTGTTCATCCCTAGTTGCCCTTTGAAGGGGCTGGTGCACTGTCTTCTTCTTGATGCCACTTAAAGTGGTTTGCTTGGCCACTTCAGAGGGCGTAGAAGAGTGAACCATTTTGTTATGGAACAAGGTTGCCAACTGTCCAGGATTCTACAGGAATATTCTCCAGGAACTAAAGATTAATGTTCCAGACACTGCTACGAGCAACATCCAGGAGAAAAATCATGGGGCGTTAAACAAAAAAAAGTGTTTTGTCTTTATTTTTGAACAAATTCATTTGTTGTAAACATGCAGGAGATTGGAAAAAAGACAGTTTGAGACATCCAAGAATCATCCAATTGGGTAGAATCTGTTTGCCTTCAAATTGGTGAGACAAGGCGTTAAACCGCAAAGGTGGATAATTTAAGCAATTGATGTTTAGCTTAGAGATACAGCACTGAAACAGGCCCTTCGGCCCACCAAGTCTGTGCCGACCAACAACCACCCATTTATACTAATCCTACACTAATTCCATATTCCTACCACATCCCCACCAGTCCCTATATTTCCCTACCACCTACCTATACTAGGGGCAATTGCTAACGGCCAATTTACCTATCAACCTACAAGTCTTTGGCATGTGGGAGGAAACTGGAGCACCCGGAGGAAACCCAAGCGGACACAGGGAGAACTTGCAAACTCCACACAGGCAGTACCCAGAACTGAACCCAGGTCACTGGAGCTGTGAGGCTGCAGTGCTAACCACTGCGCCACTGTGTCAGAGGCATTTGAAAGCACAAGGTTACATGATAAGACCTCCAGGAATGCATCCAGCCAGCATTGACAACCCTAATGCGGGGCCTCAGTCCACATATATGCCAGTCCGGCAGGCTCCGGCACTGTTGGGGAAAGGGTGGGCAATGGGGGTTGGTGCAGTGGGGGTGGGGAGGTGGTGGGTGGTGTTACCGGATGGACAGCCTTTGCCACCGGGGGCCCTCCGTGGAACACAGATGAGGCCCATGGAGGGGCCCACCCATCCCCAAGCCCATAGGGAGACCACGTTGTTTTATGACAAGACATCCCCACATGGTGGAAGCAACCCCCCTCCTGCCGTTTGTTTAATTCCAGCAGTGGCGGGAATAGGCCCTTAAGTGGCTACAGATTGGCCTTTCCCGAGCCCTACCTAATCACGGTACAACAGGAAAGTGACAGGTCCTCCGCGCCACCACCCCTTCGTAATTCTATGGGCCCCCCACTGCCTAACCCGTCTCAGCACGGCCCATTAAATTCCGCCCTATGTTACACGTGGCTGGCAAGGGAATACATCATCCGCACCCCAAGTGTGCGCGGGACAGCTCTGATCTCACCAACCAGCAATAGTTCTGGTTGTTAGGTGTGGCAATATCGCTGGGTCCAAATCCTGGAACTCCCAAACCGAACCGTACCTTCACCACAAGGACTGCAGTGGTTCAAGAAGAAGGCCTATCACCACCGACTCAAGGGGCAACTAGAGATGGGCAATAAATGCCAGCCTTGCCAGTGATGAATGCCTCTCGAAGAATGATTCTTTTTTTTTTAAATGCATGGGATTCCAAACATTTCTGCTGTCCAGTATTTATAGTGAATTATTAATCGTGTTCTGCAAGCTTGTTTATGAGAACCTGAGCATGGGAAATCCTAATCCAATGCTTTTCTTTTCACTCTTTCTTCCTTTTGGGAAGAGTTGGGCTTGTACTGGGTTTGTGCTTGGGGGGGTCCTGGAAGCCCTTAGCCTTCCTCAGAGGACAATGATTAAATAACCGTACCACCACCACCCACTGGCCTCACTGAATTCCACAGCTGGACAACAGTAGCAAGGGACACGAAGCTCAGGCGGATAAATAGAGTTGCGGTACAGATCAGCTATGCTCTAACTGAATGGCGAAACAGTGTTGAACTTGGATCCTTCTGTTCTGACTGGCTTTCCTCCACCTCACAGTTGCTTTTACCCACTGATGCATGGGGCAGGGAGGGAGCTCTTCACTTTAGTCAGAGGTTTTATATTCAGGTATCACTGCGAACGTTTTTACCAACAAATGGATGATGTTGTGCTGTGTGATACTAGAACACGTTACTGTGGTCCAATGAAGTTCCTCAGTCTGCTATTTTGGTGACTGTATTTTTGTCTCATTATGTTGGGAAGCATATTGGGAGGATTTACTGCACTAAAGGTGCTAGATAAATGCAAGTTGTTGCTGTTGTTGATATGGTCACCAGTCGCAGGACTGTAAAGAGCTGGGCCGTACAAATGGGAAAGATCTCTAGATCATAAAAGCAAAATACTGCAGATGCTGGAAATCTGAAATAAAAACAAGAAATGCTGGATTCACTCAGCAGGTCTGGCAGCATCTGTGGAAAGAGAAGCAGAGTTAATGTTTCGGGTCAGTGACCCTTCTTCGGAACTGACAAATATTAGAAATGTCACAGGTTATAAGCAAGTGAGGTGGGGGTGGGGCAAGAGATAACAAAGGAGAAGGTATAGATTGGACAAGGCCACATAGCTGACCAAAAGGTCATGGAGCAAAGGCAAACAATATGTTAATGGTGTGTTGAAAGACAAAGCGTTAGTATAGATAAGGTGTTAACGGACTGAATATTGAACAGCAGCAAGTGCAAACGTGGAAAAAAAACAGTGGGTAAGCAAACTGAACAAACTAAGATGAAATGAAATAAATGCAAAAAAAAGATGGCAAAAAATGTAAAAAAGAAAAAAGAACTAAAAATGAAAGTAAAATGGGTGGCTGTCATGCTCTGAAATTATTGAACTCAATGTTCAGTCCGGCAGGCTGTAGTGTGCCTAATCGATAGATGAAATGCTGTTCCTCGAGCTTGCGTTGATGTTCACTGGAACACTGCAGCAATCCCAGGACAGAGATGTGAGCATGAGAGCAGGGGGGAGTGTTGAAATGGCAAGCAACCAGAAGCTCAGGGTCCTGCTTGCGGACTGAGCGGAGGTGTTCCGCAAAACGGTCACCCAGTCTGCACTTGGTCTCCCCAATGTAGAGGAGACCACATTGTGAGCAGCGAGGAGAGAGGAGGTAAATGGGCAGGTATTACACCTCCTGCGATTGCAGGGGAAGGTGCCATGGGACGGGGACGAGGTTGTGGGGGTAATGGAGGAGTGGACCAGGGTGTCGCGGAGGGAACGATCCCTTCGGAATTCTGACAGGGGAAGGGAGGGGAAAATGCATTTGGTAGTGGCATCACGCTGGAGGTGGCGGAAATGGCGGGGGATGATCCTTTGGATATGGAGGCTGATGTGGTGGAAAGTGAAGATCTCTGGTTCAGTCCTCCAGCTTGAGCGTCCCCGATATTCATCGCTCTACCATTCTATGGCTACCAAGGCCCTAAACTCAGGAATTCCTTCCCTAAACCTCTCCGCCTCTCTCTCTCCTCCTTTAAGATGCTCCTTAAAACCTGCCACTTTCATCGAGCTTTGGCTACTGTCCTAATATCTCTTTGTGTTACTTGGTGTCAAATTTTGTTTGATAATCATTCCTGTGAAGCTCCTCGGGATGTTTTACTTCATTAAAGATACCATAAAAATGCAAGTTGTTGTTAGAATTGGTATTAAACCATTTTGAAATAAATGTGTCTGTTTAACTATTGGACAGAAAAATTCCATGCAATCACTATCACATTTTATTGCAAATATCACGGGTGGCACAGTGGTGCAGTGGTCAGCACCGCAGCCTCACAGCTCCAGGGACCCGGGTTCAATTCTGAGTACTGCCTGTGTGGAGTTTGCAAGTTCTCCCTGTGACCGCGTGGGTTTTTGCCGGGTGCTCCGGTTTCCTCCCACCGCCAAAGACTTGCAGGTGATAGGTAAATTGGCCATTGTAAATTGCCCCTAGTGTAGGTAGGTGGTCGGGAATATGGGATTACTGTAGGGTTAGTATAAATGTGTGGTTCTTGGTCGGCACAGACTCGGTGGGCCGAAGGGCCTGTTTCAGTGCTGTATCTCTAAAAAGAATAAGTGAAGGCCAGCTATCACTGAATGGTACAAGTATAACAATCCCAGGATAGACTTTAGACCAAGTATCAAAGGCTGAAACTTCTGTTCGAAAATATGAAAACACGAGCATACAAATTAGGAGAAGTAGGCCATTCGGCCCCTCTAGCCTTCTCCACCATTCAATAAGATCATGCCTGATCTGTTTGTGTCGCCAATTCCACATTCCCATCTACCTCCGATAATCTTTGATTCCCTGCCTAACAAGAATTTATCTACCTCCACCTTAAAAATATTTAATGTCTCCGCCTCCACCTCCTTCTGAGGCACAGAGCTCCAAAGTCGCACAACCCTCTGAGGGAAAAATATTTCTCCTCATCTCTGTCCTAAAAGGATGACCCCTAATTTTAAAACAGTGCCCCCTAGTTCTGGACTCCCCCACAAGAGGAAACATCCTGTCCACATCCACCTTGTCAAGACCATTCAGGATCTTACATACTTCAATCAAGTCTTCCCTCACTCTTCTAAACTCCAGTAAAAACAAGGCAAGTCTGTCCAACCTTTCCTCATAAGACAACCCGCTCATTCCAGGATCAATCTAGTAAACCTCCTCTGAACTGCCTCCAAGGCATTCATATCCTTCCTTAAATAAGGAGACCAAAACTGCACACAGTATTTGAGATGTTATCTCACCAATGCCCTGTATAACTGAAACATAACACCCTTACTTTTATTTTCAATTCCTCTTGTAATAAAGGATAGCATTCCATTAGCCTTCTTTATTACTTGCTGTACCTGCATAACATTTTGTGAGTCATACACTAGAACACCTAGATCCCTCTGTGACTGAATAAGTAACTGAATGTGCAAGTAAATGGTCACATTTCACTTACCATAGTCTGGCTCCACACGGTCCCCAAATTCATTACTCAAGAAGTTTTCTGTCAACAGAGAAAGAACGGTAATATGCAGCATCCTTTCTTCAACTGAATAATGTCACAAGGATGAGAAAAATCCCAGCATGTTTTCACATAAAAACCTTTTGCAGGAATAGTGCCTTAGAAGTGTTTCATTCACAGTCAGCATGGGGAGCTAGTTAAAGGCTGCAAAACAGCGAGAGCCCATATTGGCTCCTGATAATGGAGCAAGCAGTTGTTTACTGCAGTGGTGGTTGACAGTGTGTGTTTGTAGAAGGAGAAGAGGGAGAATGTCACTGGAACAAAGCACTGAGAGGAAACATGGCTAGTTACAGCAAGTCTAGGACAGGCTGTAGACTAGTTCTCGCCAACTACTACCTCGGCATGAGCCCAGGACATACTTAAACGAGTGCTCATAGATGGATACATCAAGTCCTGTAGAGGGAGAAAGAAAGTTAATATTTCAGATCATCATGAAGGGTCATCAAAATGTTAACTCTGCTTCTCTCTCCGTAGATGCTGCCACCTGCTGAGTATTTCCAGAATTTTCTGTTTTTATTTCAGATTTCCAGCATCTGCAATATTTTGCTTTCCTATTAGGGCAAACTCAACCCTGTCATAGATCTGCACTCCTGTTACAGTGCGATTGACATGAGGGAATGAGCTACGATATGAATGGCTCATCTTATGTTAGTTTTTACAGGACTTGCATAGTGTAAGAGCGGTGGGTCATTATCTGGGTTCCAGTTTGTGATAACTAGTCCAAATACATACTAATAATACATAATAAGTGTTCCACGTCACTGAGGCAGAGGGACTGGAGAAGCTGGAACTGTTCTTAGAGCAGAGAAGGTTAAGGGGAAATATAACAGAGGCGTTCAAAATTATCAATGGTTTTGATAGAGTAAATGAGAGACTGTTTTCACTGGCAAGGGGATCAGTAACCAGAGGACACAGCTTTAAGATAATTGGCAAAGAACAGATGAGTTTTTTTTTTACACGGCAAGTTGTTATGATCTGGAATGCACTGTCTGAAAGAGCGGTGAAAACAGATTCAATAGTAATTTTCAAACAGGAATTGGATAAATACTGGAAAGGGAAAAGTTTGCATGGCTATGAGGAAAGAGCAGATGAGTGGGGCTAATTGGATAGGTCTTTCAAAGTGTCGACACAGACACGATGGATGGAACGACCTCCTCCTGTATCATTTCAGAAGTGTCATGTTGAAACAGAGGATTTGTAATAATATCATTATGCCAGATTTATCCTCATGATAATAAGAAGCTGATTACTGATTTATTTCCGAAGCATTGTGTATATTAGAGATCACATTATGCAGAAGGTAAATATACACATCGAGATAACTCGGGGACTGCGTGATCTTCGGATTGGTTTCGATCACCTGAGGGGGTCAGAGAGGAATTTCCCAGTGTATTAGACCTGGGTTTTTCCTCTTTTTTGTTTGCTTTTCCCAATGGATTACACGGTTCTGGAGGTGATGGTGGGGATGGGAAGCAGGAAGTGTTTAATTCCAATGCTCCTGTTGTCATGAGATGTAGGGAAAACTTGCTGAACCATTGAGACTTTTCCTCCCCCTCAGCTGCATAAGTGAGTCTGATATCTATCAATATCATAAGTCATAACAGATCATATCACTTGGCACACAATAGACAGAGGAGAAGCTCGACAAGTCGGGGCCTCCAGTAGTAGCTTCATCATGGCGGGCCAGTCATACCTGATGCATACTTGCAGATGAAATTGTGCTTCATGTTACATCGGTCATCATTCCACTGATAGAGGTAGGGTCCACCTAGCCCAGGCTGAGCTGTCAGTTGGTGGTACATCACCACACACGCCTCACTGCCACAAGAAGGCTCATCTGTATACCAGTTCCTGGGGCAGAAAGTAAAGAACGTGACAACTCAATGATTGCTGGTTAAATCTGCAAGCATTTTTGTTTTTTATCTGTACTGTGCTTTTGTGTGAAGCAAGAGTCATCAGCACCAGTTCCACTATCTCGCCTAAGAGGCTATGAGAGCCCAGCCTATTCAGGAGGGAAGTTAGGAAACACGTCTTCATGCAAAGGGTGGGGGGGGGGGTAGAATATGGAATTCGCTCCCACTCAAAGCAGTAGATGCAGCTCAATTAATCATTTTAATTCTGAGATCGATTTTTGCTGGCCAAAGGTATTATGAGATAGGGCACTGAGGTGGCTGGATTGAGTCAAAATACAGATCAGCTATGATTTCACTGAAGGCTCAAGGGGTTGATTGACCTCCTCCTGTTCCTAAGATGTTCCTATTCTTCGAGCAAGGCTGATTTGCTTTTTAACCAGAAAATACTGTGCTAAAGAGTTTAAATCAGGGTCAGCAAAATGCCGATCGCGAACTATTGGGAGCTTGCTGTCGGTCTTTGAGTAGCTCACATAAAGCTTTGAAAAATTGCACTTAAAAAGAAAAGTTTTCTTTTAAAAGAGAAAATAAAACTACAATGTATTACAATGCACCCCTTGGTATAATGGAGATTATTTGATGTGTCTCTGCTCTTTGATCTGTATCCGGCCTGGACACCGCCCCCCATGCTGTCTTTGCGCCACTTGTTTTGATTCTAATTGGCTCCCACTGAGCACTGCTCCAACTACCCTGTGCTCTCCAACCAATCATGGTAGACCTTATATCCACTGGTCACAGCTAACCAATTAGATGTGTTGTTTTTTAGCAAGGCCCAGGTTAGCATGTCCTCAGATAACAGTCCGTTCCTGGAGGGAGCAGCCAGACCCGGGGAAGAGTCTGTTCCTGGAGGGAGCAGCCGGACCTGGGGGAAGAGTCTATTCCTGGAGGGAGCAGCCAAATCCAGGGAAGAGTCCATACCTGGAGGGAGCAGCCAGACCTGGGGAAGAGTCCGTACCTGGAGGGAGGAGCCAGACCCCGGGACGGGAGTAGCTAGCCAGCTAATCATTTTCGAGGAGAGAAAGTTACCGTAAGCTCGAACCATGGATGCTGAAATATCGAAGCCAACTGACCAACGAGCATCTGAATGACTCCATCAGGTTTTCCCTCCCCAGTTACAAGCCAAATTTCACAGGACTGGTGGACACATAGTGTCAAGTATCACACTGAAATAAAGTTAAATATATCATAATGTAATTCTAATAACCACATATTTCGTTTGCATTTATCTATCCATATTTTTTCAATATATGTATCAGTGGCTCGTGATTTTTTTTGTTTATAAGTAGCTCTCACTAAAGAAAATGTTGGTGACCCCTAGTTTAAATTATGAGGACAATTTGTATAAACTAGACTTTTATTCCCTTGAGTATGGAAGATTGAGAGATGATCTGATTGAGGTGTTTAGGATGGTCAAAAGTGTTGATAAGGTAGATCGACAAACTATTTCCTCTGATGAGGGAGTCCAGAACAACGGGGCTTTACCTGATCTTAACATTTTTGATTAAACCCATATTTAACAAAGAGCAGCACCACTGGCTATTAAAAATAATTGTAAAATAAAAATCGTAAAATCACCAGAAGGCTCTAATTGCCTCTTAAGGTGGCTGCTCTTGGTATGAAGCAACTAATTATGCAAAGATGAATAAATGTTGCATAACCACAAAGGACCTATGACTGTCGAGTGCTGATATATCCACTACTCACCACCAGAGGACAGTACTTGCATATTTATTGCCACAGCTCAGCGATGAAGCTTTGCAAAAGGCAACCAAACCTCAGCCCCAGCACCACAATAGGGCTGCCAACTCTGGTGGGACACATTCCTGAAAGGTGTCACCAGCCACCCCCTCCCCACACTCCCGCCATTGGTCAGCCAGCATGTCTATCCTTGTAGTGCCCTGCCTTCCTGCATCAACAGGGAATCACACAGACTCTTCATTATCCAATTGGATGATCCTTTACTTCCATCAATCAGCCTTTTTTCCCCCCACATCGGGTATTTTTACAACTAACAGATTTTGTTTTTAAAAAGACTATTTTTGTTTTAATGCTCCTATGATTTTCTTATGGGATTGCTTGCAATAAAGGCTAGAAGTCAGTTTTTAATTCCTGGAGACTCCAGGGCAATCCAGGAGGGTTGGGAACTGTCGGACCCAACCTGCTCTCTCTCGCAGTTCTCCAATCCACACATCATCCAACAGAACCAGACAATTCTGTGGCAATGTTACCCCCTAGATGTTATTGCATCTATAGCCCCTTTTATGCTGCTGGATTGTTTGATTTGGACTTTGTGAGATCAGTGACCACTTTCATAATCAGCAAACTTATCCCAGCAGAATCTTACACCAAATATTGTCTTGTGGTCTGCTAACACTGCCACTGGGTTAACATAAATGTAGGGATCTATCCCACAGGCGCTGATTTCACAGAATCCAAGCTACACACATTTGAAATTATGAGGGATTTGGCTGAGTAAATGAGCAGAAACTGTTTCCACTAACAGGAAGGTCCATAACCAGAGGACACAGATTTAAGATAATTGGCAAAAGAACCAGGGGAGAGTTAAGATTTCTTTTATTGCAGGGAGTTGCAATGATCTATAATGTGCTGCCTGAATGGATGGATTCAATAGTAACTTTAAAAAGGGAATTGGATAGATACTTGAAAATGAAATATTTGCAGGGCTAAGAGGAAAGAGCAGGGGAGTGGGAGGAATTGGACAGCTCTTTCAAAGAGCTGGCACAGGCACGGTGTGCTGAATGGCCTCCTTCAGTGCTGTATCATTCTACAATTAAAGCAGCTCATCTTTTTCAGGCACTGGTCGACCAGCACTAAGAGAACGCATGAGGCGCAGGGGATTAGATCCTTCAACCATGATTGAGCAGGACTGCATTTACCTGAAAGTTGCTGCACTTCCATCTGTCCACATGTAGAGGTCAGGACAGCCGCTGAATGTGCTGAGAGACTGTCCCTCACCGCTCCGCCTCAATCCAATCCAGAAATCTCCATCCGAAAGCCCAGAGCCAGACTTGGTCAGGTCCTGCAAGAGACTCTGGATCAGTCTTTGCTCGGTGGCTGACTGGATACTGACCAGGGCTCCCCCGTCCATCTCGCAGGCCTGACTCGCCTCCTCAAAACCAATGCGTCTGCTCAGGTCCTGAAAGTAGGCAATCTTGTAGCAGGGATATTCTGGGCCGCCATAGCACACAGTCTGACCTGCAAGAAAGAGAATTCCCACCTCACGAGCCTCCCCTCAGTGCCAAGCAAAAAATAAAACGCAGTTTCTAGGACGTTAGTACCAACCACAGCTCAATGGGTAACACTGTCGCCTTTAAATATCAAATTCATACGTTTAACTCTCCACTCCAAAGACTTGAGCACAAGATCTAGGCTGCCACTCCCAGTGCAGTGCAGAGGGAGTGCTGCATGGTCAACCACATCACCAACTCTATTTATATAGCACCTTTAGCTAGTAAAACATTCCAAGGCACTTCACAAGAGTCTTATCATAAAAACATTTACATCAGGTCATATACGAAGATATTAGGGTACAGCTAGGTTTTAAGCAAGGTCTTAAAGCAGGAAAGCAAGGCAAAGAAATTTAGTGAGGGAATTCCTGCCTTGGCAGCTGAAGGCACTGCCATGAATCGTGTAGCAATTAAAATTGGGGATGGTCAAGAGGCCAGAATTAGAGGAGTGCAGATATCTCGGAGGATTGTTGGTGTGGAGGAGTTTACAGAGATAGGAAGGGCAAGGCCATGGAGAGATTTGAAAACAAGGATGAGAATTTTTAAATCGACTGGGAGTGAGATAGTTGGCAGAGAGAGGGATGAAGTCAGTGGCTCGGGAACAGAGTCTGTGGCTGGGACCAAAGATAATGGCTTCGGTTTTCCAAATAGACAGGAGGTGCTGTCCTACGGATGAGACTTCAAACCGAAGCCCCATCTGCCCTCTCAGGAGGATGTAAAAGATCCCAGGTCACTATTTCAAAGAAGAGCACAGGAGTTCTCCTGGTGTCCTGGCCAATATTATCCCTCAACCAACAACACTAAAAAAAACTAGGTTATTTGGTCATGACCACATTGTTGTTTGTGCAATCTTGCTTTGTACAGTTGGCTGTCATGTTTCCTACAATACAACAGTAACTGCATGTCAAATAATTAGTTGTAAAGTGCTTTTATAGGATTCTTGGGGTTGTGAAAAGTGCTATATAAATGCAAGTTCTTTCTTTCTGTGATCTCGCCACAATTAATTAGGCTATATCTACCCATGCCAGGCTACAAATGGCAGTTCCTGTCTCCATTCATAGCTGCCAGTTTCTCCCCTACATCTTCCCTCTTCAGCTTTTGATGGTGCCCGCCTTTGCTACAATATGGGCTTAGCTCTGTGGCACCTCACATAGTCTGTGCCTTGGGAGTGTTTGATGAGACAGTGTAGAGGGAGCTTTATTCTGTATCTAGCCCATTATATGTCCCTTTGGGACATCGAGTCATCCATGTATGTATCTAAACAGCAAGTGTCTACAGGCTATTCAACCTTGAGCAACATCTCAACCAAGTCCTATCCTGTCCTGTCTTTACTTTCCCATCACTCTCTCAATATCATGCTGTTTCAGTTGAGATCAGCTAACACAACACAGACCGAGGGCTGAACCTCTACAGCTCAGCTCTTTAGTATCCCATTACTGGTAAATATGATGTGCTACATTTCATGATAAATTACTCGTGTACTGCAGCCACCCTGTCTGTGCTTAACATGCACTTTCTAAGAAGACTAACTGGATAACAATCAAGAGGAGGAACCCGGGCTGATCATTAGCCTGGAAATGTGTGACCCAATGTGATTCCTCCTGCAGCCCCCAGCCCACTCCCCACTATACCCACAGCTGAAATTGGTAAACTTAACAGACTATTACAGCAACAAATAGCATTTAGATAGCGCCTTTAATGTGGGAAAATGTCCCAAGGTGCTTCAGTGGAGCGTTACCTAAAATGAATGGTTGCTGAGCCAAAGAAGAATCTAGCAGGAGGAACGTCCAAAAGCTTGGTCAAAGAGGTAGGTTTTAGGCGACAGGTAGGTTCTCACCTTCTGAGTCGGAAGGTTGTGGCTTGCACCCCCACTGTGGAGATCTGAGCCTGTAATCCAGGCTGAACTTTCAGTGCAGTACTGAGGGAATGCTGCACTGCCAAGAATGCTGTCCCTTGAATGAGATGTTAAACTGAGGCCCTGTCTGCTCTCTCAGGTGAACGTAAAAGATCCCATAGCACTGTATCATTTGTTGCCCATCCTTACTTCCCATTAGAAGGTGGCAGTCAATGTTCCTCTTGAACCACTGCAATTTGTGTTTGTAGCGGTTTGATAATGGCTGAGTGATTCACTAGGCCACGTCAGAGGACAGTTAAGATGTCAACTACATTGGTGTGGGACTGGAGACACATATAGACCCAGACTTGGCAAGGATGGAAGATTTCCTTCCCTAAAGGACTTTGGAGAACCATTTTCTGAGGTCCTGCCCAGACATCAGGAAGGGAGGTATCAGCATTGACCCCGATCTGACCTTGAAAAAGCATCCAAACATAAGGTCTTTTGCAACTGGAGCAGGAACCAGGGCTCATTTTGCCTTTCCTAGTACAGGTCGACTGAGGCTAACTGTAATGGCTGAAATCAGCCAGCATAACACAGAAATGAACCAGAGATCTTCCCCGTCGATGCGGCCCAGCTCTTTACTGTCCCATTACTGGTAAATATGATGTGCTATATTTCAGGATGAATTACTCTGTGTACCACAGCCAACTTCATAACTACTCTTGTCAGCACTCAGAACTAGCCATTAAAGAACTGTAAAGTCAGGAACACTGTGATATAAATGTCAAATTGTTAAAGTACCTTTTTCAGTGATTAGCATTTTTTTTAATTGCCAGCACAAAATGACACATCTCGATCCATCCAAATATGAACCCATAGCAAATTACAATCATTTTAAGCCTATATTATTTTCCCCTCATAAGTTACAGTGACAATTAAGAACTTTTTTTCTTTTCAGCAGAAAGACTTGGCATGCTTTTGATTTGTGATGGAAGAAGATATAAATTATACTACACCCCAATTCACACAGCTGCTGCTCCCCATCAATAGATGGCTACTGAGGATAGACGAGGGACGGGATGTGGATTTTAAAGACTTTTACAATGGATTATGTTTCTCGCTAACAAAAATCAATGAGGAACGAGATGAGAGCAAAAGCAGGAGAAAACAAGAGAAGTGAACCGTGCAAGAAACGGGACTCTTTTGAAAAGTTGTGGGGTTAGAAAGAGTGAGACTTGCAGTGTTTTATCACACACAGGAAAGAGACAGCCAGACAGTGACACAGATATAGAAATGGGCCACAGAGAAATGCAGACATATAGTAAGATGGAGTCACACACACTCTCACACAGATGGACAGACATTCACCCACTCGCTCAATCACACATACACCCATGCACACATACACACACAGATGGCGATAGAGATAAATGCACACACACACACACACACTCACACACAGAAAGTGAATGTAGTGCATATGCATACAAATGAAATGAGACACACAAACTCACATTCACACAGTCACACATACTCACACATGCATGCACACTCACGCGCACTTACTGGCACACTCAAGCACACAGATGCACTCACACACATCCAGAAAGTGACAGAGAAATGCACACACATACAATAGGATAGAGACGCACACACAAAGACAAACACACACACGCACACACATGCACCCAGATAGTGGCAGACAGAAATGCACATGTATATAGGATACACACAAACACAGACACATGCACCTAGAAAGTGACAGAGAAATGCACAAGCATATAGTGGGATAGACACACACACACACACACACATGCACCCAGATAGTGGTAGAGAGAAATGCATACACATATAGTAAGACACACATAATACACACGCACACACACATTCTGTCTCATGCACATAAACACACATACTCAGACAATGACAAAGAGAAATGCAAATATAGGATAGACATACACTCAGATAGTCACATACACACAGAGCAACACACACATATAGCCCATACAGACAGAAAGGTGATACACATACACATAGATCTACACACACATATAAATACAAACAAATACAGTAAGGGACAGAGGAACAATACATATAGGGAGCAATATTTCAAGTATGCACCCATGACTTTCCAATTGCATTACTGACAGACGAGTTTCATTGTCCTTAGCAATTATCTCAAAGCATTAAAGAGAGGACTTGCATTTATATAGCACTTTTCGCAACCTCACTCTGTTCCAAAGTACATCACAGACAATGAAGTACTTCTGAAGTGTAGTCACTGGTGTAATGTTGGAAACACAACAGCAAATCTATGCACAGCAAGTTCCCACAAACAGCGATGTCATAATGACAAGAAAATATGAATTTTAGGTGTTGATTGAGGGATAAATATTGTCCATGACACTACTGAGAATGCTCCTGCTCTTCGTCGATACCATTACGTCCATTTGAGAGGAAAGACAGGGGCCTTGGTTTAACATCTCCTCTGAAGGATGGCACCTCTGACAGTGCAGCACTCCCTCGGTACTGCAGTGGGAGTGCCAGCTGAGATTGAGTGGGGCTTAAAACCCAGAGACTGTGCCACAGGTGATACTTGGGGTTGTATGACCTACCTTAGAGTAAGTCACACTGAAAGAAACACAGGCAAATAGGCACACACCACTAAACTACACACTTGAAAGTAACACACATGCAAACTGAATGAGAGAAGAGATGTTCAACTTGAAGTCTCTCTGAGATTGCCCTGTGCTGCTCTACTTTAACCCTTCCCGCAGACTGAAACTCGATCAGACCCTGAGCCTAGGCCGTGCAGACACAGACCCACATTAAAGGGGTGAGGATAGCACTGTACTCACCGCTCAAAACCCGAGTGCTGGAGCCGCTGCCCAGGATCCCGCACAGTATCAGCACCAACAGCCGAGTGGACAGCGCCTGGGGCGGGAGCATTGGGGCACCGAGTGGGAGCGGGAGTCGCAAAAAAGGGCGCAATGCAACTCAGAGAACTGGAGGAAAAAGGAGCGCAATGCAACTCAGAGAACTGGAGGAAAAAGGAGCGCAATGCAACTCAGAGAACTGGAGGAAAAAGGAGCGCAATGCAACTCAGAGAACTGGAGGAAAAAGGGGCGCAATGCAACTCAGAGAACTGGAGGAAAAAGGAGCGCAATGCAACTCAGAGAACTGGAGGAAAAAGGAGCGCAATGCAACTCAGAGAACTGGAGGAAAAAGGAGCGCAATGCAACTCAGAGAACTGGAGGGAAGAGGGGCGCAATGTAATTCAAGACACCAGCTGATACAACAGACACAAAATCAGGGTTCCTTGCAATTTAAAAAAAGGTGCAATTCAAATCAGGTTTTCCGCAAAAAGAGGTGCCATTTTAAATCAGATCTCCTGCAAAAAAAGTAACATAAATTGGCGATCCTGCAAAAATAAGGACTCGGTGCAAGATCAGGGGCGTCGCAACGAAAAAAAAAATGCAACGCAAATTTAAGGGTCGGCGCGAATACGTCGCAAAGCAGAATCAGCGGTAGGGAGCGAGTGAGCGGTGCAGAGCAGTCACCGCCAAGTCAACGCCGATCCCAGTCCGATTGCACAGACGGGGCAGCCTCCAGAGCGGTTCTTCTGAGCCTCCTCCAGCTCTCGGTGGTGCGTGTTCTAAGAAGCCAGGCTGCTGTACTCCGGGGCTGCTGCTTTATACAGGAGACAAGCAGAGAGCATCACAGATCATCATCATCATCATCTATGCAATGCCAGCCCCCAGCAGTCTTGCTAACCCACAGCCAGGCGATTAAAACAAAACCCTGCAAGAGCAGCAGAGTGCTGCGTTCATTTTTGCAAATAAAAAACTTTTTTTTATGACTTTACTCTTCTTCAAAATTGTCAGGCGTTCTTCACAGAGTGGAGAGAAACTGTTTCCACTGGCAGGAGGGTCAGTAACAGGGGGAGCAGATGAGAAATAATTGACAAAAGACTCAGAAAGGGGAGATGAGCAGAATTTATTTTGGTGTAGTGTTGTTTTGATCTGGAATTCACTGCCTGAAAGGGCTGTGGAAGCAGATTCAATAGTAACTTTCAAAAGGGAATTGGATAAATACTTGGAAAAGAGATAGATACTTGGAGTATTTTTTTTTAGGGCTATGGGGAAAGCAGGGAAGTGGGACTAATTGCATAGCTCTTTCAGAGAGCTGGCACAGACACGAAGGGCTGAATGGTCTGCACTGTATCATTCTATGATTCTCTCCTCCAGTATTCTAGCCTGGGGTTTCGGGCTGGGTTTTTCCGTTTCTGTGCTTGCCAGTCTGTCACATTCTGTCCCATGGAATTTTAGAAAGATTAGGCAGGTGCTGTAACAGGGAGTTATCCACTCATTGGAAGAAAGGATCAGGAGGAGGCTATTCGGCTTCTCAAACTGTTCTGCCATTTAATTAATACGGCTGACATGTACCTCAACCCCATTTGCCTGTCTTTGCTCCATGTTGCTCCATCCCTTAGCTCAGTGCAGCGCAATTGCCTCTGAAAAAGCAACCACCTTGATTCGCACCCCATCCACCACATTCAACATTCACTCCCTCCGCCACCGACGCAGAGTGGCAGCAGTGTGTACCATCTACAAGATGCACTGCAGTAACTCACCAAGGTTCCTTGGACAACACCTTCCAGACCCGCGACCTCTAACAACTAGAAGGACAAGGGCAGCAGATGCCGCCTGGAGCTCCCCCCACCTCGCACCACCGCCCCCCCACCCCCCGGCCACACCCCCCCAAGCCACACACCAACCTGACTTGGAACTTTGTCACCATTCCTTTACTGTCGCTAGGCCAAAATCCTGGAACTCCCTTCCCAACAGCACTGTGTGTCCTAGTGCATGAATCGCAAAAGGTTAGTATGCAGGTTCATCAAGTAATTAGGAAAGCTAATAGAATGTTATCATTTATTGTGAGGGAGATTGAATACAAAAGTAGAGAGGTTATGCTTCAGTTATACAGGGTATTGGTGAGACCACATCTGGAGTACTGTGTACAGTATTGGTCTCCTTATTTAAGGAAGGATGTAAATGTGTTGGAAGCAGTTCAGAGAAGGTTATCCTGGAATGGGCGGGGTATCTTATGAGGAAAGGTTGGACAGGCTAGACTTGTATCCGCTGGAGTTTAGGACAGTAAGAGGTGACTTGATTGAAACATATAAGATCCAGAGGTGTCTTGACAGGGTGGATGTGGAAAAGATGTTTCCCCTTGTGGGAGAATCTAGGACTAAGGGATCACTAATTAAAAATAAGGGGTCACCCATTTAAGACAGAGATGAGGAGAATTTTTTTTTCTCTCAGAGGGTCGTGAGTCTTTGGAATTCTCTTCCTCAAAAGGCAGTGGAAACAGAGTCTTTAAATATTTTAAAAGCAGAGTTAGATAGATTCTTGATAAGCAAGGGGATGAAAGGTTATTGGGGGTAGGTGGAAATGTGGAGTTAAAGTTACAATCAGATCAGCCATGATTTTATTGAATGGCGGAGCAGGCTCGAGGGGCCAAGTAGCCTACTCCTGCTCCTAATTCTTATGCTCGCATGTATGCACTGCAGTGATTCAAGAAGGCAGCTGACCACCACCATTTTAAGGGCAGTTAGGAATGGGCAATAAATGCTCACCTTGTCACCGATGCCCACATCCCATGACTGAAAAAAAACTCAGAGGTAGTGAGCTTATGGGACCAGGGTAAGTTGTGAAATTGAATTCAATAAACAGGGTCATTTGTGGTCCATCAGCAGGAGAAAAGTGATCATTAGCACACACGGATTATTGTAAAACTGCAGCTGGTTTTAGGGAAGGGATCCCTTTGTTGGTCTGACCACTGGCCCCACCATATCAATGTCAGTTGTGGTTCAGTGGGTAGCCCACTTACACCTATGAATCAGAAGTTTAAGGGATTGTAGTCCCTTTGGCATGTAATGCAGACTGACACTGCCAGTGCAGTACTGAGGGAGTACTGTCAGAGGTGCTATCCTTCGAAAGAGACATTAAACTGAGGCCCCGTTTGTCCTCTCAGATGGATGTAAAAGATTCCATGGTACTATTCTTACGATAGTGTTTCTATTTTTTGTAAAATATGTTTTGAACGACTTTTAGTTGCATTATAGTTTCTGTGGCCGCAAACGTGACTCCAGGATGGTATGTTGCCTCCCTAGTGCGAGGGTCAAGGATGTCTCGGAGCGGCTGCAGGACGTTCTGAAGGGAGAGGGTGAACAGTCAGAGGTCGTGGTACACATTGGTACCAAAAACATAGGTAGAAAGAGGGATGAGGTCCTGCAACAAGAATTTAGGGAGCTTGGTAACAGATTAAAAAGCAGGACCTCAAAGGTTGTAATCTCTGGATTACTCCCAGTGCCATGTGCTCGTGAGTATAGGAACAAGAGGATTGAGCAGATGAATGCGTGGCTGAGGAGATGGTGCAGGAGGGAAGGCTTTGGTTTCCTGGATCACTGGGTCTGTTTCTGGCGGGACCTGTACAAGTTGGACGGCTTGCACCTGAACCGGAATCAACATCCTTGCTCGGAGGGGTTTAAACTAATTTGGCAGGGGGATGTGATACAGAGTAGAGTTACAGTAGGGGGTGATGCACACTCAAATATAGAAAAGAAAATGAGTCAATCTGGAAGGCAGAGGAAATATAGACCTGTTAAGGCCCAAGCGAAAAATGCAATCCTGGATTGCATCTATTTTAATGCAAGGAGTCTTACTAGTAAGACAGATGAATTGAGGGCATTGATTAGCACATGGCATTATGATATTGTTGCTATCACAGAGACATGGCTGAGGGAGGCGCAGGACTGGCAGCTCAATATTCCAGGGTATAGAATCTTCAAGCATGACAGGGGAGGGGGTAAAAGAGGAGGTTGTATTGTACTGTTGATCAAGGAATCAATTACTGCAATAAGGAGAGATGATACCTTAGAAGGTTCCTCAAATGAGGCCATATGGGTAGAACCTAAAGACAAAAGGGGGCAATCACTTGGCTGGGAGTGTACTACAGGCCTCCAAACAGTCAGGGAGAGATAGAGGAGCAGATATGTAGGCAAATTTCAGAGCGGTGTAAAAATAATAGGGTAATAATAGTAGGAGATTTCAACTTCCCCAATATCAACTGGGATAGTCTTAGTGCAAAAGGCTTAAAGGGGGCGGAATTCTTAAAATGCATACAGGAGAGCTTTTTGAGCCACTACGTAGATAATCCTACATGAGAAGGGGCAGTACTGGACCTAATCCTAGGGAATGAAGCTGGACAAGTGGTAGAAGTGTCAGTGGGGGAACATTTCAGGGATAGTGACCAGAACCCTGTAAGATTTAAGGTAGTTATGGAAAAGGACAAAGATGGACTGAAAATAAAGGTACTGAATTGATGGAAGGCCGATTTTAAAATGATAAAACAGGATCTGGGCAAAGTGGACTGGGAGCAGCTACTTGTAGGAAAGTCGACATCAGATCAGTGGGAGTCATTCAAAGAGGAATTAGTGAGAGTTCAGAGCCAACATGTACCCATTAAGGTGAAGAGTAGAACCAACAAGACCAGGGAACCCTGGATGTCAAGGGATATAGAGGATTGGATCAGGAAAAAAAGGAAGCTTATGGCAGATTCAGAGTGCTGAAAACAGTGGAGGCACTAGAGGAGTATAGAAAGTGTAGGGAGATACTTAAAAAAGTAATTAGGAGAGCGAAGAGGGGACATGAAAAAACACTGGTGGGTAAGATAAAGGAAAGTCCTAAGGCGTTTTATAAGTATATTAAGGGCAAGAGGATAACCAGGGAAAGAGTAGGGCCCATTAGGGACCAAAGTAGCAATCTGTGTGTGGAGCCGGAGGACATAGGTGAGGTTTTAAATTATTACTTTTCATCTGTGTTCACTATGGAGAAGGACGATGTAGGTGTAGAGATCAGGGAGGGGGATTGTGATACACTTGAACATATTAGCATTGAAAGGGAGGAAGTATTAGCTGTTTTAGCAGGCATAAAAGTGGATAAATCCCCAGGCCCAGATGAGATGTATCCCAGGCTGTAATGTGAGGCAAGGGAGGAGATTGCAGGGGCTCTGACACAAATTTTCAAATCCTGTCTGGCCACAGGAGAGGTACCAGAGGATTGGAGGACAGCGAATGTGGTACCATTATTTAAGGAGGATAGCAGGGATAAATTACAGGCCAGTGAGTCTAACATCAGTGGGAGGGAAAATTTTGGAAAACATTCTGAGGGACAGGATTAATCTCCACTTAGAGAGGCAGGGATTAATCAGGGATAGTCAGCATGGCTTTGTCAGGGGAAGATTGTGTCTGACTAACATGATTGAATTTTTTGAGGCAGTGACGAAATATGTAGATGAGGGTAAAGCAGTTGATGTAGTCTATATGGACTTCAGTAAGGCTTTTGTTAAGGTTCCACATGGGAGATTGGCTAAGAAGGTAAAAGCCCGTGGGATCCAGGGCAATTTGGCAAATTGGATCCAAAATTGGCTTAGTGGCAGGAGGCAGAGGGTGATGGTCGAGGGTTATTTTTGCAAGTGGAAACCTGTGACCAGTGGTGTACCACAGGGTTCGGTGTTGGGATCCTTGCAGTTTGTAATGTGCATTAATGATTTAGACGTGAATATAGGAGGTATGATCAGTATGTTCACAGATGACACGAGAATTGGTGGTGTCGTAAATAGTGAGGAGGAAAGCCTTAGATTACAGGATGATATAGATGGGCTGGTAAGATGGGCGGAGCAGTGGCAAATGGAATTTAATCCTGAGAAGTGTGAGGTGATGCATTTTGGGAGGACTAACAAGACAAGGGAATATACAATGGATGGTCAGATGCTAGGAAGTACAGAGGGTCAGAGGGACCTGGGTGTACTTGTTCAGAGATCACTGAAGGCAGCAGCAAAGGTAGATCAGGTGGTTGGGAAAGCATATGGGATACTTGCCTTTATTAGCTGAGGCATAGAATATAAGAGCAGGGAGGTTATGATGGAGCTGTATAAAACGCTAGTTAGGCCATAGCTGGAGCTTTTTTTTTCATTCACTCCATGGGATGTGGGCGTCGTTGGCCAGGCCAGCATTTATTGCCCATCCCTAATTGCCCTTGAGAAGGTGGTGGTGAACTGCCTTCTTGAACCGCTGCAGTCCATTTGGGGTAGGTACACCCACAGTGCTGTTAGGAAGGGAGTTCCAGGATTTTGACCCAGCGACAGTGAAGGAACAGCAATATAGTTCCAAGTCAGGATGGTGTGTGACTTGGAGGGGAACTTGCAGGTGGTGGTGTTCCCATGTATTTGCTGCCCTTTCCTTCTAGTTGGTAGAGGTCGCGGGTTTGGAAGGTGCTGTCTAAGGAGCCTTGGTGCATTGCTGCAGTGCATCTTGTAGATGGTACACACTGCTGCCACTGTGCGTCGGTGGTGGAGGGAGTGAATGTTTGTAGATGGGGTGCCAGTCAAGCGGGCTGCTTTGTCCTGGATGGTGTCGAGCTTCTTGAGTGTTGTTGGAGCTGCACCCATCCAGGCAAGTGGAGAGTATTCCATCACACTCCTGACTTGTGCCTTGTAGATGGTGGACAGGCTTTGGGGAATCAGGAGGTGAGTTACTCGCCTCAGGATTCCGAGCTTCTGACCTGCTCTTGTAGCCACAGTATTTATATGGCTACTCCAGTTCAGTTTCTGGTCAATGATAGCCCCTAGGATGTTGATAGTGGGGGATTCAGTGATGGTAACGCTTTTGAATGTCAAGGAGAGATGGTTAGATTCTCTCTTGTTGGAGATGGTCATTGCCTGGCACTTGTGTGGTGCGAATGTTACTTGCCACTTATCAGCCCAAGCCTGGATATTGTCCAGGTCTTGCTGCATTTCTACACAGACTGCTTCAGTATCTGAGGAGTCATGAATGGTGCTGAACATTGTGTAATCATCAGTGAACATCCCCACTTCTGACCTAATGATTGAAGGAAGGTCATTGATGAAGCAGCTGAAGATGGTTGGGCCTAGGACACTACCCTGAGGAACTCCTGCAGTGATGTCCTGGAACTCAGATGATTGACCTCCAACAACCACAACCATCTTCCTTTGTGCTAGGTATGACTCCAGCCAGCGGAGGGTTTTCCCCCTGATTCCCATTGACACCAGTTTTGTGAGGGCTCCTTGATGCCATACTCAGTCAAATGCTGCCTTGATGTCAAGGGCAGTCACTCTCACCTCACCTCTTGAGTTCAGCTCTTTTGTCCAGGTTTGAACCAAGGCTGTAATGAGGTCAGGAGCTGAGTGGCCCTGGCGGAACCCAAACTGAGCGTCACTGAGCAGGTTGTTGCTGAGCAAGTGCCGCTTGATGGCACCGTTGATGACACCTTCCATCACTTTACTGATGATTGAGAGTAGGCTAATGGGGCGGTAATTGGCCGGGTTGGATTTGTCCTGCTTTTTGCGTACAGGACATACCTGGGCAATTTTCTACATTGCAGGGTAGATGCCAGTGTTGTAGCTGTACTGGAACAGCTTGGCTAGGGGCGCCGCAAGCTCTGGAGAACCGGTCCTCAGTACTATTGCCGGAATATTGTCAGGGCCCGTAGCTTTTGCAGTATCCAGTGCTTTCAGTTGTTTCTTGATATCACGTGGAGTGAATCTAATTGGCTGAAGTCTGGCATCTGTGATGCTGGGGACTTCAGGAGGAGGCCGAGATGGATCATCAACTCGGCACTTCTGGCTGAAGATTGTTGCAAATGCTTCAGCCTTATCTTTCGCACTGAAGTGCTGGCCTCCCCCATCATTGAGGATGGGGATATTTGTGGAGCCACTTGCTCCAGTTAGTTGTTTAATTGTCCACCACCATTGTCCCCCACTCAGAGTACATTTTATGCCCTTGCCACCCTCAGAGCTTCCTCCAAGTGGTGTTCAACATGGAGGAACATAGAACATAGAACAGTACAGCACAGTACAGGCCCTTCGGCCCACGATGTTGTGCCAAGTAATGAGTTATCAGCTGAGGGAGGGCAGTAGCTAGTAATCAGTAGGAGGTTACCTTGCCCATGTTTGACCTGATGCCATGAGACTTCATGGGGTCCTGAGTCGATGTTGAGGACTCCCAGGGCAACTCCCTCCCTACTGTATACCACTGTGCCACCACCTCTGCTGGGTCTGTCCTGCCGGTGGGACAGGACGTACCCAGGGATGGTGATGGCAGTGTCTGGGACATTCTCTGTCAGGTATGATTCCGTGAGAATGACTATGTCAGGCTGTTGCTTGACTAGTCTGTGGGACAGCTCTCCCAACTTTGGCACAAGTCCCCAGATGTTAGTACGGAGGACTTTGCAGGGTCGACAGGGCTGAGTTTGCCGTTGTCGTTTCTGGTGCCTAGGTCGATGCCGGGTGGTCCGTCCGGTTTCATTCCTTTTTATAGACTTTGTAACGGTTAGGTACAACTGAGTGGCTTGCTAGGCCATTTCAGAGGGCATGTAAGAGTGAACCACATTGTTGTGGGTCTGGAATCACATGTAGGCCAGACCAGGTAAGGACAGCAGATTTCCTTCCCTAAAGGACATTAGTACTGTGCACATTTCTAGGCACCACACTATAGGAAGGATGTGATTACACTGGAGTGGGTGCAGAGGAGATTCACCAGGATGTTGCCTGGGCTGGAGCATTTCAGCTATGAAGAGAGACTAAAAAGGCTGGGGTTGTTTTTCTTTGAGCAGAGAAGGCTGAGGGGAGATATGCATGAGTTATACAAAATTATGAGGGGCATTGATAGGTTAGATGGAAAGAAACTTTTTTCCCTTAGCAGAGTGGCCTATAACCAGGGGGCATAGATTTAAGGTAAGGTGCAGGAGGTTTAGAAGGGATTTGAGGAAAAAAATTTCACCCAGAGGGTGGTTGGAATCTGGAACGTACTGCCTGAAGAGGTGGTAGAGGCAGAAATATTTAGATGAGCGCTTGAAATGCCATAACATACAAGGCTACGAGCCAAGTGCTGGAAAATGGGATTAGAATAGTTAGATGTTTAATGGCTGGCACAGACATGATGGGCCAAAGGACCTGTTTCTGTGCTGTAAAACTCTATGACTCTATGCCTAATTATGGACATTGATTCAGCTGGAAGCTTGAAGAGGTGCTGAACTTTGTGTGTTTTTTAAAAGGGATCACCAGAAGGCTTCCTGGACTTGGCTTGTAAACAAGCCCTTACTGGAAGGCACCTGTTTTCAGATAAAATACCAGCATGGAGCCTGGTGTTTTGACTTGGGGAGATGTTTACAAAGAAGTGACAAGTCAAGATTTATCGAGGTCAGGAGGTTTGACTTCTGGAAATTTTTTGTTTTCATTTTGAATTGTTAAAAAAGACAGTTTTTGCCTGCCAAGAAACCCCATCTCATCTCTTTCTCTCTCTTAAAAAAGAAATCCTGCATATCCAGTGTGACAGTCTCCTGTTTCCTCCTGTATTTGAAGAAACTCTGCATATCGAATATGTGGGAACTGAAATCCCTGTTGCCACATTTCTGCTGTAAGGTTTAGCTGAAGCCTCTGTAGCTGCATTTCTTGGAAAGCCTACCCAAACTGACCTCCAACATCACCTGGAAAGAACTGTTCTAGGAAGACCCAGTGACAGCCGTCTATACGCATTTGGGCGCCAAATAAAAACAAAGAACATCTTTACATATCTTTCCTTTTTTCTTCAAGAATGAACAAGTATTCAGACTAAGTGTTTTTTTTTTGCCTTTTTTTGTAATAGAGCTCTAAAGCAAAATCCCTTTTATTTTTCCTGTTAACCGATATATGTATGCATGTGTGTGTTTGTGTGTGTGAGGTGCTAAGGTAAAAAGGAAACTTGAATATTTCAATCTGTGTGTTTATGCTTTACTTCATTACTGGTTAAGACTTGTTTTATAATAAACTGATAATTTTGTTGTTGATTATAGAAACCTGTTCAGTGTGTTTTATTCTGGGAAAAATAGAGTATATGATTGACGGTATTGGTAAGTGGTAAAATTTAAATGGATGTTGTGACCTGTGGAGAAGTGGGACTGGACTAAACAGTGCGTTCCTCTCACCTCGGTCATAACATTATTTGAAAAACAGCAGGGGAGTTCTCCCTGTTATCCTGGCCCTCAACCAATATCACCAAAAGAGATTATCTGCTCATTTATCACATTGCTGCTTGTGGGACATGCCATGCACCAAATGGCCATTGCGTTTTCTACATTACAACACTTCAAAAAGTACTTCTTTGGTTGTAAAGTGCTTTGGGACTTCTTGAGGTGATTGTATAAATATAAATCTTCCTTTTTTCAATATTGGTATATAGGAACAGGAGAAGTCCATCCATTCTGTTCCAACATTCAGTTAGACAATGGCTGATCTATACCTCAACTCCATTTACCTGCCTTTGCTCCACATCCCTTGATACTAATACGAAACAAAAATCTGTTGCTGTCAGTCTTCAGGGGCTGAATGGCCTACTCCCATTCACAGTGTTCCAAAACTGCTGAGCCTTTCCAACGAGGAAGGATTTGATTCTTGCGCCAGATTTAATGAGCTGACCTCAATTAGGTGTGTTAAATCTGGTCTTAGACATACTGATCCAGGGAAGGAAAAATAAATCAGTCAGGGTTTCCTGCTTCTGAATCTTATTGGAATGTCTGTTGGGAATTGTAGGAGTGTAAAAGCATTGGCTGAGGACAGGATACATCCTTCTCCCATCATGCTGTTTGCAGTATATATAAATGATTTGGAGGAATATTTAGCTGGTGTGATTAGTAAGTTTGCGGACGACACAAAGGTTGGTGGAGTTGCGGATAGTGATGAGGATTGTCAGAGGATACAGCAGGATATAGATCGGTTGGAGACTTGGGTGGAGAAATGGCAGATGGAGTTTAGTCCGGACAAATGCAGGTGGGAGGTATACAGTAATTGGCAGAACCCTTAGGAGTATTGACAGGCAGAGAGATCTGGGTGTACGGGTCCACAGGTCACTGAAAGTGGCAACACAGGTGGATAAGGTAGTCAAGAAGGCATACGGCATGCTTGCCTTCATCGGTCGGGGCATAGAGTATAAAAATTGGCAAGTCATGTTGCAGCTGTACAGAACCTTAGTTAGGCCACACTTAGAATAATGCGTGCAATTCTGGTCGCCACACTACCAGAAGGACGTGGAGGCTTTGGAGAGGGTACAGAGGAGGTTTACCAGGATGTTGCCTGGTCTGGAGGGCATTAGCTATGAGGAGAGGTTGGAAAAACTCAGATTGTTTTCACTGGAACGACGGAGGTGGAGGGGTGACATGATAGAGGTTTCCAAAGTTATGAGCGGCATGGACAGAGTGGATAGTCAGAAGCTTTTTCCCAGGGTGGAAGAGTCAGTTACTAGGGGACATAGGTTTAAGGTGCGAGGGGCAAAGTTTAGAGGGGATGTGCGGGGCAAGCTTTTTACACAGAGGGTGGTGAGTGCCTGGAACTTGCTGCCAGGGGAGGTGGTGGAAGCAGATAAGATAGCGACGTTTAAGAGACATCTTGACAAATATATGAATAGGAAGGGAATAGAGGGATATGAGCCCCGGAAGTGCAGAAGGTTTTAGTTTCGGCAGGCATCAAGATCGGCGCAGGCTTGGAGGGCCGAATGGCCTGTTCCTGTGCTGTACTGTTCTTTGTTCTTTGTTCTTTGTTCATTGTAAAATACCTCATTGCTGAAATTTACGCATTAGGGATGGCTGCTTGGGTGAAAAATCAAACTGTTCCCAAAGCTGTCCACCGCTGGGAGTTTCCTTTATTATGGGTCTGTTGTGGACCAATGGATAGAGATTGATTGCTCTGAATAGTCAACAGCTCCATTATCATTGTATCTTGCAGCTAACAGGATGGTAGAAGGTGGAGTAGAAGGACCTTGGTCTTGTTTTTGTCTGCTGTTATGGAACTGTATCCTAATCTTGAAGTCAATACTCAGGAAGGGATATGGGAAGAGGGAAGGAGGAATGGCAATCATTGGATGTCTCTTGCAAAGGGCTTGCAGCGATGATAGACTGCATGGCCTCCTTCTGAATTGCTTGATTCTATGAGAAAGATAAATGCGATTCCCAAAGGGCTGATTCGGTGCTCACAGCATGGAGTGGCTGCTGCAGGGACCACATCACGGGAAGCAGGGTACCTGAGCCATGATTTTATGGGCATTTATTTTAAAGGACAGAACACTGCTTTTCTTGATCTATATTAATGACCTGGACTTGGGTGTGCAGGGCACAATTTCAAAATCAGCAGATGACACAAAATGTGGAAGCATTGTGAACTTTGAGGAGGGTAGTGATAGATTTCAAGAGGACATAGACAGGATGGTGGAATGGGCAGACACATGGCAGATAAAATTTAATGAAGAGAACTGTGAAATTTTGAGTGAAACAAGTTTGAGGAGAGGTGATAGAAAATAAAGGGTAAAATTCTAAAGAGGATGCGGGAACAGAGAGACCTGGGAGTATATGTGCACAAACCGCACCTCCTTCAACAGCATCTTCAAAACCTGTGACCACTTCCACCTAGAAGGACAAGGGCAGCAGATGCATGTGAACACCACCACCTGCAAGTTCCTCTCCAAGCCACACACCATCCTGACTTGGAACTATATCGCCGTGCTTTCATTGTCACTGGATCAATATCCTGGAACTTCCTCCCTAACAGCACTGTTGGTGTACATGCACCAGATGGACTACATCAGTTCAAAAGGCAGCTCACCACAGCCTTCTCAAGGGCAATTAGGGTTCGACAACAAATGCTGGCCTTGCCAGTGACACTGACATCCCATAAAACAAATTTAAAAATGACAGTGGTAATGCAGGTTGAAAAAGTGGTTAAAAAGGTATGTGAGACCACTGACTTCATAAACAAAGGCATAGAGAACAAAAGCAAGGCAGTGATGGTGAACCTTTTTAAACACTAGTTCAGCCTCAATGGAATATTGTGTCCGATTCTGGGCATCGCACTTTAGGAAAGAGATGTGAAGGCTTCAAAGGGGGTACAGAAAAGATTTATGAGAATGATTCAAAGGATGATCTATTATGTGGATGGATTGGAGAAGCTGTGTTGTTTTCCTTAGAGAAGGGCAGGTTGAGAGGAGATTTGATAGTAGTGTTCAAAACCATGAGGGTCTGGAGTAGATAAAGAGAAATGTCCCATTGGCAGAAGGGTGGAGAAACAGAGGTGATTGGCAAAAAAACCAATGGCGACATAAGGAAAAACGTTTTTAAAGAGTGAGTGGTTAGGATCTGGAATGAACTGCCTAAGAGTGTGGTAGAGGCAGATTCAATTGAGGCTTTCAAAAAGGGATTGGATAAGCACCGGATGAGAAAAAAATTGCGGGGCTATGGGGAAAGGGCAGGGGAATAGGTCTAGCTGAGTTGCTCTTGTAGAGAGCTGGCACAGACATGATGGGCCTAATGGCCTCTTTCTGTGCTGTAACTACTCTATGGTTCTATGATTCTAATTACAGTCTGCACATTCTGTGCCATGCTCCCTGAGGGCTCTGCTTCTAACTGGGAACTGTGGATTCTCTTACATTCCATTATATTCATTGCTGTAAAATAAACGACGCATTTTGGCAAAACAAATGGCAGAGGCTGGAAACTGTAAATCACAAAGCAATATGTGTCCAAAGTCCTCATTTTAAAACACTCACCCCACCTGACCAACATTTCAAAAGCCATCTCTCTCTCTCTCTCTCTCTTTCTCTTTCTCTAATGCTGGCCATTTTGTGACAGCCAAAGTATTTTTTGCAGTCTCCACGTTTAAGTAATGAGCTCCTTCTCCCCGCTACCACCCCCACCCCCCCACCCATCCCTGCACATCCCCCATACGGCCACACACAATTGGATCTGTTCCGACCAGTTAACTGCATGAGGGTTTCTTTATTGTCCCTCCTCAATCATTCTGGCATGAAGCACTCATCTCTGCACTGCCAACTTGAGCATCAGATTAATTTGCAGCAGAGTGCTGGCTCAGTGCTGAGGTAGAGGATTCTTTCTGAAGATGTCGGGCCCGAATTCAAGCCTGAGTTAAGATTGAGGGGGAAGGGGACAGGAAGGGGGATGAGGCGTGCAGTTTTTTTAGAACTGACTAATAAGAAGACTTTGCTAGATTACATGCCTCTTTGGAAATGTCGCATATCAGAGGGTCCTGGTTAAAATGATGCAGTTAAGCGGTATGATAAAGGGTCACTAACAGGCATTCCCAGAGTGATCAGTGCAAGGCCATTGTTGCTTACAGTGTATATCAATGATTTGGAGCTGGAGACAGAAGCAAAACAATCTGAGATTGCAGAAGACACCAAATTAGGGGCGAGGAGGAGGAGGGCAATATTCAAACAGAAGGGAAGAGACAAGCCAAATGCAAAGCTAGATAGATTGGAAATGTGAGCTGATAATAGGCAATTTACAAAGGAAAGTTGACAAGAAAATGGAAGGGAAATGAGCAGTGCAAACGTATATCAAAAGAATCTTGAATGTAAAACATAGAACAGGAGAAGGGTCTATTGGCGGGTAGCTCACCAAAACCAATCACACAGTAGCTAGCAATAAGGGAAGCTAAGCTACTTATAGTGTTACGACTGAGGCGGGAGGAGTGCACTATTTATTCTCGTCCTACTTCTCCACAGGTCACAACATATATTTACATTTTCCCACTTACCACTACAGTTAATCATATACTCTATTTTTCCCAGAATAAAGCACACTAACCAAGTTTTTTTAAATGAACAATAAAAATTATCAGTTTATTATTAAACAAGTCTTAACCAGTAACGAAGTAAAGCATAAATACACAGATTGAAATTTTAAAGTTCGCTTTTTACCTTCGACCCTCACACTCACACATATACACTGATTAACCAGAAAAATAAAAGGGATTTTGATTTAGAGCTCTGTTACAGACAAAAAAAACAGTTGGGCTGATTGCTCATTCTTGAAGAAAACAGCAGATTAGATATTGTGCATTCCAAAACTGGTCTAAAATCTAGTCTTAGAGTACACATAGATGGGTCACTAGGATCTTTTAGAACAGTTCTTCTCAGGCTGCATTGAGAATTCATTTAGCATGCTTTTCTTCAAAGACAGGACACGAGATGAGTTGATACAGTGGACTTCTCGGGGTCTTTTATATAGGTGCTGAAAAGCTGAGCTGGGTTGTGGTCTTTCCTTCCTACAGAATTCTCTTTTCCTTCTGCAGGCTTGACTCTTTAAACGTTCAGCAAGAATCTGGTCTCTTCCTCCGTGACACTCTAATTCCAGAAGGTAAACACATTGACACTACAACCAACAGCTTGCGAGTTTGCTGCTCTCTCAGGTGCATGCTGCTGCTCCTGAACTTATTTATTTTATTTAGAGATACAGCACTGAAACAGGCCCTTCGGCCCACCGAGTCTGTGCCGACCAACAACCACCAATTTATACTAACCCTACAGTAATCCCATATTTCCTACCACCTACCTACACTAGGGGCAATTTACAATGGCAAATTTACCTATCACCTGCAAGTCTTTAGCTGTGGGAGGAAACCAGAGCACCCAGCAAAAGCCCACGTGGTCACAGGGAGAACTTGCAAACTCCGCACAGGCAGTACCCAGAATCGAACCTGGGTCCCTGGAGCTGTGAGGCTGCGGTGCTAACCACTGCGCCACTATGCCGTACTTGTCGTATCAAGGGGCATGCGACCAACTTCTCTGCGCACATCTTCCCCAGTTACCACAGTTTCTGTTCTATTTTTAAATTGAGTCTTGTGACAACCAGTAAATTTTGTTGCCAAACTAATTCTTTCAGTGTCCTCTTGATGGCCCTCTTGAAAAAAAAAACAGGTCCAATATTTCTTCAGTTTGACTATGAATTCCTCAAAAAAATATTGTAACGAGAAACAGAAGCACTTTCATAACACCTCCACCCTTGGAGGAATGAAACACCATTTTTAAATGCTTTTCATTGCAAAGTGAGGGGGGAAATAGAAGATTAAATTTTTTTAAACACATTTTCACACTCAAACTCATTCATTCTTTTGTAGTTAATACAATTCTGCTCTGTACCCTCTTTTCATTCAGATAACTGGAACAAAGTTAGATTCTCGATAAAACATCTGCAATAACATTATTTTTGCCCACAATGTGGATAATCTTTAAGTGATAAGATTGCAATAGTAAACTCCATCAGAATAGTCTGGAATTCTGGTTTTTAAATTTTTCCACAAGGACTAGAGTGTTATAATCAGTATATACCAGTGCCTGTCTGTAGTCGTGGCAGACATAAACTTCAAAGATTTAAGAACCAATAATAAACCTAGGGTTTCTTTTTCCACTGTTGAATATCTTTTTTGGTGTCAATTTAGCTTTTTGGAAAAGTATCCCACTGGCCTTTCTATCCCTGATTCATTGTCTTGTAACAGGACTTCACCGACCCCCAGGTCACTAGCATCAATTGCTACCTTGAAAGGCTTAGTGAAACTTGGAGCAGCCAACACTGGTTCATAATCAAAATGGCTTTCAGCCCCTCAAAGGATGCTTGGCACTCCCCTGACCACACTACATTGGTTTTCTTTTCCTGTAGTAAATCTGTCAGTGGAGCAGCTATGAAATTTGCTACAAACTTTCAGTAGAAACACAACCTTAAAAACCTCATCAGTTCTCGCCTAGTCTTAGGGGTAGGGAACTGCACTAATGCTTGTACATTCATGGTTCTTGGCAACACTTTTCCTTGCCCTACTATATGCCCGAGGTAGGTCATACTTGTTTTCACAAATTCACTTTTGGCAAGGTTTATTACTAAATCAGCTGATTGCAATTTTCTAAACAGAGTTTCTAGCTGTTCCAAGTGGTCCTTCCAAGTGTCACTGTATACCAGCACATCATCAAGGTAAATTACACAGTTAGGAACACTGGCTACTATTTGGTTTATTAGCCTCTGAAAGGTTGCTGGGGCAGTTTTTAGCCTGAATAGCATCACTCGGCATTGGAAAAGACTGTCCGATGTGACAAAGACTGATATTTCTTTAGCTCGGGGTGTTAAAGGAACTTGCCAGTATCCCTTTAACAAATCTATTTTTGTAAGAAGCATGGCACTGCCCACTCTGTCAATACAGTATTCCAAGTGAGGTATTGGATAGGAGTATTCCTTTGTTAGTGCATTAACTTTTCTGTAGTCTATGCATAGACTAGTTGAGCCATCTAATACTACTGGTGAACTCCAGCTGCTTTGACTGGGTTCTATTAGGTGGTTCTTCGGCATGTATTGGATTTCTGCTTATACCTAGGCCTATTTCTGTGGACTGAAGTGGTCAGGATGCTGTTTGATAGCAAAGGATTCCCCTACATCCACATCATGAGTAGCTCAGGTTGTACATCCTGACTTATCCCTACAGCCTCTTTTAAATGCTGTGAGAAGCCTTGTTAGGTCTTCTTGTTGGTCTGCACCTAAATATGAAAGCATAGGGCAGAATTTTTATAGCTCGCTGCTGTTCTCAGTGATGAGCTTCCAAGATGGTGCGGCGTACGCGCGAGCCGTGTGCCACAGAGCCGGCACAATATTTTGCACGGCGGCTCATTAGCATGGAGGGGGGCAGAACGGCCGCTGTCAGTGATGTAAAGGGGGCAGGCGCTCCGTCCCTGGCAACAGTATCCTGCACCAACACACAGGCACCAGCGCCATTTTTAAAGGGCTTCAAGCCCTTACCAGTAATTTTAATTTTTAAAGTGACATGGAGGGGAAAGTAACATTTATAAATTTAATAAAACATCGAAGCCCCTCTCCCACCTCCCCAATGACCAAACACTTTGTTTATTGTATTGTCGACACCAAAAAAATTCTCTTCCCATCCTGAACTTTCCCCCCCCGAACTTTGTTACCTTTGCCCTTCAACCCCTTCCCACCCATCCCTTCAGCCAATAGTAGGGGTTTTCCCCGCTCCACCCCACCCCGGCTCTGAAAATTTCACTCCTCCTCCCCTCCCTACCAGTGTTACGCCTTGGATCTCCGAATGGTGATCCGAAGGCGTGGGCTTTCCGGCAACAAGCCGGTTATTGGCGTGGGATGCCCGTCGTGATGCGATAAGTACTTATTCTTTGATTACCATTTATTTGCATATGTTAATGACATTTTTGTTGCTGAGCGGCGGGAGGGCTGCCCCAATGCCTCGTTGCCGCCTCCCGACGTCGAGGTCCGTAGTGGGCCTCTCCCAGAAGTATTTTCCGGACCCCCCCACCACAACCCCCAAAGTCGAGGGGCTGGTAAAATTCAGACCACAGTGTCCAAACTCCCTAACAATTTAGTATTAGCTAATGGGATAGTAGGAAGTTCAATTCGAGAATTGTCTGGTCCTCTTTCTGCCTCATCTTCACTATCTCTTTCATCCTTCAATGTCAGTCCTACCTGACATACCTGTGCTTGCTTATCCTCCTCCTGGTGATAATATTGTTTTAACATATTGATATGACACAGCCGATTCTTTTTCCGGCAATCTGAGGTGTCGATCAATAATTTACTTCACCAGTTCTCTTAACCGCTTTATATGGTCCACTGAACTGTGCTTTCAACGGTTCCCCCTGTAAAGGCAGTAATACTAACACTTCATCCCCTGCTTGAAATTATCGGGTCTTGGCATGTTTATCTGCCCATTTTTTCATAGTTGTTTAGGAAGCTTTAAGGTGTTCCTGAGCCATTTTGCAAGCTCTCGTAAGCCGTTCCCGGAACACAGATACATAATCTAGAACAGAAGATTCATCCCTCTGTTCGAAAAACCTTTCTTTCATTAGATTTTGAGAACCTCTGATCTCATATCCGTAAACTAATTCAAAAGGACGTCAACCTGTAGATTCGTTAGGTGAACCCCTAGTGACAAACAAAAGAAATTCTAGCCCTTTATCCAAATCATGGGATATTCATGATAGTGTGCTCTGATCATCGTTTTGAGGGTCTGATTGTTCCTTTCCAAAGTTCCTCATGTCTGTGGGTGGCGTGCTGAAGACTTTAACTGTGTTATACCTAAGTTCCCCATAACTTCCCGAAAAATTTTATTCATATAATTGGAACCTTGTACCAACTGAATCTCAATTGGTAATCCATATCTAGTGAAGATCTGGGTTAACTTTTCTACCCTAGCAGATATTGTCCTCAAGGGAATGGCCTCTGAGACCTGAGTAGCCATATCCATGATAGTGAGTATATATTGGTGTCCTGCTTTTTGTTTTCAGTAAAGGTCCCACGCAGTCTACCAACAACCTACTAAATGGCTCCTCAATAACTGGTATGGGAATTAGAGGTACGGATTTTATGGCAGTTGGCGGTTTTCCCACAATCTGGCACATATGGCACATTTTACAAAACTGCACCATGTCCTTGGAAAGACCTGGTCAGTAAAAATGTTGACTTATATGTGATTTGGTCTGCCGGATCCCCACATGTCCTGCTGTAGGAATTTCATGTGCCATCCTTAATAGCCCCCAGCAATACTTTGGTGGTACCATTATCTGTTGAACTACTTCTTCGTCCGCAGGTCTGTGAGGAGGTCTCCACTTCCTCATCAGAATCCCATTTTTAATATAATAGCCTTCTGGAACTTCTTTTGCCTCTGCTTCAGTTAGAGCTGATTGTACCACTTTATTTAACTCTGGATCGGCTTGCTGAGCCGTGATCAGAGAAAATGTATTAAGCATTTCCTTTGGATTATCCAAATCCCCAAAGAGAGTTTCAGATATTCGACTAACTGCGGTGCCAATTTTACCTCTGACAATGGGACTTGTTTGGCCATTACTCGGGTTAATGCACATGAAGGAAAAATTCCTGGTACCTTTTCCTGCAACGGTTTTGTCTCTTTAACTTCACTTGGTTTTGCCGTGACTACTGGAGAAGCTAGAACTTTCGCTCCGGCCAAATCATTCCCCAGGAGTAGGTCAACTCTGTCTATAGGCAAACTATGGACAACTCCTACAGTTACCATTCCAGACCTTAGGTCACACTCTAGCTTTACCCGATACAATGGTACAGATATATACACCCTGCCAATACCATTCACTAAAACTTTAGCATTCAGTGTGCTCTCTGGTGGAAATGTTATGGCTTTCCCCAGCAAAAGAGTTTGGGTTGCTCCTGTATCCCTAAGTATAACTATAGGCTTACCTGCCTCATTTGAGGGATAAGGAGTTACTTTACCTTTTGACAAGAATTCCCTATAACTCTCAGGTGTCTTATTCACAGCCCATGCACTCACAGCTGTAATCTTTGTCAGGGCCCCATTGGCTTTGTGTACTGCAATAAGTCCCATGGGTTTACCCCGTAACTTCCAGCATTCTGCATGAAGTCCCACCTTGTGACAATGGTAACACTTAGGCTTGTGGACCTCACTTCTACCCTCAGCACCTTACTTTCTGGCCTGAGGAGGAGATCCCAAGCATTCCCAGATTGTCCCTGGCTACTTGCCTTCCTTTCACTCGCCCACTTTCTATCCTTCTTGGGTTTGTGGGGGTGAAGGACAAAGGGTTTGGAGCTATACACAAGCTTATAATCATCAGCAATTTCCGCTGCCTGTCTGGCCGTTGAAACCTTCTGGTTCTCAACATGGGTTCTTACTAACGGAGGGAGTGAATTTTTAAATTCTTCCAGGAGAATTAGTTCCCTAAGTTTCTCATATGTGGCGTCCATCGTTAGTATTCATATCCAATGTCAAAATTAATTTGCTTTTCTCTCTCAAATTCTATATAAGTCTTCCCAGACAATCTCCGGAGGTTCCGAAATTTCTGTCGGTCAGCTTCAGGGACTACTACGCAGCAAGAATAGCCATTTTTGCCATCTCATAATCTGCAGAAGCCTCCTCAGAAATCATGGTATAAATTTCATGAGCTCTACGCATCAAGCTGCTTTGCATAAGTAATGTCCAGCTTTCATTTGACAACTTCATCTGTCTGGCTATCTTTTCAAAAGAAATGAAAAATGCCTCTATGTCCCTTTCCTCAAACTTAGGGACGGCTTGCACAAATTTAAACAGCTCTCCACTGGGTCCTGGACTGGAATCAGATATTTCCCCATTAGAAATTTCATTGCAGTCAAGACCACCCTTTTGACTTAGTTCGATCCTTTTTTTTTTAATTTGAATTCCTCTTCTTCTCTTTCTCTTTCCCTTTCCTTTTCCTCAAGTTCAAGTCTTTTCATTGTCAATTCTTTTACAAGCTCAAATGTTTTCATTTGTAACTGAATTTTAGCTAATTCAACTGCATTACCATCTGGTTTACTTTCTTCTTCTTCCAATTGTAAATGCTGTGCTATTACTTCAATTACATCTGCTTTCTTAGCTCCTGGTTTTAACTCTAACACCAACAGACCTGCCAGATCCTTTAGTTTAACCTGGGTTAAGTTCCTCAAATCACTCGGGGATACATCGTTCTTCCCCAATAAAGTGGTATAAACTTTACTCTATTACACAAGAAACTTGGTTCTTTTTGCTTTCCTTTTTCAATTATTATTACGCTACTTACAATTGTACGTCATCGGCATTGGGTTTATCAGCGAGAGCCCCCAATTATATGTTACAACCGAGACAGGAGGAGTGCACTGTTTATTCTCGTTTCACTTCTCCACAGGTCACAACATATATTTAAATTTTCCCATTTACCGATACCGTCAATTATATACTTTATCCCAGAATAAAACACACTAACCAGGTTTCTTTAATGAACAATAAAATGATCAGTTTATTATAAAACAAGTCTTTACCAGTAATAAGTAAAGCATAAACACACAGATTAAAATTTTAAAGTTCCTTTTTATCTTACTCCCTCACACTCACACACCCATACACACACCGGTTAACCAAAATAAAAGGGATTTTTGTTCAGAGCTTTGTTACAGACTTGCTCATTCTTGAAGAAAACAGCAGATGAGATACGTTGTATTCCAAAACTGGCATACAGTCTAGTCTCTGGGTACATGTAGATTGGTCACTGGAATATTTTAGAACGGTTCTTCTCAGGCTGCATTGAAATTTAATTTAGCAGGCTTTTCTTCAAAGACAGGAGACAAGATGAATTGACACAGTGGACTTCTCAGGGTCTTTTAGGGAGGTGCTGGAAAGCTGAGCTCGGTTGTGGTCCTCTCCATCCTTGGAAATTCTCTTTTCCATCTATAGGCTTGACTCTTTAAACATTCAGCAAGAATCTGGTCTCTTCCTCCATGACAGTTCTTCAGCAGCAGGCTAAATTTATTTCATTGCAAAAGGCAAACACTAACACTACAACCAATAGCTTGCGAGTTTGCTGCTCTCTCAGGTGCGTGCTGCTGCTCCCAGGCTTGTCCGATCAAAGGGCGCGCAACTGACTTTGCTGCCCACATCTTCCCCAGTTACCAGGGTTTCTGTTCTATTTTTAACTTGAGTCATGTGACCACCAGTAAATGTTGTTGCTAAACTAATTCTTTCAGTGTCCTCTTGATGACCCTCTTGAAAATAAACTGGTCCAACATTTCTTCAGTTTGACTATGAATTCCTCAAAAACAATTTTAACAAAAAACAGAAGCACTTTCATAACCATAGTCAGAGGATAGGTAGTAATGAACCTGAACATTGCACTGGTACGGCCACAACTGGAGTACTGTGTGTAATCCCGACCACTGTACTACAGCTAGTATATCTAGGCATTGGTGATAGTTCAGAGAAAGGATAACCATACTGAGCAATGGGATGAGTTGAAGCATCTGAGATTTGAGAAAGTAGGCCTCAGGGGTAATATTCAACTATTCAACATCCTTAAGGGATTTCTGAAAGGTGTTCAGGAGAAGTTCCTTGACCAGTATGTCCTTGATCCAACTAGGAAGGAGGCATTGCTAGATCTGGTGTTGTGAAATGAGGTGGGCCAAGTGGACCAAGTGTCTGTAGGAGAACATTTGTGTAATAGTGATCATTGTATCATAAGGTTTAGATTAGTAATGGAGAAGAGCAAGGAACAATTTCAAGTAAAACTTCTAAATTCGAAGAGAGCTATCTTCAATGGAGATCTCGCCAAGATAAAATAAAACTAAAGATTAACAGGAAAAAATGTCATCGAGCAATCAATGATTTTTAAGGAGGAGATATTCCAACAAGGCAGAAAGGTAGGGGAACCAGAGCCAGGGCTCCTTAGATGATGAGGGTGCTCGAGAATATGATGAAACAAAAAAAGATGGAGTGTAATGCATGTCAGGTGAATTCCTCAAGTGAGAACCAGGACAAGTACAATAAGTTGAGAGGGAAGATGAAGATGTAAATAAGACTGACAAAGAGAATATGAGAATAGAATGGCAGATAACATTAATGGGAACCCAAAGATTTTTTACCAGCATGTAAATAGTAAGCAGGTAACAAGAGGTGGGGTTGGGCCTATTAGGGACAAAAAGGGTGATATATGCTTAGAGGTGCAGGACAAGGCTAGAATACTTAATGAGTATTCTGTATCAATGTTTACTAAGGAAAAGGATGCTGACAAATATCAGTAGAAGTGGAGATGGTAGAGGTAATGGATGGGGCGAAAATTAATAGGCAGAATGTACAGAAAAAGTGATGCTTAGTGTGGATAGGTCCCCTGGTCTGGATGGCTTGCATCCCAGCTTGCTAAAATAAGTGGGGGTGGAGATAGCGGAAAGACATCCCATAATCTTCCAATCTACCCTAGACATGGGGGAGGTGCTCCAGGATTGGATAGTGGCAAATATGACAATCTTGTTCAAAAAAGGGTGTAAGGACAGTCCTAGAAACTGCAGGCTGGTCAGTTTAACAATTTGAATGGGCAAGAATGTGGCAGATGAAATATAATGTGGAAAAATGTGTGAAGTTATCCATTTTGGTAGGAGGAATAAATGTGCAGAGTATTTCTTAAATGGTAAGAGATTAGAAAGTGTAAATGTACAAAGGGACCTGGGTGTCCTTGTCAATAAGTTACTGAAAGCTAACATGTGGGTGCAGCAAGAAATTAGGAAGGCTAGTGGTATGTTAGCCTTTATCACAAGAGGATTTGAGTACAGGAGTCGTGAAGTCTTACTTCAATTGTATAGAACCTTGGTTAGACCAAACATGGAGTATTGTGTGCAGTTTTGGTCCCCTTACCTTAGGAAGGATATTATTGACATAGAGGGAGTGCAACGAAGGTTCACCAGACTTGTTTCCAGGATGGTGGGACTGTCCTATGAAGAGAGACTGGGGAACCTGGGCCTGTATTCTCTAGAGTTTCAAAGAATGAGAGGTGATCTCATTGAAATGTACAAAATACTTAAAGGGATAGACAGGGTAGATGCAGCTAAGATGTTTCCCCTGGTTGGGGAGTCTAGAACCAGGGCACACAATTTCAAAATAAGGGGGAAGCCACTTAGGACAGAGATGAGAAATTTATTTACTAAGATGGTTGTGAATCTTTGGAATTCTCTACCCCAGAGAGCCATGGAAACTCAGTCATTGAGAATATTTACAGTAGAGATTGACAAATTTCTAAATACCAATGACATAAAGGGATGTGGGGATAGTGTGGGGAAAAGGCACTGCAGCGGATGATCAGCCATGATCGTATTAAATGGCAGACCAGGCTCGATGGGCTGAATGGCCTACTCCTGCTCCTATGTTCCTATATTCCTACATCAGTGTGGGGTAAGGTTTTATAAACAATAGTCAAGGAAAGGTTTAAGTTAATTAAGGAGAGCCAACATGGATTTATAAAAGACAGATCTTTTTTGACTAATCTAACTGAATTTTGTGATGAATTAACAGATGTTTGATGAGGGGATTGCAGAGAATATTGTCCACATGGATTTTAAGAAAGCATTTGACAAAATACCACATAAAAGCCTGGTTAAGAAAATTGAGGCTCATGAATAGGAGAGTCAGTATCAGCTTGGGGAAAAAAAATTTGGCTTAAGGACAAAAAACAGCAAGTCATAGTTAAATGTTAGTTTTTCATTCGGGAGGATGGTAGAGAATGATGTTTCCCAAGGGTCTATGATAAGACCACTGCATTTTTTGAAATATATATATAATATAGATAAATGACTTGGATATTGGAATACACTGTAGAATTTCAACATTTTCTGATGATACTTAACTTGGAGGTGTGGCAATGAGGATGATACCAATCGATTGCAACAGGACATAGGGTAGCAGAAGGGGCAGACAAGTTTTTTTTTGATTCAGTCATGGGATGTGGGCGTCGCTGGCTGTGCCAGCATTTATTACCCATCCCTAATTGCCCTTGAGAAGGTGGTGGTGAGCTGCCTTCTTGAACCACTGCAGTCCATGTGTGGTAGGTACATCCACAGTGCTGTTAAGAAGGGAGTTCCAGGATTTTGACCCAGCCACAGTGAAGGAACAGCGATATAGTTCTAAGTCAGGACGGTGTGTGACTTGGAGGGGAACTTGCAGGTGGTGTTGTTCCCATGCATTTGCTGCCCTTGTCCTTCTAGTTGGTAGAGGTCGTGGGTTTGGATGGTGCTGTCTAAGGAGCCTTGGTGCGTTGCTGCAGTGCATCTTGTAGATGGTACACACTTTTGCCACTGTGCGTCAGTGGTGGAGGGAGTGAATGTTTGTGGACTGGGTGCCAATCAAGTGAACTGCTTTGTCCTGGATGGTGTTGAGCTTCTTGAATGTTGTTGGAGCTGCACCTATCCAGGCAAGTGGAGAGTATTCCATCACACTCCTCACTTGTGCCTTGTAGATGGTGGACAGGCTTTGGGGAGTCAGGAGGTCAGTTACTCACCGCAGGATTCCTAGCCTCTGACCTGCTCTTGTAGCCACGATGTTTATATGGCTCAAAAACAAGAAATGCTGGAATCACTCAGCAGGTCTGGCAGCATCTGTGGAAAGAGAAGCAGAGTTAACGTTTCGGGTCACTGACCCGAAACGTTAACTCTGCTTCTCTTTCCACAGATGCTGCCAGACCTGCTGAGTGATTCCAGCATTTCTTGTTTTTGTTTCAGATTTCCAGCATCCGCAGTATTTTGCTTTTATGTTTATATGGCTATTGCAGTTCAGTTTCCGGTCAATGGTAACCCCTAGAATATTGATAGTGAGGGATTCAGCGATGGTAATGCCATTGAATGTCAAGGGGAGATAGTTAGTTTCTCTCTTGTTGGGGATGATGATTGCCTGGCACTTGTGTGGTGCAAATGTTACTTGCCACTTATCAGCCCAACCCTGGATATTGTCCAGGTTTTGCTGCATATCTACATGGACTGCTTCAGTATCTGAGGAGTCACGAACATTGTGCAATCATCAGCGAATATCCCACTTCTGACCTTATGATTGAAAGAAGGTCATTAATGAAGTAGCTGAAGATGGTTGGGCCGAGGACACTACCCTGAGGAACTCCTGCAGTGATGTCCTGAAGCTGAGATGATCGACCTCCAACAACCACAACCATCTTCCTTTGCACTAGGTATGACTCCAACCAGCGGAGAGTTTTCCCCCTGATTCCCATTGACTTCAGTTTTGCTAGGGCTCCTTGATGCCATACTCAGTCAACCGCTGCCTTGATGTCAAGAGCAGTCACTCTCACCTCACCTCTTGAGTTCAATTCTTTTGTCCATGTTTGAACCAAGGCTATAATGAGTTCAGGAGCTGAGTGGCCCTGTTGGAACCCAAACTGAGGGTCACTGAGCACATTATTACTAAACAGGTGACGCTTGATAGCACTGTCAATGACCCATTCCATCACTTTACTGATGATTGAGAGTAGATTGATGGGGAGGTAATTGGCTGGTTTGGACTTGTCCTGCTTTTTGTGTACAGGACATACCTGGGCAATTTTCCACATTGCCAGGTAGATGCCAGTGTTGTAGCTGTACTGAAATAGCTTGGCTAGGGGCGTGGCAAGTTCTGGAGCACAGGTCTTCAGTACTATTGCCGGAATATTGTCAGGGCCCATAGCCTTTGCAGTATCCAGTGCCTTCAGTCGTCTCTTGATATCACACGGGGTGAATCGAATTGGCTGAAGTCTGGCATCTGTGATGCTGGGGACTTCAGGAGCAGGCCAAGATGGATCATCAACTCAGCACTTCTGGCTGAAGATTGTTGCAAATGCTTCAGCCTTATCTTTCACACTCATGTGTTGGTATCCCCCATCATTGAGGATGGGGATATTTGTGGAACCACCTCCTCCAGATAGTTGTTTAATTGTCCACCACTATTCATGGCTGGATGTGGCAGGACTGCAGAGCTCAGATCTGATCCGTTGGTTATGGGATCGCTTAGCTCTATCGCATACTTCTTATGCAGTTTGATACGCAAGTAGTCCTCTGTTGTAGCTTCACCAAGGTGACACTTCATTTTGAGGTATGCCTGGTGCTGCTCCTGGCATGCCCTCCTGCACTCTTTATTGAACCAGGGTTTTTCTCTTAGCTTATGGTAACAGTAGACTGGGGAATATGCTGGGTCATGAGGTTACAAATTGTGGTTGAGTACAATTCTGCTGCTGCTGATTGCCCACAGCACCTCATGGATGCCCAGTTTTGCATTGCTAGATCCGTTCAAAATCTATCCCATTTAGCATGGTGGTAGTGCCACACAACACGATGGAGGGTATCCTCAATGTGAAGGCGGGTCTTCATCTCCACAAGGACTGTGCGTTGGTCACTCCTACCTCCTACTAAGTGGCAGATAGAATTTAATACAGGGAGGTGTGAGGTGATGCATGTTGGTGAAAGGATAGGAGGAGGCAATATAGAATTAATGGCATATTTCTAAAGTGTGTACAGGAACAGAGATACCCGGGGGCTCAGGTGCAGAGTTCTTTGAAGGTGGCAGGACATATTGAGAGAGTAGTTAGCAAAGCATAAATAGAGGCATTGAGTACAAAAACAGGGAAGTTATGCTGATCCTTTGTAAATCTCTGGTTGGGCCACAAGTATTGTGTCCAATTCTGGTCACCACACTTTAGGAAGGACGTGAGGGCCCTTGAGAGGATGCTGAGGAGATTTACCAGAATGGTTTCAGGGATGAGGAATTTTAGCTACACCGTTTGGTTGGAGAAGCTGTGGTCGTTCTCCTTAGAGCAAAGGATGCTGAGGGGAAATTTGATAGCAGTGTACAAGATTATGAGCGGTTTAGATAAGGTTAGCAAAGAAAATTTGCTGGCATTAGCGATTGATACAAGGAGTAGGGAGCACAGATTTAGGTTTTTGGGCGAGAGGTACGGGGGGATGTGAGGAAGAACTTTTTTACGCAGCGAATGGTAATGACCTGGAACTCGCTGCCTACGAGGGTGGTGGAAGCAGAGATCATTGGTTTCAAAAGGAAATTGGATGTATACTTGAGGGAAATAAACTTGCAGGGCTATGGGGATAGAGCAGGGGAATGGGACTGACTGGATAGCTGCGTGGAGAGCCAGCATGGACTCGATGGACAGAAAGGCCTCCATCTCTGCTGTTATGACCATATGACTATGACTGTATTAGAAGAGGATGAATGTTTAGAGCAAATTGGTGAGGGAGGTGGTGGAGTCAGTTAATGAGGAAAAACTTAAAACAGAATTTACTAGAGATTGGAGGGCAGGGATAAATTAAGTGCTGTTCATTTTTTGAACCAACTTGATGGACTGCACAGTTAATTTTGATCCTCTATTTTTGTCTGTGTCCATGTATATTGTAAATGTAGAGGACTAAGACATGCTGATGAGAATGAATTTTTCCTTTGCTGTATGTGCAATGTATATGTAGAGGACTGAGGTACGCATAAGAATGAATTGTTCCATTACCAGAGGTTTATTGCAGATGTAGGGGACTGAAGATTCTGAAGGAGCTTGATAGGGTAGACACTGAGGGATTGTTTCCCCTAGCTGGGGAATCTAGAACATTTAGGTATACCTACACCAGATGGACTGCAGCTGTTCAAGAAGGCAGTTCACCACCACCTTCTCAAGGGCAATTAGGGACGGGCCTTGCCAGTGATGCCCACATCCCATGAAATGAATAAAAAAAAAGAGAAATTTCTTCGCTCCAAGGGTTGTGAATCTTTGGAATTGTCTACCCCAGAGGCATGTGGATGCTCCATCATTGAATATATTTAAGGCTGAGATAGATTTTAGGTCTCTCAGCGAATCAAGGGATATGAGGAGCGGGCGGGAAAGTGGAGTTGAAGCTGAGGATCAGTCATGATCGTATTGAATGGTGGGGCAGGCCTGTATGGTCTTCTCCTGCTCCTATTTCATATGTCTTATGAGACACTTATGAGAATGAATTGTTCCATTTTCCAATGTGAATTGTACCTATAAAGGACTGAGACGTGCACAGATAGGAGTGAATTGAGCATTTCCGTCTTTGCTTCCCACAACTTTCTCATTTCTCCTATTGCTGGAGGGTTGGCTTGCTCCTTCATGCAAAAAAACATAATTTTCCCTCAACGACTATTAATTCTCTATAAAGGCTTAGAATACCCAAGACTTGACATATTGCTCACATATCTGGCGAGAGTCTTTTACTCTTTCTCTCACACTCAAATAAGAAAAAGAAATCGGACGATCAGTCCTTCTTACCTAAAGACTCATTTCTTTCTCCTATGCTACACTTTTTTCCTCTACCCATTTAATCTACAATACTATGCTGCATGCTCCTCAGAATTACCTTCTTTCATTCTTTCTAAGCTTCAGCTAGCCATGCAACGTGCTCTTCCTCCTCCCTGCAATCTCACTGTGTTGTAATCAAGAGTTGCCACACCATTTTCCATTCAAATTAAATCTTTCCCAGGACTTCAAAACTGTCGAATTCATTTACTCCCTCCTCTTGCAGTATAGAGCTTGGCCCAAGCTTCTCATCACATAACCATTTACTGCATTTTCTAATCCACTTGGCTCCTCAACCAACTTTCACAGTAATAAAAATAACTTCTAAGCTGCACAGCACTAGACATGGGTCAACTGTCAGTTTTTAACAGCTGGACTAACAACACTAAACCATGCAGCCTCACCAATTCGACATCAATTTCTCAATCAGATGATGAGACACCTTAAATAAGGCGCACATCGCAATTTTCTGTTTTGATTTACAGAGCATTCACAAGATGAAGGCTTAAAAACTGCCAAATTGCAACTCATTCCATGAATAAAAGCCTAACCCTGTGATTTAGGAAATTGGTAGTAAAACGGTGAGAGTTTTTTCTTTTCAATTTCAAAGCTATATGTCTTGAATGCAGACACTTCATGCAACACTTTAGTTTGCAGTCTTCTCTGATAGCCCATTTCAAGTCTTGCCAAGAATACAAAGGATACTCTATTGTACATTGCACACAAAAAGCAAAGTTAACAACCATGTCAATATTATATTGAACGACTATTTTCTCATCATTGATAGTTATTGTATTGACTGTGTGATTGTGTATCACTCCCCCAACTCATTGTGAATTGAACCATTACCATCATGAGTATTAAAGATGGTCATTACATTCAGAGAGAAAACTGCTGCTATTACTTAATGTGCATCTTAATATTGATCTTCCGGACCCAGTACTAAATGTTGCTTTTAAAGGCATTTAGTATAAATATTGGGTTATTTCCCTCTTATTGCTTAAATTGATGAAATAACAGTTGCGGGGCTTTTGCAAGATATCCTAGTTATGTCTACATGTAGACATAGGATTACGATTTGGTTTAATCTCATATGATTAAAGGTTTTGGTTTCTTTTTACTTGGAGATAGGTTGTGGATTTGTGTTCTAGCTATAAGTATTGAAATGATTGAAAGTTGTTCACTCCCAGTATGCTTTGATTTGTCAGGGTACAATTTTAGCTGAAACTGTGCTTTAATTGTTTGCTGATACTATAGGATGAACAATTTGTCTCTCTTAGCTTGCTATCATGCCAAGCTAGGAAACAGTTAACCAAGGCAGTTTTTAGATAAGGAGATGGAACAATGAAGACAGGATGAAAACAAGTTGGCACCTGCGTTATAGGAAACACATCCTTTCTTGTGTGCGGTGGGGTCTTGTTCACAATAAGACTTTGTCATGGAATAGTCAATTATTAATGACAAGGTTTCATGAGAATCAAACTATAAAGATCTCAATCTTTTCTGATCAAGTTGTAGGAGATTCAGGATTGGAAATGAACAACAATGACAAATCACTACTCAGGGAAAGAAAATGCAGTAGTATTATTTTATTTCTCTGCTGCTTAAAGATAATGTCTGTATCTGGTTTTGGGTTCATATAATAAATTGAGGAAGGTTGCTGACCATAATCTGGTGCCAGGAATCGAATTTGTTACAGTTTTTTTGCTTGGTTCACTGGTGGAATTCTTTCTTCTAAGGCGGGAGGCTGTGGGTTTAAATTCCAGAACTTGAGCATCTAAACTATGATGATGCTTTATTGGAGGATTGAGATAATGTTGCATTGTCCAAGGTGATGTCCTTTGCATGAGATATTGTTCACATGGGCATTAAAGTTCCCATGGCACTATATCAAAGACAATCAAGGATTCTCCCAGTGTCCTGGTCACCATAGATTTCTCGATCAACACCATTAAAACAAATTAACCAGTAACCAACCATTCATAGATCCATAGAATGATCCAGCGCAGAAGGAGGCAATTAGACCCATTGTGCTTATACCGGCTCCTTGGCAGTACACGCATTAGGAGCAGGAGTAGGCCACTCGACCCCTCGAGCATGCTCCGCCATTCAACAAGTTCATGACTGAACTGATTACTCCACATTTCTACCTATCCCCGATAACCTTCCACCCCCTTGCTTATATATCACTATTTTTTGTGGGACCCTTCCTGTGTGCAAAATGAGTGCCATGTTTGCCTACGTAATAAATGACCAGGCTTCGAAAGTAATCCATAGGCATTGCAACACTTCGGGAGTCCCAAGGGACTGAAAAGCATTATATTAAATGTACCTTTCTTCAGCTTTGCATAGATTCCCTGTATCATGTACCATCTCCAATCATTTGGTTTCTGCTTTTGGCACATTCACCCATCACTGCGGCACAGTGGCGCAGTGGTTAGCACCGCAGCCTCACAGCTCCAGCGACCCGGGTTCAATTCTGGGTACTGCCTGTGTGGAGTTTGCAAGTTCTCCCTGTGTCTGCGTGGGTTTCCTCCGGGTGCTCCGGTTTCCTCCCACATGCCAAAGACTTGCAGGTTGATAGGTAAATTGGCCATTAGCAATTGCCCCTAGTGTAGGTAGGTGGTAGGAAAATATAGGGACAGGTGGGGATGTGGTAGGAAGATGGAATTAGTGTAGGATTAGTATAAATGGGTGGTTGATGGTCAGCACAGACTCGGTGGGCCGAAGGGCCTGTTTCAGTGCTGTATCTCTAAACTAAACACCTCTGTGCTGCATCAGCTCCCAATTTGGCAGCACCTCAATTTTAAAATTCTCATTCCTCGCCCCTCCCTATCCCTGCACCTTCCTCCCAGCCTGCAACCCTTCAAGATCTCTGCACACCTCCATTTCTCTTCTGCATCTCTGATTTTCTTCACTCCACCATTGCTGTGTTTTTAGCTGTTGAGGCCCTGAGCTTTGGAATTCCCTCCATAAACCACTCTGTGTCTCTAGCTCTCCCTCTTTCCTCCTTTAAAATGATCCTTAAAACTTACCTCTTTGATTGCCCATCCTGATATCTCCTTATATGGCTCAGTGTCCAATTTTGTTTGATTACGCTCCTGTGAAGCACTTAAACATGCCATATAAATGCAAGTTCCTGTTGTTGTACTGAGGTAATTGGGAAGAATAAGTTAATGAAAACTGAATTGAAAAACTGAACAAAACACAGCATTTTAAAATTATTTTTCTCCTTTTATTAACAGCAACTTTATATAGAGTAGAAAAATACCCAAAGGTCTTTTACTGAAGAGCAATGGACAATGGGCACTGAACCAAAGAAGGAGAGAATATGAGAGGCACAACAAAAAGCTTAGTCAAAGAGGTGGAGCTTTAAGGAAAAAGGAAAAGGTAGAGAGACAAAATAGTATTGAGATGGAATTCCTGAGTGGAGATGAAGGCATGACTGCAGTTTAGTTTGGTGAAGGAAGGTAGGGTATACAAGAGGCACAAGTCAGCAGGACGAAGAGCACAGTGCGGGCTAGTAAGGTGAAATGAAGTCATAGAGATAAGGAGGACTGAAGCTGTGAATAGATATACACTGAGGAATAAGATTTTTAAATTTGAGATGTTGGAGAACTGTGTCAATGTGAATCAGTGTTACAAAGTACTTAAAACACCAAATGTGGCCATTTGGCCCAACGGGTCCATGCTGGTGTTTATACTCTACATGAACCTCCTGCTTCCCTTCTTCATATCACCCTATCAACATACCCTTCTATTCATTCCTCCCTCATGTGGTTATCCAGCTTTCTGTTAAATGCATCTTTTCTATTTACCTGAACTATGCCACGTGATTGCGAGTTCTACATTCGAACCACTCTCTGGGTAAAGAAGTTTCTCCTGCGTTCTCTCCTGTTTGACTGTGTAGAAGGCTGAACACAGGTCAAGGAGGATGAGGAGGGATAATATACGTGAATAAAGACACAGAGAATGTCATTCGTACCTGTGATTAGGGTTGCTTCGGTGCAGTAAGGGAGGTGGAAATCAGGTTGGAGGGATGGAAACAAGAAGGTGTGGGAGGGGTGGGCATGGATTTACAAGCCCACAACACATTTAAGGACCTTGGAAAGGAAGGAGAGAGTGAAGATGGAGTAAGAGTGGTTTATGCAGCAATTAGCTTTGAAATGTATATTGAGCATTATATCGAGAGTCTCAAGAAATTTGACCAGGTTTAATGGTCTCAAAGACTGACTGTTAAACAAAAGTTCTAAACAGAATTAATAAACAGCATTCCTCTGAATCAAAGAGGCATTTCAAAAAGAGCTGCATTGACACCTGCTGATGTGGCAGGAAGGTGCTCTGTGGTAAATATATCTCATTTAAACAGAGGTACTGTCATTAACAGCTATCGTTTTATACATTTGCCGTTAATGCAAATAAGTGGGAAAGGGCCAGCAAGCTGATGGGCTGCAAAGGAGACCATTGATGTAACAATCAAAGAGTCAATGTCCCATATGCAATATTCCATTACAACAGCTCATTTACTGCATATAAACAAGACCCTGTGCTTCTGATGGGGCTGTTTGCCAGTGCTTGCTGAATGTGTAATTTTGAAGAAGCAAATATATTGAAGCCATGGTGCCACATTTGTAAATAAAGATTTTAGAGATAGAGATGGGATGTCGTGATGCTGCCAATGTTAACATCAACTTTTCTAGAAACTTGAAGGGTAAGATTTGACAGAGCTATAGGGAAAGAGTAGCTCTATCAAAGAGCCAGAACAGGCATGATGGGCCGAATGGCCTCCTTTTGTGTTATACCATTGTCAGTGCCTATTTTTCAAGCACGCTAAGGGACCAAAAATGGGATCTAAGATGTGCACCGCGCTTCCAATAGAAAGTGCGATACATCCAGTCATGCAACTCATTCATGCCTTTGCTACCCCGACACTTGACTATTCCAAAGTACTCCTGGCGGGTCTCCCACATTCTACCTTCAATAAACTTGAGGTCGTCCAAAATTCTGCTGCCCATGCTCTAATTTGCACCAAATTCCCATTCCCCTATCACCCCTGTGCTCGCTGACGTGCACTGGCTCCCGGCCATGCAACATCTTAATTTTAAAATTGTCATCTTTGTTTTCAAATCCCGCCATGGCCACACCCTCCCTATTTCTGTAATATCCTCCAGCCCCACAACCCTGCAAGATATCTGCGCTCATCTAATTCTGGCCGCTTGAGCATCTCGCATTTTAATCGCTCCACTATTAGTGACCTTGTCTTCAGCTGCCCACAGATCCTTTCCCTTACCTCGCCAGCAATATTTAAAGGGATCACACAGGATTTACAGGCTAGGTGCTAGATTACTACTTCTGGCTACTGTTTGACTTCTGGAGGTTTCTGGCAGATGTGGAGCACAGTTCAATGTGTTTGTACAGAGAGAGGTCTGGATGCTTTCACTCCTGTTGTTCTTCTTCACAAATAGTCTATCTCCAAACATAGGTGGTCTTGTAAGGCTACCTTTGGGAATAGATCAAAGAATTACATAGGGCTGAATCTTGCAGACCCACTGCCGGGAGCAGAGGAGGGTGTAAAAAATGGCAGCCAGCACGCACGGGCCACACGCAGCCACAAGCTTGAGCCCAGTGACTTATCATATGCAGGGCAGCCATGCCCCTAATCACGTGAATGGTGTCAACTGTTTCAGCGCAGGCATTGGCACCATTTTTAAAGGGCTGCCAGCCCTGCGAAGAAACTGTAGCGTTGTCTCCTTCTCCCTACCAACTACACAACAAATGCAGAGCTCACCCCTTCCCCCCCCCCCCCACCCCACTACACAATAAATGCAGAGTTGACCCCCTTCCCCACCTTGGTGGCACCAGCTTTCCCTGGACGGGGAAGTGAAGGTGGGTGAGTGCCACACGTCATGCCGAAGATCCGGAACTGCAGGTAAGATCACTCCGGTTTTCATTTTAATTCATGCAAACAGGTCATTTAAATATGTAAAGACAGGTCCTGTCACAGAGCAGCTGAGGGCCCGCCACGAAGCTTCACAGCCGCCGGGAAGATTGGGTCTGGAAATGCCGGCTTCAGGCTCCATGGCTGGCCGCTGCCATTCCGATCTTCCGGCTCCCCTCACCATGGAACCCGACGTTGAGCTGGGAACAAAATCCAGCTCATAGGCTTTTACCAGCGCACTCAACAGGCGACCATTTCCACAGAAGCTCATCAGGGAGCAATTCTCCTTCCTCAACTTCATTGATACAAGATGACTTCACTTTACTGAGAAGGTTATTTCTGAGCTAAGGCAGCTACAACCACAACTCGAGTCCTGCACCAGGGCATGGACCTTAAGGTCACCATCGCTCTCAGCCTTAATTCCACAGGCTGCTTTCAGGCTGCAACAGGTCCCAGTTTGCAATGTACCAGGGAGATCACTGAGGCTTTCTATACCATGAGAAACCCATGTCCTTCCTTACTGACAGAAAGAAGGAGGAGAGAGGTTTCTCCTGCAAGGCACACTTCCCCATGGTGCCAAGTGCACACTGCGCATTACTTACATGCTCCCCATCAGTACCCTGCATTATTCATCGATCACAGGGATTCCACTCCCTTGACATACAACTGATTTACGACCACAGGCAATGCATCATGCAGATCTGTTCCTGTGGATTATGGCAAATCGGATGAAGATTTTCAAAATTATGAAATGTCTTGCAGGGGTAAATAGTGCAAGGTTATTTCTATTGGTTAGTGAATTAACATAGACTGAGAACTGTCACTAGAAGAATGAAGGGAAGAATTAGAAGATTTTTTTGCACTGATTATTAGAACATGAAATGCTATACCACGAGTAGTTATTAGGTAGAGACTGTAACAGCACATAATGTAATTTTTTTTTAAACAATGAATCAGAGACATTACAAGGAAAACTGAGGGAAATTGGCTTGAAGCAGATAGCTCCAGTTGATGAGCTAGCACTGATGCACGCACAATGAGCCAACGACTTCCTTCTGTATTGTGATATTCATGATTCAATGGTGCGTTGACCCTCTGTAGCAGGGCTCTGATTCAGCGAATGACATCCAGGGAGGGAAGCAGGCCAGGTTTGGATTGTGGAAATGTGAAGATGAATGAATATTCTGAAGTTTTAGCTGATTAACTTCGAGGATTGATTCAGGACTTTCCTTCAGTGGATTAAGCAAGCTGCGTAGAGTCCATGATAAAGGTGTATTGTACACGATTTGTGAAAGCAGATTAAATGAGTTGGTACATCAATGAGGTGGTAGATTTTACATGGTCTAGTGAAGTAGTGCACTCATACCTATTTGTATATAGTGTTACGACTGAGGTGGGAGGAGTGCACTGTCTTTTCTAATCCCATTTCTCCGCAGGCCACAACATATATTTTTAAAATGTTTACTCAGTTACCGATTCGGTCAATCATATACTCTACTCTTTATCCCAAAATAAATTCACCAACCAGGTTTCTTTAATAAAGAACAAAATTATCAGTTTATTATAAAACAAGACTTATCCAGTAATGAAGCAAAGCATTAACACACAGATTGAAATTGAAATTTCCCTTTTTAAATTCCCCACACATATACTCACACACAAACACAGAAAAAAATACAACAATTCTCTCTGCAGAGGTCTGTTACAAAAAAAATACAAAAAAAAAAAGAATACTTTGGCCAAATACTTGCTAATTCTTGAAGAAAAAAGAGAATATATGGAAGAAAGTCAGTTGTCCCTTTTGGTCTGACATCCAGGTATACTGTAATGGGTCACTGGGATCTTCTCTAAAGCAGTTCTTTTCAGGCAGCATTGAGAATTAATCTGGTAGGTTTTTTCAGTTTCTCAGGAGAGTTGCAGCACTACGGTCTCCCACATTGGATTTTTGCAGGGTTTCTTCAAAGAGGTAGAGGAAGCAGTGAGCTTGGTGGCTTTTTCTTAGCAAGTTGATCTCCAACTGTCTTCAAAACTGTTCACACCCCAACTGAACTGAAAAACAATATCCAAAGCCAAACAGCAGTTCAGAACCTCCTGACCACTCATAGATCTTGGCATGTCACTTCTCTGTAAACATCTTCCCTAGGTCACCAAGGTTTCTACTGATTATTGAGCTTAAAGCACATGATTTCCAGCATATACGCAAGTAAAGCGGGGGTGGGGCCAGAGATAACAAAGGAGAAGGTGTAGATAGGACAAGGTCACAGAATAGCTGACCAGAAGCTATTCGGTGACCTTGTCCTATCTGCACCTTCTCATTTGTTACCTCTTGCCCCACCCCCGCTTTACTTGCTTATAACCTTTTACATTTCTTATATCTGCCAGTTCTGAAGAAGGGTCACTGACCCGAAACGTTAACTCTGCTTCTCTCTCCACAGATGCTGTCAGACCTGCTGAGTATTTCCAGCATTTCTTGTTTTTATTTCAGATTTCCAGCATCCGCAGTATTTTGCTTTTATTTTGATTTCTGGCATAGGTTGTTTTCAAACAACATCTCAAGTGTCCTTTCAGTGAACTTGGTAAAAAAAAAAATCCATGGAATCTTTTCAGTTTTAAAACACAAATCCTCAAAAAAAAAATTAAAAATGGAAGCACTTTTGTAAGAATAGTTGCCACAAAAAGTGTTTCAATGCCTCCTTCATGGCAGACAATTATCTGCAATAAGTGAAAGAATTTATTTCAAGTCTCAGAGAAATGCTATGGAATCTATCCATTGGACTGTTGCGTTGATTGGAGTGTTTTTTGTTTCAGTATTTCAGTTTTGTAGAATTTCAGGATGTCTCAAAGCACTTTATAGACAATGATATACTTTTTGAAGTGTAGTCACTGTTCTAATATGGGCAACACAGCAATTTTCACACAGCGACCTCCCATAAACAGCAATGCGATCTTGACCAGATAATCTGTTTAAGTGGTGTTGGTTGAAGGATAAATATTGGCCAGGACACTGGGGAGAACTCCCCTGCTGTTCTCCAAAACAGTGCCGTAGGAATTTTCATGTCCACTTAATGTCCCATCCGAAAGAAGCCCCTGCATGTAAAACATAAGGCCCGAGTACAAGGCCTGGGGATATCTTTGAGGTTGCTTTTCTTTCTTGAAACCTAGGTGTGCTTAATTCCCATAGGTATTGACTCGATGCTTACACTGTCAGGAAAATGGATCCTATTAGTGAACAGTAGACAAGAGCAAGATGAATGATGCAAGACTAAGTATAGCCGACACTAGGCCCCCTGACATCTCAAGTAGGACTGACTGTTCCTTCTGGGGTGATTAGTCTATCATAGCTGAATCTTGAATGACCTCACTTAATGATAATGCATTAGATTTTCAATCAATTAAATGTAATTTATGTCTTTACCATGCCTGTAACCGTTGCTACAACCTTTGGCCTTTAGCTGACCTACGCAGATTGTCCGCAGAGCAGCAAAGATTTTATCGTCCGGCATCTTATTTGCTTCAAACATTCCGGTGAAGAAGAGGCCAGGGTAGAACAAGTTGAGGTGTCAGTCTACAAAGTTATAAGGATTGCTGTATGAACAAGAGGGATAACACAAAGCCTGATTTTAACTCCACCCCGCACGCTCCATTCTCACCAGGTACTAGGAGGTTAAAATCAGGCCTCCGCTATTTCAGCACTGCCCATTCCTCCCTCCTCCCTGATGCTGTCTGAGTGCAGCTCCACACCTTTATAAAAATTAAATATTATTGATTTTAAGGGTTATGAAGTGCATTATGATATTGATAAAGGAAATAATTGGAATCTCTTTTCCAGGAAGATAGTTAGGACTGGATGAGCAACTAAAACTGAAGCTCTAAGTGTAATTTAGACAAATGGGGAGGGCACTGTGATGAGGAGAATGCAGCGCCTGTGCTTTTCTCAATGGCACCTCCTTCCTTCAAATGGACTCCTATTGATCTGCAGAATGAATCTTCAAAACAAGTAAATCGCCTCCTGCGCTTGGGGCTGTCAATCAGCACTTACATTTAATTACAATGCAGTTGCAGGGAGCAGCTTTTGTCGAGGCGGTGAGCTGAAGTGCCTGTGACGGGTATTATTTTTGTTTACTTCATTTTAAAACGCGGGCTTTTTAGAATTTTAGATCAAAGAAACAGGTCATTAGGCCCAACTGGTTTAGAAACATATAATTTTATGGCACAGAAGGAGTCCATTCGGCCCACCATGTCTGTGCTGGTCGAAAAAGAGCTATCCAGCCTAATCCTACTTTTCAGTTCTTGGTCCATTGTCCTGTAGGTTGCAGCCCTTCAACTGCATTATACAAGTGTTTTGTAGTGAGGTTTTCTGCCTCTACAACCCTTTCAAGCAGTGAATTCCAGACTCCTACCAATCTCTAGGTGAAAAATTACTCCTCAACTCCCATCTAATCCTTCTGCTAATTACTTTAAATTTATGCCACCTGGTTATTGGCCTCCCTGCTAAGGGAAAGAGGTCCTTTCTATCCACTCTATCTGGGCCCCTCATAATTTATACCATTAAATTTCCCCTCAGCCTCCTCTGTTCCAAAGAAAAGAACCCCAGCCTATCCAATCTTTCCTCATAGCTAAAATTCTCTATTCCTGGCAACATCCTTGTAAATCTCCTCTGTACCCTCTATAATGCAATCAAATCCTTTCTGTAATGCCGTGACCAGAATTATATGCAGTACGCTAGCTGTGGCCTAGCTAGCACTTTATACAATTCTAGCATAACCTCTCTGCTCTTATATTCTATGCCTCAGCTAATAAAGGAGAGTATCCTGTATGCCTTCTTAACTACCTTACCTACTTGTCCTGCTACCTTCAGGGATCTGTAGACATACAATCCAAGGTCCCTCTGTTCCGCTACACTCCACAGTATCCTACCATTTATTGTACACTCCATTACCTTGTTACCTTGTTAGCCCTCCGCAAATGCATTACTTCACACTCTCTGGATTGAACTCCATTTGCTACTTTCCTGCCCGCCTGACCAGTCCATTGATATCTTCCTGCAGTCTACAGCTTTCTTCCTCACTATCAACCACATGACCAATTGAATCATCTGCAAAAGTCTCAATTATGCTTTCTATATTTAAGTCTAAATCATTGATTTATACAATGAAAAGCAAGAGACCTAGTAGGGATACCTTTGGAACTCTACTGGAAACAGCCTTCCAGTCACAAAAACACCTGTTGACCCTTTACTTCCTCCCATTGAACACATTTTGGATCCAACTTACCACTTTCCCTTGGATCCCATGGGTTCTTACTTTTCTGACCAGTCTTCCATATGGGATCTTGTCAAAAGCCTTGCTAAAATCCACCAAATGTGCCAGCTCATTGACCCTCCTTGTTACCTCATCAAAAAAATTCAATCATGTTAGTCAGACATGAACTTCCCTTAACAAATCTATGCTGACAGTTCCTGATTAACCTGTGGCTTTCCAAATGAGGATTTATCCTGCCCCACAGAATTTTTTCCAACAATTTGCCCACCAGCAAGGTTAGGCTGACGAACATGTAATTACTTGATCTATCCCTTCCTCCCTTTTTAAACAACAGTACAATATTAGCTATCTGTTTTTCTTTGTGGGAACATATTATTCTAAACCCTCTCTATCTGCTCCTTGAACATCTCCTACTGCTCTGACATTGATTTACCTTCAAGTATCTATTTCCTGTCCACTTTTGACAAATCACATCTCAGCTTAGTACAATTGGTCTTTCCCCAATTTAGAACTTTTACTCTTGGTCTATCTTTGGCATTTTCCATAACTAAGCTGATATTTATGCTCCACATGAGCCTCCTCCCACCCCTCTTCGTCTAATCCTATCAGCATATTCTTCTATTCCTTTCTTCTTAACTAACTTCCCTTAAATGTATTTCTGCTATTCACCTCAACCACTCTATGTGGAAGCAAGTTCCACCTTCTAACTCCTCCCTGGGTAAAGAATTTTTTTTCTGAATCCCTTTTTGGATTTATTCAACAATATCTTATAGTCAAGGCACCAGTTTTGGACTTAACCACAATTGAAAGCTTCTTTTCTGTGCCTATTTGAACACCTCCACACTTATAAATACCTCTAAGAGGTTACTCCTCATCCATGCCTTTTCTGGAGAACAGCCTTAGCCTGCTCAGTCTTTCCTAATAGCTGTAAAGTTTAGCTTTGAAAGCTGCTCACTGAGAGGCGATGTTCTAGTGGTTTATAAGCAGTAAATGGTACGGAAGTGCAATCAGTGCTGTAACGTAGGAAACACAGCAGTCAATTTGTGCACAACAGGATTCCAGAAAGAGCAATGACGTAATGACCATTTAATCCTTTTTAGTGATGTTGCTTGAGGAATAAATATTGGCCAGGACACAAGGGAGAACTCCCATACTCTTCTTCAGATCTTTTGCACCCACCTGAGTGGGCAGAATGGGCTGCAGTTTAACATCTCATCCAAAAGACGGCACCTCCAACTGTGCAGCTCTCCAGTATCAGCCCTGATTAACTGCTTAAATCTCAGAAGTGGGATTTAAATACACAACCTTCTCAGTCCAGAAACAAGAGTGCTACCCACTGAGCCACCAAGAGATATAGGATAACACAAGCAAAAGGTGAATTCAAAGCTACTGTCAGGCGGTTCTTGGGATAAAGGGGAAACAACAGGGTGGAATAATATCTCTGGGTAGTGTAGAGGAAGCATAAACTTTAGACCATTAAAGTCCCAGCTGGCTGCATTCAGGGAAACCAATCCTATACAACACCTGCAATCAAAAAAGCTAATTTACTTATCTCACAATATAGAGCTGGGAATGGCAGGAGTGACCATCCTGATCTCATAGCAAAGGACCTTTGCAATTGCAACCACTCCCAAAAAGTGGACATCCCAGATTTCTACGCCACAGAACAATAACAACAACTTGACTTGCATGTACATAGCACCTTTAATGTAGTAAAACGGCTCAAGGAACCTACCAGGAGCATCATCAGAAAAAATTGTCGAAGCCATCCAACTTTCACTCCATTTGATTTACTCCATAATAAGCAATATGCACTTATATAGCATATTTATGTAGTAAAAACATCCCAAGGCACTTCGCAATATCAATTGTCAATCAAAATCTGACACTGGGCCACGTAAGGTAATATTAGAAAAGGTGATCAAAAGCATGGTAATCAATGTAAGTTTTAAGGAGTCTCTTAAAGGAGGAAAGACAGGTGGAGAGATGGAAAGGTCTAGGGAGGGAATTCCAGAGCTTAGGGCCAAGCCAGCTGAAGGTATGGCCACCAATGGTGGAACGAAGAAAATCAGAAATGCACAAGAGCCCAGAATTGGAGGTGTGCAGAGATCTCGGAGGGTTGTGGGGCTGGTGGAGGTTACAGAGATAAGGAGCGGTGAGGCTATAGAAGGATTTGAAAACAAGGGATGAGAATTTTTAAATTGTGGCATTGCTTGACGGGGAGCCAATGCAAATCAGCGAGCACAGGGGTGATGGGCGAAATGGGTTTGGTGCAAGTTAGGATATGGGCAGCAGAGCTGTGGAAAAGCTCAAATTTACAGAGGATGCAAGGCGGGAGTTGGCTCGGAGAGCCTTGAAATAGAGGATTCTAGAGGTAACTAATACACGGTTGTGGATTTCAACAGCAGATGAACTGAAGCAAGGGCAGAGACAGCCAATGTTTCGGAGGTAATGGAGAGGATATTGGGTCAGAAGCTTAGCTTAAGGTTAACTAGGATGCCATGGTGTGAGCAGTACAATGCAATAATATCCATGGATAAATTACCTCCTGATTTCCATTTAAAGGTTGCCTCGGTGAGGTGCTACACTCCCGTATACATGGGACTCAGCAGAAATTGCAGTCTTCAGGGGAGGAAATACAAGGGGAAAAACTAATTTTAAAGATAGAAAGAGGATGGAACTGGGGAAGATGCTGTACATGAAGCAGAGAAAATCTTGGAGAAATTAGTAATTAAATACTCATTAAATGTGGAATATTCATAAGACAACAGGACCAGGTGGAACAGAAGTTGAGAGTACTTTAAGGAAACGAAGATAAATTTAGCGGACCTGTGGTGTTCAGAGCTCATTAAATAAAGGAGTAGAATCGGAAGATAGGGAAATAGCTGATGTTTTATTTTTAAAATAAACCACTTATTTCTTAACAACTCTCTGCCCTCTGTTCTGAAGGCTTTAATACTTGCTGAGGGATGGCATAATGGGCACCTGTAAACCTTTCAATACCTCACTGCATTGTGAGCTTGAGAGGAGCATCAGTACCACAGTGAGTCTAATTCTGATGTATGTACATGGAGAAAAGAGGCAACTGGGATAAAAATCCCATCTACCCTCACAGTTGGATAGAAAAGATCACATGGCAGTATTTGGAAGACAAGCAGGGGAGTTGCCCCCAGATTTTATTTTATTCATTCATGGGATGTGGGCATCGCTGGCTAGGCCAGCATTTATTGCCCATCCATAATTGCACCTGAGAAGCTGGTGGTGAGCTGCCTTCTTGAACCACTGCAGTCCATGTGGTGTAGATACACCCGCAGCGCTGTTAGGGAGGGAGTTCCAGGATTTTGACGCAGTGGTATAGTTCCAAGTCAGGTCGGTGTGGTCATTATCCCATCACTGTTTGTGAGACCTTACTGTGCGCAAATGTGCTACCTCGTTTCCTACATTACAATGGTGATTACACTTCACTACATTTCAAAAAGTACTTTGTTGGCTGTGGAGTTCTTTGGGATGCTCTGAGATCATGAAACGTGCAACATAAATGCAAATTCTTTCATTCTTTCCACCAGGAAAGCTAAGCAATTTTTCGTCTTGCTAAACATTAGAGCCATATGTAGTGGCCTGACTGTCAACGTTGACTGAGAACAAGCAACTCAGCACAGAGCAGACGTTACACCTGGAGCCTTCTGATTTGTGCAGTGTATCTATGCATTGGATAAATCTCCAGAGCCTCCTGGAATCTACATCTTGTTCAAACACAAGTCAGCGGCATGGCCTTGAGAATTATAGCCCTGTTAGCCTGACATCTATGGAGGAAAACCATTGTCATCCAATAGAAAGGATGCAAGTCAAAGCATCGTAACAACAATAAATGTAATGATTCCAAGATGGTCCGGATTTGCAAATTGCGTGTTATTGATTGGAGGCCTTTGAGAGTCAAATTAGTAACTGATGGTCATGTGGCCAATGCAATAATGTTACACAACAAATACTGATCCCAGACACTTAGAGACAGATTTCCCTGTTCCTGTACCTGCAATAAGAGATGATCTCTGATTTTCATATTAAGTGTGAAGAAGATCAGGTGAGGATATGGGGATAGTGTGGGAAAAAGGCATTGAAGTGGAAGATCAGCCATGATAATATTGAATGGTGAGGCAGGCTTGATGGGCTGAATGGCTTATACATGCTCCTATGTTCTATGTTCCTATGTTATCCAGCAGCATGATCTGTTATGCCCAAATTTTCCTCAATGCATTGCACCCACTATACCAAGTTCAGGAAGAAAGAAATCTATCTATAGACTCCAGCAGACTAAGGTTATACTGCTGGCTGCACATTCTTCTTCAGTTATTGAGAAAGGAACACTGCTCCCCAAACAGTTATGTTGTAATAGTTGGAGAGAGTGAGCAGACTGCTGGCACCATTGAAAAATGAGGATCGATGGTGCCTTTATACTTTATAAGCTTCAACTAGGCCTAATAACATGTAATCTAAGATGCTAACTGTGGTTCAGGGGGTAGCACTCTCACCTGCTGAGTCAGCAAGTTGTGGGTTCATGTTCCACTCCAGAGACAAATGCAAAATCTAGGTTGACACTTTAGTGCAGTACTGCAAGAATGCTGCACCGTCAGAGGTGCCATCTCTCAGATAAGACATTTGCAAGGCTTGTCTGCCCTCTCAGGTGGATGTGAAAGAATATGTTGTATTATTTCAAAGAAGAGCAAGGAAGTTCTCCCTGGTGTCCTGGCCAATATTTTTCCCTCAACCAACATAATAAGTCAATTATCTGGTCATTATCACATTGCTGTTTGTGGGAGCTTGCTGTGCGCAAGTTGGCTGCTGCGTTTCCTACATAATAACAGTGACCACACTTTAAAAAGTACTTCATTGGCTGTAAAATTCTTTAAGATATCAGAAAGGTATAAAGGACATAAGTCAAAGCACTGTAACAAGGATAAATGCAATGATTCCAAGATGGCCCAGATTTGCAAATTGCAGGTTATTGATTGGAGGTAGTGAAAGGTGCTATAGAAATGCAAGTCTTTCTTCCTTTACCCATGAGGGTACCTCCTGGAGGTGATCTGACAGCACACAGTTTTAGCTTGTTCAGGAGACTATTCACCAACCAACGCCTGAGTTAGACCATTTTTGAATCATACACAATTATTTACCCAATCCGTCTTCAAGTAGTTAATGGACACTAACTGTCTTCCTGGAAATCCATTTTACACAAATCCAGTACTCTAAAAAATGTATCTCTCCTAATGACCATTTTGAAGCTCTAGATCATGTCATTCCCTCAATTTTCTTCTCTTTCAATAAAATGGCATTCAGTTCTGTGAGTGCTTCTTCACAATACAGTCTGCTTCTAATAATTCAGAGTTGCATTTTGCACTAATGCGATTTGACTTGTTCAATAATTTGAATAAAGCGATGTAAGTAACACAGCGGAGTGGGAATTTAGCGCAGAATATTTAGATGATCAAATGACTTCAATTAAGCAACTTTGAATAAGAAGACCATATCATACTACCCTCGCCCCTTGTCACAATTCTCCTTGTCCTTTTCAGTCCGACAGTGTACTTGTGCAGGTTGGGTTTCCAGCCTCTCATTGTAATGCCGCAAATGTGAGATTCAATAAAGTGTTCATAAAAGACTTGCAACTAATGTAAAAGCCACCGTCATTAGGAAAAGGATGTAAATTGGGTAACAGATTGGCTAACCTAATAGGGGAAACAGAGTAGTAATCAATGGTGCAAGCTGTAGCTGAACAGCTGTGACCAGCAGAGTACCCCAGGGATCAGTCCTGGGATCTCTGCTCCTCACAGCCTGTGTTATTGTTCCTGATAATGAATTAAAAACTCCAAGGGTTTTTTGGGGGGGAAACAGGGATACATAGAGGAAAGGGATAAAATTCAAAGAGATGCACAGAAACTGATGGGTAATTGCAAACAGCACTAATTATTGATAAATATAAGGAGATGCTTAAGGTTGCAGAAGTCATTTTTGATGGGAGCAGTAAAATTCAGTTTTCAATAAAATAGTGAAGGGAAGCAATGTGTGATAGTGCAAAATGGATGACAAAGGGTCAGTAGTCTGCTTTATAACTCTCCCAAGAACTGAAAATCAAGAGGGAAGTATAATGGGGGCAGATTTGATTTCATCAACTTCACACTGTCGCTCAAAGTTAAAACCTACCCCGTAGAATCTTAAAGCACAGAAGGAGGCCATTTGGCCCATCAGGCCCGTGCCAGTTCTCAAATTGCTACAAGGAAAAAAAACTTTAATTTATATAGCACCTTCCACGACCTCAAGACATCCCAAAGCACTTTACAGTCAATGGAGTTTTTATTTTTGAAGTGTAGTCACTGTAGTAATGGAGGGAACGAGGCATCCAATATGCAGGCACCAAGCTCCCACAAACAGCAAATGTGTAAATAGCCAGATATACTGTTTCAGTGATGTTGGTTGAAGGATATATTATTGGCCTAGGACACTGGGGAGAACTCTCCAGTCTACCTCGAATGGTTAGGGTTAGGGTCTTAGGGTTAGGACGTTAACCCTAATGTCTTAGGGTCTTTTACATCCACCTGCGAGTGCAGAGGGGGCTTTAATTTAACATCTCATCCGAAAGATTACATCTCCGACAGTGCTGGACTGTCAGCCTAGATTATGTGCTCAAGTCTATCTGCTTGGTTCCCTACCCATGGCCCCACACCCTTTTAAAGGCTGTTATAATTTCTTCTTCCACTAATGTATCTGTTTGGACATCCTAAGCCCTAATAATCCTTTGCATATTAAAAGTGTCCTTACTATGCTTGTACAAGATCTGAGAGAATGATAACTACAGATGTCCAAGCAAAAAACTTAAACATTTAATTCCTTATCTTTGAGGTTATCACTTGCACACACTTCTTACTTTTGTTATGGTTCAGTAGCTCATGTTAGCTGTCTACCAGACTCAGAGCCAGAAAGCCTTGAAACTCTTGTCATGTACAGCTTGCTATTGAAAACCCTCCATCTTGAGCGTGCCTAATGAATGAGAATCAAACAAAGTCAATGGTCTTAACAGACTGCTGCGGAAGACTCTCAAACTGATTGAGGTAAATGACTGGAAATGAACTGCACCAGCAATCCAGTACACGTGATATAAGTTCAGCAGAGAGCCTGCATCTCTATTAGGCAACTGTGAGATTAGTGAGGCAAAATGTGATAATAAGCACTCAGATGCAATGAAACTGGACACATAATAATAGGGGTAGCGTTTTCAGCTCTGAGTCTGAAAGTTGCGGGTTCAGGTTGCACTAGAGACTTGAGCACAATATCTAGGTTTCATTACTGAGGGAGTGCTGCACTGCTGGAGATGCCGTCTTTCGAATAAGATGTTAAACCGAGGCTCCATCTACCCTCTCAGGTAGACGTAAAAGATCCTATGACACTGATTCGAAAAATTGCGGGAGAGTTTTTCCTGGCCAATATTTATCCCACAAACAACTGTTAATAACAGATGATCAGTCCATAATCAGATGGTTGTTAGTGCTATATATAAATTGGCTGCTGTATTTACTATATTGCAACAGTGAATATACTTCAAAATGTAATTAATTGGCTGTGAAGCATTTTGGAGCACCCTGAGGTTGTGAAAGGTGCTATATGTATGGAATTACATAGAATTTTCAGCACAGAAACAGGCCATTTGTCCCAACCAGTCCATGCCAGCATTTATGCTCCACTCGAGCCTCCTTCCATTCTTCCTCATCCAACCTGACCGGCATAACCCCTTCTCCCTCATATGCTTTTCTAGCTTCCCCTTAAATGTGTCTATATTATTTATTATATACCAAAAAGCCAGGTGGTGAAGGGTAGAACTGGAGCCAATCTTTATACACTGTAATAAACATTTATTTACAGAGATACACATTAAAAACATGTACCTCCGAACCACCAATCACGGTTTCAGTCTGTTCCTACTTATAGGGGCACAAGTGAATCTCCAGTTAATGCCCACTGCCTGTATACAATTAAATACAATTGATGTACAACTAATGCTATTCGCCTCAGCTACTCCTTGTGATAGCGAGACAACATTCTCACCACTCTCTGGGTAAAGAAGTTCCTTCTAAATTCATTATTTGATTTCTTGGTGACAATCTTATATTGATAGCCTTCAGTTTTGCTCTTTCCCACAAGTGGAAACATTTTCTCTGTGTCTATCAAAACATTTTATAATTTTAAAGACTAATGTTAGGTCACACCTCAGTCGTCTCTTTTCAAGGAAAAAAGACACCCAGCCTGTTCCTCCTATTTTCATAGGCATAACCTTCAGTTCTGTTATCATTCTTATAAATCTTTCTTGCACCCACTCTAGTGCCTCTACATCCTTTTTATGATATGGCGACCAGAACAATGCACAGTACACCAAGACTTGTTTATAAAATTTATCATAACTTCTTTACTTTTCAATTCTCTCCTTCTAGAAATAAACTCTAGTGCTAGTTTGCTTTTATTATGGCCTTGTTAACCCACATGGCAACTATTAGTGTATTTGTATATTTGTATTCTCAGATTCCTTTGTTCCTCTACCCTATTTAGGTTCTTACTTTCCAAATAATATGTGGCCTCATTTTTCTTACCAAATCGTAATACCTCACTCTTATCTACGTTGAAATTCATTTGCTAACGTCTTTTGTTGCAGCCCTCCTCAGTGTTGACTACTCTCCCAGTTTGGCGTTGTTCACAAACTTAGATATTGTGATTTTTATTCCAAAGCCTAAATAGTCGATATAAATTATGCAGATTCCTGCATAGATATAATGCAAGTTATTTTGTTCTCCTTTCTACAATAATAATATATACAGAAATAGACCCAAATTATTGGAATAAAATTTCTCCTCTCTGTGCTGGAGATAGGGGCCCAATTTAAATAGGTTTGGTGCAGTCTCTATCCAGTTCCTCGTGTTGTGTTCCCTCAATGTCCACAACTCAGCACACACTGGCATCAAGTTAACAACTTCGCTCAGAATCCCATAAAAATGAATGGTGTGGGAAATTCCCATTTGTGCAGAAGGGAGACACTCTTGTGAAGTGAGGGTGCAAGGTACCTGCTTAGGATTCAATAAAACACTCACATAAGACTTGCAGCTAAATTAAAAGCACCCATTTTTAAGAGACAGATATAAATTGGGTAACAGACCTGCTAAGCTCATGGAGGAAACAGAGTAGTTATCAATGGTATGAGCTATGGCTGAACAGCTGTGATCAGCATAGTATCTGAGGGATCAGTCCTCACAGACTTCTGCTCACAGACTTTGTTTCACTTAAATTTCAGTTAATGTATTAAAAATATCACTTTTTTTTCTGGAGGAGAGCAGGATGTTCAGAGGAAAGGGATAGAATTGAAAGAAATATAGAGAAACTGATGGGTGCATTTACACTTTCCCACAGGATATCCTTCCTCACATTGCTTTTTCTTGCTGACCTATTGGCTACCACTCTGCCAATGCCTCGATTTTAAAATTCTCATCCTTATTTTCAAATCTCCCCCATGACTTTGCCCCTCCCTTTCCCTTTAACCTCTTCCAACCCTCCAAGATCTCTGTGCTCCTCCAATTCTGACCTCTTGACAACCCTGATTTTAAAAGGATCTTATAACGACCTATGTTCTGAAGAAGGGTCACTGACCTGAAACATTAACTCTGTTTCTCTCTCCACAGATGCTGCCAGGTCTGCTGAGTATTTCCAGCATTTTCTGGTTTTATTCCTGCTTTTAAAAGCTCCACCATTGGCAGCCCATGCCTTCAGCTGACTAGGCCCTGAGCTCTGAAATTCCCTGCCTAAACCTTTCACTTTGCTCTCCTCCGTTAAAACTGCTATGTTTTGTACCCAAAGCATGAAGAAACTAGACTCACGATCTGTGTGTGTGTGTGTGTGTGTGTATAGGCTTGATCCAGATGGCTGCCCGATCTGTCTTAGTTTCACTTTTGGAACCACACCCCCTCAGGGTTGACCGACAGCATCGTAAGCAGTCTTCCAAACACAGCACAGAGCAATCAATCATAGAAAGCTTAAGACACAGAAAGATGCCACTTGGCCCATCGGTTCTGTGCCTGCCGAAAAATGATCCACCTATTCTAATCCCACATTCCAGCATTTGGTCCATAGCCCTGCTGATTACGGCCCTTGAGGTGCACATTCAGACTCCTTTTGAAGGAGTTGAGGGTTTCTGCCTTAACTGCCCTTTCAGGCAGTGAGTTCCAGACCATCACCACTCTCTGGGTGAAAAAGATTTTCCTCATCACCCCACTAATTTTTCGACCAATCACTTTAAATCTATGCCCCCTTGTCACTGACCTCTCTGCTAAGGTGTATAGATCCTTCACCTCCACTTTATCCAGGCCTCTCAAAATTTTGTACATTTCAATCAGATCTCCCCTCAGCCTTCTCTGTTCTGTTCTGCTTATTTTTGAATAAGCATCAAACATGTATATACTGAGTCATTTCTTAGACTCCATTTGTTCCTTTAAGTACACAAATAATCTTCGAGATATGGCAGTCTTCTATCATGGCACTGAGATCAATAAAGATGTGGTGTGGTTCAGCGCGATTAACTTGAAGTCGATGATCAACATCATGATTGCTAATCAGAAAAGGGAATGCATCCTTGTAGTCACCATTGTCAAAATCTCCAAGTCTGCTCGAAATCAAGCATCTTGTTTTCACTTGGTGTTGTCATCCAAGAGATGAGCGTTGGTACCGAGCATCCACTTGATTGCTTAGGTCGTGATAGAGACAACACAAGCTTGTGGCAGCAATTTGGACAGTTGATGCGAACCCAATCTCCGACTGTGAATCGTGGTTTCCTTGCGCGTGTTTGCTTATCGGAGTACGCTGTTACTTTGCCTTGGCACTTCGTGATTTCTTCTGCTTTCGCTCTAACATTCACGTTGGATCGCAGTGACGGCTGAAGAACGGTCAGCGGCATGCGAATGTTGTGACCAATCATAGGTTTGGCCGGTGTCGTTCTGGTCAGAGAGTGTACGGTGGATCGATGGCTGGGATTTTATCTGGGCGACTGGGGGGTCTCAGCCACTGGCTAAAGCACTGGCAAGAGCCTCGCATCGTCACCTCTGGGCAAGGCCCGCCAAATCAAGTGCCAATTAGGCACTTAAGTGGACAGTGGCAGGCCTTCCCCGGGAAGACAAAAGACTCATTAAGAACTCTGCCCACATCTTCTGCATCCACATATAAGTTACCTTGTACATCTCTGATAGGCCCTACCCTTTCCTTAGTTGTCCTCTTGCTCTTAATTTACTGATAAAACATCTTTGGATTTTCCTTGATTTTACCTGCCAATATTTTTGTCATGCCCTCTTTCTAATCATACCCAGTGAATCACTTGCAAAGGCTTCTCTTCCTGCACCTGCACCATTACCTCTGGTGTCTCCCAAGGATCTATCCTTGGCCCCTTCCTATTTCTTATCTATATGCTGCCCCATCATCTGAAAACACAGTGTTAGTTTTCACATGTACACTGACGACACTCTCTTGACTCCTCAACTGTTGCTGTCATGCAGCATGTTGTTATGATCTGGAATGCGCTGCCTGAAAGGGCGGTGGATGTAGATTCAACAGTAACTTTTACAAAGGAATTGGATAAATACCTGAAATGGAAAAAATTGCACATCTACGGGTAAACAGCAGGGTGGAGTGGGACTAATTGGATAGCTCTTTCAAAGAGCTGGCACAAGTAAGATGGGCTGAATAGCCTGCTTCTGTGCTGTATCATTCAATGATTCGAATTGGATAGATCTTTCAAACAGCTGCCACAGGTACGAGGGGCCAAATGGCCTCCTATTGTGCTATAGGATTTAATAACCTCAGGCCGGTGATTGGGATGTTGACAGTGCATTCATGTAGCACGACAGGTGTAGAATTCAATTCTTGATTCTAGTCTGCACAATTACTGCTTGTATCCAATTTTCTCCAATTAACAGCTGCCGTACTGATTCCACAGTCAAATACACACTGAATCTTTGAATGTATTTGATAATTAAGGCTGAATTAATCCCTGCTCCTGAAGCCAAATTGAGGCAGCAACAGGGGAACCAGTCACTGCTCACATATATAATTAATCCATTGTGCCACTATGAATGCAAAGTGTGTCTGCCAGGGATTACCAGCAGGTTGCTCATTTCTGAACTACATGCGAGGTGGCATGATTTGCAAATGGCTTATTCTTTTAAGAGAGGAAGCATAGATTTGAGGTAGCATCCCACGCAAGTGACACAACAGCAGCAATTTGTGTTTAGACGGTGATTTTGATATAGGTAAACATTAATGGAACGTGCTGCCTGAAACAGCAGTGGAAACAGATTGAACTGTAACTTTCAAAAGAAAATTGGATCTATGCTTGAAAGGGAAAAAATTTGCGGAGCTGTTGGGGAAAGAACTCTTTCAAAGAGCCAACTCAGGCACGATGGGCTCATTGACCTCCTGCTGTGCTGTATTATTCTATATTAATCCTAAGTGCTTCACAACAGTATAAGCCCACAAAAATGATCATTGCGTCAAAGAAGGAGATATCAGGTGAGGTGACGAATAAATCTGGTCAAAAAGTCAGTTTAAAGGGCGAGAGGGCATGGGAAGAAGGCTTTCCCAACATATATTCATGGCGGGCAATGTGATAATAAACCCATGGGACTCACATTGGATAAAAGTGCCCTATTTTCTAGGATTCTTATTGTGCTAATCAAAGTGCAGAATGTTCGTGCTAGAGAATAGAACTCTTCCCACTTCAGCTGACCATCTTCAGCATCAAGCCCTGCCAGGTGAAGATTAGGACAACCAGACATAAAATGAAGCTTCGTCTCTCTCTCTCTTCATCTCAACAACATGCCACAGCTCAAATTAAGAAAAAACAGCTTCTATTATACCAGTGCGACATGTGTTCCATTCCCTGCATCAGTTATACTGTGACCTCTCTAATTGCGATTGCCTAAAAAATGCCCAGTTAGGGGCTGTTTTCTGGCCTTGCGTACCATGCTTCTAGCCAACAGAGGGAACTTTCCCCCATCAGGTTATACTCAAAGAAAGTACAGCTTGGAGAATTGGTGCTGTGGTGTTGTGGCCCTATCTGAGAGTGTGAATCCCATGGGTTATCACATTGCCCTCTCGCCCTTTATACTGACCTTTTTGACCACCTCACCTGATATCCCTTCTTTGACTCAATGATCATTTTTGTGTGACCCTTCGAGTGGTGATCCTTGTCAGTAGCAGACCACACGTGCAGATGGTCCTCTTCCATAGACAAGCCAATTCTTCCTATGAATCAAAACTTAATGTATGCCCAAACAATCTCAGATAGTGGTCCACAGGGTGGACAATAGAAGTAAAGAAAGATAGTGCTTTTCACAATCTCAGGGTGTTCCACACGCTTTACAGAACTCTTGAAATGTAGTCACTGTTGTATTGTAGGAAAGAATACAGCGAATTTGTTTACTTTGAGCTCCCACAAATAGCAATGTCATAAATGTCCAAATAATCAGTTTATTTTAGTGATGTTGCTTGAGGGATAAATATTGACCCAGGACACTGGGGAGAACTCGGAAATGAGAACTGAAAGTGCTGGAAATAGTCAGCAGGTCAGGCATCATTTGTGTAGAGAGAAACAGAGTTAACGTTTCTGGTCTGTGACCTTTCATCTGAACTGGCAAAAGTTAGAAATGTAACTGTCTTTGAGCAAGTGGAAGGGGGGAGGGGGGGGGAAGAAGAACAAGTGGGAGGACTGTGATAGGACATTGGGGGAAGAGGTTAAATGACAGATTTCATGGAACAGAATGCAAATGGAGTGTGAAACAGTTGTAGTGAAAGACAAAGCACAAGTTCAGAGAGAGTGCTAATGGCAGAATAATGAACAGCTCTGTACAAAAGCAAAAACATGAAAAACAAGTTTTTAGCATATGGTTAAAAGTTAACTTAAAAATGAAAATGTATAAAAATAATAAATAAAAAATAATGGAGCTCCTGGGCAGAAATTATTGAACACAATGTTGAGTCCAGAAGGCAGTAGACTACCTAATCGGAAGATAAGGTGCTGCTCCTCGTTTTTATGTTGAGCTGCACTGGAGCAGTGCAGCAGGCCGAGGACAGAAATGTGGGCGTGAGAGCAGGGTGGTGAATTAAAATGGGAAGGAACCAGAAGCTCAGGATCATGCTTGCGAACCGAGCAGAGGTGTTCTGGAAAGTGGTCACCCAATATGCGTTTGGCCTCCCCGAAGTAGAGGAGACTGCATTGTGAGCAACTTAAATTGAAAGAAGTACAAACAAATCACTGTTTCACCTGAAAGGAGTGTTTGGGGCCCTGGATGGTGATGAGAGAGGAGGTAAAAGGGCAGGTATTACACCTCCTGCGATTGCATGGGAAGGTGCCGTTGGAAGGGGGCAAGGTATCGGGTGTGACGGACGAGTGGACCAGGGTGTCGCGGAGGGAATGGTCTCTTCAGAATGTTGATAGGGGAGGGAAGGGGAAAATGCGTTTGGTAGTGGCATCATGTTGGAGGTGGCGGAAATGGTGAAGGATGATCCTTTGGATGTGGAGACTGGTGGGGTGGAAAGTAAGGACAAGGGGAACTCTGTCGTGTGTTGTGGTTCTGGGAGGGAGGAGTAGGAGTGAGGGCAGAAGTGCGGAAATGGGTCAGACACAGTCGAGGGCTCTGTCAACCACAGTGCGGGGGAATCCTTGGCTGAGGAAAAAGGAAGGCATATCAGAAGTGCTGTCATGGGAGGTTGCATCATCAGAACAAATACGTCGGAGATGGAGAAACTGGGAGAATGGAATGGAATCCTGACAGAAGGCAGGGTGTAAGGAAGCGTAGTCAAGGTAGCTGCGGGAGTCGGTGAGCTTATAATAAATACTAGTGGACAGCCTATCCCCAGAGATGGAAACAGAGAAGTCGAGGAAGGGAAGGAGGTGTTGGAAATGGATCATGTGAAGGTGAGAGATGGGTGGAAATTGGAAGCAAAGTTGATGACGTTTTCCAGTTTGGAGTGGGAGCAGGAAACGGCACCAAAACATCATCAACGTACCAGAAAAAGAGTTGGGGAAGGGGGTCTGAATAGGACTGGGTATGTTTGACACACCCCACAAAAAGCCAGGCATAACTAGGACCCATGTGGGTACCCATAGCAACACCTTTTATTTGGAGCAAGCGAGTGGAGTTGAAGGACAAGTTGTTCAATGTGAGAGCAAGTTCAGCAAGGCGAAGGAGGGTGATAGTGGATGGGGACTGGTTAGGCCTCTGTTCAAAGAAGCAGAGAGTCCTCAAACCGTCCTGGTGAGGGATGGAGGAGTGGAGAACAAAGAACAAACAAAGAACAAAGAACAATACAGCACAGGAACAGGCCATTCGGCCCTCCAAGCCTGCGCCGATCTTGATGCCTGTCTAAACTAAAACCTTCTGCACTTCCGGGGTCCATATCCCTCTATTCCCTCCTATTCATGTATTTGTCAAGATGCCTCTTAAACGTCACTATCGTACCTGCTTCCACCACCTCCCCCGACAGCAAGTTCTAGGCACTCACCACCCTCTGTGTAAAAAACTTGCCTCGCACATTCCCTCTAAACTTTGCCCTGCGCACCTTAAACCTATGTCCCCTAGTAACTGACTCTTCCACCCTGGGAAAAAGCTTCTGACTATCCACTCTGTCCATGCCACTCATAACTTTGTAAACCTCTATCATGTCGCCCCTCCACCTCCGTCGTTCCAGTGAAAACAATCCAAGTTTAAGAGCATCCTTCTGGTAGTGTGGTGACCAGAATTGTACGCAATCTTCCAAGTGTGGCCTAACTAAGGTTAGCTGCAGTATGACTTGTCAATTTTTATACTCTATGCCTCGATCGATGAAGGCAAGCATGCCGAGAGATTGGATGTCCATAGTGCAGAGGAGATGGTTAGGAGCAGAAAACTGGATATTGTCAAAATGACGTAGGGTGTCAGATGAGTCATGGATGTAGGTGGCAAGAGACTGAACAAGGGGAGAAAAGATAGAATCAAGATAGGAGGAAATAAGCTCAATGGAACAGGAACAGGCTGAAATGATGGGTCTACCAGGACTGTCCTGTTTGTGGATTCAGTGAAAGAGATAGAAGCAGGCTGTTCAGGGTTGTGGGACTATGGGAAGCTGTAGGGGGAAGATCTCCAGAGGAGATGATGTCAGTGACAGTCCTGGAGACAGTGGCTTTATGTTCGGTGGTAGGGTCATGGTCTGGGAAAGGTAGGAAGAAGTGTCTGGAAACTCCCCTGCTTTTCTTTGAATGATTTTCTGTGATCTTTTGCATTCACCTGAGAGTGCTGGGTTTAACGTCTCATTTCAAAGGCATGGACCTGTTGTAGTATGCACAGGAAATTACAGAGGCAGCCACAGATCTGTCTGAACTGATGAAGAAAAATATATTTGACAGACTGTGTAGCTCAGGCTAAGCTATTAATATGCATTTATTGTAAGAAGTAAATTACAATGAAGCAAAAGAGAAAATTAGCCAATGAGAAGAACAAAATAGAGTCCTTAACCTTCAGCACTGCACTGAAATGTTTTCTGAGATAAACAATTGTCATTCTGAGATTCTCAGTCCTTTTCAACATACGTCAATCTGAGTCTCAATAAGGCAAAAAAAACAGTAGCAGTGATTTAAATGTGCGGTTTCCAAGTGAGCAAAGGAACTGGCAAAAGCATGTCTCATTTATGTGCAGGTTCAGGCGGCTGCTGGGTCGAGAGCTGTCAATTAAAGTCAGAACAAAGAAATAATGGGCAGTAAGCCTGGTTAATGAGCCAAGGCACCCAGTGCCTGCAATACCCAGGAAATGCTAATTCTAACACAATGTCACCTGCTCCATTGTACAAGCACTGATCAAACAAAATCTGTCTATGGAACCCACTTCTCAGCTGCTGCCGCTGTTAAAGAAAAAACGTTTTTTGTTTTAATTGTCCTCCTGTTACCAATTCATGTAAAAAAGATAAAATCGGTTTATCAGTTTTAGAAATAGAGGGTGTTATTTTGGTGAAAGGTTAAAAACAAACACTAAATGGGTGCTGTGTTAATAAGACATCCCTGTTTGAAAGTCTGGATTTAGAAGACAATTTTAGTCCTAATTGCTGATCATTATAATTCGAACTTGCTGAAGGTGCTAAGCAGACATCTGCAGGTTTAGCACTCAAGCACTGATTAGACATAACTTTTATGGAGCAGTATATGTGGCCTCCACTCATTGAATATGTGGAATAGGCTGGCTGAAACAGCGGCAGGTTCCAGAATGTCTCAGGAACCAAGTAAGGAGGTGTACAGGTTCTTGGACACAGCATTGGAGGTCCTGGTGCAGGAGAACCAGAGGAGGAGGGATATCCTGTAGGATGATAGGAAATAGGAGCAGGAGTAGGCCATTCGGTCAGTTGAACCTGCTCCACCATTCAAATAGATCATGGCTGATCATTTTTCCCCACTATCCCCATATCCCTTGATGTTGTTAGGATTCAGAAATCTATCGATTTCTGTCTTGAACATGCTCAATGATTGAGTCTCCACAGAGCTCTGGGATAGAGAATTCCACAGATTCACCACCCTCTGAGTGAAGAAATTCCTCTTCATCTCAGTCTTAAATGGCCTGTCTCTTATTCTGAGACTGTGTCCTCTTGTTCTAGACTCACCAACCAGAGGAAACATCCTACCCATATCTACCCTGTCACGCCCTGCAAGGATTTTGTAAGTTTCAATGAGATCACCACTCATTCTTCGAAACTCTGGAGAAAACAGGCCCAGTTTCTGCAATCTCTCCTCATAAGACAATCCTGTGGAGAGGAAGGAGTCCACCTCACCCTCCTGTTCCTCCTCTCTTGCAGCAGCTGGTGCTGCTCTGCATGGCCTCAAGTCCACCTCTCATTCGTCATCCAGACCAGGTGAGATCACGAGCAAGATGCTGATGGCCCTTTCTCCTCGAGACACCGATAAAGGTGTTAACTAAGGTGCAGGAACTCAGCACTTACTCGCTTTAGAGGAAGTATTCAGAGAATGTCCGGAATAAATGTTGATAGACTGTGACGGAGCCTTGACAAACTGACCCAGAAGGTCTCCCAGTGTGTTTCAAAAGTCCACTTCAGACCTCCAGCGGCAAGCGAACAGTGAAAGGTAATATACCTTTAAGTACTGCTTGAAATCCTCGGCAGCAACTTGTTTACTCCCAATCAGCATGTTGCTTTTAAGAAAGGGCATTAGGTCAAGTGCCAACCACCAAAACACCATGCAGCCTCCTTAATGAGCACTCGCAGGAAATCTGAGTGGCAATCAGCCCTTTAACATTCCTCCAGGCAGATGTTCCTCATGAAAAGTTCCACTCCTTTGGAACGATGGCGTCTTGCGCTGAAAGCAGACACATTGATGTCCCATGTTGGCCATTTAGCTCTTTAGCACCTAATATATCCAAGGAAAATTGCCCCCAGAATTTCTTATGAAATTGAAACTGGAAACCTTTGTCACATGAGGTAACTTTTATTCTCATTTCATTAATATGACGACTCCAGGTGGGAAACAATTAACAAAACCTGCCAAATTCCTCTCCTTATATGAATAAATAGGTCAGAACAAAGAATAAAGAACAATACAGCACAGGAATAGGCCATTCGGCCCTCCAAGCCTGCGCGGATCTTGATGCCTGCCTAAACTAAAACCTTCTGCACTTCCGGGGACCATATCCCTCTATTCCCATCTTATTCATGTATTTCTCAAGATGCCTCTTAAACGTTGCTATCGTATCTGCTTCCACCACCTCCCCCAGCAGCAAGTTCCAGGCACTCACCACACCCTGTGTAAAGAACTTGCCTCACACATCCCCTCTAAACTTTGCCCCTCTCACCTTAAACCTATGTCCCCCTAGTAACTGACTCTTCCACCCTGGGAAAAAGCTTCTGACTATCCACTCTGTCCATGCCGCTCATAACTTTGTAAACCTCTATCATGTCGCCCCTCCACCTCCGTCGTTCCAGTGAAAACAATCCGAGTTTTTCCAGCCTCTCCTCATAGCTAATGCCCTCCAGACCAGGCAACATCCTGTTAAACCTCATCTGTACCCTCTCCAAAGCCTCCACGTCCTTCTGGTAGTGTGGCGAGCAGAATTGCATGCAATATTCTAAGTATGGCCCAACTAAAGTTCTGTACAGCTGCAGCATGACTTGCCAATTTTTATACTCTATGCCCTGACCGATGAAGGCAAGCATGCCGTATGCCTTCTTGACTACCTTATCCACCTGTGTTGCCACTTTCAGTGACCTGTGGACCTGTATGCCCAGATCTCTCTGCCTGTCAATACTCCTAAGGGTTCTACCATTTACTGTATACTTCCCACCTGCATTAGACCTTCCAAAATGCATGACCTCACATTTGTCCGGATTAAACTCCATCTGCCATTTCTCCGCCCAAGTCTCCAACCGATCTATATCCTGCTGTATCCTCTGACAATCCTCATCACTATCCGCAACTCCACCAACCTTTGTGTCATCCGCAAACTTACTAATCAGACCAGCTGCATTTTCCTCCAAATCATTTTCTATACTACAAACAGCAAAGGTCCCAGCACTGATCCCTGCGGAACACCACTAGTCACATCCCTCCATTCAGAAAAGCACCCTTCCACTGCTAACCTCTGTCTTCTATGACTGAGCCAGTTCTGTATCCATCTTGCCAGCTCACCTCTGATCCCGTGTGACTTCACCTTTAGTACCAGTCTGCCATGAGGGACCTTGTCAAAGGCTTTACTGAAGTCCATATAGATAACATCCACTGCCCTTCCTTCATCAATCATCTTTGTCACTTTCTCAAAAAACTCAATCAAATTAGTGAGACATGACCTCCCCTTCACAAAATCATGCTGCCTCTCGCTAATAAGTTCGTTTGTTCCCAAATGGGAGTAAATCCTGTCCCGAAGAATCCTCTCTAATAATTTCCCTACCACTGACGTAAGGCTCACCGGCCTATAATTTCCTGGATTATCCTTGCTACCCTTCTTAAACAAAGGAACAACATTGGCTATTCTCCAGTCCTCTGGGACCTCACCTGTAGCCAATGAGGATGCAAAGATTTCTGTCAAGGCCCCAAGCAATTTCTTCCCTTGCCTCCCTCAGTATTCTGGGGTATATCCCATCAGGCCCTGGGGACTTATCTACCTTAATGCTTTGCAAGACACCCAACACCTCCTCCTTTTCGATAATGAGATGACTGAGACTATCTACACTCCCTTCCCCAGGCTCATCATCCACCAAGTCCTTCTCTTTGGTGAATACTGATGCAAAGTACTCATTTAGTACCTCGCCCATTTCCGATGTTACTTTTCTTTTATTCATTCATGGGATGTAGGCATCACTGGCCAGGCCAGCATTTATTGCCCATCCCTAATTGTCCTTGAGAAGGTGATGGTGAGCTGCCTTCTTGAACCACTGCAGTCCATGTGGGGTAAGTACATCCACAGTGCGGTTAGGAAGGGAGTTCCAGGATTTTGACCCAGCGACAGTGAAGGAATGGCGATATAGTTCCAAGTCAGGATGGTGTGTGACTTGGAGGGGAACTTGCAGGTCGTGGTATTCTCTTGTATTTGCTGTCCTTGTCCTTCTAGTTGGTAGAGGTCACGGGTTTGGAAGAGCCTTGTTGCATTGCTGCAGTGCATCTTGTAGATGGTACACACAGCTGCCACTGTGCGTCAGTGGTGGAGGGAGTGAATGTTTGTAGATGGGGTGCTAATCAAGCGGGCTGCGTGGCCTTGATGGTGTCGAGCTTCTTCAATGTTGTTGGAGCTGCACCCATCCAGGAAAGTGGAGAGTATTCCATCACACTCCTGACTTGTGCCTTGTAGATGGTGGACAGGCTTTGGAGAGTCAGGAGGTGAGTTACTCACCTCAGGATTCCTAGCTTCTGACCTGCTCTTTTAGCCACAGTACTTATATGGCTAATCCAGTTCAGTTTCTGATCAATGGTAGCCCCAGGGTGTTGATAGTGGGGGATTCAGCGATGTTAATGCCGTTGAATGTCAAGGGGAGATGATTAGATTCTCTCTTGTTGGAGTTGGTCATTGCCTGACACTTGTGTGGTGCGAATGTTACTTGCCACTTATCAGCCCAAGCCTGGATATTGTCCAGGTCTTGCTGCATTTCTACACGGACTGCTTCAGTATCTGAGGAGTCACGAATGGTGCTGAACATTGTGCCATCAGCGAACATCCCCACTTCTGACCTTATGATTGAAGGAAGGTCATTGATGAAGCAGCTGAAGATGGTTGGGCCTAGGACACTACCCTGAGGAACTCCTGCAGTGATGTCCTGGAGCTCAGATGATTGACCTCCAACAACCACAACCATCTTCCGAAGAGTTCCAAAGAAGGGTCACTGACCCAAAACGTTAACTCTGCTTCTCCTTCCACAGATGCTGCCAGACCTGCTGAGTGGTTCCAGCATTTCTTGTTTTTATTTCAGATTTCCAGCATCTGCAGTATTTTGCTTTTATTAACCACAACCATCTTCCTTTGCGCTAGGTATGACTCCAGCCAGCGGAGGGTTTTCCCCCTAATTCCCATTGACTTCAGTTTTGCTAGGGCTCCTTGATGCCATACTCGGTCAAATGCTGCCTTGATGTCCAGGGCAGTCACTCTCACCTCACCTAGAGTTTAACTCTTTTGTCCATGTTTTATCTTTCGCACTGATGTGCTGGGCTCTCCCATCATTGAGGATGGGGATATTTGTGGAGCCACCTCCTCCAGTTAGTTGTTTAATTGTCCACCACCATTCACGGCTGGATGTGGCAGGACTGCAGAGCTTAGATCTGATCCGTTGGTTATGGGAACGCTTAGCTCTGTCTATCGCATGCTGATTACGCAGTTTGGCATGCACGTAGTCCTGGGTTGTAGCTTCACCAGCTTGACACCTCATTTTGAGGTATGCCTGGTGCTGCTCCTGGCATGCCCTCCTACACTCTTCATTGAACCAGGGTTGGTCTCCTGGCTTGATGGTAATCGTAGAGTGGGGGATATGCCGGGCCATGAGTTTACAGATTGTGGTTGAGTACAATTCTGCTGCTGCTGATGGCCCACAGCGCCTCATGGATGCCCAGTTTTGCATTGCTAGATCTGTTCGAAATCTATCCCATTTAGCACGGCGATAGTGCCACAGAACACGATGGATGGTATCCTCAATGTGAAGGCGGGTCTTCGTCTCCACAAGGACTGTGCAGTGGTCACTCCTACCAATACTGTCATGGACAGAAGCATCTGCGGCAGGCAGATTGGTGAGGTCAAGTATATTTTTCCCTTGTGTTGGTTCCCCCACCACCTGCTGCAGACCCAGTCTAGCAGCTATATCCTTTAGGACTCGGCCAGCTTGGTCAGTAGTGGTGCTACCAAGCCACTCTTGGTGATGGACATTGAAGTCCCCCACCCAGAGTACATTTTGTGCCCTTGCCACCCTCAGTGCTTCCTCCAAGTGGTGTTCAACATGGTGGAGTACTGAGTCATCATCTGAGGGAGGGCGCTAGGTGGTAATCAGTAGGAGGTTACCTTGCCCATGTTTGACCTGATGCCATGAGACTTCATGGGGTCCGGAGTCGATGTTGAGGACTCCCAGGGCAACTCCCTCCCTACTGTATACCACTGTGCCACCACCTCTGGTGGGTCTGTCCTGCCGATGGGACAGGACATACCCGGGGATGGTGATGGCAGTGTCTGGGACATTGTCTGTAAGGTATGATTCCGTGAGTATGACTATGTCAGGCTGTTGCTTGACTCGTTTGTGGGACAGCTCTACCAACTTTGGCACAAGCCCCCACATGTTAGTAAGGAGGACTATGCAGGGTCGACAGGGCTGGGTTTGCCATTGTCGTTTCTGGTGCTTAGGTAAATGCCGGGTGGTCCGTCCAGTTTCATTCCTTTTTATTGACTTCTAGCAGTTTGGTACAACTGAGTGGCTTGCTAGGCCATTTCAGAGGGCATGTAAGAGTTAACCACATTGCTGTGGGTCTGGAGTCACATGTAGGCCAGACCAGGTAAGGACAGCAGATTTCCTTCCCTCAAGGACATTAGTGAACCAGATGTGTTTTTACAATAATCGACAATGGTTTCATGGCCATCATTAGACTAGCTTTTAATTCCAGATTTATTAATTAAATTCAAATTCCACCTTCTGCTGTGGTGGGATTCGAACCCTTGTCCCCAGAGAAATACCCTGGGTCTCTGGGTTACTAGTCCAGTGATAATACCACTACGCCACCGCCTACCCCAAATTGTGTTGTTTAACTATCCTGTCTCACATGTAATCTATTGGCGTACAAGTCTTTTCAGAATACAAAAACACATTCTCTGCTAACCCACAACATCCACCATTTAGAAAAACTCGGGCAGCAGGAGCACCATTTACTGTAAGTTCCCAGGTAATTCAAACACCATCCAGACTTAGACATATATCACTCTGACTTCATCGTTGCTGGGTCAAAATCTTGGAACTCCCTACCAACACGCATGAGAGCACCTTCACCACATCAGTGCAAGCTATTAAGAAGAAGGCCCACCATCACCTCCTGACCTCATTATAGTCTTGGTCCAAACACGGACAACAGAGTTGAACTCCAGAGCTGAGGAGAGAATGACCGCCCTCAACGTCAAGGCAGCATTTGACTGAGTAAATCGCTGCTTCACCTGGACGGAATGTTTGAGGCCTTGGATGGTGAGGAGAAAGGAAATTTACTTGTACTTCCTTCAATTTAGTATACTGTTATGACCAAGGTGGGAGTAATGCACTGTTAATTCAGTACCACTACTGCACAGGTCACAGCATATTAGTAAACTTTCCCGCCTACCGGAAAAAATAGCCAAATTAATCGCTTTATTTTTTCCCAGAGTAAAGCACGCCAAACCAGATTTCTTTATACAACAACAGATTAACTATTAATTAATAAACCAAGTTTTAAATGATCATGAGATGAATCTATATGTATGAAAAGACGATAACTCCTTAATCTTCCTAACCCTCACACACACACACATACATTCAATTATCACTGGTTAACCAGGGAAAAATGGAAATATTAACTTTACGACAGTTTCTTAGGAATAATAAAAGAACTGGGTGGTAACTTCTGTAATATTTTCCTGGAACGGTGAAGTGTTCCAGAGTCAAATAGTCAGATGCCCCTTGATGACTCTTCAGGTGAAATTAATGAAGTTTATGGTGGGTAGGCATTCAAGGTAGTTTGTCTGTGACAGGTTTCACACAGATCTTTCAGCAGCAGGTCTATTTAAATTTTAAAGTAGCAGTCAAACATGAGAAACTTTCTTGAGATTTCAGGAACTTCCAAAAATGCAAAAGGCCACGGGACTCACTCTTGAGGCAGAGATTTTCCAGAGACTGGAGACAATAGGAAATTTTCCTACCTTCAACAGTGCAGGCTTCCTCTCAGCTAAGGAGTGTTTATCCACAGAATATAGCAACTTCTTTTTTTCCTGGGTCTTATCCTCTCTCTTCAGGCAGGTCAAAACCTCACCTTAAATGTAACACTTTTTCCCTTGAAATGCAAAGCTCATTTTCAGAGAGAATAGTTTTTTTTTTGTCTGGTCTATCAGCAAATCACAGCTCCAGCCACAGCTAGTTGTTCTATTTCCCTCTGCAAAACTGAAACTAAGGTCTTTCCACAGAAGTCATAAGACTGCTGTAAAATCTTCTTGTTGCTTGGATACAAATTGCCCTGTAGACTGCACTTTAAATACTAAGTCCCTGCAGTCATTGTTCACAAATAGTCTTATTTAGCAGTCTTAAAGGCACACAGACTTCCTAGTTTTTAAAAGAAACAAAATTCTTATGATACCTCTGCCCTTGGCAAAATGAAATGCTTTTCTTGAATGTGTTTCATTACAATGTATAACAGAAATTTAAAAAAAAACATTTTAAACATATTTTCACATTCATGCCCTCATTCACTCTACTAATAGTTAACACAATTTTTCTTTGTACCATGGTTACTCATGTAACTCAACAAGGTTAAACTCGCACCAAGGCATCGGCCATAACATTGCTTTTTCCTGAAATGTGTACAATTTTCAAGTGATAAGGCTGTAACAATAAACTCCATCTGAACATTCTGGCATTTTGGTTGTTAAATTTTTCCACGAACGTTAATGGGTTATGGTCAGTATATATTAGTGTTTCTTTGTAGTCTTGGTGGATATATACTCCAAAATGTTTAAGAACCAGCAAAAGTCAATATGTTTCTCTTTCTACGTTAGAATACTTCTTTTGGTGGTAATTACATTTTTTTGAGAAGTACCCTACAGGTTTTTCTATGCCTGATTCGTCATCCTGCAATAAGACTGCACCAACCACCAGGTCACTTGCATCAGTCGCTACCTTGAGCTAACCCATCAGGTTTAGGCACTAAGAATATTGGTGAACTCCAGCTGCTTTGACTCGGTTCAACTAAGTTGTTTTCCAGCATGTATTGGATTTCTGCTTTTACTTGGGCCTGTTTGTCTGGACTTAAGCAGTAAGGATGCTGTTTTAAAGGAACGGATTCCCCCATAGCCACATCATGCGCGTCTAAGGTTGTACATCCTGGCTTATCCCTGCAGACTCTTCTAAATGTTGTGAGAAACTTTGTTACGTCTTCATGTTGATCTGCATCTAAGTATGAAAGCATGTTGTCCAATTTTCCTAGTCGTTCTGTATTCACTAACCGGATATTAAGAGGTTCAATCTGAGAATTGTCTAGGCCACCTTTTGCTTCATCCTCACTATTCTTTTCTTTTTCAACAGTCCCTATTACCTGAAATACCTGTACTGGCTTATCCTCTTCCCTGCGATAATATTGCTTTAACATATTGACATAACACAATCGATTCTTGTTCCGGCGATCAGGGGTGTCAGTCAAGTAATTTGCCTTACCCACTCTTTTGATCACTTTATATGGGCCAATGAACTGTGCTTTTAATGGTTCACCCTGTAAAGGTAGCAATATAAGTACTGCATCCCCTGGTTGAAAATTTTGGGTCTTTGCGTTCTTGTCTGCCCATTTTTTTCATATTGGCTTGGGATGCCTCAAAGTGTTCCTGAGCCAGTTTCCAAGCTTTCGTGAGCCTTTCCCGGAACACAGATACTTAGTCTAGTATCTAAGATTAATTCCTTTGTTCTAAGAATCTGTCTTTGATGAGTTTTAAAGGACCTCTTACTTCATGTCCGTAAACCAATTTGAAAGGACTAAAACCTGTAGACTCATTCGGTGAATCTCTAGTGGCAAATAAAAGGAAGTCCAGCCCTTTATCCCAATCATGGGGATATTCATGACAGTATGCTCTATTCATTGAATTGAGAGTTTGATGGTACCTCTCGAAAGCTCCCTGTGTCTGTAGGTGATATGCTGAAGATTTTAACTGTCTGATACTCAAATTACCCATGACTTCTTGAAATATTTTTGACATGAAATTAGAACCTTGATCTGATTGAACTTCAAGTGGTAATCCATATCTCATAAAGAATTGGGTTAACTTCTCTATTACTGCTTTATAAGAAGTTGTCCTTAAAGGATTAGCCTCTAAAAATCAAGTAGCCATATTCATAATAGTAAGTATATAAAGAACAAAGAACAAAGAACAAAGAAAATTACAGCACAGGAACAGGCCCTTCGGCCCTCCAAGCCTACGCCGATCCAAATCCTCTATCTAAACCTGTCGCCTATTATCTAAGGGTCTGTATCTCTACTTCCTGCCCATTCATGTATCTGTCTAGATACATCTTAAAAGATGCTATCGTGCCCGCGTCTACCACCTCCGCTGGCAATGCGTTCCATGCACCCACCACCCTCTGCGTAAAGAACTTTACACGCATATCCCCCCTAAACTTTTCCCCTTTCACTTTGAACTCATGTCCCCTTGTAATTGAAACCCCCACTCTGGGAAAAAGCTTCTTGCTATCCACCCTGTCTATACCTCTCATGATTTTGTACACCTCAATCAGGTCCCCCCTCAACCTCCATCTTTCTAATGAAAATAATCCTAATCTACTCAACCTCTCTTCATAGCTAGCGCCCTCCATACCAGGCAACATCCTGGTGAACCTCCTCTGCACCCTCTCCAAAGCATCCACATCCTTTTGGTAATGTGGCGACCAGAACTGCACGCAGTATTCCAAATGTGGCCGAACCAAAGTCCTATACAACTGTAACATGACCTGCCAACTTTTGTACTCAATACCCCGTCCGATGAAGGAAAGCATGCCATATGCCTTCTTGACCACTCTATTGACCTGCGTTGCCACCTTCAGGGAACAATGGACCTGAACACCCAAGTCTCTCTGCACATCAATTTTCCCCAGGACTTTTCCATTTACTGTATAGTTCATTCTTGAATTGGATCTTCCAAAATGCATCACCTCGCATTTGCCCTGATTGAACTCCATCTGCCATTTCTCTGCCCAACTCTCCAGTCTATCTAAATTCTGCTGTATTCTCTGACAGTCTCCTTCACTATCTGCTACTCCACCAATCTTAGTGTCGTCTGCAAGCTTGCTAATCAGACCTCCTATACTTTCCTCCAAATCATTTATGTATATCACAAACAACAGTGGTCCCAGCACGGATCCCTGTGGAACACCACTGGTCACACGTCTCCATTTTGAGAAACTCCCTTCCACTGCTACTATTGCCCAGCCAGTTCTTTATCCATCCAGCTAGTACACCTTGGACCCCATGCGCCTTCACTTTCTCCATCAGCCTACCATGGGGAACCTTATCAAACGCCTTACTGAAGTCCATGTATATGACATCTACAGCCCTTCCCTCATCAATCAACTTTATCACTTCCTCAAAGAATTCTATTAAGTTGGTAAGACATGACCTTCCCTGCACAAAACCATGTTGCCTATCACTGATAAGCCCATTTTCTTCCAGATGGGAATAGATCCTATCCCTCAGTATCTTCTCCAGCAGCTTCCCTGCCACTGACGTCAGGCTCACCGGTCTATAATTACCTGGATTATCCCTGCTACCCTTCTTAAACAAGGGGACAACATTAGCAATTCTCCAGTCCTCTGGGACCTCACCCGTGTTTAAGGATGTTGCAAAGATATCTGTTAAGGCCCCAACTATTTCCTCTCTCGCTTCCCACAGTAACCTGGGATAGATCCCATCCGGACCTGGGGACTTGTCCACCTTAATGCCTTTTAGAATACCCAACACTTCCTCCCTCCTTATGCCGACTTGACTGAGAGTAATCAAACATCTATCCCTAACCTCAGCATCCTTCATGTCCCTCTCCTCGGTGAATACCGATGCAAAGTACTCGTTTAGAATCTCACCCATTTTCTCTGACTCCGCGCATAACTTTCCTCCTTTGTCCTTGAGTGGGCCAATCCTTTCTCCAGTTACCCTCTTGCTCCTTATATATGAATAAAAGGCTTTGGGATTTTCCTTAACCCTGTTTGCTAAAGATATTTCATGACCCCTTTTAGCCCTCTTAATTCCTCGTTTCAGATTGCGCCTACAATCCCGATATTCTTTCAAAGCTTCGTCTTTCATCAGCCGCCTAGACCTTATGTATGCTTCCTTTTTCCTCTTAGCTAGTCTCACAATTTCACCTGTCATCCATGGTTCCCTAATCTTGCCATTTCTACCCCTCATTTTCACAGGAACATGTCTCTCCTGCACGCTAATCAACCTCTCTTTAAAAGCCTTTGATGTCCTGCTTTTGTTTTTGGCAGGGCTCCTACACAGTCTACCAATACCCTATTAAATGGTTCCTCAATAACTGGTTTGGGAATTAGTGGTGCCGGTTTTATGGTGGGTTGTGGTTTTCCCACCATTTGGCATGAATGGCTTGTCCTACAAAGTTGCTTCACGTCCTTTGTAAGGTCTGGCCAGCAACAATGTTGACTTATATGTGATTTTGTATTCCAAATCCCCATATTCGCTGCTGGAAGAATGTCATGTGCTAATCTTAATAAATCTTGGTGATATTTAGGTGGTAACATTATCTGTCAAACCCTCCACAGGTCGATGAGGCGGTCTCCATTTCCTCCTCAAAACCTCGCCTTCTGGAACTCCTTTTGCCTCAGCTTCTGTCAGAGTTGACTGTGCTATTCGATGTAACTCTGGATCAGCTTGTTGTGCTGTAATTATAGAAGATTTGTTAAAAATCTCATCTGGATTATCCAAATCTCCAAATAAAATTTCAGATACTCGGCTATCTGTTTGTAGTGCCAATTTTACCTCCGACAATGGAACTTGTTTATCCATTGCTCGGGTTACTATACACACAGGAAATATTCCTGGAACTTGTTCCTGTAATTGTTCCATTTCTTTAACTTCAGTTGGTTTTCTGTAACTGCAGGAGAAACTGATTCTTTTGATCCAGCCAAATCATTCCTTCGGAGTAAGTCAATTCCCTCTACTGGAAAACTATGGACAACTCCTACAATTACCATCCCAGGCCTTAGGTCACTCTTTAGGTGCACTCTGTATAAAGGTATGGGTATGTACTCCCTGCCAATTCCATGAACTAAAACTTCAGCATTCAGTGCGCTCTCTGGTGGAAATGTTATAACTTTCCCCAGTAAAAGAGTTTGGGTTGCTCCTGTATCCCTAAGTATAATGATAGATTTGCCTGTCTGACTTGAGGGATATGGAGTTACTTTTGCCTTTGACAAGAATTTGTTATAACTTCAGGTATCTTATTCTTAACATCTACACTCATTTTGGCTTTTGTGTCTGGTTTTACAGCTCCTGTTAAAGCTACAGTAAAGCTACTGCTGTACTCTCAATCAGAGATAGAGGCTCTTTCTCAGCATTAGCTTTGGGTACCCCAAAAGTCCCATGGGTTTACCTCGTAACTTCCATCATTCTGAATGAAGTTGTCCTACTTTGTGGCAAGGATAACACTTTGGCTTGTGGACCTCACTTCTACCCTCAGGACCTTCCTTTCTGGCCTGAGGAGGTGATCCTAGGGCATTACCAGCTGCTCCTTCTTGTACCTGGCTACTTGCCTTCCTTTCACTCTCCGACTTTTTATCCTTCTTGGGTTTATGGGGGGTGATGGACAAAAGGTTTTGGATTATTCACAAGCTCAAAATCATCAGGAATTTCTGCTGCTTGCCTAGCTTTTAACACTTTCAGGTCATCTACATGAGTTCTCACTACTGAAGGGATTGAATTTTTTAATTCTTCCAACAGAATCATTTCTCTAAGTTCTCATACGTGGTTTCCATATTTAATGCCAATATCAAACAATCAAAATTAATTGCTTTACACTCTTCTATATTCTATATACAAATTCTATATACATCTGCCCAGCCATTCTCTGTAGGTTCCGAAACTTCTGACGGTAAGCTTCAGGGACTAAATCATATGCAGCAAGGATAGCCTTTTTTGCTATCTCATAATCTGCAGAAGCCTCTTCAGAAAGCATGGCATAAACCCATCAGCTCTGCCCATCAACCTTCTTTGCATAAGCAGTGTCCAGCTTTCCTTTGGCCATTTCATTTGTTTGGCTATTTTTTCAAAAGAAATGAAAAATGCCTCGACATCCTTTTCCTCAAACTTAGAGAGAGCTTGTATAAATTTAAACAGCTTTTCGCTGGGTCCTGGGCTGGATTCAGATTCTTCCTGACCAGAATTTACCCTGGAGTCAAGACCACCCCTTTGAATTAATTTCATCTCCTTTAATTTGAAATCCCTTGCTTCTCTTTCACTTTCTCTCTGAAATGTTCTCTCTTTCTCCCTTTACACTTTTTCCAATTTACAATTCCTTCTCAGCCTCAAGTTTTTTTTAGTATTTTTCCTGCTCAAGTTTTTTCATTTCTTTTTCAACCTCAAGTTGTTTCATTTGTAACTGAATTCTAGCCAATTCAACTGCATCACCCTCTGACTTACTATTTTCTTCTTCCTCTTCCAATTTTAAATGTTGGACTATTTAACAAATGCTATTTTAAATGTTGGACTACTTCCAGCACTATCTTTTTTGGCAGGAGGAGGACCCCCTATGTTTCCAAATTTTCTTTCTCTTCCAGGACTGCTTGGGCTCCTATTACCTTCCCACCCTTTGTCCTTTTCAGATTTGTTGGGCTGACTAGGAAAGGTTTCCCCCTGGGGAACCGACTTGTATATTAGTGCAAACCCATCAGCCAGAACTGTGGCCTCCCTCGCTCTATGTACTTTTTGTTCCTCCACATGGGTCTTTATTGAGAGTGGGAGAGAGTTTTTGAATTCCTCGAGGAGAAGTACCTCTCTGATGTTTTCATACGTGGGCTGTACTTTAAGAGCCCTCAGCCACTGGTCAAAAACCAGCTGCTTACTTCTATCAAACTCCAAGTAAGTTTGATCTGTTTGTTTCCGGAGAGTTTGGAACATCTGGTGGTAGGTTCCCGGTATGAGCTCATATGCCCCGAGTTTTTTGTCAGTTCATAATTTGATGAACTTTCGTCAGGCAACAGGGAATAAACCTCATGGGCTTTTCCAGTTAGCTTGCTTTGTAGCAATAGTGTCCAGTTCTCAGCCAGCCATTTTAACTGCCTTGCAAGTTTCTCAAAAGATACATAATATGCTTCCACGTGTCACTCATTGAATTTTAGAATCAATTGGGAAAATTTTAAAAACTCTGCACACAGCCCCGAATTACTATTCTCCATATTGGCCATGCTTTCACTGGGGTTACTCTGTCACCCCAATTTAACTCAAGCTGCTTCAGCTCTCTTTCCTCCTCTTCCTTCCAGAAATTTCTTTCTCTCTCTCTTCTGTGTCTCTCTTTCCCTGTCTTCTAATTCAAGATTCCTCTGTTCCAATTGTCTCTTTGCCAATATTAGCCTGTCTGCCTCGAATTCTAACCCTGCCTCTGATTCTTCAGATTTGAGTGAGAATTGGTTGGCCGCTAGTCTTAGGAGTTCCGATTTCTTGGCTTTGGCAGGGAAAGTGATCCCACACTGCTCAGCCATATTCCTCAACTCTTCAATAATCAGTACCTTTAACTTATCTCAAGTTACTTCACCCTGGCTTGTGTAGTTACTGGCTTCAGCCATGGACATGTTAGTATTCTACCACACACAACCACAAGAAAACCTGTATTGAGATCTTTTCACTTTCTGATTGGGATCAATTTGATTTCCCACATCCAATTTCTCATTTGTCTGTGGGTCCAATTTGGACACGAGTCCCCAAATTTCTGTTATGACCAGGTGAGGAAGGGGTCTCAGGCTCCCCTCTTGTCCCTTTCCTGGTTTGGCCATAACAGGATTTAACTTTTAAAACACAGTGTTTTTAGCTTCACCTCAGTGAGTCCTTGCTCACTGCTCTATAATTGTAATTGTAAATGAACCAATCAGACAGGCTTTCTTAGGTTCAAACAAGAAAGATGTAAGTTTATTAATTGTGCCTCACAGAAGGGTTTGGGGCAGACTGCAATTTGAAGACCAAAGACAAGAAAGGTCTCTCTCTCTCTCTGTCTCTCTCTCAAGCAAAGTCTTAGGGACCCACAAAAGCAGCTTAAGCCTCAGCACCGAGGACTCTTCAGCCTTCTGGTACCAGAGAAACAGGTTTGAAAATGTGCACTGGGCCCCAGCGAGAACTACAAGACTTCAAATCTAAGGCATTGTGAGACGGCACACTTTCCAGCAGAAAGTGTGGTTATGATTGCTTTAAGAGTGATGTCCCTTCAAGAACTCAGTATGCTAATGAGCTAAATACCAGGATGTCATCATGTGACTAGAAGCCACTCTGCACTGTAATGCCCCTGACAAAGATCCTGTATATAGTTTGCTCTATACTAGTTTAGCTGTTCATGAACCTTATAGAGATCTTCAGGGAACTGAAATGCATGAACCTCATTGTATTGCTTCAGATAACATAAAGAAACTCTGAACAGAAATTAGAGTAGCGACCAGGAGCTGGAACCCTGCATTACTTTTGTCCCTTTCTGGGGATGTTAAGACCAGCTGTAGCAATCCAACCACTGTCCTTGGCAAGATCAGCTACCATTGCTGTGAAACAAGACTGAACCTGCAACCTTCCTGATATGTGCAGCTCAGTGCCAAAACAGTGGTTAAAAACATCTCCTTTCAAAATATAAGGAATGATAGTAATTAGCGCTTCTTTTCTTTTGGGCCTCCTTATCTCGAGAGACAATGGATGCGCGCCTGGAGGTGGTCAGTGGTTTGTGAAGCAGCGCCTGGAGTGGCTTTCAAGGCCAATTCTAGAGTGACAGGCTCTTCCACAGGTGCTGCAGAGAAATTTGTTTGTCGGGGCTGTTGCACAGTTGGCTCTCCCCTTGCACCTCTGTCTTTTCTTCTGCCAACTACTAAGTCTCTTCGACTCGCCACATTTTAGCCCTTTCTTTATGGCTGCCCACCAGCTCTGGCGAACGCTAGCAACTGACTCCCACGACTTGTGATCAATGTCACAGGATTTCATGTCGCGTTTGCAGACATCTTTAAAGCGGAGACGTGGACAGCCGGTGGGTCTGATACCAGTGGCGAGCTCGCTGTACAATGTGTCTTTGGGGATCCTGCCATCTTCCATGCGGCTCACATGGCCAAGCCATCTCAAGCGCCGCTGACTCAGTAGTGTGTACAAGCTGGGGATGTTGGCTGCCTCGAGGACTTCTGTGTTGGAGATATAGTCCTGCCACCTGATGCCAAGTATTCTCCGGAGGCAGCGAAGATGGAATGAATTGAGACGTCGCTCTTGGCTGGCATACGTTGTCCAGGCCTCGCTGCCATAGAGCAAGGTACTGAGGACACAGGCTTGATACACTCGAACTTTTGTATTCCGTGTCAGTGTGCCATTTTCCCACACTCTCTTGGCCAGTCTGGACATAGCAGTGGAAGCCTTACCCATGCCCTTGTTGATTTCTGCATCTAGAGACAGGTTACTGGTGATAGTTGAGCGCTAGAGAGCAAGATATCAGCATAGAGGTCTGTCCCAACAAAACCCCTGATCCTTTGGAACCTGGATTATTCGTTTAATAAATAATTAGAAATCCACAATATAAATAGATTTCTGGGGGTCATAGTCCACCTTTAAATGATACTTTGCAAGTAGTTAACGCATTTCAAACATTTCTCTAATATAGCACTAGAATTGGAAAGTCGTCTATTACTATTCTGTACCTTAGTTTTCATAACCTAATTACAGTCTACATTGTGGAACAATAAATCCTGACAGAGGAATTTAGATGCTTGTCAATTTATTTTGGATGGGTAGTACAATACTGAAGAATTGTTGATTGTTGTTGCAATTCTCAGTAATCAATAGAAAAGCTTATTTAATGTTGTGGAATTTATGCAGGACTGACAGAATCACAGCCAATGATCTGACAAGGCTTTTCTCTCTGGCGAAATGCCATATTAATTAAATATCCAACCTAATATTTTCCCTTCCTCCTCCAAACCTTGTGCTGTTTTAGTCTGTAGACTTGCCAGAAGCAGAGTTCCACTTTCGTATCTTGTTAAACTCTCCCAGTTGCTTTACTCTGTCCTTGCTAATATTCTGCATTCCTGCCCTCTATTTTTGCTATTCCTAAGTAATTGCATTGTTGGTGACAGATGGGTTCAGCATTTGATTTGCCCTCTTTACGAACATACGAACAAACAAACATACGAATAAGGAGCAGGAGTAGGCCACTCAGTCCCTCGAACCTGCTCCACCATTCAAAAAGATCACAGCTGATCTGATTGTAACCTCAACTCCACATTCCCACCTACCCCCGCTAACCTTTCACCCCCTTGTTTATCAAGAATCTATCTACCTCTGCCTTAAAAATACTCAAAGATGCTGTTTCCACCACTTTTTGAGGAAGAGAATTCCAAAGACGGATCTGGGAGTTCTTGTACATGAAACACAAAAGGTCAGCAAGCAGGTCGAACAGGTAATTAGGAAGGCAAATGGAATTTTTGCCTTTATTGCTAGGGGGTTAGAGTTTAAAAATAGGTAAGTCTTGTTACAACTGTACAGGATGTTGGTGAGGCCATACCTGGAGTACTGCGTACAGTTTTGGTCTCTGTATTTAAGGAAGGATATACTAGCATTGGAGGCAGTTCAGAAAAGGTTCACTAGGCTGATTCCTGGGATGAAGGGGCTGTCTTATCAAGAACGGTTAAACAGCTTAGGCCTTTACTCATTGGAGTTTAGCAGAATGAGAAGTGATCTTCTTGAGGAGTTGAGGCCTGGGACAGATCAGCCATGATCTTATTGAATGGTGGGGCAGGCTTGAGGGGCTGAATGGCCTACTCCTGCTTCTATTTCTTATGTTCTTAAGTTCTTATGACTCACGACTCTCTGTGAGAAACTATTCTCCTCATCTCTGTCTTAAAAGGGCGACCCCTTATTTTAAACAGTTCTAGATTCTCCCACAAAGGGAAACATCCTTTCCACATCCACGCTGTCAAGACCTCTCAGGATCTTATATGTTTCAATCAGGTCGCCTCTTACGCTTCTAGACTCCAGGAGATACAAGCCTAGCCTGTCCAACCTTTCCTCATAAGACCATCCACCCATTCCAGGTATGAGTCTAGTAAACCTTTTCTGAATTGCTGCCAACGCATTTACATCCTTACTTAAATAAGGAGACCAATACTGTACACAGTACTCCAGATGTGGTCTCACCAATATCTTGTATAATGGAAGCATAACCTCCCTACTTTTGTATTCAATTCCCCTCGCAATAAACAATAACATTCTATTAGCATTCTGAAGTACTTGCTGAACCTGCATACTAACCTTTTGTAATTCAGGCACCAGGACACCCAGATCCCTCTGCAGCTCAGAGCTCTGCAATCACTCACCATTTAGATAATATGGTTCTTTTTTATTCTTACTGCCAAAATGGACATTTTCACATTTTACCACATTATACTCCATTTGTCAGATATTTGCCCACTCACTTAACCTATCTATATCCCTTTGTAGCCTCTTTATGTCCTCTTCGCAACTTACTTTCCTCCCTATCTTTGTGTCATCAACAAATCTACCAACCATACCTTCGGTCCCTTCATCTAAGTTATTATGCACGGGGGCTCATTTAAACGGAAGGGGCAGAGCAGCCACCCCCATTGATGTAGAGAGGGCAGCCTCCGCATCCCTGGAAACAGCATCTGGCACCACTGCGCAAGCGCCGGCACCATTTTTAATGGGCTGCAAGCCCTTAGGAGAAATTTTAATTTTTAAAGGAATATTGTAAAGGATTATTATTTCCCATCTGCCCCAATGTTTTTTACAGGACAATAGCAGAAAAAGAACCTTTATTACCAACCTGCACTTTCCCCCCAACCTCTTTACATTTGCCCTTCAACCCCTTCCCAACATCCCCACATCCAATAAAAAATTGTTTTCCCCTCTCCCCTACTCATCCCACCCTCAAAATTTTATTCCTACCCCCTCCCCATAGGTTCTCATCTTGGAATTCTGTATGGAATTCCGAAGGCGTGCGAAGCACAACGGCGGCCGTAAAATTGGCGTGGGATGGCCGCCACCTGCAGGTACGTACATTTACATCTTATTAACGTTAATTTACATAGGGAGATGAAGGGTCCGCAGCCAGGCGGCGGAGGCAGGGGCCGCACCGAGGTGCTCCCGCCGTCGGTAATATGAGGTGGGCCCTTCTCGACATCACAGGTCCAGGCGGGCCTCTCCCCGCAGAATTTTACCAGCCCCTGAGCCGCGGCCCTTGGTGTCAAGGGGCTGGTAAAATTCAGCCCATGGTTGCACATTTGCATTCTGAGAGATAGTTGAATAGAGAGACAATGGGAGTGCTCACTGATTCAATGAACAAGATTGGTCTCAGCAACAGTAATGATCTACATCTTGTCTGTGTAAGAACCAGCACTCCACCCCACCTCCACCACCCACCCCCCTCCCCCCACTGAGGAGGCGGCGGCGTAGTGGTATTGTCACTTATTGTAGACTAGTAACCCAGAGACCCAGGGTATTGCTCTGGGGACGTGGGTTTGAATCCCACCAGGGCAGAAGGTGGAATTTGAATTTAATTAGTAAAAATCTGGAATTAAAACCTAGTCTAATGATGGCCATGAAATCATTGTCGATTGTTGTAAAACCCAATCTGGTTCACGAATGTCCTTCAGGGTAGGAAATCTGCCATCCTTACCTGGTCTGGCCTACATGTGACTCCAGACCCACAGCAATGTGGTTGACTCTCAAATGTCCTCTGAAATGGCCTAGCAAGCCACTCAGTTGTATCTAACTGCTACAGAGTCAATAAAGAATGAAACTGGATGGACCACCCAGCATCGACCTGCACCGTAAACGACAATGGCAAACCCAGCCCAGTCCACCCTGCAAAGTCCTCCTTACTAACATCTGGGGGCTTGTGCCAAAGTTGGGAGAGCTGTCGCACAGACTAGTCATGCAACAGCCTGATATAGTCATACTCACGGAATTATACTTACAGACAATATCCCCGACACTGCCATCACAAACCCCGGGACAGACCCAGCAGAGGTGGTGGCACAATGGTTTACAGTTGGGAGGGAGTTACCTTGGGAGTTCTCAACATCGATTCCGGACCACATGAAGTCTCATGGCATCAGGTCAAACATGGGCAAGGTAACCTCCTGCTGATTACCACCTACCGCCCTCCCTCAACTGATGAATCAGTACTCATCCACGTTGAGCACCACTTGGTGGAAGCACTGAGGGTAGCAAGGGCGCAGAATGCACTCTAAGTGGGGGACTTTAATGTCCATCACCAAGAATAGCTCGGTAGCACCACGACTGACTGAGCTGGCCGAGTCCTAAAGGACATAGCTGCTAGACTGGGTCTGCGGCAGGTGGTGAGGGAAACAACAACACAGAAGAATATACTTCTCACCAATGTGCCTGCCGCAGATGCATCTATCCATGATAGTATTGGTAGGAGTGACCACCACACAGTCCTTGTAGAGACAAAGTCCCGTCTTCACATTGAGGATACCCTCGATCATGCTAAATGGGATAGATTTCAAACACATCTAGCAATGCAAAACTGGGCATCCATGGGGTGCTGTGGACCATCAGCAACAGTAGAATTGTACTCAATCACAATCTGTTACCTCATGAGCTGGCATATCCCCCACTCAACCATTACCATCAAGCCAGGAGACCAACCCTGGTTCAATGAAGAGTCCAGGAGCAGCACCAGGCATACCTCAAAATGAGGTGTCAACCTGGTGAAGCTTCAAGCCAGGACTACTTGCGTGCATAAGCAGCATGTGATAGACAGAGCTAAGCAATCCCATAACCAATGGAGCAGATCTAAGCTCTGGAGTCCTGCCACACCCAGTCATGAATGGTGGTGGACAATTAAAACAACTAACTGGAGGAGGTGGCTCTACAAATACCTCCATCCTCAATGATGGAGGAGCCCAGCACATCAGTGCAAAAGATAAGGCTGAAGCATTTGCAACAATCTTCAGCCAGAAGTGCCGAGTGGGTGATCCATCTCGGCCTCCTCCTGAAATCCCAAGCATCACAGATGCCAGTTTTCAGCCAGTTCTATTCATTCCGCGTGGTATCAAGAAACAACTGAAGGCACTGAATACTGCAAAGGCTATGGGCCCTGACAATATTCCGGCAATAGTACTGAAGACCTGTGCTCCAGAACTTGCCGCGCTCCTAGCCAAGCTGTTCCAGTACAGCTACAGCACTGGCATCTACCCGGCAATATGGAAAATTTCCCAGGTATGTCCTGTACACAAAAAGCAGGACAAGTCCAACCTGACCAATTACCACCCCATCAGCCTACTCTCAATCATCAGTAAAGTGATGGAAGGTGTCATCGACAGTGCTATCAAGTGGCACTTGCCTAGCAATAACCTGTTCAGTGACGCTCAGTTTGGGTTCTGCAATGGCCACGGAGTTCCTGAGCTCATTACGGCCTTGGTTTAAACATGGACAAAAGAGCTGAACTTGAGAGGTGAGGTGAGACTGACTGCCCTTTACATCAAGGTGGCATTTGACCAAGTATGGCATCAAGGAGCCCTAGCAAAACTGAAGTGAATGGAAATCAGGAAGGAAACTCTCTGCTGGTTGGAGGCAGACCTAGCACAAAGGAAGATGGTTGTGGTTGTTGGAGGTCAATCATCTGAGCTCCAGGACATCACTGCAGGAGTTCCTCAGGGTAGTGTCCTAGGCCCAACCATCTTCAGCTACTTCATCAATGACCTTCCTTCAGTCATAAGGTCAGAAGTGGGGATGTTCGCTGATTGCACAATGTTCAGTACCATTTGTGACTCCTCAGATACTGAAGCAGTCCCTGTAGAAATGCAGCAAGACCTGGATAGTATCCAGGGTTGGGCTGATAAGTGGCAAGTAACATTTGCGCCACACAAGTGCCAGGCAATGACCACTTCCAACAGGAGAGAATCTAATCATCTCCCCTTGACATTCAATGGCATTACCATCGCTGAATTCCCCACTATCAACCTCCTGGGGGTTACCATTGACCAGAAACTGAACTGGAGTAGCCATATAAATACCATGGCTACAAGAGCAGGTCAGAGGCTAGGAATCCTGCGGCGAGTAACTCACCTCCTGACTCCCCAAAGCCTGTCCACCATCGACAAGGCACAAGTCAGCAGTGTGATGGAATACTTTCCACTTGCCTGGATGGGTGCAGCTCCAACAACACTCAAGAAGCTTGACACCATCCAGGACAAAGCAGCCCGCTTGATTGGCACCCCATCCACAAACATTCACACCCTCCACCACCAACGCACAGTGGCAGCAGTGTGACCATCTACAAGATGCACTGCAGCAACACATCAAGACTCCTTAGTTAACACCTTCCAAACCACAACCTCTACCAACTAGAAGGACATGGGCTGCAGATGCATGGGAACACCACCACCTGCAAGTTTCCCTCCAAGTCACACAACATCCTGACTTGGAACTATATCGCCGTCCCTTCACTGTTGCTGGGTCAAAATCCTGGAACTCCCTTCTTAACAGCACTGTGGGTATACCTACCCAACATGGACTGCAGCGGTTCAAGAAGGCAGCTCACCATCACCTTCTCAAGGGCAATTAGTGATGGGCAATAAATGCTGGCCTAGCCAATGATGCCCATATCCCATGAAAGAATAAATAAAAAAAAACAGAGGAAACTATCCTACACTGCCTTGCACACCCACCTAAGTGCTCAAACTGTGAGAGATGTGAGAAAGAGTTGCATTTATCTAGGGCCTTTCTTGACTGCCGGAGGTCTCAAAGCACTTTACAGCCCATGAAGTATGTTTGAAGTGCAGTCACTGTTGAAATATAGGAAACGTGGCAGCCAACTTATGCACAGCAAGCTCCCACAAGCAGCAATGTGATATTGAACAGATAATCTACTTTTGTGATGTTGATTGAAGCTAAATATTGGCCAGGACACTGGGGATAACTCCCCTATTCTTTGTTGAAATAGTGCTGTGGGATCTTTTACACCCAGCTGAGTGGGCAGATGGGGCCTCAGTTTATTGTTTCATCCAAAGGGCAGCACATCAGACAGTGCTGCACTCTCGCAGTACTGCGCTAGGAGTGTCAGCCTTGATTTTTGTGCTCAAGTCCTGGAGTGGAACTTGACCGCACAACCTTTTGACTCAAAGACATGAGTGCTATAAATGGAAGTATGGCTGACCATGATAGTTCAGTGTTAAGGTGTGCAGAGAATGAACCTTCCTCTATGTTTGACCTTGTGTTTTCTAGGTCAAACAGACGTTGTACAGTCATGGCTTTGCTATAGTACAAGTACTTAAACAGGCAGAAAGAGTTGGTGGTTGATCAGCATCTTTCTGAGAACACCATGTGAAGCATTAATTGGAATTGAACCAGACTGATGACTTCTGCAACTTGTTAAGTTTCTGAAGGTAACCATGGCGATTGACAGTACCGGGAAAATAAATAAATCTCATTTGCAGTTTGCAAACTATGCCATATGTGAGGGAGGGAGAAGCTGGTACAATTTGTCTTGATTTTAAAACTTAGGATCGCTGTCTCCCTGAAAATCCACAGGCCAGTGATCCCGGTGGCAGCTACCGCAATTGTACCCGCCTTACTGACCTCTGCCGCTGACCCCGGGTATGCAGAGTACAATCTAAACAAAAAATGCTGGAAATACTCAGCAGGTCAGGCAGCATTTGTGGAGAGAAATAGAGTTAACAGGTTGAATTTCGCTGTGGGCTTTGAAGTCAGTGGCTCGCCCGCGCAGAGCGGCCGCCACAGAGCTCCCATGATATTTCGCACGGGAGCTCATTTAAATGGAGGGGGCGGAACAGCCGCCCTGATAATGTAGAGAGGGCGGCCGCTCCGTCCCAGGCAATGGTGTCTGGCGCCACCGCATAGACGCTGGTGCCATTTGTAAAGGGCTTCAAGCCCTGAGAAGAATGTTGAATTTTTAAAGGGAACGGACATATAAAATTAAAGTAACACATTAAATAAGATCTTCACTCCCCTCATCCACATCCCCCCAGGGAATAATCGATTCATTGATAGCCCATTCCGCACCCCCCAAAAAAACTTTTATTCAGATTCCGACCTTTCCCCCCAAACTTTTATAACTTGAACACTCAACCCCTTCCCACCATCCCCCCCCCACCAATTCAAAGAGTTTTCCCCATTCCCCCACCCCACCCCCGATCTGAAAATTTCACTCCTCCCCTTTCCCTACTCACAATGGAGTTCCAAAGGCACAGGAATTGCGGACAACGGCCGGAATATCGGTGTGGGACGGCCACTGGGACAAGGTTAGTTAATTTACATGTTTTTAAATTATTTTCAATATTAAAATGAAAGCCCCGCCACTTGGCGACGGGGTGGGGGGGGGGGATGGGGGAGGGCCGCACCGAGGCCTCACCGCTGCCGGTAAAATGTGGCAGGCCCTTCCCGATGTTGAGGGTTGTGGTGGGCCTCTCCCTGGAGAATTTTCCAGGACCCCTGCCACGCCCCCCGACTTTGGAGGGCTGGTAAAATTCAGCCCAATGTTTCAGGACTATGACCTTTCATCAGAACTGGAAGAAGTTAGAGATGTAACAGGTTTTAAGCAAGTACAGAGGCAGGGAAAGGTTCTAAAGAGTGTGTAGGAACAGAGGCACCTGGGGTTCATGTCCCTTGTTATTTGAAGGTGGCAGGATAAATTGAGAGAATAGTTAGCAAAGTATATGGGATTTTGGGCTTCATCAAGGGAGGTATTGAGAACAAAAGCAGGGAAGTTATTCTGAACTTTTATAAAGCTCTGGAATATTGTGTCTAGTTCTGGTCATCACACTTTAAGAAAAATGTAAAGGTTCTTGAGAGGGTACAGAGGAGATTTGTCAGAATAGTTCCAGGGATGAGGGATTTTAGCCACAAGGTTAGGTTGGAGAAGCTGGGGTTATTCTCCTTGGAGCAAAGGAGTTTGAGGGGAGATTTGATAGAGGTATACAAGAGTGTGATAGGTTTGGACAAGGTAGACAAAGAAATACTGTTCCCATTAGCTGATGGTACATGGGCTAGGAGACGCAGATATAAGGTATTGTGCAGAGATGCAGGGGGGATGTGAGGAAGAACTTTTTTTGCACAGCAAATAGTAATGGCCTGGAACTCGCTGCCTGTGAGGGTCTTGGAAGCGGAGACGATCGATGATTTTGAAAGGAAATTGGAGAGGCACTTGAGGAAAATAAGCTTTTAGGGCTATGGGGACCGAGCAGAGGAATTGGATTGCTCTAAAGAGAGCCAGCATGGACTCGATAGGCTGAAGTGCCTCCTTCTGTGCTGTAATGACATTATGACTCTCTAAGGAGGAAGGGGAGGAAAGGAACAAAGTAAAAGTCTGAGAGTGGATGGAAGGCAGGAGGGATTAAATGACAGAAGGGATGATGTGCAAGGCAACTGGAGGTGGCGAAGTAAAGAACCAAAAGATGGGTCTCGAGAAGGTGTAAATTGTAACAGCAGAATGATTACAACAGTGCTGTCCCAAAAAATAGGAGTAGTGGCTATGATCTAAAATTAATAAACTCAGTGTTGAGTCCAGAAGGTACTGTTCATTAAACTTCATTGGAACCATGTTGGAGGTGAAAGACAGAGAGGGAGTGGGATGAAGATTTAAAATGGTAAGCAACTGGAAGCGTAGGGTCACGTTTCCACCTCATTTCGATTATGCTCTTCATCGCCTTCGGATCCTTAGAGACTAAAACCTGTTACATCTCGAACTTCTTCCAGTTTTGACGAAAGGTCATTGACCTGAAATATTAACTCTGTTCCTCAGCCACAAATGCTATCTGACCAGATGAGTAATTTCAGCATTCTATTTATATTTCAGATTTCCAGCATCTGCAATATGTTATCTGTTGTATGCAGAGTACAGTTGTGTCTTAGATGTCACCAGCTCGACCCCCACCTCAGCACCACAACCCAACCCTGCCCTCCAGAAGCTCCTTGACCTCCAGAAACCAAGCAGTTCAAATGGAGTGGTGATGGGACTTTCCCTCATGCTGTTTTAAATTTCAGGCATCAAGGATAGCCGCCCCAAGCGAGTGGGATCCTCTTTAAACATGGAGGTCGGGCTCCGATAATGTCGGGCCTAGATCTCCCATTTTAACCTGAGACCTGAAGGAGGGAGCACTAGTGGCTTCCCTGCCAGGCCAAACCTGCCAGGAACAGCATCCAAGGTCAGCGAGGTAAGTTGTTAAAATTTATATCCCAGGATGGTAGGAGGGCTCCTCAGGACCCCACCACAAAATCTTGGGTCACCCCTAGCCCAGAATTGTCCTCCCCACTTTGCTTGACGGGGATAACCCTGCCTCAGAGCCCTTTGATGGGCTTCTGCCCGCGGGTACTCAATGGCAGTCTCCTGCCGCCAGAACCTTGGCTCCTCACCTGTCGGTCAGGCAGTGATTCCTGACATGCTCATGTGGGGTACAAAGTTAGTTGGGAATGTAAGCTGTGAGGAGGACACAAAGATTGAATAGACTAGGCCTATATTCCCTGGAGAGGTGATCTAATTGAAACATATGAAATTGTTTAGGGGCTTGACAGGGTGGATGTTGAGAAAATGTTTTCCCTGGCTGGGGACTCTAGAATACTGGGTCACAGTCTCAGAAAAGTAGTTGGCCATAACAGTGAAATGAGGAGAAATGTCTTCACTCAAAGGGTTGTGAATTTCTGGAATTCTCTACCCAGAGAGCTGTGGAATGTCAGTCGTTGAGTATATTCAAGACAGAAGTCGATAGATTTTTTGACACTTATGGAATTAAGGGATACGGGGATAGTGCAGGAAGGTGTAGTTGAGAAAGAAGATCAGCCATAATCTTGCTGAATAGCAGAGCAGGTTCGAAGGGCCAAATGGCCTCCTCCAGCTCATATTTCTTATCTTCTGTTGTTATGTTTTAGTCTGGTTGTGAATATCTGCAGTAAGACTATGTGGGTATAACACATCTGTTAAGCCTACAGTTGAATAGCCTCACTTCTGAAAGATAACTTCCATTTGTTTTCAAAGTTTTATAAGAAAGATTACCAAAGATCCCAACTGACTGGTTTGTTTGCTTCATCCTTTTCTGAACTGATTCAAAGCTGTTGCAATAGTTGGACTAACTTCAAACGCTCACTGCTACTGCTTTTTTCAGCACTTCAGGAACATATTCAAGTATTTTTAAAATGTTATGAGGGTTTCTGCCTCTACCGCCTTTACAGGCAGTGAGATCCAGATCCCCACTATCCTCTGGATAAAGAAATTCTCAACTCCCCTCTAATTCTTCTGCTAATTGCTTTAAACCTATGCCCTCTGGTTATTGACCTCTGCTGAGGGAACGAGGTCCTTCAGATCCACTCGATCTCGGCTGCTTATTATTTTATACATGAAAATTAAATCTCCCCTCCTGTTCCAAAGAAAACAACTCCAGCCTATCCAATCTTTTCTCTTAGCTAAAATTCTGTGGTAATGACTACACATCTTCGTAAATCATGGGTGCACTTGGTGATTGTTCTCCTGCACATATATTTTTTCTAGTAATCAAAACTATTGGTCTGGCTGGTCTCTTTCTGATTTGTTTAGAGTACAGCCAAAAGAAGAGAAACCAATTTTCCAGCACACAGCTGCGGACGCCATTTTGAGGTTAACGTTGGCGGCTGTGCCTTCAGCCATTTAGACCCTAAATTCTGGAATTCCTTCCCTAAAACTTTGTCTCTTCACCATCCTTGTGTTCAAATCCCTCCATAGACTCACACCTCCCTATCTCTGTAACCTCTTCCAGCCTTACAACCCTCAAGAGATCTCTGCGCTCCTCCAATTCTGGCCTCTTGCGCATTCCTGATTTTAATCGCTACATCATTGGTGGCCCTGCCTTCAGCTGCCTGGGCCCTAAGCTTTGGAATTCTCTCCCTAAACCTCTCAGCGTCTCTACCTCTCTCCTCCTTAAAGACACTCCTTAAAACTGAACTCTGTGACCAAGCTTTTGGTCACTTTTCCTAATGTCTCATTCTTTGACTTTGATGTCAATTCTTGTCTGATTATATTCCTGTGAAGTACCTTGAGATGTTTTTCTACATTAAAGGCACTATATAAATGCAATTGTTTGTTGGTATATTTCTTAATGGAACTTTTTTGAAGTAAAGAGATGCAGTGCAAAGAGGGAAGTCAGAGAGATGGACCTGCAAAGATAGGCTTTGACTGCCAATGGTCCAAGTGATTTTACATATATTTATAGCCAGAATAAAAGAATTGTGTAAAGAGGACTTGCAGAGACAAGCCTTATCATCAACTGGCATTAGTCCAGCATGTGCTTCTTTTTTTGTATGAGGGAAGTGCCTTACTCCACATAATCTCATCAGCCTGGGTCTGGCATTGAGTTAATTAAAACATCTGTACTTACTTAAAGCAGAATTGATTGTCAGCTATCAAGTGCCCGAGTCAGCAGCATGCATCACAGACAGCAGCAGAGTCTGAGTTTGTTAATAAGAATCAGGTCCTTTCTTGGGAACTCTTTCCTACAGCTTCCAGAAACTGAACAATCCTTCAACTAAAAACAGAATACATTGCAAATGTACGGCATTTAACAGGGAATAGAAAATATTCGATTAACGTTGTGGTGAGATCCTTCGGCAAAATATATGACTGCTCCTCCTCCTCTTCCCCTTCCCCTAACATTACAGGCATTTATTTTGAACTGAATTCTCTTTATTTGCTGGTGACTCAAAGTGCTCTTGTATCCAGTTAGACCTGTGCTGCTACAAGCTTGACATGAACCTGCCGTTGCCTTGCCTGTGTTTCAGCAGCTCAGAGCTTCACAGACTGAGTCAGCAGGTTCATACAGCTTTGAGTCAGCAGCTTGTCAGCAGTGAGATATGACCGGCAGTAGCCTAGCCAAGACGGTCGTATAATGGCAACATTAAGTGGTATATTAGCTAATTAATCACACATGTTATGTAAGCAATTCTACCAACCTATTCTGCCCCTCCCACCCCCACACACAAAATCAATAATTTTACATCATTGACAGAAATGAGCCCTCGAGTTTTCACTTAGGCAAAACTGACATTCAGTAAGTGAGTTGTCCATCAATAAGATTAGTCACTGGCCCCCGACCAATGGGGTAAATTGTCTAGCTTCAGCAGGCTTGCCACTCTGCCAGGGAGTCTACCAGGAATGTTGGGGGTGAATGGAGTGGGAATGGGGTTGGGGCATGAGATGCATGGGTGACAACCTATACAGAGAACAAGTCAGCACCTGACAAGGAAAGATAGGTTATGGTTCAAGAATAAATGTTTTTACCCAGAATATGTTTTGCATCTAACAGTTTTGAAGTACATCCATCAAATACATATCAGCTATGACCCAGTTGATAGCACTCTGTCCTCTGAGTCAGAAGGTTAACAGTTCAAGTCCCACTTCAGGACTTGAGGACAAAAATCCAGGCTGACACACCCAGTGCAGTACTGAGGGGATGCTGCACTATCGGAGGAGCCATTTTTCGGATAAGATATTCAATCGAGGCCCTCGACGTGGACCTAAAAAAATCCCAGGGCACTATTTTGAAGAAGAGTAGGTGAGCTCTCCCCAGTGACCTCTTGTGCGATCTTGCGGTGCATGAATTGGTTTCTGTATTTCCTATCATACAGCAATGACTACATTTCATTAGCTGTAAAGTGCTTAGGGCTATCCTGAGGTTGTGAACAATGCTGTACAAATTCAAGTTCTTTTTCCTAAACAATTCAGTGCATACCATGGGCACTTGCAAACCTCACCTGACACTTATGGAGCTCGGGTCCATATCTAGTATGGACGATGACATGCTAGTCACAGATTCAATCTAGTCCTTTGGCTAAATGTGACTCTTCAGCAATGAAAGAGCCATTACTTAACCCTTGCCACTCCAGAAATGGCAGCGGGCACAAGTGTGATGCAGTAACACGGTGCTTAACCTTCAAGCAAACAGTGGCATAATCATCATCATCTCGCATCCACACATCTTATAATCAGCCTAGACTATGCCTTGCAAACATGTAGCATAATTAATCAGACATATAGGAAGATTGCGATTGAAACTAATTCTAATTAACTGTGTTTAATTGAACCAGCTTTGAAGTCCCAGCAACATGGGGTTGAAGTCCAAAAAGGCAGCAGATCTGATTTCTGTTGGAGTTACTCACAGTATGTCGGAATCAGTTAGCAAGTTAATTAACTTTCTCATGCTATAAATCTCTTTGGTATTAGTGAAAAACCAATTCTGCAATTGGCGTTCAATTAGAAGCTAAATTCTAATTAAAATTGATTTTCTGCAGCTTTTTCCTTTCTCTCGTTTTCTTGAACCCCATTGTGTTAATATAAGTGAAAAGACGATGGAATGGCATTTTCTTGAGCTCTGTATTGTACTGAGTCAGAAGTTTGTGAGTTCAAATTACATTCCAGATACATGAGCATTGAATCTGGGCTGACACTCCCAGTTCAGTACTGCAGGAGCGCTGCACTGTTGGAGACGCCGTCTTTTGGATGAGATGTTAAACCAAGGCACACTCTGCCCTATTGAGGGCATTATAAAAGATCCTGTGCTATCTAGATAGGTAAACTGTTCTTATGCATTGAGGTTACTGCTGTCAATGCTGATCTGTAGTGGATTGTAATTTCCTCATGGTCAACAGTAAGGCATTTGCTGTCTCAGAGAACATTTTACAATGAGCGGCATTGTCTCCTCCGTGTGTGCCAGAAGGGCGCAATCATCAGCACACAGAAGCTCCACGATAAGCTCTACTGTGGTTTTGGGTCTGTATTGTTAGAGACTGCCGTCTGTTCAGAAGCGGATGTATATGCCCTCGGTCAAGACTGCCTTTGCCCCTTGAAACATCATAGTGAAGAAAATAGAGAAAAGGGTCAGTGCCAGAATACACCCTTGCTTAACACCACGGAAGATAGGGAAGCTGTCTGAGAGGACTCCATTCTGTTTGACCTGACCTTTCTGGCCTTCATGCAGTTGACAGAGAATGATGAGGAGACTTGGAGGGCACCCCAATCTAGATAGTACCTTCTAAAGTCTGTCTTAGTTGACTGTATCAAACGCCTTGGTGAGATCTATAAGAGTAGTACAGGCCCAGGTTTTGTTCTGTACAGTTCTCCTGGATCTTTTTTTTTTATTCATTCATGGGATGTGGGCGTTGCTGGCCAGGCCAGCATTTATTGCTCATCCCTAATTGCCCTTGAGAAGGTGGTGGTGAACGGTCTCAGCACAAAAATCATGACTGTAGTTCCCCTATTGGGTCTCAATCAGCATTTATTTTCAGGGATGCTTTCTTCAGTTATTGTCGGAACTAGTCTATTTAGAAGCACTCTGTCCAAGGTTTTTCCTGCAGTGGAGAGTAAGGTGATGCCTCTGTAATTTGAACAGTCAGACTTCTCTCCCTTATTTTATTAGAGAGGGACAATCACTACATTTCGAAGGTCCTGAGATGCTGTCACTTTCTCTCAGCATGCTGTAAACAGATCTGTAAGCCTATCAAGGATCACACCTCAGGTAAAAGAAGTAGGTAGATGGGTTACCGTCAGGGGAAGGAGAGGGAACCAGCAGGCAGTGCAGGGATCCCCTGTGGCTGTTTCCCTCAACAACAGGTATACCGTTTTGGATACTGTTGCGGGGGACGACTTACCAGGGGTAAGCAATGGGGTACAGATATCTGGCACAGAGTCTGTCCCTGTTGCTCAGAAGGGAAGGGGGAAGAGGAGCAGAATATTAGTCATTGGGGACTCCATAGTTAGGGGAACAGATAAGAGGTTCTGTGGGAACGAGAGAGACTCACGGTTGGTATGTTGCCTCCCAGGTGCCAGGGTTCGTGATGTCTCGGATCGTGTTTTTGGGATCCTTAATGGGGAGGGGGAGCAGCCCCAAGTCGTGGTCCACATAGGCACCAACGACATAGGTAGGAAGAGAGATGGGGATTTAAGACAGAAATTTAGGGAGCTAGGGTGGAAGCTTAGAGCAAGAACAAACAGAATTGTTATCTCTGGGTTGTTGCCCGTGCCACGTGATAGCGAAGCGAGGAATAGGGAGAGAGAGGAGTTGAACACGTGGCTGCAGGGATGGTGCAGGAGGGAGGGATTTGGTTTCCTGGATAATTGGGGCTCTTTCTGGGGTAGGTGGGACCTCTACAAACAGGATGGTCTTCACCTGAACCAGAGGGGTACCAATATCCTGGGGGGGAGGTTTGCTAGTGCTCTTCGGGGGGGTTTAAACTAATTCAGCAGGGGAATGGGAACCCAAATTGTAGTGCCAGTGTACAGGATGTTGAGAGTAGTGAGGTCAGGGATATGGTTACAAGGAAGCAAGAGGGCACTGGCAAGCAAGAACCTGGTTTAAAGTGTGTCTATTTCAACGCCAGGAGCATCCGGAATAAGGTGGGTGAGCTTGCAGCATGGGTTGGTACCTGGGATCTCGATGTTGTGGCCATTTTGGAGACATGGGTAGAGCAGGGGCAGGAATGGATGTTGCAGATTCCGGGATTTAGATGTTTCAGTAAGAACAGAGAAGATGGTAAAAGAGGGGGGGGTGTGGCATTGTTAATCAAGGAGAGTATTACAGCGACAGAAAGGACGTTTGAGGACTCGTCTACTGAGGTAGTATGGGCTGAGGTTAGAAACAGTAGAGGTGAGGTTACCCTGTTGGGAGTCTTTTATAGACCTCCGAATAGTTCCAGAGATGTAGAGGAAAGGATAGCGAAGATGATTCTCGACAGGGGTGAGAGTAACAGGGTAGTTGTTATGGGGGACTTTAACTTTCCAAATATCGACTGGAAATACTATAGTTCGAGTACTTTAGATGGGTCAGTTTTTGTCCAGTGTGTGCAGGAGGGTTTTCTGACACAGTATGTAGACAGGCCAACCAGGGGCGATGCCACATTGGATTTGGTACTGGGAAATGAACCCGGCCAGGTGTTAGATTTAGATGTAGGTGAGCACTTTGGTGACAGTGATCACAATTCGGTTAGGTTTACCTTAGCGATGGGCAGGGACAGGTATATACCGCAGGGCAAGAATTATAACTGGGGGAAAGGAAATTATGATGCGATTAGGCAAGATTTAGGATGCGTAGGATGGGGAAGGAAACTGCAGGGGATGGGAACAATCGAAATGTGGAGCTTATTCAAGGAGCAGCTACTGCGTGTCCTTGATAAGTATGTACCTGTGAGGCAGGGAGGAAGTTGTCGTGCGAGGGAGCCGTGGTTTACTAAAGAAGTTGAAGCGCTTGTCAAGAGGAAGAAGAAGGCTTATGTTAGGATGAGACGTGAAGGCTCAGTTAGGGCGCTTGAGAGCTACAAGCTAGCCAGGAAGGATCTAAAGGGAGAGCTAAGAAGAGCAAGGAGAGGACACGAGAAGTCATTGGTGGATCGGATCAGGGAAAACCCTAAGGCTTTCTATAGGTATATCAGGAATAAAAGAATGACTAGAGTTAGATTAGGGCCAATCAAGGATAGTACTGGGAAGTTGTGTGTGGAATCAGAGGAGATAGGGGAAGTGTTAAATGAATATTTTGCGTCAGTATTTACAGTAGAGAAAGAAAATGTTGTTGAGAATACTGAGATTCAGGCTACGAGGCTAGATGGGATTGAGGTTCACAAGGAGGAGGCGTTAGCAATTTTGGAAAGTGTGAAAATAGATAAGTCCCCTGGGCCAGATGGGATTTATCCTAGGATTCTCTGGGAAGCTAGGGAGGAGATTGCAGAGCCTTTGTCCTTGATCTTTATGTCGTCATTGTCGACAGGAATAGTGCCGGAAGACTGGAGGATTGCAAATGTTGTCCCCTTGTTCAAGAAGGGGAGTAGAGACAGCCCTGGTAATTATAGACCTGTGAGCCTCACTTCGGTTGTGGGTAAAATGTTGGAAAAGGTTATAAGAGACAGGATTTATAATCATCTTGAAAAGAATAAGTACATTAGAGATAGTCAGCACGGTTTTGTGATGGGTAGGTCGTGCCTCACAAACCTTATTGAGTTTTTCGAGAAGGTGACCAAACAGGTGGATGAGGGTAAAGCAGTGGATGTGGTGTATATGGATTTCAGTAAGGCGTTTGATAAGGTTCCCCACGGTAGGCTATTGCAGAAAATACGGAAGTATGGGGTTGAATGTGATTTAGAGCTTTGGATCAGAAATTGGCTAGCTGAAAGAAGACAGAGGGTGGTGGTTGATGGCAAATGTTCATCCTGGAGTTTAGTTACTAGTGGTGTACCGCAAGGATCTGTTTTGGGGCCATTGCTGTTTGTCATTTTTATAAATGACCTGGAAGAGGGTGTAGAAGGGTGGGTTAGTAAATTTGCAGATGACACTAAGGTCGGTGGAGTTGTGGATAGTGCCGAAGGATGTTGTAGGGTACAGAGAGACATAGATAGGCTGCAGAGCTGGGCTGAGAGATGGCAAATGGAGTTTAATGCGGAAAAGTGTGAGGTGATTCACTTTGGAAGGAGTAACAGGAATGCAGAGTACTGGGCTAATGGGAAGATTCTTGTTAGTGTAGATGAGCAGAGAGATCTTGGTGTCCAGGTGCATAAATCCCTGAAGGTTGCTAACCAGGTTAATAGGGCTGTCAAGAAGGCATATGGTGTGTTAGCTTTTATTAGTAGGGGGGTCGAGTTTCGGAGCCACGAGGTCATGCTGCAGCTGTACAAGACTCTGGTGAGACCGCACCTGGAGTATTGCGTGCAGTTCTGGTCACCGCATTATAGAAAGGATGTGGAAGCTATGGAAAGGGTGCAGAGGAGATTTACTAGGATGTTGCCTGGTATGGAGGGAAGGTCTTACGAAGAAAGGCTGAGGGACTTGAGCTTGTTTTCGTTGGAGAGAAGGAGGAGGAGAGGTGACTTAATAGAGACATATAAGATAATCAGAGGGTTAGATAGGGTGGATAGTGAGAGTCTTTTTCCTCGGATGGTGATGGCAAACACGAGGGGACATAGCTTCAAGTTGAGGGGTGATAGATATAGGACAGATGTGAGAGGTAGTTTCTTTACTCAGAGAGTAGTAAGGGCGTGGAATGCCCTGCCTGCAGCAGTAGTAGATTCTCCAACTTTAAGGGCATTTAAGTGGACATTGGATAGACACATGGATGAAAATGGAATAGTGTAGGTCAGATGGTTTCACAGCTCGGCGCAACATCGAGGGCCGAAGGGCCTGTACTGCGCTGTAATATTCTAATTCTAATTCTAATCTCCTCTATGTTTATAGACCTCGGCTGGAATCCTATCTTTTCTGAGGGCTTTGTGTGATTTTAATTGTGCTGTAGCAGTCTTGATCTCTTCACTTATGCAGGTAGAATTATCACAAATGATGCCACCAGGACATAGATAATTGACTGTCCTTTAGTCACCTCTGGAAGCGTGCCTGGCGAAACCATTCACTATGCATCTCTGCCAAAATTCAACTATAGGGAGCAGTCGTCATCACCACCCTCTTGTATGGGTCGGAATCATAGGTTCTGTCCAGAAAACAAATGTGACAGCTACAGAGCTTCCATCAACACTGTCTTCAATCCATCCTGAGCATCAGATAGCAGGACTACATCACAAACAATGGGGTCCTCAACAGAGCCAATCTTCCCAGCATTGAATACATTCTCTTATAACACCAATTGCCCTGGGCAGGACGTGTAGAGAATTCCAGAATGCCAAAAAGAGTGCTTTATTGTGAACTATGGTCCAGTAAGCAAATGCTTCAAAGACTGGCTGAAAAGGCAGCTCTCTCTGACTGACATAGACTAACGGGTGCGGGAGCAAGAGGCTGCTGACAGCGATAACTGGTGAACAACAACCGGGAAAGCAACCTGCAAATTTGAAACAAACAGATGCAAGGCTACTGAAGAAAGGAGCAAACAACGGAAGGAATCAGCTTATACTAGAGCCCCTCCAAACCAGAAGTTCTTGTGCCCCAAATGCTCAACAGCCTACAGATCAAGAATTGGCCTCTTGAGTCACCAATGATCAAACCAACTACTACAGAGATAAGCCTTCCTATCATCTTCACCTGCAAAGAATCTTCCATCATCATTATTAAGAGATCCAATAGGACTATTTTGGAGAAGAGCAAAGGAGTTCTTTCTGGCATCCTGACCAATATTTATCCCTCATCCACAGTTCTGTTTGTGGGAGCTTGCTGTGCACAAATTGGCTTCTGCCTTTCCTACATTCCAACAGTGACTATAATTCAAAAGTACTTCCTTAGCTGTGTAGCGCTCTGAGACATCCTGAGGTCATAATAAGCACTACAGAAATGCAAGTATTTTCTCTTACAAGCCGAGTGTGTGTGGACTAGTAAGTGCATCCTGTTGGGATTCTCTCTGTGCTGGTGGCTGGCATTGTCTCGACATGGAACCAGTACAAACAGGGAGCAAATACCCATTTAAGAAGGGCCCACAAATCCCAAGAGAAAATGGAGGAGATCTCCACAGTGGCGCAGTGGTTAGCACCGCAGCCTCACAGCTCCAGCGACCCGGGTTCAATTCTGAGTACTGCCTGTGTGGAGTTTGCAAGTTCTCACTGTGTCTACGTGGGTTTCCTCCGGGTGCTCTGGTTTCCTCCCACATGCCAAAGACTTGCAGGTTGATAGGTTAATTGGCCATTCTAAATTGCCCCTAGTATAGGTAGGTGGTAGGGAAATATAGGGACAGGTGGGGGTGTGGTAGGAATATGGAATTCGTGTAGGATTAGTATAAATGGGTGGTTGATGGTCGGCACAGACTCGGTGGGCCGAAGGGCCTGTTTCAATGCTGTATCTCTAAATAGAAAAATAAATAAAGCACGCCTCTGGCAGAGGCCTTCCTGTGGTGACAGGATGATCCCCAGAAACACTGATGTCATTCTGCCACTCGCTCCTTGCAATTTGAGATTGCATTCACATAAGTTGGTAGCTGCTGTCCACCCTTTGTAAATCTTAAAGGGAAAAATGTTCTTTTTGGGCAACATCTATCCAGATTACATTATTGTTTGGAAATGCTGACCATTATTAAAATAGAGGTGCAGACAGGAAGGAAAAGTAATTGTGTAAAAACTAATAGTTCCTTTTTTCTTTAAATTAACTGTGAAATTGTGGGAACTCTTATCTGCAGCTGAAGGAGTGAAAGACCCCTCCAGGGTTTATAGCCAGAGAATTCACTTTCTGCAGTTTGAGAGACTATATCATAGTCATTAAAATCCTTACGTGCAGCAAATAGCATCCTTATCAACCTACTGCAGCTTTATCAGCCAGCTAACCTTTGTGTGCCTTAAATATGTAATACACTAGGGCATTTACTAGGGGACAAATCATCTCCGCCAATTTTAAAGGCTGATTTACTGAGCTACAAAAGATCAACCTTGAACAGAAACAATTGTTCGCTCCTTGCCACAGCCGTGTTCTGGGGTCCATGAGATGCAGAAAGTATTAAAGCATAAGGCACGACAGATTTTTTTTCCCCAGAAGTTTGTAGCTCTTATAGTTAACTAAGGGGAAAGCTTTGCTTTATTAAATGGAAGAATTGCATTTCTGTAAGCCCTTTATCAGATCATGCCTCAGTTAATAACTATGGAAGTGCCGTGGCTGTTAGTTAAGCAAATGCAGCAGCCATTTTTCACACAGCAGGATTCCACAAGCAATGAAGAGATGAAGGGCCATTTAATCTGTTTTAGGTGGTGTTGATCAATGGAGGAACGAGGGAGAAACTCCCTGCTCTTCTTTGAATAGTGTCTTGGGATCTTTAATATCCACTTGACCCAAAGAAACAAGCCCAAGGCTGTAGTCTGAGGGCCAACATCTCCAACATCTCTCTCAGTCCTGCACAGGACTGCCAGTCCACAATTTGTGTTTGCGGCTCAGGGTGGGACTGGAACCCACAGCCTCTTTACTTCATTAGAAGAGTTCCAGCAACTGGGCCAAAATTGCACTCAGGACTTTGGACGATAGTGTAAAATGAGCAGTATCGAATCAGCCACCTGTTTTAAATCTCTCCCGATTGGAAATGAAAATCGTGAGAAATGGATTATGAGCAGCTGATTCGATATCACTCATTTTACACTCACAATCAAAAGCAAATTTTTCCCCTCAGAGTTTAAACTGGCATTGATCCCCTCCTAAAAATTCTTCCCAGGAAAGCTTTTCCCACTCCTCTGTTTAAAAGCATGTCACTCAATTATAACAACAGTACTGTGTTCCAAACTCATTACCTCTTGCGGATGAAGCCATTGTGGTGATCCATGATGGAGCTATATTCTTTCACTCACCCTCCCGAAAATGTCCCTTTAATAGAAAAGTAGTGGTGGTTTCCTTATGGTTAAATGAGTGAACACATCATATGCACAGTGTGATACACAGTGGAAATGTCCCAGGTTCAAGCTATCATCTCTGTTGATCGAATTGTCCTCAGCGGAAGTTGTGCTACATTTGATCTCAGTGTCCCTGGAGAGGAGACTAGTCAGCTTCAATGAAAATATGCATAACTTGGCACATTCAGTAAAGGAGAGCAGAAAATTGGGCCATTATTTCCAATAGAGTTACTTATTGATCGCTGTACAGAACAAAGTAAAGAGGTCTTCTAATCATCTTAAAGCCAAAATCATTCAGGTACTGTAATTCATCTTAAATCTCCTAAAGATACCTTCCTGAAACTGTGCACTAATCTTTCTTCCCTATTACATATTTTGTAATGTATAATAAATGGTTATAGCAGCAGGTTTGGGGAAGACAAATCATTAGTCAAATCTGGGTGGAGGTTCTCTATAACAGTCCTGATTTAAATATTCATAAATACTATTGCAGAGATATTTGTAAAGAAGGGACGATGCAAATTAGTTGTAACTTTTTAAAAACTTTCTCCATTTTTGTTATATACCCTAAACAGATGGACAGTAAACGTAAATGAGTTATTACAAAGCCAAGAGCGATGTCTCAATTCATTCCATCTTCGCTGCCTCCAGAAAATCCTTGGCATCAGGTGGCAGGACCGTATCTCCAACACAGAAGTCCTTGAGGCAGCCAACATCCCCAGCATATACACCCTACTGAGTCAACGGCGCTTGAGATGGCTTGGCCATGTGAGCCGCATGGAAGATGGCAGGATCCCCAAGGACACATTGTACAGCGAGCTCGTCACTGGTACCAGACCCACCGGCTGTCCATGGCTCCGCTTTAAAGACGTCTGCAAACGCGACATGAAGTCCTGTGACATTGATCACAAGTCGTGGGAGTCAGTTGCCATCGATCGCCAGAGCTGGCGGGCAACCATAAAGGCGGGGCTAAAGCGTGGCGAGTCGAAGAGACTTAGCAGTTGGCAGGAAAAAAGACAGAAGCTCAAGGAGAGAGCCAACTGTGTAACAGCCCTGACAACCAATTTTATCTGCAGCACCTGTGGAAGAGTCTTTCACTCTAGAATTGGCCTTTATAGCCGCTCCAGGCGCTGCTGCACAAACCACTGACCACCTCCAGGCACTTACCCATTGTCTCTCGTGACAAGGAGACCAAAGATACAAGATACAAGATTACAAAGAACAAATTTACTTGTATTTGGAGTGAGCAGCAGAGGTGTCCTGGCCAACATTTATCCCTCAACCAACATCACTAAAACAAAACAGATTATCTGGTCATTATCACATTGCTGTTTGTGGGAGCTTGCTGTGCGTAAATTGGCTGTCATATTTTTTACATTACAGCAGGGAATTCAATTCAAAAGCTACTTCATTGGCTGTAAAGTACTTTGTGGCATTCTGAGGTTTTGAACGATGCTGTATACATGCATATCTTTTGTTTACTTTGGAAAGTGAACATTATTTATTTGTTTTGCATGAACAAGTTAACAAGCTCAAGGAGATCTTTTACAAATATGTTTCCTAAGTCTTTCGGTGAAGCTGTAGCTCCCCCCATCCTGTCACTTTCACACTCTGTCCCACAACAGTAATCCACTGACTCATGATGAGCAGTGCCACAGCAGATGTGCCGATTGATATAAAGAAAGAAGGTTGCAAAGAATGAAAAAATGCTTTCAGTGCCATAACAGGAAGAGGGAATTCAGAGAAGAACTACAAAAGATGCGAATGGAACTGAACAACTGAGGATGAACACAGGATAGTTCATGTTCTGAATAGTTATTGCCTCCAAGCATTCACAACAAAGACATAAACAACCTGCCCTCCCCAAACAGAGTTTACAATGTAAAGTCAATGACTTGGATGTACGAACAATATACGAAAATATGAATTAAGAGCAGAGTAGGCCATTTGGCCCCTCGAGCCTGCTCTGCCATTCAATAAGATCATGGCTGATCTGTCTCAAATTCCACACTCCCATCTCCCCCTGATACCCTTTGATTCCCATGCCTCAAAGGTTATGAATGAGATAAAAGCCTCGAAGAGGCTGAAAGAACTCAAAACAAACCAATGACTTAAGGATAGATGGCATTTAATATTCTCTTACCTAGATGAGCGCAGCTCCAACAACACTCAGGAACCTCAATACCATCCAGGACAAAGCAACCCGCTTGATCAACACTCCAACTACCACCTTAAACATTCACTCCCTCCACTACTGATGCACAGTGGCAGCAGTGTGTACCATGTACAAGATGCACTGCAGCAACTCACCATGCCTCCTTCAACAGTATCTTCCAAACCCACAACCTCTTCCACTTAGAAGGACAAGCACAGCAAATGCATGGGAACACCACTATTTGCAAGTTCCTTTCCAAGCCACAGACCATTCTGGCTTGGAAATATATTGCCATTCCTTCACTGTCACCTGATCAAAATCCTGGAGCTCCCTCTCTAACAGCACTGTGGATGTACCCGCACCAGATGGACTGCAGCAGTTCAAGAAGGCATCTCACCACCACCTTCTCATGGGCAATCAGGGATGGGCAACAAATGCTGGCTTTGCCAGTGACGCCCACATCCCATGAAATGAATAAAAAATGATGCAAAGTGTTCAGAAAAGATAGGGAAGGGAAAAAGTGAAGTTGAGTGGCAGTAATGATTAGGAAAAACATCGTAGTGTTGGAAAGAGAGGATGTCCTTGAGAGGGCAAAGACAGAATCCATTTGGTTAGAGTTAGGAAGAAAAAGGGCATGATCATGCTATTGGGGTGTATTCTATAAGCCTCCAAATAATGAGGGAGAGATAGAGGAAAAGGTCTGCAGGGAAATCATAGAGATGTGTAAGAACTATAGAGTGGTGGTCATGCAGGCCCCCACCTGCCAAGAATGAGGCACATTAATTTCATCACATGGACATAAAATTTCAAATTGTCGCTGGGAAGAAGAGAAGATCTGTTACAAGGGGTTGCCAACCCCTGGCTGGAAAGACATTTTTGCATACTAACAAACAGTGTTGGAGCAAAGGAGCTATCCCCCTGCTCCAATACAATACACAGAGCAGACCTGGTTAAACCAGCTAGTCACGTGACTACTCTGCTGGCCAACCTGGGGAGTTTTAAATTGTAGAGATAGTGTTTGAACTGGCAGAAAGCTCTTTGCTCCTGGGTTGAAAAGACCTCTCCTGTCTGCTCCCATCTCTTTCTCACAGAACTCCAAAAACTGACGGAAGACTCATGAACCCCAAGAGAGAAAAGTCTCCTACAGTGAACAAGGTTTAAGAAGAATGCTGGGACCCAAAAAAAAGCAAGACCTACCTACAAAAGGACTCTACAGTGATCTCAAAGAACTGTAACAACAACTCTCAGATATTGCCTCAAACCTTCCCACTTTAATTTTTCTTCTGCCCTTTTCTGTCTCTATTTGCATGTGTGTATCCCATATGCATGCTATTGTGGGTGCATCGCGTATCCGTAGGCATCAACTGAATTAGAGTTTAAGTTTAAGTTTAATAAAATTTCACCTTTCTTTTTTAAACCTAAGAAAGCCTGTTTGTGCTCGATTCTTTGCCTTATAATTGGAAAACATTGAACAAGGATTCACCAAGGGGAAGCTAAAAACACAGTGTGTTTAAAAATACAACCCTGTTACAGTAAGACCAGGTGAAGGCTGAAAGGGAACCCTAGACCCCTTTCTCACCTGGTCGTAACAGAAATTTGGGTGCTAGCATCCGGAATTGATCCACAGACAAACGAGAGAATTTGGAAGTGGGAAGCCAAATTGTTCCTAATCAAAAAGAGCAAGATTAATTACAGGTTTTCTTGTGATTGTGTGTGCTTGAATACTAGCATGTCTGCAACTGAAGCTAGTAGCTCTCCAGGCCAGGGTGAAGTAACTTGGGATAAATTAAAAGCACTGTCTATGGAGGAATTGAGGAAAATGGCTGAGCAGTGTGGGATCACTGTACGTGGCAAGGCTAGAAAGTCTGAACTCCTAAGGCTGGTCACCAACCATTTTCCCCTGAATCTGAAGAAGCAGAAGCAGTGTTAGAAGTAGACCCAGACAGGGTACTGCTAGCAAAGATACAATTGGAACTAAGGAAACCTGAATTAGAAGACAGGGAAAAAGAAAAAGGGAGAGACAGTAAAAAGAGAGAGAGAGGCAGCAGAGGGAGAAAGAAAGAGCCTTCCAGAAGGAACGTGAAGAAAATGAAAGGCAGGAGAGGGAGAGGGAAAGAATATTCCAGAAGGAATGTGAAGAGAGCCGAAGTGGCTTGAGTTAACTAGGGGGCAACAGAGTAACCCTAGTGAAAGCATGGCCAATATGGCAGCACAGTGGTGCAGTGGTTAGCACTGCAGCCTCACAGCTCCAGCGACCTAGGTTCAGTTCTGGGTACTGCCTGTGCAGAGTTTGCAAGTTCTCACTGTGACCATGTGGGTTTCCGCTGGGTGCTCTGGTTTCCTCCCACAGCCAAAGACTTGCAGGTTGATAGGTAAATTGGCCATTGTAAATTGCCCCTGGTGTAGGTAGGAGAATTGAGGGAAGGTGGGGATGTGGTAAGGAATATGGGATTAATGTAGGATTAATATAAATGGATAGTTGTTGGTCAGCACAGACTCGGTGGGCCAAAGGGCCTGTTTCAGTGCTGTATCTCTAAATAAATAAAAAATGGAAGAATGTAATTTAGGGCTGGGTGCAGAAATGTTAAAACTAGCTCATCTAATCCCAAAATTCAATGAGGAAGATGTGGCAGTGTTTTTTTTCATTGAGAAACTGGCAAGGCAGCTAAAATGCCCAGCTGAGACCTGGTCTCTTTTACTACAAAGCAAGCTAACTGGAAAAGCCCGTGAGGTTTATTCTCTGTCACCAGGTGGGAGATCATCAAATTATGAACTGACCAAAAATGCTATCCTCGGGACATATGAATTAGTACCTGAAGCCTCTCGCCAAAAGTTTAGAACCCTCAAGAAGCAAGCTCATCAAACTTATCTGAAGTTTGAAAGAAGTAAGCAACTGGCTTTTGACCAGTGGCTGAGGGCTCTTAAAGTACAGCTCAGCTAGGAGAATCTCAGAGAAGTAGTTCTGTTAGAGGAATTGAAACATTCTCTCCCACTCTCCATAAAGACCCATGTAGAGGAGCAGCGGGTCCAGAGAGCCCGGCAAGCTCCTGGCCGATAAGTTTGCTTTAATTTATAAGTCGGTTTCCCAGGGGAGAATCTTTCCTAGTCACCCCCACAAATCCGAAAAGAACAAAAGGTGGGAAAGTGATAGAAGCCCAGGCAGTCTTGGAAGAGAAAGGAAATCAGGAGACACAGGGGGCCCTCCTCCAGCCAAAAAGGAAGATGTTGTGAGCAAGAGTGAGACCCGGAGACCTGTGTGCTTCCATTGTAATAAAGCAGGGCATTTAAAAGCTCACCGCTCAAAACTAAAGGGAAAACCAGTAGGGTTGATCAAGGCACACCCACTCAGTGAAGAAGTGAACCTGATGGAAAGCACAGCAGAACAAGCTGTGGCTTTAACTGCAGTAAGAGTGAGACCCAGGAAGCTTACGACTGCAAGTGCACTAAAATTTAATAGGATTCCTGAAGGTTATCAGGGTTTTGTATTTGAAGGGAACGTAACCCCATACCCCTTGAGTAGGGCCAGCAAGCCCATAGTAATTCTTAGGGACACAGGGGCCACTAGATCCCTTTTACTGGGAAAAGCCCTGACCTTTCCCCCAGAGAGTGCAGTGAACACCAAAATGGTATTGGAGGGCAGTGTATGCCTGTACCTGTACACTGGGTGCACCTAGAGTGCGACCTAGTTTCAGGACCAGTGACCATAGGGATTGTCCCTCGTTTGCCTGTGGACGGGGTTGACTTGCTCCTAGGTAATGATCTGGTGGGGTTAAAGGTGGTAGCTCCCTGAGCAGTGAAAGAAAGACCGCAGGAGATCAGAGAGACAGGGCAGTGGCAGGAGACGGACCACTGCAGTTTCCCTGAATGTGTAGTGGATCAGGCCATGATCAAACCAGCTCCCCCAGAGGAGACTGCTTTGGCACTGCAGGCAGATGACAATGAGGTCTGCCTGTTCGAGACTTTCTTTGGAAAGTTAGGAGACCCAGGGAATAAATAAAATGGATTATGCCTAGCTGAGACTCAGCGAGCTGACCCAGTATTGTGAGAGTTAGCACATGCTGCCCAGTCTGAAAGTGAAGCAGAGGGAGTCCCTGATTGCTACTATTTAAAGAATGAGGTACTGATGAGGAAATGGAGTTCTCCTCACAGATCTGAGGGCAAGGAGTGGACAGTAGTTCACCAGTTAGTGGTGCCACAGAGGTACCGGAGAGAAATAGTAAGAAGGGCCCATGAGACTACAGTGGCTGTACATGCCGGTATAGGAAAGACCAAAGCCCGCTTAAGACAGCAACTTGGCTGTTCAAAACTCCACAAAGATGTGGTGGAGTACTGCAAGAGTTGCCACATGTGCCAGGTAGAGGGGAAACCCCAATCTACAGTGAAATTTGCACCCCTGAGTTCTGTACCAGTGTTAGGAAGACCCTCCAGCAGAGGGCTGGTGAACTGTAAGGGACCCCCACCGAGAACAAAAGGAGACAAGCAAGCACAAGGCTGGCAAAAGTTTAGAAAGGAAAAGGGAAAAAGTGACCAAGAGGGCAGGTTAAAGTAAGTCTGGAAGGAATCCTGGATGAAACCCCTACTGTCCAGTCAGCCAATCCCGTAAAATGTGAAAAGCTAGACCCCCACATCCTCTTATATAAATGTAGACACTAGAAGCACCCCACCAGCATTGCTAACAGCATTTGCAGGAACCGGCAGGGACAAAGAAAGACCTCTAGGGGGCAGAGAAACCATGAGGGTGATGTGTCACCTAGTCAAAATGCCGCATGAGAGTGCAGTAGAGTCCGCACACACACCTGCAGGCAGCAGTGTCCCAGAGAACAAAGGGGAGATTAACAAAGAATCCTTCCCCACAGTCAGAGAAAAAGGGAACCACCCATCCCCTGAAGTCAAAAGCCTTTGCATCACTCAGCAAAGCACTGAAAAAGAGTTCAGGATAGACCCGCCCACTACTGACTCTTGGGGGAAAAATTCCAATGTAGGGTGAATTAAATCTAATTTCACACCCCCTCCCATCCCACCCCCCCCCCCCCCCCCCCCCGGCAGACCTCAAAAGGAGCAAAGAAACTAGGCAATCATGGAAATGGGCAAAATGAAGAAAAACTTCCCCAAAGTACCTGACTGGTTATTGAGAAGCCAAAAAGGGGAAATTAAAGCAGCACTGGCACCAAGACAAGACAATTTTAGTCAGTTTTAGGATTCATGAATGAATGAATGGGAATGAATGAAAGAAATGCATGGTTTTCTGTATCTTATATTTTCTTTCAACCCTTTTAATGAAATGTGCCTTTTCTCAAATCGTATTTAATTCCCCTGGGTGTGTTGGTGATTGTCGTGCAGGCCCCCACCTGCCAAGAATGAGGCACATTAATTTCACCACATGCACATTAAATTTCAAATTGTTGCTGGGAAGAAGAGAAGGCTTGTTACAAGGGGTTGCCAGGCCCCTGGCTGGAAAGACATTTTTGCATATTAACACACAGTTCCCCAATACAATACGCAGAACAGACCTGGTCAAACTAGTCAGTCACGTGACTACCCTGCTGGCCAACTTGGGGAGTTTTAAATTGTAGAGACAGTGGTTGAACTGGCAGAAAGCTCTTTGCTCCTGGATTGAAAAGACCTCTCCTGTCTGGCTCGCCACAGCCTCTCCTGTCTGCTCCTGTCTCTTTCTCATAGAACTCCAAAAACTGGCTGAAGACACATGAACCCCAAGAGAGAAAAGTCTCCCACAGTGAACATGGTTTAAGAAGAATACTGGGCCCCAAGTAAAAGCAAGATCTACTTACAAAAGGATTCCACAGTGAGCTCAAAGAACCATAACAACAACTCTTCAGATATTGCCTCAAACCTGTCCGCTTTAATTTTTCTTCTGCTTTTTTCTGTCTCTATTTGTATGTGCATATCGCCTATGCATGCTAGAGTGGTCGTGTTGTGTATTTGTAGGTGTCAACCAAATTAGAGTTTAAATTTAATACAGCATAGAGATATACAGCACCGAAACAGGCCCTTCGGCCCACCGAGTCTGTGCTGACTATCAGCCACTCATTTATACTTCTTCTTTGGCCTCCTTGTCTCGGGAGACAATGGGTAAGCGCCTGGAGGTGGTCAGTGGTTTGTGGAGCAGCGCCTGGAGTGGCTATAAAGGCCAATACTAGAGTGACAGACTCTTCCACAGGTGCTGCAGGTAAAATTGGTTGTCGGGGCTGTTACACAGTTGGCTCTCCCCTTGCGCTTCTGTCTTTTTTCCTGCCAACTGCTAAGTCTCTTCGACTCGGCTTTAGCCCCGCTTTTATGGCTGCCCGCCAGCTCTGGCGATTGCTGGCAACTGACTCCCATGACTTGTGATCAATGTTACAGGACTTCATGTCGCCTTTGCAGACGTCTTTAAAGTGGAGACATGGACGGCCGGTGGGTCTGATACCAGTGGCGAGCTCACTGTACAATGTGTCCTTGGGGATCCTGCCATCTTCCACGTGGCTCACATGGCCAAGCCATCTCAAGCGCCGCTGACACAGTAGTGTGTATATGCTGGGGATGTTGGCCGCCTCGAGGACTACTATGTTGGAGACGCGGTCCTGCCACCTGATGCCAAGGATTCTCAGGAGGCAGCGAAGATGGAATGAATTGAGACGTCGCTGTTGGCTGACATACGTTGTCCAGGCCTCGCTGCCGGAGAGCAAGGTACTGAGGACACGGGTTTGATACTTTTGTGTTCCGTGTCAGTGCACCATTTTCCTACACTCTCTTGGCCAGTCTGGACATAGCAGTGGGAGCCTTTCCCATGCGCTTGTTGATTTCTGCATCAAGAGACAGGTTACCGGTGATAGTTGAGCCTAGGTAGGTGAACTCTTGAACCACTTCCAGAGCGTGGTCGCCGATATTGATGGATGGAGCATTTCTGACGTCTTGTCCCATGATGTTTGTTTTCTCGAGGCTGATGGTTGGGCCAAATTTGTTGCAGGCAGTCGCAAACCTGTCGATGAGTCTCTGCAGACACTCTTCAGTGTGAGATGTTAATGCAGCATCGTCAGCAAAGAGGAGTTCCCTGATGAGGACTTTCCGTACTTTGGTCTTCGCTCTTAGGTGGGCAATCCTATATTAATCCCATTTTTCCCTCCCACATCCCCACCTTCCCTCAATTCTCCTACCACCTACCTATACTAGGGGCAATCTTTTACAAAGGCCAATTTACCTATCAACCCGCAAGTCTTTGGCATGTGGGAGGAAACCAGAGCACCCGGAGGAAACCCACACGGTCACAGGGAGAACTTGCAAACACCGCTCAGGCAGTGCCCAGAAGCAAACCTGGGTCGCTGGAGCTGTGAGGCTACGGTGCTAGCCACTGTGCCACTGTTTAAGTTTAATAAAATTTCACCTTTTTTCTTTAAACCTAAGAAAGCCTGTTTGTGCTTGCTTCTTTGCCTTTATAATTGGAAAGCGGTGGACAAGGATTCACCAAGGGGGAGCTAAAAACACAGTGTGTTAAAAATAAAACCTTGTTACAGTAAGACCAGGTGAAGGCCCCTTTCTCATCTGGTCATAACTTGATATTGGAAGACCTTAATTACCCAAATATTAATTGGGATAATGTTAGAGTAAAGGGAAAGGAGGGGGAGGAATTTCTGAAATGTCTCAGATGAACTTCCTTGACCAGTATGTTCTCATTCCAACCGGAAGAAGTCATTGCTGGATCAGGTGCTGGGGAATGAGGTGGGCCAAGTGAACCAAGCGTCTGTGGGAGAACACTTGGGTAAGGGTGATCATAGTATCGTAAGGTTTAGATTAGTCATGAAGAAGGAACCATTTATAGTATGGGTAAGGTTTTAGAAACAATAATCACTCGGTGAGGTTTGAGTTAATTAGAGAGAGCCAGCATGGATTTGTAAAAGGCAGATCATGTTTGGCAAATCTAATTGAATTTTTTGATGAAGTAACAGAGAAGTTTGATGACGGGAATGCAGTGGATGCTGTCTAAATGGATTTTAAGAAAGCCTTTGAAAAAGTATTACATAGGAGGCTGGTTAACAAAATTGGGGTTCATGAAACAGGAGGGTCAGTTTCAGCTTGGATAAAAAAATGATCTTAAAGGCAGAAAACAGCGAGTCGTGGTAAATAGTTGTTTTCAGACTGGAAGATGGTAGTCAGTAGTGATCCGCAAGGACCACTGCTGGGACCACTGCTTTTTTGATATGTATGTAAATTACTTGGATATTGGAATACAATGTAAGATTTCAAAACTTGCTGATGATACCAAACTTGGAGATGTGGCAAACAGTGAGAATGACACTAATTGACTGCAACAGGACATGGATAGGCTGGCAGAAAGGGCAGACAAGTGGCAGATGGAATTTAACACAGGCAAGTGTGAGGAGATGGATTTTAGCAGAAGGGATATGGAGAGGCAATATATACTTAATGGCACAGTTGTAAAGAGTGTGCAGGCACAAAGGGACCTGGTAGTTCATGTGCATAGAACTTTGAAGGTGGCAGGACATACTGAGAGAGTAGTTAGCAAATCATATGGGATCTTGGGCTTTGTAAATAGAGGTATTGAGTACAAAAGCAGGGAGGTTATGCTGAACCTTTATAAAGCTCTGGTTACATCCCAACTAGAGTATTACATCCAGTTCTGGTCACCACACTTTAGGAAGGATGTGAAGGTCCTTGAGAGGGTCCAAAGGAGATCTACCAGAATGGTTCCAGCAATGAGGGAAGTTAGTTACAAGGTTATTTTGGAGAATCTGGGATTGTTCTCCTTGAAGCAAAAGAGGTTGAGGGAAGATATGATAGAGGTGTACAAAATTATGACACGTTTAGAATAAGTAGATAAAGAAAAGCTGTTTCCATAAGTTGATGGCAGAAGGAATGCATGGCATGGATTTAGGATTTTGGGCTAGAGATGCAGGGGGAATGTGGGGAAGAACATTTTTACACAGCAAGTAGTAATGCCCTGGAATTCACTGCCAAGGAGGGTGGTGGAAGCCGAGATGATCAATGATTTTAAAGGGAAATTGGATAGGCACGAGAGGGAAATAAACTTGCAGGGCTACGGGGATAGAATGGGGCAGTGGGACTAACTGGATTGCTCTACAGAGAACTGACATGGACTTAATGGGCCGAATGTCCTCCTTCTGTGCCATAATGACTCATCCCAAAGTACTAATGGAGACTAGGGAGGAGATTTTCGATGCACTGAAAACCACTATCAGAGAGTCACTGGAGACTAGGGAGGTCCCACTAGATTGGAAAGCAGCCAAGTCTGGAAAGGAGGTGCCCATATAATGACTTACAAAATAATAAATGCCATAGAAAAGGTATACCGGCACTATCTAAATTCTCAGATTGCTTGTCTTGCATCCAGTACTGGATGAGCAGAAATTTCCTCCAATTAAAAATTGGGAAGCCTGAAGTCATTGTCTTCATTCCCTGCCACAATCCATAGCCACTGACTCCATTCCTCTTTCTGAGAACTGGCTGAGGCTGAACCGGACTGTCCACAACCTTGGTATCATATTTGACCCGGAGACGAGCTTCCAATCATATATCCACATCATCACTAAAACTACCTATTTCTACCTTTGCAATATTGCCTGACTGCACCCTGCCTCAGCTCATCTGCTGTTGAAACCTTCATCCATGCCTTTGTTACCTCGAGACTTGATTATTCCAATGCAACCCAGACTGGTCTCAAACATTCTACCCTCCATAAACTTGAGGCCATTTAAATCTCTGCTGCCCATGTTCTTACTCATCATATCAAGGGGAGGCAGTGGTGTCGTGATATTGTAACTGGGCTGGTGACCCAGGCTACTGCTCTGGGGACGTAGATTTGAATCTCACCACAGCAGATGGTCAAATTTGAAATTAATTAATCTGGGAACTAAAAAGCAAGTCTAATGGTGACTTTGAAACTATTGTCAATTGGTGTAAAAGCCCCTCTGGTTCACTAATGTCCTTTCGGGAAAGAAGTCTGCTGTCCTTACCTGTTCTGGCCTTCATGTGACTCCAGACCCACAGAAATGTGGTTGACTCCTAAAAGAAAATGGCCTAGCAAGCCACTCAGTTCAAGGGAAATTAGGGATGGGCAATAAATGCTGGCCTAGCCAGCAACTCCCACAAATTAATAAAAAAAGTCCCATTCACACATTACTCCTGTGTGCAGGAGCTACATTGGCTCCATGTTAGCAAGACCTTAATTTTAACATTCTCATCCTTGTCTTCAAATCCCTCCATGGTCTCCCTCCCCTCGATCGCCGTAATCTCCTCCATTCTACAACCCTCTGAGATATCTGCTCTCCTCTAATTCTGGCCTCCTGAGCATCCCTGATTTTAATTGCTAAGCCATTGGCGGCTGTGTCTTCAGCTGCATGGGCCCGAAGCTCTCGTCCATTCCTTTGTTATCTCTAGACTTGACTATTCCAATGGACTCCAGCTGGCCTCTCTGTAAACCTGAGGTCATCCAAAACTCTATTGCCCATGTCCTCACTCACACCAAGTCCTGTTCATCCATTATCCCTGTGTTCACAGACCTATACTGGCTCCTGGTTAAACAAAGCCTCAATTTTAAAATTTTCATCCTCATTTTCAAATCCCTCCATGGCTACACCCCTCCTTACATCTGTTATCTCTTCCAGCCCCACAACCTCCAGGATATCTGTGATCCTCAAATTCTGGCCTCTTGAGCATCCCCAATTTTAATCTCTCCATTGGCTGCCTTCTTTCACATGCCGAGACCTTAAGCTCTGGAATTCCCTCCCTAAACCTCTCCACTTCTCTTTCATCCTTTAAGATGCTCCTTAAAACCTAACTCCCTGTCCAAGCTTTTGGCCATCTGCACTAATATCACCTTATGTGCCTCAGTGCAAATTTTGCTTTATAATGCTCCTGTGAAGTGCCTTGGGACATTTTATTATATTTAAGGTGCTATATAAATACAAATTGTTGTTGTTATACAAATACAAAAGTTGTTGTATTTGTTGTTACTCTAACTTAAATTGTAGGAGTAGGACAAGGGGATATAGGTTCAAGCTAATAAAAGATAGCTTTAGAACTGATATCAGTAAATTATTCTTCACAAGGAGAGTGATCATCACTTTGCATGGATCTCTGGGAAAAGTGGTGGAGGCAAAATCCCTGGATGCATTTAAGAAATGATTAGCTGTAGAAATGGGGGGATTGGAGGGTGTTTCTGGATCGATGAGCTAATATGATTTGAATGTTCTTCAGCTGCAATTATCTTGTGAGCTTGTGAACATTTACGTTGATCAGCATGGAAACCACTTTAAGTATAACTGGATCCCCCAAAACAGCAATGAGATGGCTATCCGATTGGCATGATTTTTGGTGCTGTTGTTTGGCCACGACAATAGGGGAACTCCCTACTTTTCCTGAAATAGTGCCACAGAAATTTAAATGTCACAGCCAGTGATTGGGGCTTTGATTTAATTTTGCATCTGAAAGGCAGCATTTCTGTCAATGCAGCACTCTGTCAGTAGTGTGTTGACATGGGGCTTAAACCCACAGCATTTAATCCAGAGGTAACTCTCGTTTTGGCTGTGTATGCTTATACACTCCCAGGGCTGAATTTTGTGGAGCTGGTGGGGGTCCCGAAGCTGAACCTAAAAGGCCCCGAGTCTCGCCCTCGTCCTGCAAGGAGGCCCCCTGCTGCTGGTAGAATACCGGCAGCAGCAGGAAGAACACCTTAAGTGGCTATTAATTGGCCACTTAAGGGCCTCAGTTGGCCTCTGGGCAGGAAGTCCGTCTTCAGACTTTCCTTCCCCCGACAAAATCGCATGGTGACGGGAAATTGACGGGTACCTTCTGTTGCTATTTTATGGGCCCCCCCTCTCCCCCCCAGTTTATCTCCCGGGGGCCCATGAAATACCAGCCCCAGCTTTTCCTTCATATATGTCATGTATTTCTGTGCATTCCCTTCCTCCACACACCTTTTGTGCTTTTCAAGTATTGACTGAAGACTGCAGAGCTGAATATGACATCATGTGCTATAAAAAGGAATGGATGGCTGTGAGCTTCTTTCCAATGAACAGAAGTATAATTGGCTTCCTGCAGAAACAGCATGTTGTAAAATACTCTCCTCAATCTCTTTGTACATCTTCCAGGCTTCATTGCCCTTCCCCCCTCCCCCATACTCCCACCTCCTCCTTCGACCATTCTGCCGATAGACGTACTTATTGATCATTGTACAGAAAAAAGTTTTTTTTTAAAAACCCTAATCACATTAAAGCCAAAGTCGTTCAGGTAGTGCAATTCATCTTAAAACTCCCAACGATGCCTTTCTGAAACTGCGCACAAATCTTTCTTCCTAATTTATCTATCATGGAAGAGATTGTCTTCATTACAGCTAGCGAGACTCCTCACCAGTGCGTATCAGTCGATATTTCAATTTGATACTTGGTGGCACGGCTGTGTTGCCGGATTAGGGTGACGCCTCAGGATGTGGGAGATTGCCTCTTTCCCCTAACCTGCCCCACACTCTCAATTAACATGCACAAAATGGGATGTGGTTAATGGGTTCCATTCAACAACAACAACTTGTATTTATATAGCACCTTTAACATGGAAAAAATACCCCAAGCTGTTTCACAGCAGTGTTATCAAGCAAAATTTGACACTGAGCCGCATAAGGCGATATTAGGACAGTGACCAAATGCTTGTTGAAAGAGTTAGGCTTTGAGGAGGTTCATAGTAAAGGAGGAGAGGCAGAGAAGTTTAGGGAGGGAATTTCAGAGCTACGGCCTACTCAGCTTAAAGCACGATAGCCTTAAAATCCAAGGAGAGGTGTGAATCAGAGGGAAGCCAGTATTTTTTTGATATTGATTCTTGTATGTGGACATGGCTACCTAGCATTTATTGTGCATCCCTAGTTGCTCTTGAGATGGTAGTTGCCAGTCACATCTGGAACTGCTGCAGTTCATGTGATGACCGCATTCCCACAGTGCTGTTAGTAGGGAATGTCAGGATTTTGACCACCACCTCAAAGGACAAGAGCAGCAGGTATATGGGAATACCATCAGCCCTTGCTATGTGGGTGGCACGCTCTCCACTGAGTCAGAAGGTTTTGGGTTTAAGTCCCACTCCAGGCCATGAGCACAAAAACGTTAAACCGAAACCCTGTCTGTCCCCTTAAGTGGACATAAAAAAATCCTATGTCACTATTTCGAAGAAGAACAGGGGTGTTATCCCCAGTGTGCTGGCCAATATTTAGCCCTCAATCGACATAACCAAACAGATTATTTTGTCATTATCACATTACTGTTTGCGGGAGCTTGCTGTGTGCAAATTGACTGCCACGTTTCCTACATTTCAACAGTGACTACACTTCAAAATGTACTTCATTGGCTGTAAAGGGCTTTGGGATGTCCAGTGGTTGTGAAAGCTTTTCTTTTCTTAATTTTTATCACCTCCAAGTTTCCCTTCGAGTCACACACACAGGGCTGGATTTTGTTCTTTCCCAGGCGTCGGGTTCCGTAGCGGGGACGGGGCGGTGGGAGGAGCTGCTGAAGATGGCTCCGGATGAGGCCCGCCATGGACCTCAACAGCAGGAGGGCCTGGCCTGATCTTCTGGGCTGCAGCGAGGCTCCGTGGGGGTGCCACTGGGTGACAAGACCGCAATTAACATATTCAAATCAATAAAATTTATACATTTAAATAGACTCACCTGTGACCTGGAGGGTTTCGGCGGCCGGCACTCCCACGCCTGCAGATCTCTGTCCAGGGAATTGCAGCGCCACACTGGTGGGGAGGGGGGAGGTGGTAAGTCTGCCACTGCAGTGGGGGGTTGACCTACCCCGACTATTTAAATGAGCCACTGCGCAGGAGATTGCAGCGGTTCTTTGGCGTGCGGCCCGCCCATTTTTTGAGTTCACCGCCAAGATCTTAAAATCCAGCCCAATATTTTTGTCCCTTCTAGGAGATCAAATGTTCGGCACAACATCGTGGGCCGAAGGGCCTGTACTGTGCTGTACTGTTCTATGTTCCATGTTCCAAAAAACTCTCATTCAGAATTGCAGTTAACGTCCCTATTGTTTTTAAACTGGCATGTGTAAAATTAATATTAAGTCTTGAAATAGATGGAGTTGACTACCTAAAATTTTAATCTGTTGCATTTCGAAAGTAGTTGAGGTCTTTTTTTCCTTCGTTCATTCATGGGATGTGGGTGTCGCTGGCAAGGCCAGCTTTTATTGCCCATCTCTTATTGCCTTCAACTGAATGGCTTGCTATGCCATTTAAGAGTCTACCGCATTGCTGTGGGTCTGGAGTCACATGCAGACCAGACCAGGTAAGGATGGCAGATTTCCTTGTCTCCAGAGCCTGGGCCTCTGGATTACTAGTTCAGTGATATTACCATTACACCACCACCTCCCCTGTGAATGTATTATTTCTGATAACTCAGTATCACTCAGGATACAAATAGTTATATTAAGGCTGTTCAGAGGGAGATCCGTGCATTTGGTCAGGCCTTTATACAGTGTTTTATCACATCGAAAGGTTGTTACACCTTGAGAGTGCAGTAAATGTTGTTATGTGGACAAATGCAACAGCCATTGTGCACATAGTACATTTAAATCAGTCAAACTGGGGTGAACAGTCAGTTAATCTGAAACAAAGTTCATCTGTTTTTGCAAAGTATTATACCATAAACAAGCAAAGCTCACCTTGTATCAAGTGTGTTTGGTTTGCAAAGATCATCTACCCTAATAAAATTCTTAGTAACATGATTTACAGGCTTACTGTTCTGACACATTAGAGTCTGATAATGGCCTTGAAACCATTGTTGATTGTTGTAAAAACCCATCTGGTTCACTAATTTCCTTTAGGGAAGGAAATCTGCTGTCCTTACCTGGTCTGGCCTACATGTGATTCCAGATGACAGCAATGTGGTTGACTCTTACATGCCCTCCTACGCTATGAAGTCAATAAGTAATGAAGTCAATAATAAGTTATGAAGTCAATAAGGTATTAAACTGAACGGACCACCCAGCATCGACCTAGGCACCAGAAACAACAATGGCAACCCCAGCCCTGTCGGCTCTGCAAAGTCCTCCTTATTGACATCTGGGGGCTTGTGCCAAAGTTGGGAGAGCTGTCCCACAGACTAGTCAATCAATAGCCTGACATAGTCACATTCACTGAATCATAACTTACAGACAATGTGCCAGGCAATGCCATCATCATCCCCTGCGATGGCCTGTTTCACCAGCAGGACAGACCCAGCAGAGGTGGTGGCACAGTAGTATACAGTGGGGAGGGAGTCGCCCTGGGAGTCCGCGACATCAACTCCAGACCCCATGAAGTCTCATGGCATCAGGTCAAACATGGGCAAGGAAACCACCTGCTGATTACCATCTAGCGCCACCCACCGCACCCCCCCTCCCCCTTCAGCTGATGAATCAGTACTCCTCCATGTTGAACACCACTTGGAGGAAGCACTGAGGATAGCAAGGGTGCAGAATGTACTCTGGGTGGGGGAACATCAATGTCCATCACCAAGAGTGGCTCGGTAGCACCATTACTTACCGAGCTGGCTGAGCCCGAAAGGACATAGTTACTAGACTGGGACTGCGGCAGGTGGTGAGGAAACCAACAAGAGGGAAAAACATACTTGACCTCGTTCTCACCAATCTGCCTGCCACAGAATGCATCTGTCCATGACAGTATTGGTAGGAGTGACCAGTGCACAGTCCTTGTGGAGACAAAGTCCTGCCTTCACATTGAGGGTAACCTGCATCTTGTGTGTGGCACTACCACTGTGCTAAATGGGATAGATTTCGAACAGATCTAGCAATGTAAAACTGGGCATCCAAGAGGTGCTGTGGGACATCAGCAGCAGCAGAATTGTACTCAACCACAATCTGTAACCTCTTGGACTGGCATATCTCCCACTCTACCATCAAGACGGGAGACCAACCCTGGTTCAATGAAGAGTGCAGGAGGACATGCAAGGAGCAGCACCAGGCATATCTCAAAATGAGGTGTCAACCTGGTGAAGCTACAACACAGGACTATTTGCATTCCAAACAGCGTAAACAGCATGCAATAGACAAAGCTAAGCGATCCCATAACCAACGGATCAGATCTAAGCTCTGCAGTCCTGCCACATCCAGTCGTGAACGGTGGTGGACAAATAAACAACTAGCTGGAGGAGGTGGCTCCACAAATATCCCCATCCTCAAATTGGGGGAGCCCAGCACATGAGTGCAAAAGATGAGGCTGCAGCATTTGCAACAATTTTCAGCCCGAAGTGCCGAGTTGATGATTCATCTCGGCCTCCTCCTGAAGTCCCCAGCATCACAGATGCCAGTCTTCAGCCAATTCGATTCAAGAAACGACTGAAGGCACCGGATACAGCAAAGGCTATGGGCCCTGACAATATTCCGGCAATAGTACTGAAGACCTGTGCTCCAGAACTTGCCGCACCCCTAGACAAGCTGTTCCAGTACAGCTACAATACTTGCATCTACCCGACATTGTGGAAAATTGGACAGACCTAGCTGCCCCATCAGTCTACTCTCAATCATCAGTAAAGTGATGGAAGGTGTCGTCAACAGTGCTATCAAGCGGCACTTGCTTAGCAATAACCTGCTCAGTGATGTTCAATTTGGCTTCTGCCAGGGCCATTCAGCTCCTAACCTCATTATGACCTTGGTTCAAATGGACAAAAGAGCTGAACTCAAGAGGTGAGGTGAGAGTGGATGCCCTTGACATCAAGGCAGCATTTGACCGAGTATGGCATTGAGGAGCCCGAGCAAAACTGGAGTCAATGGGAATCAAGGGGAAAACTCTCCACTGGTTGGAGTCATACCTAGCGCAAAGGAAGATGGTCTTGGTCGTTGGAGGTCAATAATCTCAGCTCCAGGACATCACTGCAGGAGTTCCTCAGGATAGTGTCCTAGGCCCAACCATCTTTGCCTGCTTCATCAATGACCTTCCTTCAATCATTAGGTCAGAAGTGGGGATGTTCACTGATGATTGCACAATGTTCAGCACCATTCGTGGCTCCTCAGATAATGAAGCAGTCCCTGTAGAAATGCAGCAGGACCTGTACGATATCCAGGCTTGGGCTGATAAGTGGCAAGTAACATTCACACCACACAAGTGACAGGTAATGACCATCTCCAACAAGAGTGAATCTAGCCATCTTCCCTTGGCATTCAATGGCATTACAATTGCTGAATCACCCACTATCAACATCTTGGGAGTTACGATCGACCAGAAACTGAACTGGAGTAGCCATATAAATACCATGATTACAAGAGCAGGTCAGAGGCTAGAAATCCTGCAACAAGTAACTCACCTCCTGACCCCCAAAGCCTGTCCACCATCTACAAGGCACAAGTCAGGAGTGAGATGGAATACTCACCATTTGCCTGGATGGGTGCAGCTCCAACAACACTCAAGAAGCTCAACACCATCCAGGACAAGCAGCCCACTTGATAGGCACCCCATCCACAAACATTCACTCTCTCCACCACCGACGCACAGTGGCAGCAGTGTGTACCATCTACACGAGGCACTGCAGCAATGCACCAAGGCTCCTTTCACAGCACCTTCCAAACCCATGACTTTACCAACTAGAAGGACAAGGGCAGCAGATGCATGGGAACACCACCACCTGCAAGTTCCCCTCCAAGCCACACACCATCCTGACTTGGAACTATATCACCATTCCTTCACTGTCACTGTGTCAAAATCCTGAAACTCCCTTCCTAACAGCACTGTGGGTGTACCTACAGCAGATGGACTGCAGCGGTTCAAGAAGGCAGCTCACCACCACCTTCTCAAGGGCAATTAAGGATGGATAATAAATGCTGGCCTGGCCAACAATGCCCACATGAACGAATAAAAAAAAATCTCAATAAGTACAGGCTCTGAGGAATTGCTGATGTGAGTAGAATTTTTTATCATGATTCCCGCTCCCCAATCAGTATTGTTTCAAGCATCTTCTCACTTTCTTGGCTCTGCATAGATTCGATTAGCTCAAAGTCGCTGAATTAATTGCATGAAATGCTTTGAGATTTTTGATCAGACATTATATTAATGCAAGCGCTGACACATTGCACTGAGCCTGTATCTGCCTTACCAGACACCATACATCCTAAAGATTATGAAGGGGAAATTTTAAGGCCGGTTGCTAACGGCAGTAAATTCTTTCAGCTTTCCCGCTTTCTTTTGATGAATTAAATATGATGAAAGTAACTGCAGTGAACTTCAAAAAGAGGACAATCAGAAGAGATGAAACAGATGGTCCATTATCTTTGACATGGAGAAGGTCAAATCAATAACTCTTATCAAGAAAGATTGATTTTGATATTGCCATTCAGCTCAACTTTGGAAGAATTGAAAACTTCTTTTTGTTATTAATGTTCAGCTCTTTGAATTGGTAAAAGACATCTGATCTATACTGAGATGAACAATTGCGAAGTTGCTTAGAGAAATAAATATGAATGTCTCAGAACAGTAGACCTGGAAATCCTATTAGCACAAAGCTGCAGAACAACAACTCACATCTTCGGAAGTACAAGTTCTTAATTTGGTATAACAGAAACCTTGTCATCTCTAAAATGAAACTGCATGTTCTCCAGACTAAGAGGAGCACTGGTTCAATGTGTCTATTGTTACTGTGTCAGCCAATGAGTTGGAGACGGGGCAGAATTTACAGCAGGACTTAGCAGCAAACAGAGTCTTTTTAAATAGAGTCATATGCACAACAGCAATGAGAACTCATGACTGAAACTACACCAAAGTCTCTTGATTAAAAAGGCAGTGTTATTTCACCAGAAAAATGCACTGAGTGGAAGATATTGTATCCATATTATATGTGTAAAATCAAAATCTATTCCCTCTCATCCCCCAATATTTTCCCCTTCTGTCCCGAATACTAACTTGTTTGGTATCTCACCCGAACGTGATCTTGTCTTCACCTCAGACCGGACATGTGCGGTTCTGGCTTGGGTTCAGCATAACTTAAATTTATTTCCTTGGTCTTCCTCACCTATCTAACCCAACTACAGTAGTCACATGGACCACATCTAATTATTTCATTATTCATTGAAATCAATCATATCACCTCAAAGTCTACACTTTTCCAGAGTGAAAAATCCCCAGCTCTCTAGACCTGTTGTGGTAACTGACACCCTTTTAACCTAGCTATCAACAAAGTGTCCTTCCTTTGAAACTTTGCCAGGGCCTCGAATCATTCAGTATGTGAGGGGACTAAAACAGGACCGAACAACTACCATTTATACAAACGCCATAATTGGTGGCAATCATTCCAAGTTTCAGGAGTATGTTTAAAAGAAAATCGATGTGGCCAAAACAGGTGGGTTTTAAGGAAGTTGTGAGGTTTAAGAATGGAATTCAGAGTTTGCTGCCTAGCCTGCAGAAGGCAGAGCCAACAATGGTGATGTAAATAGAGGAAGGGGATGCACAAGAGGTCAGAATCAGAGGAGTAGAGATTTGGGGGTGGGACAGCTGGATGAAGTTACAGAGTTAGGGCGAGGTGACCACATGAAGAAAAACCTTTTCTAGCTGATGTAACACTCAGAGGCTCTTGGGTTTGTTCTTTTCATGCATGAGATTACTATGTAGGCGTCTCTGGCAAGGCCAGCATTTCTTGCCCATTCTTAATTGCCTTTGAGAAGGTGGCAGTGAGCTGCCTTCTTGAACCACTGCAGTCCTTGTGGTGAAGGTACTCCCATAAAGGTCATAGCAATTTGGTACAACTGAGTGGTCATAGAAGAGGGCAGTTAAGAGTCAACTATATTGCTGTGGGTTTGGAGTCACATGTAGGCCAGACTGGGTAAGGACAGAAGATTTCCTTCCCTAAAGGACATTAATGAATCAGTTGAGTTTTTACAACAATCTGATAGTTTCATGGTTACCATTACTGATTGTAGTGTTTTAGTTGAGATTTATTTAATTAACTGAATTTAAATTCCTCAGTTGCCATGGTAGGATTTCGAACCCCAATCATTAGACACCAAAAAGAAATCCCTTGCTTTTCTTCAAAATAGTGCCATGGGATCTTTTACATTACCTGAGAAGGTAGATAGGGCCTCATAAGACAGCACCGCCTACAGTACAGTAGTGGAGTCCCAGACTATATTATATGTTGAAGTTTTCAGAGCAGGATTTGAACCAACAAACAACCTTTGAACTCAGAGGCAAGAGTGCTACCAACTAGGCCATGGTTTGCACTCTAGAAATGCACCTGCATTTACTTTGCAAACCTCCCAATAAGGTTTGAGCTGCCCTGAGCAGCAATACTGTAAATGCAAAGGAGAAACTAGGATTATAACACACTCATTAGTCCACAGATATTTAGAGAATCTCACCTTTACTTTTAACTTCAATCTCAAGAGATTGGGGTGAGTAGCAGGCTTTGGATAGGGGAATTATTTAAGTTCTGGAAAGGTTGCATAAACTTGGCTTGTATATCTTGAGTATAGAAGGTGGAGGGGTGATCTGAGTCCTTCAAGACTTGGCCAGCTCGGTCAGTAGTGGTGTTACCACTCTTGGTGATGGACATTGAAATCTCCCACCCAGAGTGCATTCTATGCCCTTGTAACCCTCAGTACTTCCTCCAAGTGCTGTTCAACATGGAGGAGCACTGATTCATCGGCTGAGGGGTGGGAAGGGGCTGGGTAGGTGGTAATCAGCAGGAGGTTTGACCTGATGCCTTGAGACTTCATGGGGTCCGGAATCAATGTTTAGGACTCCCAGGTCAACTGTCTCCCGACTGTTTACCACAGTACCGCCACCTCTGGTGAGCCTGTCCTGCTAGTGGGACAGGACATACCCAAGAATGGTGTGATTTGGTGAGAATGACTGGGCTGAATTTTCTGACCTCACCGCTGTTCTCAGCGGCGAGCCTCAGAAAATGCGCGAGACATGGCAGCTCATTAACATTGAGGGGGCGGACTGCCCGACCCCATTTAAGTAGAGGGGATGGGCGCTTCATCTCCGGCAATAGTGTCCAGCGCCAACCTGCAGGAGCCAGCACCATTTTTAAAGGGTTTCAAGCTCTTACGGGTAATTTAAATTTTTAAAGAAAACCGCAGGTTTAATTTAAATGTAAACAGTCAGTGAAATATGGAAGGCCCTCTTCCACTCCCCACAATGACCAAACAAGATATTTATTTCCTTCTCTCTCCCCCCACCACCCCCCAACCCCCCGAAAAAATTTTTTTGCTGGTCCCGACCTTTCACCCCCAAACTTTATCATCTTTCGGGCCTGCTCCGCCTAACCCTCAATTCCCCAAGGTTTCAAAAATCTATCTACCTCCTCCTTAAATACATTTAGTGACCTAGCCTCCACAACTCTCTGAGGCAGAGAATTCCAGAGATTCACTACCCTCTGAGAGAAGAAATTCCTTCGCATCTCAGTTTTAAATGTGTGCCCCCTTATTCTGTAACCATGTGCCCTAGTTCGAGATTCCCCCACTAGTGGAAACATCTTCTCAACATCGATCCTGTCAGGCCCCCTTCAAATCTTATATGTTTCTATAAGTTCACCTCTCATTCTTCTAAACTCCAATGAATAAAGGCCTAACCTGTTTAGCCGTTCTTGATAAGGAAAGGGTTAATCAAGACTTCCTGAAGTCTATAATGTTCTGATACTTATTGATTTTCATTGATATTTTAGCAATGTTAATCTTTAGTCTTTGGTTGCTGGGTAGGAAAGTATGGTTCAATTTAAATTGCCATTGGGTTGTTGAGGCCGGTCTGACCCTACAGAAATCGCCAGTCTCAGGATGAAGTACTGAGGCCTAATTAAATATTGCCATTGAATCATATGATAACAGTGTGGTAAAACAGTTAGTTCTGCAAAGGAAAACATCTGGGCAGACAAAAGAACATAAGAAGTAGGAGCAGGAGTAGGACATATGGCTTCTTGAGCCTGCTCTGGCATCCTGTCTGAACATTTGCATTAATTCCACTTTCTCACACAATTCCCATATATCTTGATTCCCTTAGTGCCCAAGAATCTATCTATCTCAGTTTGAATATATTCAATGACTGAGCCTGCACAGCTCTCTGGGGTAGGGAATTCCAAAGATTCACAACTATCTGAATGAAAACATTTCTCTGAATCTTAGCCCTAACTGGGCACATTCTTATACTGAGACTATGAACCCTAGTTCTAGACTCTCCAGCCAAGGAAACAGTCTCTCAGCATCTACCCTGTCAAGCCCACTAAGAATTTTATATGTTTCCATGAGATCACCCTCATTCTTCTAAACTCCAGGGACAATAGGTTCATTCTACTGCATCTCTGCTCATTGGACAATCCCCTCATCCCAAGAATCCATCTCGCGAACCTTTGTTGCATCCCCTCTAATCCTTGGATAATGAAACCAAAACTGTACACAGTACTCCAGGTCTAGTCTCACCAAAGCTCTAAATAATTGCAGAAAGATGTCCTTACTCTTATACTGCAACCTCCTCACAATAAAAACAATCATATCATTTTCCTTCTTAATTGCTTGGTGTAGCTGCATGCTAGCTTTCTGTGATTCCTGTGTAAAGACACCAAAATCACAAATCTCACCCTTTAAAAATATATTCTCCTTTTTAATTCTTGCAACCAAAGTCAATAATTTCACACTTCACATTATACTCTTTCTGACACCTTCTTGCTGAATCACTTAACTGGTCTATATCCCTTTCCAGTCTCTTTGCATCCTCCTCATATTACCTTCCCACCTAGCTTTGTATCGTTAGCATACGTTACACTTGGTCCCCTCATCTAAGTCATTGATATAGATTGTAAATAGCTGAGGCCCCAACATTAGTTAGATCCACTGTTTCGGAAAATGACCCATATATTTCTATTCTCTGCTTTATGTCCTTTAACCAACCCTCAATCCATACTAATATATGACCCCTGATGCAATGCATTCTCATCTTGTGTAACGTCCTCTTGTGTGGCAGCATCCTTGTTAATTAGTACCAATTATACAGAAACAAAGACAGACTTACCATTAAAGGTTTCACTTGGCAGAATCATAGAATGGTTACAGCACCAAAGGAGACCATTGAGCCCGCGGTGTCTATGCTGCCTCTACAAGAGCAATTCAGCCAGTCCCACTCACCCGCCCTTTCCCCGTAGCCCTGTAATTATTTCTCTTCAAGTACTTATCCAGTTCCTTTTTGAAAGCCATAGTTGAATCTGCCTCCACCACACTCTCAGGCAGTGAATTCCAGATCCAAGCCATTCACTGCATAAAAAAGTTTTCCCTCATGTCGCCATTGATTATTTTGCCACTCACCTTAAATCGGTGTCCTCTGGTTCTCAACCCATCAGCCAATGGGAACAGTTTCTCCCAATCTACTCTTTCCAGATGCCTCATAATTTTGAACATTTCTATTAAATCTCCTCTCAACCTTCTCTTCTCCAAGGAGAACAACCCAAGTTTCACAAATATATCCAGCTAACTGAAATCCCTCATCCCTGGAACCATTTTCATAAATCTTTTCTGCACCTTCACTAAAGACTTCACATCCTTCTTAAAGTGCAGTGCCCAGAATTGGACGCGATGCCCCAGTTGATGCTGAACCAGTGTTTTATAAAGGCTCATCATAACTTCCTTGATTTTGCACTCTATCCTCTATTTATAAAACCCAAGATCTCATATGTCTTTTTAATCACTTTTTCAAACTGCCCTGCCACCTTCAACGATTTGTGAAATTAGACAGAACAAGAGTGAAACTATGGATAACAAAGCAAGGGAGTTCTACTTGTTGTTGCAACAGGAAATAGAGCTTGTTAAGTAAGGAAAACAAAAGTTATTGATAAGGAATAAGTCAAGTACCTTTTTTCTAAAATGGAGTTATATTTTAGCTTTCTGTAATAATGTAACATCGAAACATGTGGATTGTCATATAGTGGAGGGTGAGAGAAGAATGTCTAAAACTGGCTACTTGTATTGAGTCTAGATTTGTGAATGCCTAAGATGCTGAGATTAGGACTATAATAGTTTTGATGCCCAACGATACCATTAGGTGAAGTTGTAATATGATCTTTGTATATGCTAGTTTATGTTTAAGTATAAATGAGTTTGCTACATGCTTAAATAAACCTCTGACACCTCACTTCATTGTTTAAGATCCTTACTGCTTTGATGAGTAAATCACAAATAAGAACCCTATCTCAAGCAAAAGGAGTGCTACATTGTCAGAGGTGCTGACTTTTCGATGAGGTGTGAAATGAAAGCCCCTCCTACTGTAAGAGACAGTAATATTATTTTAATCAAAATTTGTGGTTGAGAGTTACAAGGCTATCCAACCCAGGAGCATCGATAGTTTAAATGAAATACAAGAAGCTATGCTGTATTCAGATGTACAGAAAACTGATCGAATCTGACCGGCATGCATTGTGAAGGCCAAAAGGGCTTTTGAGCTAAAGTAACCTGTTAACAGCTGCAAGCTGTTTTCCTTAAAGATGAACAGAGTCACTGGTGAAAAACACTTTAAGGCTGTGGAATGTTTAGCAAAAACCAAAGAGTCATAAAAACTGAGCCAAAACCAATAAACAGATATTCTTCAAAGCTATGTTTTACTTTGATACTGAGTTAGCACTTTGGAGAAGTTTCACGTACACAAATTCATGGAGCCATGATGTCTGAAAACATGAAGATAAGAGACTGAACATGTGTTAAGAAATGTTAATTTAGCTGGCCTAAATGGTCCAAAGTGTTTTAAAAAGCTGTGAGAGAGTGACACAAGCGGTCTTTGATTAATGATGTTAGAGTCCTCTATTCAAGAATTTACAATATATAACAATGAATTGGATGAAGGGACAGAATAAGTTTGCTAAGTTTGCTGATGACACAAAGATAGGTAGGAAAGTAAGCTGTAAAGAGGTCATAAAGAGTCTACAAATGGATTTAGATAGGTTAAGTGATTGGGCAAAAATTTGGCAGATGGAGTATAATGTGGGAAAATGTGAACTTGTCCACTTTGGCAGGAAGAATAGAAAAGCAATATATTATTTAAATGGAGAGAGATTGCAGAACTCTGCAGTACAGAGAGATCTGGGTGTCCTGGTATACGAATCACAAAAAGTTCGCATACAGGTACAGCAAGTGATTAGGAAGGCAGCTATTGCAAGGGGAATCGAGTCTAAAAGTAGGGTGTTCTGCTACAGTTGTGCAGGGTGTTGGTGAGACCATATCTGGAGTACTATGTACAGTTTTGGTCGCCATAGAGGACTCTAACATCAAACGCGACATGAAGTCCTGTGGCATTGATCACAAGTCGTGGGAGTCAGTTGCCAGTGAGCGCCAGAGCTGGCTGGCAGCCATAAAGGCGGGGCTAAAGTGTGGCGAGTCGAAGACACTTAAACATCTGTAACAGCCCCGACAACCAATTTTATCTGCAGCGCCTGTGGAAGAGTCTGTCACTCTAGAATTGGCTTTTATAGCCACTCCAGGTGCTGCTTCACAAACCACTGAGCACCTCCAGGCACTTACCCATTGTCTCTCGAGACAAGGAGGCCAAAGAAGAAGACACTTAAGAAAGGATATAATTGCATTAGACACAGCTCAGAGAAGGTTCATTCGACTGATTCCTGGGATGAAGGGGTTATCTTAAGAGGTTAAAAAAAAGGGTCTCCCACTTAAGGCAGAGAAAGAAGAAATGTTTTCTCTCAGAGAATCGTTAGCCTGCGGAATTCTCTTCCCCACAGAGCAGTGGAAGCAGGGTCATTGAATATTTTTAAGGCTGAACTAGATAGATCCTTGATTGACATGGAGTCAAAGGTTATAGGAGGTAGACAGAAATAAAGCTGAGGCCATGATAATATCAAATGGCGGAGCAGGCTCGAGGGCCAAATGGCTTACTCCTGCTCCTAATTCATATGTTCATATGAGTTTGCCTTCTTTGGAAATGCAGAGAGACTAGAAATTCTCCAAGAAGTCAGCAATTTTAAGGGACTCTGATTGTTTAATTGTCCTCTGGTTTTAAAATAAGTGTGAAGCCAGGGAAGGAAGCTGCTATTGTGTCTACTGATAAAAATCTTGAAGGTATCTGTCACATTCATGGCAGGTGAAGGAATTACTGAAGGTAATATAAACACATTGTCAAAGCAGTTTCTAATATCATAGCTTGAACACAGAATTAGATGCCTCATTGGACAATAGTAGCTTAAAGTAAATTTTGATAGGACAGTGTGACCTTGTCAAACATTCTGCCCACCTTGGAAAGAAAGGTGTAAAAATCATTGCATAGAGTGATTCCGTGCTTAAGCCAAGCAACTTGGTCAGTTGCTGAAGAGTACGATCAACGGGAGGTGACCGCTCACTGGGTGATTGTATGTATAACTCCTTGTAACATATTTGTGACTGACCCATGCTTCATATTGTTAACTGGTATTCCTACTAAACCTAATAAGTACATTAGTGTTTAACTTGGGCTTTGAGTGTTGGCTCATTATTTCTTGTAATTCTTGATTCGAACAGTAGCTAACCAGTCAAGGGGTAGAAGGTTGTGTCAGACACTGCCTATTACTGTGGATGTAAATGATCCTATTGTACTTTTTAGGGAACAGTAGGGAGGTTTACTGTGTGTCCCTGTAACATTGCTACCACAACAATTATAATAATAACAATTATAACAATACCAGGCAATTATCTTGTGGGACATTATGTAATAATTGGCTGCTACATTTGCCCACATAATAGCGGAAACGACACTTCCAACATTATTCATTGGCTATGAGGATGTGAAAGATGCTATATTAATGCAATTCCTCCAATTGCAGTCACTCAATTCAAGCTGAACTGTGAAAAAAATGCAAATAAAGCAGTAAATGCAAAATTCAATTCACTTTGAATATGGCAAGATGTTAAGTGTTATCGTAGGCCATGTAGTTCCCAATTTTCAGGCCTAAGTGGACTACATGGACTCCTAAGGCTCTATAATAGCGGGCAGGAAGCATCTGAACACATCTATTGGAAGTGAACCACCCGCCTTATTGGATAAGAAGAAACAATAGACACTTTATCCACGCCTGAAGTGGGCATTAGGCCATTTATATATAAAAATGCATGTCCCGAATCAGCTAGCACCAGGTCTTGTAGAAAACCAACTTTGAGCATTGTCTAAGTAAAAATTCTAAGTACTGACTAATCAACTGAGCACTCTTGCTGCTACCCTCCTGCCTAACCCTAGCTGAGACCACCAATCTCTTTCCCCCTCTGCCATGGCTCCAACCTCTGACCTCTCCCTTATCTGCCCATGACTCTGACCACCACCATCCCCTCGAACAACCTCTGATCATATTTCTGCCACATTATAACCGTCACTGCAGTTCACAGCAACTGATTGCATTTAATGTACTTTAGGATGTTTCTGCAAGATGAAGTGGTATAGAAACCTGTCCTCATTGCACCCATCTGATGAGTGTAGATGGCAAGTTTCGGGGATGAATGTGCTGAAGATGCCTGAAAAATATCTGATCCGAAATTGAGTAAGACTTCTTCTGGTACCTGGAACATCTGTGTGCGCCACTGGTTCACAACCAAAAATCTACAGCCCAATACTTTATATAAATGCAGAATGATCTAGAATTCAGAAATACTCAAGACCAGGTGCCAGTTAGATAATGTTAAAGAGATTAGTTTCAGGCAAGTGGGGCATCATCTAAAACATGTGTTAGGTCCCTTGCATACGCTAATGACGGGCTTAATGCCTCTTATAAGACACAACAACTTACATTTATATAGTGCCTTTAAAGTGGTAAAGCACACCAAGACTCTTCACAGGAGCATTATCAAACAAAATTTGATATAAGGAGATATTAGGTCAGACGACCAAAAATTTGGTAAAAGGAGTGTCTTAGAGGTGGACAGATTTATGGAGGGAATTCCAGACCATGATGAAACGATAAAAATCGGAGAGGCACAAGAGGCCAGAATTGGGGCAGTGCAGTGATCTTGGAGGGTTATGAGGCTGAGGAGATTACATAGGATAGGGAGATATGAAATAATGGAAGGATTTGAAAACAAGGATGAGAATTTTAAAATTGAGACGTTGCTGGATTGACAGCCATTCAGCGAGGACAGGGGTGATGGTTGAACGCGACTTGGGCACAAGTTAGAATGCAGGCAGCAGGGTTTTGGATGATTTGAAGTTTATGTTGGGTGGAAAGTGGGAGGACGGTCAGGAAAGAGTTGGAATAGTTGTGTCTAGAGATAACAAAGTCTTGGTCGAGGCCTTCAGCAGCAGATGACAACCCTGAGTATTGGGCTCCCCTATGTCGAGCAAGCACCTGTCCTGTTCAGATCAGGTTTTGCTGGCATGGATGCAGCCTAGCAAGTAGCCGTCTCCGAAAATGTAAGCTCCACAGCTTCCCGAGGGCAGCTGCCAGGTCACAATTGCCAGCTCACCAATTTCCAGTCCCCTCCGCCTATCCTGGCATTTATCTAAAGACCATTGCTGGCGGTCCCTTGACATGGATGAGCTGCAAAATATTATGAGGCCTGAGGGTCAATTTCAGATGGTCCACAGGACAGCTTCTTCTGGTGCGTGGAACATGTGCGCCACTGGTTCACAACCATAAATCTGCAGCCCAGTACCTTATATAAATGCAGAATGAGCTGGAATTCAGAAATACCCAAGACCAGGTGCCAGTTAGATAATGTTAAAGAGATTAGCTTCAAGTAAAATTGGGAAGAGCTAAGGAAATAAATTGATGATAATATGTGGTTGTTCAATCATAGAATCATTCCATCTTCGCTGCCTTCAGAGAATACTTGGCATCAGGTGGCAGGACTATATCTCCAACACAGAAGTCCTTGAAGCGGCCAACACCCCCAGCTTATACACACTACTGAGTCAGCGGCGCTTGAGATGGCTTGGCCATGTGAGCCGCATGGAAGATGGCAGGATCCCCAAAGACACATTGTACAGCGAGCTCGCCACTGGTATCAGACCCACCGGCCGTCCATGTCTCCGTTATAAAGACGTCTGCAAACGCGACATGAAATCGTGTGACATTGATCACAAGTCGTGGGAGTCAGTTGCCAGCATTCGCCAGAGCTGGCGGGCAGCCATAAAGACAGGGCTAAATTGTGGCGAGTCGAAGAGACTTAGTAGTTGGCAGGAAAAAAGACAGAGGCGCAAGGGGAGAGCCAACTGTGCAACAGCCCCAACAAACAAATTTCTCTGCAGCACCTGTGGAAGAGCCTGTCACTCCAGAATTGGCCTTTATAGCCACTCCAGGCGCTGCTTCACAAACCACTGACCACCTCCAGGCGCGTATCCATTGTCTCTCGAGATAAGGAGGCCCAAAAGAAAAGAATCATAGAAAGAAAAAGAAGACTTGCATTTAGATAGCACATTTCATGACCTCAAAATGTCCTAAACTGATTTACAGCCAATTAAGGACCTTTGAATTGGATACAACCTTGGTTAGACCGCACCTGGAGTACTGTGTGCAGTTTTGGTCCCCTTACCTTAGGAAGGATATTATTGCCATAGAGGGAGTGCAACAAAGGTTCACCAGACTTGTTCCCAGGATGGCGGGACTGTTGTATGAAGAGAGATTGGGGAAACTGGGCCTGTATTCTCTAGAGTTTTGAAGGATGAGAAGTGATCTCATTGAAACCTACAAAATACTTAAAGGGATAGACAGGGTAGATGCAGCCCCTGGTTGGGGAGTCTAGAACCAGGGGACACAATTTCAAAATAAGGGGGAAGCCACTTAGGACAGAAATGAGGAGAGATTTCTTTACTCAGAGGGTTGTGAATCTTTGGAATTCTCTACCCCAGAGGACGGAGGAAGCTCAGTCATTGAGTATGTTTAAAGCAGAGATTGACAGATTTCTAAATACAAATGACATAAAGGGGATAAGAAGATAGTGTGGGAAAAAGGCATTGAAGTGGAAGATCAGCCATGATCATATTGAATGGCGGAGCAGGCTCGATGGGTTGAATGGCCTACTCCTGCTCCTATGTTCCTATGAAGTCCTACTGTAATGTAGGAAACGTGGTAGCCAATTTGCACACAGCAGGCTGAATGTTATGGGCTATGAGGCCGGGGGGGGTGGGGCTATAGAATTGTGACGGTAGGCAGGGGGCAGAGGGCCCATCGCCTTTCTGTCGCACTGCAATTTTGTCGGGGGCAGGATAGGCTGAAGGTGGCCTTCCTGCCCAGAGGCTACTAGAAGCCCTTAAGAGGCCTATTAACAGCCATGCTCCAGTAAAATGAGGTGACCTCCTTGCTGGCTTATGGGGTGGGGGCCTCCTATGTGGGTAATCTGTGGCCCACGGAGGGCCCTCGCCAGCAAAAATCCCACCTCCCTAAATGACCCTCTCCTTTACAGAATGCCCATCCTCGCACCCCTCCCCTCGCCGGGGCCTGCCTCACTTACCTCATTTTCAGCGCTGGACGTGGAACCAAGGCCTGGTGCAGTATCGGCAGTGGCCACCGCTCTTAGTGGAGCTGCTAATACTACTGAAATGCCAGCTCTCTGATTAGCTGGCAACTCTTGGAGGCGGAATCCCTTTCTTTAAAGGGACAGGGATCCGGGTGCCTGGCTGTTAATTGCCCAGAAGCTATAGAATCACCCCTGAATCATTACCCCTGAAATAATCAAGTGTTCCAAGCCTGCTATACTCTCAGCACTCCATGAACTGCTTTGCCCGTGCTGGGATGAGGGAGCAGGACATGCGCAATGCCAATATCATCACCCTCTATAAGCACAAGGGTGACCGCAGTGACTGCAACAACTACTGTGGAATCTTCCTGCTCAGCCTAGTGGGGAAAGTCTTCGCTTGAGTCATTTTGAACAGACTCTGGAAGCTACCCTGAGGCACAGTGTGGCTTTCGAGCAGAGAGATCCACCATTGACATGCTGTTCTCCCTTCGCCAGCTACAGGAGAAATGCCACGAACAACAGATGCCCCTCAACGTTGCTTTCATAGATCTCACCAAAGCCTTTGACCTCGCCAGCAGATGTGGTCTCTTCAAACTACTAGTAAAGATCGGATGTCCACCAAAGCTACTAAGCATCATCACCTCGTTCCATGACAATATGAAAGGCACGATTCAGCATAACAGTGCATCATCAGACTCCTTTCCCATCCTGAGTGGTGTGCAACAGGGCTGTGTTCTCGCACCCACACTGTTTGGGATTTTCTTCTCCCTGCTGCTCTCACATGCGTTCAAGTCTTCAGAAGAAGGAATTTTCCTCCACACAAGATCAGATGGCAGGTTGTTCAACCTTGCCCATCTTAGAGCGAAGACCAAAGTACAGAAAGTCTTCATCAGGGAACTCCTCTTTGCTGACGATGCCACATTAAGACCCCACACGGAAGAGTGTCTACAGAGACTCATCGGCAGGCTTGCGGCTGCCTGCAACAAATTTGCCCTAACCATCAGTTTTGAGAAAATGAACATCATGGGACAGGACGTCAAAAATGCTCCATCCATCAATATTGGCGACCACGCTCTAGAAGTGGTTCAAGAGTTCACCTACCTAGGCTCAACCATCACCAGCAACCTGTCTCTCGATGCAGAAATCAACAAGCACATGGGAAAGGTGTCCGCTGCTATGTCCAGACTGGCCAAGAGAGTGTGGGAAAATGGTGCACTGACATGGAACACAGAAGTCCGAGTGTTTCAAGCCTGTGTCCTCAGTACCTTGCTCTATGGCAGTGAGGCCTGGACAATGTATGTCAGCCAAGAGCGACCTCTCAACTCATTCCATCTTCGCTGCCTCCGGAGAATCCTTGGCATCAGGTGGCAGGACCGTATCTCCAATGCAGAAGTCCTCGAAGCAGCCAACATCCCCAGCACGTACACCCTACTGAGCCAGCGGCGCCTGAGATGGCTTGGCCATGTGAGCCGCATGGAAGATGGCAGGATCCCCAAGGACGTATTGTACAGCGAGCTCATCACTGGTATCAGACCCACTGGCCGTCCATGTCCCCGCTTTAAAGACGTCTGCAAACATGACATGAAGTCCTGTGACATTGACCACAAGTCGTAGGAGCCAGTTGCCAACGATCGCCAGAGTTGGCGGACAGCCATGAAGGCGGGGCTGAAGAAAGGCGAGTTGAAGAGATTTAGCAGTTGGCAGGAAAAGAGACAGTAGTGTAAGGAGAGAGCCAACTGTGTAACAGCTCCAACAACCAACTTTACCTGCAGTGCCTGTGGAAGAGTCTGTCACTCTAGAATTGGCCTTTATAGCTACTCCAGGTGCTGCTCCACAAACCACTGACCACCTCTAGGTGCTTTCCCATTGTCTCTCGAGACAAGGAGGCCAAAAGGAGGAAGGAATAGAATCATGTGGGGCGGGGGGGGGGGAAGGGGCTCAAAAAGGCCAGGACGGGATTTGCAACCCCCTCACCCACCTTTTCAGCCTGGTGCTGGGAGCCCAGCATGTTTCCACAAACAGCAATGTGATAATGACCAGAAATTCTGTGATCGTGTTGATTGAGGGATAAATATTGGCCAGGACATTGGGGAGTACTCCCCTATTCTTCCTTGAATAATGTCATGGGCTCTTTTATATTCGCCTGAGAGGGTAGTTGGAGCCTTGATTTAATGGACATCGGGGTTCATGGTGGGGGGGGGGGGGCCTGGAAAATTCCTCTGGGCGAGGCCTGCCATGGGCTGTCCTGCTTACATATTTCCGTCGGTGGTCGGCACTCCCACACTGTCTGATCTCTGAATGGAGATCCAATGCGGGACACTGGTGGGGAGGGGGAGGAGGTAAGTTTTCAGGGCGGTCGGTGGGAGGAGGAAAAACCATTGCGATTGGTGGAGGGGATGGTAGGAAGGGGTTGAAGGTTAAAGTTAATAAAGTTCGGGGGGGGGGGGAAGGTCTGGATTGAAAGGTAAGTAGTTTTGAGGGGAGAGGGCACTAAATAAATTGTTTGGCCATCGGGGAGTGGGAGAGGTGCTTCAATCTTGTATTACATTTTTAAATTTAACTCTAACGTGCATTTCACTTTAAGAATTGAAATTACTTGTAAGGGCTTGAAGCCCTTTAAAAATGGCACCAGCACCTGCGCAGTGGTGCCAGATGCTGTTGCCAGGAATGGAGTGCCCGCCCCAGCCACATCGTCAGGGGGGTTGGGGGGGCAGTTCACCCCGCCCATTTAAATGAGCCGCCGCGCTAAATGTCACAGCAGCTTCACGGTGCACATCTGCCGTGGCGTTTTTGAAGCTCGCCGCTGAGCTGGAAAAATTCAGCCCAATGTGTGATCTGAAATACGACACCTCCGACAGTGTAGCACTCCTTCAGTACTGCGGTGTCAGCCAGGATTTTGTGCTCAAGCCTCTGGAGTAGTGCTTCTTGAATCCACAAGCTTCTGGCTCAGAGATGAGAGTGCTACTAACTGAGCCACATCTGACATGTAATAATACTTAAGTAGAGGAGTAGTGGAGCTGGCCATAATCTTCCAATCCTCCTTAGATATGGGGGTGGTGCCAGAGGGCTGGAGAATTGGTCACAAAAGGGTATAAGGATAAACCTAATAACTGCAGGCCAGTGTTTTAAACCTTGGTGGCGAGAAAGTTTTTAGAAACAAAAATTGGGACATAATTAACAGTTACTTGGACAAGTGTAGATTAACTAAGGTGAACCTGCAAAGGATTTGTTAATGGCAAATTGTGTTTAACTAACTTGGTTGAGTTTTTTGATCAGGTAATAGGTTGATGTGGTGTATATGGACTGCCAAAAGGCGTCTGATTAAGTGCCACATAATAGCCTTGCTAGCAAGGTCGAAGCTCATTGAATAAAAGTGATAGTGGCAGCATGGATATGATGTTGGCTGAGTGACAGGAAACAGAGAGTAGTGATGAACGGTTGTTTTTCAGACTGGAAGAAAGTATATAGTGAGGTTCCCCAGGGGGTGTTGCTAGGACCATTGCTTTTCTTGATATATATTAATGATCTAGGCTTGGTGTACCGGACAAATCAGAGCCAAATCATTAAATGTATTCAAGAAAGAGCTAGATATAGCTCTTCGGGCTAAAGGGATCAAGGGATACGGGGAGAAAGCGGGAACAGGGTACTGAGTTTGGATGATCAGCCATGATCGTATTGAATGCCGGTGCAGGCTCGAAGGGCCGAATGGTCTACTCCTGCTCCTATTTTAAAAACAAGGACACAATTTGAAAACTTGCAGATGACACAAAACTTGGAGGTATTGTGAACAGTGAGGAGGATAGTGATAGACTAAAAGTGGAATGGGAGGACACTTGGCAGATGAAATTTAATGCAGAGAATATGAACTGATACATTTTGATAGGAAGAATGAGGAGAGATAATATAAAATAAAGGATGCAATTCTAAAAGGAGTTCAGGAACAGAGACCTGGGGATATACGCGTAAAAATTGTAGAAGGTGGCAGGGCAGGTTAAGAAAGTGATTAAAAAAGCATACGGGGTCCTGGGCTTTATAAGTAGATGCATAGAGTACAAAAGCAAAGATGTTATGTTGAATACTGATAAAACACTGATTTGGCCTCAGCAGGAGTATTGTGTGCAATTCTGGCCACCGCACTTTGGGAAGAATGTGAAGACTTTAGAGAGGGTGCAGAATGGATGTATGATTTATGAGAATGGTTCCAGGGATGAGGGACTTCAGTTATGGGGATAGATTGGAGAAGCTACGACTGTTCTCTTTATAGAGGAGAAGGTTGAGAGGAGATTTGATGGAGGTGTTCAAAAACCCTGAGGGGTCCAGACAGAGGAGATAGAGAAACTGTTCCCACTGGTAGAAGGATCAAGAACCAGAGGACAGAGATATAAGATATATGGCTAAAGAACCAACGGCAAGATGAGGAAAAACGTATTTACACAGCATGTGGTTAGGATCTGGAATGCACTGTCTGAGCGGGGATCCGCGGAGATGAACACAGGGAATATGCAGAAATATGTTAAAATGGTGGCAAATGGGAACCTGGAGAATAGCTTGCTATTTTTTTCAGTCAGATCAGATAAAATTTGAGGGCCTTTAAAGATATTAATGTAACTGATACGGATGCAATAGCTCGTACATAATATAAGATAGTCACCAAGAAATTAAATAGGGAATTCAGGAGAAACTTCTTTACCCAAAGGGTGGTTAGAATGATTGTTTTTCAAAGTGTTTTTATAAGTGGAAAGAGAGGTGTAGAAACCTAGGCAGAGAGCTCAATAGGGAATTTTGGGTAATTTTGACCTAAGTTGTCCATCAGGAAACAGATGTTATCGGGTGTAGTGCCTGATTTTACTCTTCGATTGAGGGTTATTTTGGGCAACGTGTAAAACTACTCAATCCCATGAGTTCCCTGCCTTGCAGGTAAGGTTAAAATTCCCCCAGTAGGACTCAGGTGGTTGAAGGCTCTACCACTAATATGGTTGGGTGAAGGGGAGAGGATAAAGAGAAGGCTACATTCAGAGGTATGGAATATTCAGTAGGAGTTATAGAGATTGAGGAACTTGCCAAAGTAGGGTTGGGTAAGCCATTGCAGAAATATATAGACAAAGATAAGCATTATAATTGTAAATGTGGGGGGCGGGGGGCGGAGAGACATTGAAGGTCAATAAGGACACTTAGTGTGGGAAAGACATGAGGAGTAGAGACTTGAATGAGTTGGAGTTTATAGATGGAGAGGGATGGGAGACCAGAAAAGAGAGCACTGGAATATCGAGATTGAAAGCGAAGTTCCAGTGAGTTAGGTTGGAGGCAGGGACCTGAAGGGAAACATTTTGCAGGGATACAGGGGAAGGGCGAGGGAGTGGGATGAGCTTAAATTGGTCTTGCAGAGAGCTGACACAGACTAAATGGGCTGAATGACCTCCTTCTGTGTTGTAACAATTCTATGATTCTATGAATATTGTGGAATTGGAATTAAGCAATCTTGGTGAAGGATAGCTTCTGGCTTGTCTAAATCAAGTTCAAACAATATGCTAAAATCCAGACAGCCTTCAGGAATGGCTCAGGGGAGGAATAAAGTCCATGACTGTGAAGCCAAATTTATGGCTTCATTCTCCCCAGTGTTGAGCTGCATTAAGTTCTAACTCATCGAGGATTTAATATCAGACAAGCAATCTGACAACACAGACAACAGAGGAGTCGAGGGATACAGGAAGATAAAGGGGACAGAATGATATTTTCAAGAGTGTGGCTTCAGCCTCATAGTTCCCACTGGAGAACAGCAGCCAACAAGCCTCCAGGCACCAAAACCCCGTCAAATTTTGCCTCTGAACTCGTCACCTTGTGCTGATCTGAGGAGGTTACTGGAAGAAGGCCCAATGTCGATTTATTGGGAAGTCACTGAAATTGGACATCCTGAGATACAAGGAGAGGAAATTGAGGCAGATGGACTAGCAATGCTGCCACACCAATACCCCACCTTGCATCATTTGCATCTCAACATTCGGTAGGCCCCGTTCTACCAACCTGGGGTGGAACCAAAGATCCTGGGGCAACCTAAAGGAAGCAAACACCCGATGGAGAGGGTCTCTGCTCCCTTTTCTTCTCCTTAACATCTAGGAATTCAGTGTTCCAGATGAGTAATGTTGGGGCTATTAAGATTTGAATCTGTCACCACTGCCAGATCTCTTCTCATTTCTGCCCAAGCCAGTGAGTAAATGTAGAATGGCACAGCTCAGAAGGAGGCCAATCGGCCTTTCATGTCTGTGCTACCAATTAGTTGTGCACCCCACTCTTTCCCCATAGCCTTGTAAATTTTCCCCCTTTAAGTATTTATCCAATTCCCCTTTGAAAGTTACTACTGAATCTGCTTCTGCCACCCTTTCAGGCAGCGCATTCCAGATCACAAAAACTCACTGTGTAAAAAAATGTTTCCTCATGTCACCTCTATTTCTTGAGTCCTCTGCTTACCAACCCTTCTGCCACTGGAAACAGTTTCTCTATCAAAACCATTCGTGATTGTGAGCATGAATCAAATCCCCCTGTAACTTTCTCTGCCGTAAGGAAAATAACCCCAGATTCTCCATGTATTTCCCATTTTTTTTTTCAATGCATAATTCTTTGCACTTACATACAGTGAATTTCATTTGCCGTACTCTTGTGCATTTAGATTGTTGTTCGATTGTTTTGTTATTCACGGGGTGGCTTGTTGGAACTGACTGCCCTCTAGTGGTTATATTGTTATTAACTTCCCTGCCTTAATAAGCCTCCAGGTGATGTAACTGGTTTGCCATTCTTTCTTCATCTTTATTAAACAGTATTGGAATAGAAATATGGTAGGTTTAGAGAGAGGAGAGGATTGGTGTTAATTCTGGATTGCTCTAGTAAAGACCTGGGGTATCTTCTGCTGTCTCATCAGCTCCTCCTGCCCCTCTGCATCTTTTTCATCTCTGGGCCATTCTATAATATGCCTTCACACCGTCAAATGTGGGGGATGCAGCTTAGTATGTTAATAAGGCTGTAATTCAGGACACCTTTGACCTCCCCAAGCTTCTGAACACCTGCTTTAATGGGTCAATGTTGTATGATTACTATGGTGGAAGCATCACCTGATGATATCTCCTTTGGGCTACTTTTACATAAGGTCATCGTCCTGAACTGTTAACACTGTTTCTATGTGCACAAATGCTGCCAGTCCTGCTGTGTATTTACACCATATTCTGCATTTAAATAACACCTTTAACATAGTAAAACATTCCAAGGCACTTCACAGGTTCATTGTCAAACAAAATTTGACAGTGAGCCTCATAAACAGATATTAGGACAGATGACTAAAAGTTTGGTCTAAAGGGTAGGTTTTCCAGAGCATTGGACCTAGGCAGCTGAAGGTGCAGCCATGAATGGTGGAACGATGAAAATTCAGAATGTGCAAGAGGGCAGAATTGGAGGAGTGCAGAGGTTTCAGAGGGTTGTAGAGCTCGAGGAGGTTACAAAAATAAGGAGGAATTTGAAGAAAAATTAGAATTTTATCATCAGAGCATGCCAGACTGTGAGCCAATGTAAGCAAGCACAGGGCTGGTGGGTGAACAGGACTTAGTGCAAATTTTTTTTTATTTGCTCGTTGGGTGTGGGCATCGCTGGCTAGGCCAGCATTTATTGTCTATGCTTAATTGCCCTTGAGAAGGTGGTGGTGAGCTGCCTTCTTGAACCGCTCCTTGAGGTGTAGATACACCCACAGTGCTGTTACGAAGGGAGTTCCAGGATTTTGACCCAGCGACAGTGAAGGAAAAGCGATAAATTTCCAAGACAGGAGGGTGTGTGGCATGGAGGGGAACTTGCAGTTGATGGTGCTCCCATGCATCTGCTGCCCTTGTCCTTCGAGGTGGTGGAGGTCACGAGTTTGGAAGGTGCTGTCTAAGGAGCCTTGGTGCGTTACTGCAGTGCATCTTGCAGATGGTACATACTGCTGCCACTGTGCATTGGTGGTGGAGGGACTGAATGTTGAAGGTGATGGATGGGGTGCCAATCAAGTGGGCTGCTTTGGCCTGGATGGTATCAAGCTTTCTGAGTGTTGTTGGAGCTGCACCCATCCAGGCAAGTGGAGAGTATTCCATCACAGTCCTGACATGTGCCTTGTAGATGATGGACAGGATTTGGGGAGACAGGAGGTGAGTTACTCACCACAGAATTCCCAGCTTCTGACCTGCTCTTGTAGCCACAGCATTTATGTAGCTGGTCCAATTCAGTTTCTGATCAATGGTGACCCCCAGTTAATAGTGGGTGATTCAGCGATTGTAATGCCATTGAATGTCAAGGGGAGATGGTTAGATTCTCTCTTGCTTGAGATGGTCATTGCCTGGCACTTGTGTGGCGCGAATGTTACTTTCCACTTATCAGCTCAAGCCTGGATGTTGCCAGGTCTTACTGCATTTGCATTAGGACATGAGCAGTAGAGTCTTGGATGACCTCAACTTTATGGAGGGTGGTGTTGAGGAGGCCAGCCAGGACAGCATTGGAGCAGTCAAGTCTAGAGGCAATAAAGGCATAGATGAGCAGCAGGTGAGGTGAGCGGGCTAGGAGACGGGTGATGTTATGGAGGTGAAAGTAGGTGGTCTTAGAGAAGATATGAGATTGAAAGCTCAAGATCAAGGGTCAGAGTGATAAATTAGAGACCGTGGCAGGTTTGAGAGAGGTCATGGCCTGGTAGAGTTGGGTGCTGTCATTGTACATATGGAACCTGAAATTGTGTTTTTGGTTGATATCACCGAGGGGCAGCATGTAGATGAAAAATAGAAGGAGCATGATAAATAGAAGGACGTACCTGGAGTGGAACAGAGGCAGTCTGAAGCTGGGAGTGCCACAAATACAGCCTGGAGATCGGAGTGCAGCCTTACCTACCTGGAGTGAAGCAGAGGCAGTCGGGAGCCAAGAGTACCATAAATACAGCCCGGGGATCGGAGCGCGGCTTTACCTACCTGGAGTGGAGCAGAGGCAGTCGGGAGGCAGTCACTCAGAGCTATTTCAGCTGCTGGAGAAACTGAGTGAAAATTACAACTATGACACATCACATTAAACCGGTAAGTAGATTGGCTGGTAAGTGCTTCGTGTAAGGGACAGCGTGTGAATAGCTTGGTTAGGACACCGGAGTTAAGGTACATCTATAAAAAGAACTAACAATTTAAAATAAAATAACTAAAGTATAAAATAAATAAAGAAAAGATAAAATAATTCAAATAAATACCTAAAACACTTATCTGTGTAATTAAGAAAATTATAACTTTAGTTGTAGGAGGTACTAGCATTTAATAAACACCGTAAATTCTACTATACATAGGAATTATTCTTAGTTAATTAAGAAAGTGATTAAAGTAAATTAACTAATAGCATAAGTAACAATGGCAGGACAGGTGTTATGTTGCAGCTGTGGTCTGTGGGAGTTCCTGGATGCCAAAGTGATCCAGGACAAGCACGTCTGCAGACGTTATAAGCAGATAGAGGAATTCCGGATCAGGATTATTGATCTGGAAGCCGAGCTGCAAACACTGTGCAACATAAGGCAGCGGGAGAAATACCTGGACACTTAGTTCTAGAAGACGGTCACATCTCTTAAAACAGGGTCATCTGTTTTAGTCAGCAGTGAGGGACAGGAGGATGTGACCGTGAGTGAGACAAGTAAGCAGACAGTAGTGGAGGAGCCTCAGACTTTGCAATTGTCGAACAGGTTTGAGGTGCTCTCAACCTGTGTAGACGAAAGCAAGGTCTGCAAGCTGGATGAGCAGACTGGCCAGGGCACTGTGGCACAGGAAGCCATTCAAGTGCGAGGAGCAAAAAGGAATGTAGTCATAGTAGGGGATAGTATAGTGAGGGGGATTGACACTGTTCTGTGCAGCCGAGAGTGTGAGTCTAGAAGTCTATGTTGCCTATCCGGTGCCAGGGTTCGGGACATCAGCTGAGGGCTGGACAGGAACTTGGAGTGGAAGGGGGGGGAATCCGGTTATCATGGTCCGTGTAGGTACCAATGACAAAGGTAGGACTAGGAAAGAAGTTCTGCTTAGACAGTTTGAGGAGCTGGGCACCAAATTGAAGAGTAGAACCTCAAGGGTAATAATCTCCAGATTATTACCTGAGCCACGTGCTAATTGGCAGAAGGCACATAAGATCAGTGAAATGAATACATGGCTCAAAGACTGGTGTGGGAGAAGTGGACTTCGGTTCATGGGGCACTGGCACCAGTACTGGGGAAAGTGGGGGCTGTACCGTTGGGCTGGTCTGCACCTGAACCGTGCTGGGACCAGTGTTCCAGCAAACCGTATAACTAGAGAAGTGTAGAGGACTTTAAACTAAACAAGGGAGGGCATGGTGAGAGATCAAGCTTGGTGAGATGTAGCAAATCCAAGGGGTAGAGTCAAGACAGGAGAGCAGAATAGTAATATGGGAAATGAATTTCATAGAATGGCAGGAAGGGACAGAGAGCAAAAAACTAAGAACACACCAACAGTCGAGAGTAGATGTTACAAAGATCACAAAAAGACAAAACTAAAGGCTCTGTATCTGAATGCATGCAGCATTCATAAAAAAGTATACCATCCGACAGCTCACATTGAAGTAAATAAGTATGATCTGATAGCCATTACGGAGACGTGAATGCTGGATGACAAGGATTGTGTTCTGAATATTGAGGGGTATGTGACATTCAAGAAGAATAGGAAGCTAGATAAAGGTGGAGGAGTAGCACTGTTAATCAAGGATTGCATTGGTACAGTAGTTAGAGATGACCTTGGTTCAGGCGATCAGGATGTAGAATCGGTTTGGGTGGAGATGAGGAATAGTAGGGGAAAGAAGTCACTAGTGGGAGTGGTCTACAGGCCCCCGAATAGTAATCACAATGTAGGACGAAGTATAAAAGAAGAAATATTGGGTGCTTGTGATAAAGGAATGGCAATAATCATGGGTGATTTTAATCTACATATAAACTGGAAAAATCAGATTGACAATAGTAGCCTGGATGAGGAGTTTATAGAATGCTTTTGAGATAGTTTCTTGGTGCAGCACATTCTGGAACCAGCCAGAGAGCAGGTTATGTCAGACTTGGTATTGTGTAATGTGACAGGATTAATTAATGAACTCAGAGAAAAGGCACCTCTATGTAGCAGCGACCACAATATGACTGAATTTTTTAATCCAGTTTGAAAGAGAAAAGAGTGAGTCTAAGATTAGTATTTTAAACTTGAATAAGGGCAACTATATGGGCATGAAAGCTGAGCTAGATGAAGTGAACTGGGTTACTAGGCTTGAAGATAAACCAAAGAGAAGCAGTGGCAGATGTTTAAGAGTAGGCGGTGGCGTAGTGGTATTGTCACTGGATTAATAACCCAGAGACCCAGGGTATTTCTCTGGGGACCTGGGTTCGAATCACACCACAGCAGAAGGTGGAATTTGAATTTAATCAATAAATCTGGAATTAAAAGCTAGTCTAATGATGGCCATGAAACCATTGTCAATTGTTGTAAAAAACCATCTGGTTCACTAATGTCCTTTAGGGAAGGAAATCTGCTGTCCTTACCTGGTCTGGCCTACATGTGACTCCAGACCCACAGCAATGTGGTTAACTCTTACATGCCCTCTGAAATGGCCTAGCAAGCCACTAAGTTCAAGGGCAATTAGGGATGGGCAATAAATGCTAGCCTGGCCTGCATTGCCCACATCCCATGAAAGAATAAAAAAAAGATTTACATTTATATAACGCCTTTCACAACGTCAGGATGTCCCTTTGCAGCAAACTTTTTCTGAAGTGCATTCACTGTTGTAATGTAGGAAACATGGTCGCCAATTTGCGAACAGCAAGGCTCCACAAACAGCAATGTGATTAATGACCAGATCAACTGTTTTAGCCATGCTGGTTGAAGGTTAAATATTGGCCAGGACACAGGGAGAACTCCCCTGCTCTTCTTCAAAATACTGCCACAGGATTTTTACGTCCACCTGAGAAGGCAGAAGGATTCTTAGTTTAATGTCTCATCCCAAAAGATGGCACCTCCAATAGTGCAGCACTCCCTCAGTACTACACTCAATTGTCAGCCTAGATTTTGTGTTCATAGCACTAGAGGGTATACTAAATCCATAAGATGATGGCCATTTGGTACATCGATACCAGACTCTCCAGCCACCACATCCTTGTAGAAACTCATAAATCACATGCAGTGAGCACAAAGCACATGCAGCCAAAGACTTGCAGGTTGATAGGTAAATTGGCCATTGTAAATTGCCCCTAGTGTAGGTAGGTGGTCGGAGAATTGTGAGGATGTGGTAGGGAATATGGGATTAATGTAGGATTAGTGTAAATGGATGGTTGATGGTTGGCACAGACTTGGTGGGCCAAAGGTCCTGTTTCAGTGCTGTATCTCTAAATAAAAAATAAAATAAAAATAACAAAATAAACAATAGCATCGAGGAAGAGCAGCACATGATGTGAGAAACCGCTAGCACGTTAGACATGGTATTCACCAAAAAATCAAATTTACAACAGACAGCCTCCATTAAATGCTGCTTTTGATACTCACTTTATTTAACAGATAATGTAATTAAATCAGAAATGGACAACTTTGAAAGTAAAAATAAACATAGGCAGCTCTTCGGAACATGCATCTACATTCAAACAATAAAATCATAGAAAAACACGAATACAAAACTCAACTCTTTTTCAGGTACATTGATGACTGCATCGGTGACATTTCCTGCTCTTGCCCTGAACTGGAAAACATCATCAATTTTGCTTCCAGTTTCCACCCTTCTCTCACCTTCACATGGCCATCTCCGACTCTTCCCTTCCCTTCCTCAACTTCTCTGTCTCCATTTCTGGGGATAGGCTAGTAACAAATAGCAATCACAAGCCCACCGACTCCCACAGCTACCTCGACTACACTTCATCACACCCTGATTTCTGTAAGGGCGCCATTCCATTCTCCCAGTTTCTCCGTCTCCGTCGCATCTGTTCTGACGATGCAGGCTTCCACACTAGCACTTCCGATATGTCTCCCTTTTTCCTCAAACAAGGATTCCCCTCCACCACCATGGTTGACAGGGCCCTCGACCATGTCCGACCCAGAATGCTGCTCTCGCCCCTTCCCCTTCCTTCCAGAACCACCACCACCCGTCCCCCACCCACCACCCTGTGACCTTCCCATGGCACCTTTCCATGCAAGTGCAGGAGATGCAACACTGGCCCCTTTACCTCCCTTCTCCCCATGCTGAGACCTGTCCTCGGCCTATTGCAGTGCTCTAATGAAGCTCAATGCAAGCTCGAGGAACAGCACCTCATCTTTCGATTTGGCACTTTACAGCCTTCTGGATTCAACATTGAGTTCAACAATTTTTAGACCATAATCTCTGCCCCATTTTGATTCCTTTTCTTCGCATGTTTCAGCCTTAATCTTGTTTTTTTCTCTTTTTTTCTCTTGTTATTGCTTTTGGATGGCATCTGTTCATTGTTCTACCATTGGCACCTCCTCTGGGTACATCTTTTGTTTCTTTACTTGTCCCAGTACCACTCTTTATGGCTCTGTACCACCAACTCTTTTGTCAATTAATGTCTCCCATCTTCCACCTATCACAGACCTTCCCTTTTGTTTTTTTTTCAACCCGCTCCCATTTGACCTACTTAAAACCGATTACATTTCTATTTTTTTCCCAGTTCTGGTGAAAGGTCATCAACCTGAAACATGAACTCTGTTTCTCTCTCCACGGATGCTGCCAGACCTGCTGAGTATTTCCAGCATTTTCTGTTCTTATATTATAACAAAAATGCACACTTTAGTCAGCTATCTGTCATTCTCAGGGATAACCGAAAATTAGCAATTTCTGACAGTCTCCTGGGCTTCGCTCCCTGCCTGAAGTGTCTGCTCATTTGTCCCCCCCACCACCGCCCCCCCCCACCCCCCACCTCCGTCACCTCTGACCTGAGCATTTCATTCACAGACTCACAAGTTGCTTCTTCTGAACTCAAGTTGGCCCTTGTTCAATTGGACAGCACAGGCACATGTTGGAAATTGCAACTACTTGATGAAGGATATGAAGCTGACAGCTCTGACCAATGCCGAAAGGGAGAAGCTCCAACACAGCAATGATATTTAGAGATTACGAGCTGGAAATTCATCTTAGGTGGCAGAGTATAAACAGGAGAAGGTGAATCGGCTGCTCGGTTTAAACTGCACCCAACTTTCTTTTCCATTGAAGTTAAATATGGTGGAAACCAGGCTGCCAATTCATCAAAGCCCTTTTGGAACCAGTACGCAAGCTGAATTTTTACTCCTAACTAGCTGATCTTTGTCAGTCATTGGGGGTAAAGTTTTGATATAACATTCTACTGGGTGAACATTAAGCTCAGATAAAAGTACAATAAAGCACTTCATGCCCATCATGTACAACAGTGGTAGAGTCCCGCCAGTTTGGGTCTGATAGCAGCAGTTGGGACCATGTGTCAGATTTTCCTCTTCCCATACCAGGTGATTTTGGATCTTCTAAGCACAGCACATAGAGGAATACTGGGCAGGAGGAACAGCTTGCCCATAAGGGATCCCACCCAAATATCCATCCATTAATTTGAATGAACACAAATGGGGTCCAAGGCTACTTTACAATGTGTGCAAACCTGCCCGGCTGATTTTTTTTTTCCCCTATTTATTGTCCTCAAGCCATTCAAAATGCCCAGGGACTTGAGTCTCATAACAGGGGCCATGACTGCCAGCCAGGTCTAGGTTGCAAATGGCAGCACAGTGATCCACTACATCCACCACCACCAATCAGTTTGCTTTTAGCTGTTTGGTTGATACTCAGGCAACTTCACTTTCTGTTTGAAAACTTCCACCAGGTCTGAACAGAAGTCACTAAACCCCCTTTTATTTTTTATTTAGAGATACAGCACTGAAACAGGCCCTTCGGCCCTCCGAGTCTGTGTCGACCAACAACCACCCATTTATACTAATCCTACATTAATCCCATATTCTCTACCACATCTCCACCATTCTCCTACCACTTACCTACACTAGGGGCAATTTACAATGGCCAATTTACCTATCAACCTGCAAGTCTTTTGGAGATGGGAGGAAACCGGAGCACCCGGCGGAAACCCACGCAGACACAGGGAGAACTTGCAAACTCCGCACAGGCAGTACCCAGAACTGAACTGTGAGGCTGTGGTGCTAACCACTGCGCCACTGTGCCTTCCATTTCTATTTTCCCTCGCAGCTTACCTTTCTGCAATTCAGTATAGCAAACGCTGCTGCCACCCCAGACACCAGCAAATACTTATAATAATCCATTAATTTAGCATTTATTTTGCTATTTAACTTTTCACCACCTTATGCATGAGAGAAACTATATAAATGTCAGTATTCTTCGCCAGTTTACTCCAATACAGCATTTCTTAACACTGGTAATCCCTGAGTAAAATATATTCAACAATAATTATGCTACATTTTATTGTAAGGCATTCATTTTAACTAGTTTAACCCATGGCCATTAACCATGAGCATTTACAGGGTGCGGTTGTGTAATCTTTAATGCATGGCATAGTTAACCAGAGGCTTCAACTAATAATCTCAAGAAAATGAGTTCAAATTTCACTGTGGCATTTGAGAATCAGAATTCAGTTTGAAAATAAAATCTATAAATTAAAGAACAGTTAACAGTAAAGGATTATGGTAAAAACCCAACTGCTTCACGAATGTCTTTTCGGGAAGGTCTTTCCCAGTCTGCCAAATTGTAACTCCAGCACTACACCGCTTACTTTTAACTGCTTTCTGAAGTGAACCAGCAAGGTATCTTGGGATGGACAATAAATCCCAGCCGTGCCTGCAACAACCACAATCCGAGAATGAAATAAAAGCAAAATACTGCAGATGTTGGAAATCTGAAATAAAAACAGAAAGTGCTGGAAAAACTCAGCAGGTCTGGCAGCATCTGTGGAGAGAGAAGCAGAGTTAACGTTTCAGGTCAGCGACCTTTCATCAGAACTGGTCAGTTTCTGTTTTTATATCCGAGAATGATTTTTTTTTAATTAAAGACTCTCAGAAATTCAGAATGAATTTAACAGTTTTATCCCAGATTGGGTCTCACAGCAAAACGCTGGATACACTGGCCTAGTAAATGTGGTTTCAAATGTGTGCAAGTGTGTCAGTGTGTCAGTGACCTGGAAAAATGACACAGTCCCTGCATCATAGTCTAACTTAACTCGGATCCTGTCGACAGAAGGATTCTGAAGTAGTCTGGTTTGGTTGTTATTATGACAGGCTGACAGCGAACCAATGCAGAGATGCAAGCACCAGGCTTTTGCGGTCTTCCGAAGATCAGAATTGTTACCCATCTTCTGTATACTCCCATAAGCGATCCCTATTCCCCACCAAATACCGTCAGTTTCCACATCCCAGGAATGGCATCCCCAGCAGAAACTCTGGGAGCAGAGGATTTGATGGTAGGATTTAAACCTCTCTAGGTTAATTGGGTAGGGTTGTTCCTGATAACTGTGCATCACTGATCTCAGATCATCTGACAGAATCAAGTGCTTGTTTGCAGTCTTTGGATCCAGGGTCAACCGTGAAACTTCCCCTAGAGAGGAAAGGAACAGGTTTATCAGATCAATGATTGACATCATTTCCCAGATAGTGGGAGCCCCACATAACCTCTTACAGTTCATCAAGCAGAATCCATGTTGATTAGTAATACAAAAGCAAAATACTGCAGATGCTGGAAATCTGAAACAAAAACAGAAAATGATGGAAGTGCTCAGCAGGTCAGGCAGCATCTGTGGAGATAAAAACAGAGTTAACGTTTCAGATCTGTGTGAACTTTCATTAGAACTGTTTTGATGACATGTTGATTAGTGTCGGTCTCCCATTGCTGGGCAGTCTGCACAAACACTAACAATTCAACATATTCAGACTTTGTTGCAAACTGGAAAATTCACATTAGTTCATTTTTATTGTAAAAGAAACACACCAGAATTATTTATCAGGCTGCTTTTATCATTCTTCAAAGAGGCCCAAACACTCCATCTTTACTCATGCTATTTGGAGGTGAAGACAAGGATGAGGAGGGGCAATAGAAGGAGGAGATATCGGTCAGGCAGCACAGAAAGAATCTGTCAGAAACCCTCAGGAACCCATCATGCTGTACAACAATAACAACAGCTTGCGTTCATATAAGGCTGTTAATGCTAAAGGACCACCTCCGTCCAATGGAGTCACATTTACTGGAATGTGAGCTCTGACGAAGGAACATGCAGTTTTCTTCACTGTTATTTTGGTAAAGATGAAAGAAATTGCAATTATATAATGCCTTTCACAGCGACACCACACTCCATGTACTTCACAGCCTATGAGGTACATTTGAAGTTTGGTTATGGTTGTAATGTAAGCAAATACAGCCGTGTATATGCCTCTTTCTGTGCCGTAAACTTTCTATGATTCAATCATGACTTTCAAAAGGGAATTGGATAGCAACCTGAAGAGAAAAATTTGCAGGACTATGAGGAAAGGGCAAGGCAGTGGGACTGGGACAGGGGAGGGGAGGGGAGCTGATCTGCTCTTGCAGAGAGTGGCACTGACATGCCAGACCGAATGGCCTCTTTCTGTACTGTAACCATTCTATGACTTTATAATAAAGGCTGCAAGGAAATGGAAATAAACATTATAGAAAGTAAATGGCTGAAAAAGAAACCATCAATGTGCAAGCTGAGTTTAAATGAATTTCTAAACAAACAGTTACAGTTCAGAAAGGCTCTTCTATCCAACCCTGAACGTCTATAGCTTGTTTCCAACTTAGAAGAAAATCCAGGTGTTCATTTTCTTTTAGCTATTCAATTAAACAGAATCAATACTTTTTCCTCACAAGTACATTTCATCTACATTTCAATTTTCCAGTTTCACAGAGCTTTGTATTTAATGATTTTCAAAATCAGGTTTAAGGTTTGTAAGCAAGGAAAACCATTCTCTTGCCTCCAAAAATGCTTAAATTCCTACAGCAGTCAGGAGCTTTGCCCCCTCCACCCCATACCTGAGTAGGCCATTCAGCCCTCTCTTCCTGGACACCACTGGCCCCACGGACAGACTCCCTACCCCTGGCAAGTTTTGGAGAGGCTATCTCGCTGATTTCGAAACTTAAATGTTGACATGTCTGTTCGCAATGCCTGGTATGTGTTTGTTGTGATTACATAACCCTGTGGCTCCTTTCCAAGCCCATTCCTCAGGTTGATAGCTTGTGTTGTTAATCTGCGTCAGATACATAAACTGGGGGTCGGTAAGTCCTTAGATAGAAGGAGCCAAGTGCAAGATCAGAAAGCACTTGGGAACACATGGGTTGTCCAGACAAATGCGATACTGCAGAAGATAGGCCTAGAAAGTCATTTGTGCTGCATATCATTTTACAGATTGTGACAGTTTTAGTTCCAATGTGTACGTTTTAAATATCACTCAAAAATATACAGAAAACAGTTTCATAAATAAGCTAGCAAGTAGCATTTACAAATCAAAAACTTAGCAGAGAAAGAGCATTTTAGAAAATTCAAACCCTCTGTCGCGTCGGAGTCGGTGAGAATTTTTTTATTGTGCAACTCAATTACTAACCACAGTTATGTGGAATCCTGAGTGCCTGATGCTTCAATCCACCCACACGGAATCTATAGACATGTCTCTTCGCATTTAAACCCAAATGACTGGTTAATCAATTCAGTTCTTCTACTTATCTATAGAAGGATTGTGCATTGTAAGAGTATAAAAATTATAAAAGTAATTAAGCATCTGGACGGCTGCCTAACGTACTGTCAACCACACTTCTGTGCCTTTATTGGAACTCAGAAGCATAAGGACAGGAGGAGGCCGTTCAGCTCTTAGAACCAGTTCCACCATTCAATTAGATCTCGGCTGATCTGTATCTTAACTCCATCTACCCACCTTGGTTCTGCAACCCTTAATACCCTTACCCAACAAAAACCCATCAATCTCGCTTTTTAGGTTTTCAGTTGACCCCCAGCCTGAACAGCTTTTTGGGAAGTAACAGTTCCAGATTTCCACTGCCCTTTGTGTGAAGAATGCTTCCTGACATCACTATGAATGGCCTAGCTCTGATTTTAAGGCTGCGCCCCTCCCCCCACTCTTTATCCTTTACTATCCTACCAGAAGAAATAGTTTCTCTCTCTCTACCCTATCAACTCCTTTAATCGTCATAAACACCTCAGTTAGATCACCCCGTAATATTTTATTCTCAAGGGAATACAAGCCTAGTCTTTGCAACCTGTCCTCAAAACTTAACCCTTTTAGCCCCGGAAAGATTCTGGACGTGAAGCGAGTTCAACAAAGTACCAGCTTAGTCTCAGATTTATTCCACTGGAATAGTTCTGCATTCGCAAATTTTCTGCTTGTATCATCAAGTATTACCACACTGAGGGCTAATTACCACAGCTAACAGAGTGCTTCCTGGTTTCATAATCTTGCACAGTGAGTTTACAGGATCTCCCTGATTGATAAACAAAATATGGAGCTTTGCCTGCCTTGACACAGATCTCAAGTAAGACTGGTTAAGGGGTCGGGGGAACATATCATGCGCCTCTGCAGGTCTCACAGAGCTCCTACGGCTTGCAGGGCTGCAGTGAGGGAGTTGCGGAGCCTGCTACAAGAACACTTGTACCTTATGCGCACCGTAGAACTGCCATTGCCAATGGCAGTAACAGTCTGCTCTACCCTGACCGTCTCTGCCTCCATTCCCTCCAGCGCTGTCCAATGGTGAAGGTGCTTTATATTGGCAACTTAGGTGATACCATCTCTTTCATGTCCTCTTCGATAACTGTCAAATGAGTGTTCAAATTTTTTGCTGCTCCTTCCCCTTGGTACAATTTCCTGCTGCCACATTTATCTATGCCAGCTGTGGGGATTTGTCAGTCATTATATAAAAAAAAAGACCTATTCAGAGCTTTGGGGAGGGACAAGCACATGAACTCACCCCATAAATTCTCCCAAACCTAACCTCACGCCCTCTGCTACTCCTGTTACTGTCTCATTGGCTACACAGTACTCATTCCATCACCCACCTAGGCTTTATGACGAAAGCACACAGTAAAACAAAGGGTAAGTAAAGGAGAACCATCCCTTCCCCATGTGATCTTCATTCACTATTATAAACACACCTTTTGATTTTCTTGACAATCTTTTCAATACATTAGTTTTCTGGTTGCCGTTCGCTGGACCAGTTGCCGCTGCCTGTTCTTCGAACACTGCTCTTGCAGGTGACAATGTTCTGGTTTCCATTGGGCGATGGTTCTTGTTGGCAGCTGCCACTGTAAATAAGGAATAGAACAAGATTAGAAATAACAGATAGTGTATACACAAGAGACAGGGACACAGAGTGTGGGGACTACAGAGAGTGACACAGACTGTGTGGGGACTGCAGAGAGTGACACAGACAGTGTGAGGACTACAGAGAGTGACAGAGGCAGTGTGGGGCCTACAGTCAGTGGCACAGACAGTGTGGGGACTACAGAGAGTGACAGAGACAGTGTGGGGACTACAGAGAGTGACAGAGACAGTGTGGGGTTTACAGTCAGTGGCACAGACAGTGTGGGGTTTACAGTCAGTGGCACAGGTAGAGTGGGGACTACATAGAGCGACACCGGCAGTGTGGGGACTACAGACAGTGCCAAAGGCAGTGTGGGGAACACAGAAAGTGACACAGGCAGTGTGGCGACTACAGAGAGCGACACAGGCAGAGTGGGGACTACAGAGAGTGACACAGGCAGAGAGGAGACACAGAGAGTGACACAGGCAGTGTGGGGACTACAGTCAGTGACACAGGCAGTGTGGGGACTACAGAGAGTGACACAGGCAGTGTGGGGACTACAGAGTGTGACACAGGCAGTGTGGTGACTACAGAGAGTGACACAGGCAGAGTGGCGACTGCAGAGAGTGACACAGGCATGTGGGGAGTACAGAGAGTGACACAGACAGAGTGGGGACCACAGAGAGTGTCATAGGCAGTGTGGTGACTACAGAGAGTGACACAGGCAGAGTGGCGACTACAGAGAGTGACACAGGCAGTGTGGTGACTACAGAGAGTGACACAGGCAGAGTGGCGACTACAGAGAGTGACACAGACAGAGTGGGGACTACAGAGAGTGGCACAGGCAGTGTGGCGACTACAGAGAGCGACACAGGCATTGTGGCGACTATAGAGAGTGAGACAGGCAGAGTGGGGACTACAGAGAGTGACACAGGCAGTGTTGGGACTACAGTCAGTGACACAGGCAGTGTGGGGACTACAGAGAGTGACACAGGCAGTGTGGGGACTACAGTCAGTGACACAGGCAGTGTGGGGAGTACAGAGAGTGACACAGACAGAGTGGGGACTACAGAGAGTGACACAGGCAGTGTGGCGACTACAGAGAGTGACACAGGCAGTGTGGTGACTACAGAGAGTGACACAGGCAGAGTGGCGACTACAGAGAGTGACACAGACAGAGTGGGGACTACAGAGAGTGGCACAGGCAGTGTGGCGACTACAGAGAGCGACACAGGCATTGTGGCGACTATAGAGAGTGAGACAGGCAGAGTGGGGACTACAGAGAGTGACACAGGCAGTGTTGGGACTACAGTCAGTGACACAGGCAGTGTGGTGACTACAGAGAGTGACACAGGCAGAGTGGCGACTACAGAGAGTGACACAGACAGAGTGGGGACTACAGAGAGTGACACAGGCAGTGTGGGGACTACAGTCAGTGACACAGGCAGTGTGGGGAGTACAGAGAGTGACACAGACAGAGTGGGGACTACAGAGAGTGACACAGGCAGTGTGGCGACTACAGAGAGTGACACAGGCAGTGTGGTGACTACAGAGAGTGACACAGGCAGAGTGGCGACTACAGAGAGTGACACAGACAGAGTGGGGACTACAGAGAGTGGCACAGGCAGTGTGGCGACTACAGAGAGCGACACAGGCATTGTGGCGACTATAGAGAGTGAGACAGGCAGTGTGGTGACTACAGAGAGTGACACAGGCAGAGTGGCGACTACAGAGAGTGACACAGGCAGTGTGGTGACTACAGAGAGTGACACAGGCAGAGTGGCGACTACAGAGAGTGACACAGACAGAGTGGGGACTACAGAGAGTGGCACAGGCAGTGTGGCGACTACAGAGAGCGACAGAGGCATTGTGGCGACTATAGAGAGTGAGACAGGCAGAGTGGGGACTACAGAGAGTGACACAGGCAGTGTTGGGACTACAGTCAGTGACACAGGCAGTGTGGGGACTACAGAGAGTGACACAGGCAGTGTGGGGACTACAGTCAGTGACACAGGCAGTGTGGGGAGTACAGAGAGTGACACAGACAGAGTGGGGACTACAGAGAGTGACACAGGCAGTGTGGCGACTATGGAGCATGACACAGGCAGAGCAGGGAGCACAGAGAGTGACACAGGCAGTGTGGGGACCACAGAGAATCACACAGGCAGTGTGGGGACTACAGTCAGTGGCACAGGCAGTGTGGGGACTACAGTCAGTAGCACAGGCAATGTGGGGACTACAGAGAGTGACACAGGCAGAGCAGGGACCACAGAGAGTGACACAGGAAGTGTGGAGACTACAGAGAATGACACAGGCAGTGTGGGGACTACAGTCAGTGACACAGGCAGTGTGGGGACTACAGAGAGTCACAGGCAGTGTGGGGTGTACAGAGAGTGACACAGACAGTGTGGGGACTACAGAGAGTGACACAGGCAGTGTGGGGAGTACAGAGAGTGACACAGGCAGTGTGGCGACTACAGAGAGTGACACAAGCAGAGCGGGGACCACAGAGAGTGACACAGGCAGTGTGGGGACTACAGTCAGTGGCACAGGCAGTGTGGGGACTACGGAGAGCGACACAGGCAGTGTGGGGAGTACAGAGAGTGACACAGACAGTGTGAGGACTACAGTAAGTGACACAGGCAGTGTGGCGACAACAGAGAGTGACACAGGCAGAGCGGGGACCACGGAGAGTGACACAGGTAGTCTGGGGACTACAGTCAGAGGCATAGGCAGTGTTTGGACTACAGAGAGTGACACAGGCAGTGTGGGGACTACAGAGAGTGACACAGGCAGTGTGGTGACTACAGAGCATGACACAGGCAGAGCAGGGAGCACAGAGAGTGATACAGGCAGTGTGGGGACCACAGAGAATCACACAGGCAGTGTGGGGGACTACAGTCAGTGGCACAGGCAGTGTGGGGACTCCAGAGAGTGACACAGGCAGAGCAGGGACCACAGAGAGTGACACAGACAGTGTGGGGACCACAGAGAGTGACACAGGCAGTGTGGGGAGTACAGAGAGTGACACAGACAGTGTGGGGACCACAGAGAGTGACACATTCAGTGCGGGGACTACAGAGAATGACACAGGCAGTGTGGGGAGTACAGAGAGTGACACAGGCAGTGTGGCGACTACAGAGAGTGACACAAGCAGAGCGGGGACCACAGAGAGTGACACAGGCAGTGTGGGGACTACAGTCAGTGGCACAGGCAGTGTGGGGACTACAGAGAGCGACACAGGCAGTGTGGGGAGTACAGAGAGTGACACAGACAGTGTGGGGACTACAGTGAGTGACACAGGCAGTGTGGCGACAACAGAGAGTGACACAGGCAGAGCGGGGACCACGGAGAGTGACACAGGCAGTGTGGGACTACAGTCAGAAGCACAGGCAGTGTGGGGACTACAGAGAATGACACAGACAGAGTGGGGACCACAGAGAGTGACACAGGCAGGTAAAGGAGAAACTGTCCCCCATGAGGCGTGCTTCTGAAGCAGTGTTCTTTACAACAGATGTTCAGTTGATGTCCCCTCTTTCAAGCTGCTGAATCTGGAAAATGCCAATAGAATTTTGTTTTAATAAAGCACCAATATTGAGAGTAATGGAGAGCGAGTGTATATGGGTCTGGAAAACCAGGGGTCATTTCCTTGCAATGAACACCTTCTACTGACCCTTGCCTGTGGGCAGAAGCGGCTGTGCTCAGAGAAGGCAGTTCAGAGAAGGTTCACTCGACTCATTCCTGGGATAACAAGATTATCTTATGAAAAAAGATTGAACAGGTTGGCTATACCCGTTGGAGTTTGGTGAATGAGAGATGATCTTGTTAAACCTTATAAGGTCCTGAGGGGACTTAATAGAGTGGATACTACGAGGATGTTTCATCTGTGGGGGAGACTGGAACTAGGGGTCACAGTTTAAGAATAAAAGGTCTCTCTTTTAAGACAGAGATGAGGAGATTATTTTTTTCAAAGAGTCGGTCTGTATAATTCTCTTCCCCAGAAAGCAGTGAAGACTGAGTCATTGAATTTATTCAAGGCTGAGTTAGATAGATTTTGATAGACAAAGGAGTCAAGGATTATGAGAGGGCAAATGGGAATGTGGAGTTGAGACTGCAACCAGATCAGCCATGATCTTATTAAATGGCGGAGCTGGCTCAAAAGTCCGAATGGCCTACTCCTGCTCCCAAGTCCTATGTTCCCAAGTTGCTGTGTGTTGCTATGTGACATGTTTTATAAGTCGATGCCTTTGGGAGAATTTTGCGTGGAGTCCAGGATCCAGTCCACAGATACAACATCATCAATCTATCACTTAACTTAGAGGAGAGGACAACTCTGCCAGCACCTGGTGCTGAGAATCAGAGCTTCAGAGAATCATAGAAAGTTTAAGGCACAGAAAGAGGCCACTTGGCCCATCGTGTCTGTGCTGGCCAAAAAACGATCCACCTATTCTAATCCCATCTTCCAGCATTTGGTCCGTAGCCCTGCAGATTACAGCACTTGAGGTGCATATCCAGACTCCTTTTGAATGAGTTGAGGGTTTCTGCCTCAACTACCCTTTCAGGCAGTGAGTTCCAGACACCCACCATCCTCTGGGTGAAAAAGATTTTCCTCATCTCCCCTCTAATTTTTCTACCAATCACTTTAAATCTATGCCCCCTCGTCACTGACCTCTCTGCTAAGGTGAATCCACTCTATCCAGGACCCTCAAAATTGTGTACATTTCAATCAGATTTCCCCTCAGCCTTCTCTGTTCCAAGGAGAACCCCAGCTTATCCAATCTTTCCTCATAGCTGCATTTTTCCAGTCCTGGCAACATCCTGGTAAATCTCCTCTGTACCCTCTCTAGTTCAATTACACTCTTTCTGTAATGAAGTGATCAGAACTGCACACAGTATTCAAGTTGTGGCCTAACCAATGAGTTATACAGTTCAAGCATAACCTCCCTGCTCTTGTATTCTATACCTCGTCTAATAAAGGAAAGGATTCCATATGCTTTTTTAACCACCTTATCGACCTGTTCTGATACCTTCAGGGATTTTGTGGACATTCACTCCAAGGTCCCTCACTTCCTCTACATTTCTTAGTATTTTTCCATTAATTGTGTATTCCTTTGCCTTGTTTGACCTCCTCAAATGCATCACCTCACATTTCTCCAAGTTGAATTCCATTTGCCACTTTTCCGCCCATCTGACCAGACTGTTAATATCTTCCTGCATCCTACAGCCATCCTCCTCGCTATCTACCACACAGTCATTCTTTGTGTCGTCTACAAAGTTCTTGATCATGCCCCCTACATTTACGTCCAAATCATTAATATATTGCACAAAAAGCAGGGGACACAGTACTGAGCCCTGTGGAACGCCACTGGAAACAGCCCTCCAGTTGCTAAAACAGCCGTTAACAATTACCCAGTTAAAGGTATTGCATGAACTCACATTACAAAGGGAGAACTAAATGCTGGAAACTTGTCAGCAATATGTAGACTGAAAATTCCCCACTAAAGCATACACTAATCTTAGACATAGTACACAGTTTTATGATATTGTTACTAAGAAAAGCCTAGCTAAAGCTTAGATCTAGTGAGAATGAGAAACTTAAAGTAAAGAATAGTACTGAAGAAATTAATGGGACTGAATGGTGACTAATCCCCTGGGCCTGATGACTTGTACATCCTAGGGTTTTAAAAGAGGTAGCTGCAGAGATAGTGAATGCATTGGCTTTGATCTTCCAGAATTCCTTAGATTGCAGAACAGATCCCAAGGATTGGAAGGTAGCAAACATAACCCTGCTATTTAAGAAAAGAGAAAGAAAGAAAATGGGGAACTATAGGCCAGTTAGCCTAACATCAGTAGTTGGAAAAATGCTGGAATCTATTATTGGGGATGTGGTAATCAGGCATTTAGAAAATTATAATATGATTAAACAGAGGCAACACAAATTTATGAAAGGAAATCATCTTTGACAAATCTGTTAAGTGTTTTTTGAGGATGTAACTGGTAGGTTGGATATGAGGTAACCAGTAGCTGTAGTGTATTTGCAGTGCCAACAAAGCCACATGTGTGCAGTCAATGGCATCCTGCAGACTAGGGCAGCTTGCTATCCTGGCCATGTCACATGCACATGCTCCAACTGGAAGGATCGCAACACAATGAAATTCAGGGCCATGGTTACATTCACAGCCACTGGCAGTGCTATCCTTGCACTGCTCTGATGTTGCAAGAGGTGGCAGAGACAATGCACACACTGCTTATGGCTTTGATGGAGGTAAGATAAGTGTTTCCAGAAGACCCAAGATGGATAAAGCTTCCTGCTGACAGCCATCCTCCCCTTTTCCTCCTCCCTTCATGACAAGCTTTCCTCTGCTGCCTCTGCTCCATCTCTCTCATACTCTCTCAGCCCAAGGGGTTTTGCAACTATAGCACTCATGACTGGGAACACATGGTCTGACCAGAAGCCTTGCAGTCACAACCAAAACCTTTTTCACATGCTGCACCGCTTCCTCTCAACTTCACTTAATTTTAACCAACTGTTCAAATCACCAAGCACTTCCACAAACACAAACAGTACCAACAGAGATTAATCAGCAATTAACCTGCAAGTTATTGATGATTCATTTGAATAGCGCTGGTGGGAAAGTCCCTCCTACTGCTGAACACATATTCAGCAGTATGAGTTTAAGAGAGAGTGTTAGCTGGAGCAGCAAGGTCCAAAATGGCAGCACTGATATACAATCACTATTACGTGCCGACTGACATCATGATCTGCCTAAGCATTCGGTACTAACACACATGCTAATGCCCTCACCAAATTGATGTTCAGCATGGGCTATGACTGAAATGTGCCTGTGTGGCATGGATGCCATTTTGGCAGCAAAACGGCACTTGCAGTACAGAAAGTAATGGCACTGTGGAGCCAATTTCAGTCTCTAGATGCTCCAGCCAAGGGAAACATCCTCTCAGCATCTACCATGTCGAGCCTCAAAATTTTATACATTTCAATGAGATCGCCCCTCATTCTCCTAAAGTACAGAGAAGAGGTCCATTCTACTTAATGTCTCTTTATAGGACAGCTCTCTCATGCCAGGAATCAATCTACTGAACCTTTGTTGCACCCCCTCTAAGGCAAGTATATATTTCCTTAGATAAGGAAACCAAAACTGTACATAGTACTCCAGATTGTACAACTGCAGCAAGAGCTTCTTTCTCTTATACTCCAATCTCTTTGAAATAAAGGTGAACATACCATTTGCCTTCCTAATTGTTGCTTTACCTGCATATTAACTTTTTGTGATTCACATACAAGGACACCCAAAACCAACTGAACACCAACATTTATTTACACCTTTTAAAAAATATTCTTGTTTTCCATTCTTCCTACCAAAGTGGATAATTTCACATTTCCCCACATTATACTCCATCTGCTACCTTCTTGCCTAATCATTCAACAGGTCTATATTCCTTTGCAGCCTCTTTAAACATCCCCATAACTTACTTTCCTACCTAGTTTTGTATCATCAGCAAACTTGGATATATTACACTCAGTCCTATTATTTAAGACAATGATATAGATTCCCTTTCATAAAACCATGTTGACTCTACCTGGTCATAGTGGTAGAGCTATATTGCCGCATCCTTATATTTTCCCGACTACTGATGTCAAGCTAGCTGATCTATAGTTCCCTGTTTTAACTTTCCCTCCTCTCTTGAACTGTGGGGTTATATTTGCTACCTTCACCTCTTTTAAAACCCAGAGATGTAAGGCCATCTGGTTGAGGGAATTTGTCGGCTTTTAGTCCCATTAATTTCTCTAGTATTTTTTCTTTGATAATATTAATTACTTTAAGTGCCTCACTCTCATTTGCCCATTGCTCCTGTGATGGAATATAGGTCTAATAGGCTTAATTAGGTAGAATTTATATATAGTTGCTATATTATACCTTTTAGAATTAAAGATTGAATTAATGATCAGTTTTCAAGACTCATTGACAATCCCCTTTAAGAAGGTAGAGTTAAAAAATTTCAAGGTCTTCAAAGGTCCTTGTTACAATAAAATATGAACCAGAAGCAAGTTGGGAAATCCATTTCAGCATCTCTGTTGCCAGGGACTTGGAAAATAAGCACACACAAGAAAATATCATGTGTGACATCAGCAAAAGGTAGCCATAAATTTAATTAATTGATGGTGTTGGTAAATGTAGGCAGATTTACCCACAAGGAGGGTTCAACCTACCATAAAACACAATTATAGATAATAAAACAATGAAATGGAATAGTACTTATAGGAACAAGAGATCAAGTAAACACAATTATAAATATTTTGACCAGATAAATGCTCACAACTTCAAGAGCAGGGGATTTCCACCAAACATTCAATAGGCATGTTAGTTAATGATACTACTAAATATGGATCTTGAAAGCAAAAAAAACACACAGAAAGGTAACTCCTATATACTAAAAGGTCAGATGACACCTCAGAAACAGTATAAACATGAGAGGTTCTGAAGCAAAAAATTAGAAGTGTTGAATTCCTCAAACAATACTTCCCACCCCAGGGCTTCCTCAGGGAATTTAAAGTAAAAGTTTAAATTTTAATGGATATTCTAAGATATTTTGCTGTAACATTAGCAAAGTTAAGCTTTTGGATTCTATGTTAGAAATAAGATTATGTGTTACATCTCTCAGTAATATTTGATATTGTGATATACTTATCCACTTAAAAGTTTATTGCATGTTAAATTTTTTAATAAATATATAAAAGTTAATAAATCGTCTCATGTAGCATTCTGTATACAACTACAAGAACCCCCTCTCTGTGTCTCTTTAGGTGGAGAGATACGTATTGAAGAGAGTTTCCCAGACCCTTATAATATCTGGGATATTTATGACTTAGCCATAATTATTAAAAATAGGCTATCCGAAAGATTCTCTGTTAGTTTTCTTTCTTTGAGGGAAAGCTAGTTCCATTCTTTGGACCCAAATAAGTGTCTATAAGAATTTGTCTGGTTTGTACTTAATTAGAGGAGATTCATAGCGATGTACTCCTGATTTTGTTTAGTCCCTAAAAGGGGTTAAAGTCATAAATCTCTTCACTGCCTCTTGCTAGTTATCTGTTGTCATCATGTTTCTGTGTTATAATATTGTTGTAGATAAAAATGATGACTGGATTCAGCCTAGTACTCTGAGTATAGTTTAGCAATATAGTGTTTATGACCTCTCGGAGCAGACATGGGTGAATATTGGGCAATGCACATGGGTGTCTGGTATTTAATATTATAATGCACTGCCATTGTTAATGCTGTGGTAGGCCACCCCATCAATACCATGTGTAGGGTTGTAAATTTCAGATTATAAGAGTTTTGGGTTGCTTGTAGAAACTGCAATTTACTGTGAATTTGAAAAAAAAAGTTGCCAATATACCCTGGCACCAGGCAGAAAAAATTAATTAAATAACTTTAACGATAGTCTAAAGCTGATTAGCACAAGGATCGACTGAGATGATCCAACGCTCAATTTGACACGGTCATTTTTATACCAGTTTGTCTGAGAGTACAGAGGGGAGGATGCTGGAGTGTGTGGAAGGCAGTGGGAGAAGGATAAATAGTGACAATGTGAAGGTGGATGAATATTGATTTATATTCATGATCATTGAGATCATGGAATGTTTATTCGGGAGACTGAATGTTTATGGTAGTGTTATGATAAGGTAGATTGTAAATTACCGTGTGAGGAGTGGGCTTGATGTGCAGAATGTACATTTCTCATTCCATTTGTTATGTTCACAGCTCTGTGGCTGTCTGTGTATCTCTACTTAGTCTGTATGACTGTGTCTGATTGTATTTTCCCCAGGGTTTTCTTGGGTATTCCCAAGTCTCCAAAAGGGACACAATCAATTTGCTGTCAGTTCTTTATATTAGAGTGAAACTGTACTTTCTTACATGTTTCAGCAAAGAGTGGGCTTGATAAGTTGCTCTGTGTGTGGGGCAGACTCGACGGATCAGCTGGTCCTTTCCTGCCCATTGATTTCATACGTTCGTACATTCGTATTACTTCCCCTGTGGCCAAGTGATGCGTTTCAGATTCCTCCATCCATTTTTTCAGAAGTTGAGATAAATTGGACAAGTTTAGGGTGAGCTCTGGAGCTTCCGGATATGTGACATTCTGAGTGTCAATAACTCTGTAATGAAAGAGGAAGCAGTGCTTTAATCCCTGGGAGATTTCGGATAGAAATCCAAGAGTTAATGAGTGATGGCTGCCATGATAAAAGCTCTCCCTGAAATTGACCAGCGAATCATCCTGAAAAGGTCAGAATTCAGGGATCTGCAGCTATCCCTCCAGTCACAGTGATCTTCACACACACAGTGAGATCCTGGTCTGCTGCTGTTTCAGCACCCTTCAGGATTTTCAAAGCTATCTGCAGTCTAGTTCAATCTCTGTGCAAGAGGCATCGGAGATGAAATTGAATTTCAGCACCTCACTGCAGGAATGCACTGAGTGCAACTATGTGAAGTAAGTATTGGATAAGCAGGAAGTTTGAAGCCATTGTCTTCAGTCCCTGCCACTGACTCCATTCCTTAACTATGATTCCATACTTCAAGGCAACTATTGGAGAATGAGCCACACTGTTTACAACTTTGGACTTTGTTGCTGTATTTGACCCAAGATAAGCATCAACAACATATCTGCTCCATCACCAAGACTGCCGACTCCCACCTCCACAACATCACCTAACGTCACCCCTCAGCTCATCTGCCGTAGAAGCCCGCATCCATGCCTTTGTTACCTCTAGACCTGACTATTCCAATGCTGTTCTGGCCAGCCTCTCATCTTCCATCCTGCATACACTCATGCACACTCAAAATTGCTGCCATATGTCTCAATGTGTCCAGTGACACTGTCAATACTTGGCTGTTTGAGGGTGAATCATTTCTTTATCTCACAATTCTATTACGATTCTGTCACAGCTCAGTTTAACATCTCATCTGTTAGACCGCCCTCTGACAATGTAGCATTCCTTCAGTGCTGCATTGTTATGTGGTTAGAAAGCTATTTCAGTGACCGGCATTCCCCACCCATGTGATGGAGCACATAAATTTACGACTCAGTGGCAAGATGCTACCAACTGAGCCACATTGGAATATTCTGAAGGTATGATAAGGTACTAAATAAATGGAAGTTCTTTCTTTACAAGTCACTGCAAGTTTCTCTTTCACTTATTCACAGATAACAAGTTACTGAGAAGTGGGAGAGACGGGTGAAAGAGGCCACATCACTCGCATTTCTCTATAGACTGTCTATACTAATGACACTTCAGATCAGTTGTTTGAAATACATTATCGGTGATGGTTTACAGCACAGTCTCCCAATCTTCAACTCTTCTCCCAGATTCTTTTGGGCCTCCTTATCTCGAGAGACAATGGATACGCGCCTGGAGGTGGTCAGTGGTTTGTGAAGCAGCGCCTGGAGTGGCTATAAAGGCCAATTCTGGAGTGACAGGCTCTTCCACAGGTGCTGCAGAGAAATTTGTTTGTTGGGGCTGTTGCACAGTTGGCTCTCCCCTTGCGCCTCTGTCTTTTTTCCTGCCAACTACTAAGTCTCTTCGACTCGCCACAATTTAGCCCTGTCTTTATGGCTGCCCGCCAGCTCTGGCGAATGCTGGCAACTGACTCCCACGACTTGTGATCAATGTCACACGATTTCATGTCGCGTTTGCAGACGTCTTTATAACGGAGACATGGACGGCCGGTGGGTCTGATACCAGTGGCGAGCTCGCTGTACAATGTGTCTTTGGGGATCCTGCCATCTTCCATGCGGCTCACATGGCCAAGCCATCTCAAGCGCCGCTGACTCAGTAGTGTGTATAAGCTGGGGGTGTTGGCCGCTTCAAGGACTTCTGTGTTGGAGATATAGTCCTGCCACCTGATGCCAAGTATTCTCCGAAGGCAGCGAAGATGGAATGAATTGAGACGTCGCTCTTGGCTGGCATACGTTGTCCAGGCCTCGCTGCCATAGAGCAAGGTACTGAGGACACAGGCCTGATACACTCGGACTTTTGTGTTCCGTGTCAGTGCGCCATTTTCCCACACTCTCTTGGCCAGTCTGGACATAGCAGTGGAAGCCTTTCCCATGCGCTTGTTGATTTCTGCATCTAGAGACAGGTTACTGGTGATAGTTGAGCCTAGGTAGGTGAACTCTTGAACCACTTCCAGAGCGTGGTCGCCAATATTGATGGATGGAGCATTTCTGACATCCTGCCCCATGATGTTCGTTTTCTTGAGGCTGATGGTTAGGCCAAATTCATTGCAGGCAGACGCAAACCTGTCGATGAGACTCTGCAGGCATTCTTCAGTGTGAGATGTTAAAGCAGCATCGTCAGCAAAGAGGAGTTCTCTGATGAGGACTTTCCGTACTTTGGACTTCGCTCTTAGACGGGCAAGGTTGAACAACCTGCCCCCTGATCTTGTGTGGAGGAAAATTCCTTCTTCAGAGGATTTGAACGCATGTGAAAGCAGCAGGGAGAAGAAAATCCCAAAAAGTGTGGGTGCGAGAACACAGCCCTGTTTCACACCACTCAGGATAGGAAAGGGCTCTGATGAGGAGCCACCATGTTGAATTGTGCCTTTCATATTGTCATGGAATGAGGTGATGATACTTAGTAGCTTTGGTGGACATCCGATCTTTTCTAGTAGTCTGAAGAGACCACGTCTGCTGACGAGGTCAAAGGCTTTGGTGAGATCAATGAAAGCAATGTAGAGGGGCATCTGTTGTTCACGGCATTTCTCCTGTATCTGACGAAGGGAGAACAGCATGTCAATAGTCGATCTCTCTGCACGAAAGCCACACTGTGCCTCAGGGTAGACGCGCTCGGCCAGCTTCTGGAGCCTGTTCAGAGCGACTCGAGCAAAGACTTTCCCCACTATGCTGAGCAGGGAGATTCCACGGTAGTTGTTGCAGTCACCGCGGTCACCTTTGTTTTTATAGAGGGTGATGATATTGGCATCGCGCATGTCCTGGGGTACTGCTCCCTCGTCCCAGCACAGGCATAGCAGTTCATGTAGTGCTGAGAGTATAGCAGGCTTGGCACTCTTGATTATTTCAGGGGTAATGCTGTCCTTCCCAGGGGCTTTTCCGCTGGCTAGGGAATCAATGGCATCACTGAGTTCCGATTCGGTTGGCTGTATGTCCAGCTCATCCATGACTGGTAGAGGCTGGGCTGCATTGAGGGCAGTCTCAGTGACAGCATTCTCCCTGGAGTACAGTTCTAGGTAGTGCTCAACCCAGCGGTCCATCTGTTTGCGTTGGTCAGTGATTATGTCCCCCGATTTAGATTTGAGGGGGGTGATCTTCTTGATGGTTGGCCCAAGAGCTCTCTTCATGCCATCATACATTCCTCTGATGTTTCCGGTGTCTGAGGCCAGCTGAATATGACTGCATAGGTGTTGCCAGTAGTCGTTTGCGCAACGCCTAGCTGTTCTTTGTGCAGTACTTCTGGCTGCTTTAAGTGCTGCGGATGTTAAATCGCTGGGGGCTTTCTTGTAGTTCAAAAGTGCAATGCGCTTAGCGGCTATGACAGGTTCCAGCTCTTCATTATGAGATTGAAACCAGTCTGCATTTCTCTTCGCACTTTTGCCGTAGATACTGAACAAGATTCCCACCAGCAGCACATACTGTATAACTGAAAGAAACTTACCTGGAACGGAGCTCCTTAGAATTCTATAAATAAGAAAAGAGGAGATCAAATCATTGAATTAACAAATCAGCACACAGGCAAATAAAACAAAAGGGAATGAGATTCAGGGTAAAGTGTTGAGAACAGTAAAGTGAGTCACAGTAATCGAATAATGGAACATTTTTCTACAGGATATTCTGACATCAGGATTGAGGCAGCAGCAACATTGCACTGACAATTTATCCTCAGCATCAGCCCTGTTCATCACAAAATCACAAGACGGTTACAGACAGGAGAGAACTTTCTCCCATATTAGTGTCTTCATCCTGCAAGACACTAAAGATACAGCATCCGATTGGTTCTGAAATGATGCTAAAGATTTCTACTCTATCATCTATCGACTCTCCAGTTCTGATGAAAGGTCATCGACCCGAAATGTTAACTCTGTTTCTCTCTCCACAGATGCTGCCAGATCTTCTGAGTATTTCCAACGCTTTCTGTTTTTATTTCAGATTTCCAGTATCCACAGTATTTTGCTTTTATTCTACTCTGTCATTTCCTGTGTTCATCACTCACTGTCTGAAGAAGAATGTCACAGCATTAATCCTAAATTTACATTTTACTAGTCTGAAACTTGGGTCCTTTTAATATAAAGTAATTTTCAGACCTTATCTTTTCCATACCATTTATTAACTCCCCAGCACTGAAACAACTCTAACCAAAATCACAACCACCATTCTCTGGACGTGATGCATTGTTCCTCCTTGTCCTCCTCAACAGAGCTGCAGTCTGTGACACAGTTTACCACAACATCCTCCAACGTCTCCCCTTCATTGTCTAGTTGAATGGGAGTCTCCTCACTTGGTTAGCCAGAGAATCTCCAACAGTGGCTTCTCTTCCCACCCATATGCTGTCACCTCCTGATTTCCCCAAGGATTTATTCTTGTCCTCCTGCTCGTCTTGATGTAAATGCTGCCTATTTGGTGATATCATTCACATTAATGGGAGTCAGCTTCCATGATGGTGACACCCAGACCTACCTCTCTAGCACTTCTCTCAACCAATCCAGAGCTATCTGACTGCTGTCCAACTTGAAAGAGCTTCAATTTCCTCCAGGTAAACACTGGGAATATCGAAGCTATCATTTTCATCCCTGACACAAACTCCATGTCTTGGCCTCTCTAGCCTCCATCTCCAGCTGAACCAGACTTTTTTCAAACTTGGGCGTCCTTTATGATCCCGAGCTGACTTTCCAACCCAGTATTTCTTTCCGCCTCCTGTCATCCGCCATCAATAAACTTCAGCTCATCCAAAATTCTTTGTCCTGTATCTTACACAGCTTCATGTACCATGCACCCACTGCCTGTCCTTCCGTGATCTACTTTGGCTCCTGGTTCCCCAACACTTCAAATTTTGAATTATCATTCATCTGTGGCCTTGCCCCTCCTTATCTCTATAAACTCCTGCAGCCCTTCATTGTGTACTGAGTTAACAGATCTCAGCCATGGCAGCTAAAATTGGCTTCACCGTACCTGAGATTGGGGAGGGGAAAAATTCAGCCAGATCCAGTTCGTCCTGGTAGTGAATGAGCAGTTGTGGGCATCATATAGAAATAGGATTGGGCTTACTGCCAATGGCCTCCAGAGACCCATTGGCTTGCTGGCTCAGTTAAAAAAAAGATTTTCATTCCTATATCACCTTTCACAACCTCAAGACACCCCTAAGTGCTTTAGAGCCAATGAGGTGCAGTTAAATTGTGGTCACTGTTGTAATGAAGGAAATGCAGCAACCAATTTTGTGCAGGGACTTTAGTGCTGCTGATTGTAGCATCAATATTGGCCAGGACAGCCCTGCTGTTCTACAAAATAGTGCCATGGAATCTTTTATGTCAACCTGAGAGACCAGACGAGACCTCGGTTTAACATTTCATCCAAAAAATGGCACCTCCAACAGTGCAGCACTCCCTCAGTGTTACACTGAAGTGTCAGCTTAGACTTTTGTGCTCAAGTTTCTGCAGTGGGACTTGAACTCACAACTTTATGTTGCCACCACTCTTTGGTTTGAGTCACAAATTCAAGCCTAACTCAGTGCAAAATCTATGCTAATCCTTTGAAGGGGGCTGGCATACAAAAGAGATGAAGTTATGCTGCAGTTGTACAGAGCCCTGGAGAGACACCCAGCAGAGTTGGGTACCAAACCTGAGGAAGGTTATATTGGCCTTGGAAAGGGTGAAGTGCAGATTTACTGGAACGATACCGGGGCTAAAAGGATTAAATTAAGAGGACCAGTTGCATAAACTTTGTCTTTTATTCCCTCGAGTAGAGAAGGTAATGAAGATTTTCCCTTCTGATCGAGGTGCTTAAAATGTTAAAAAGATTTGGTGCACGAGAGATGGAGAGGCTATTTTTTCTGGTAGGGAATCAAGAACAAGGTGGCATAACCTTAAATTTGAACTAGGTCATTCAGGATGGAAACCTGAAAGCACTTTTTTACAGAAGTGGTGATAGAAATCAGGAGCTCTCACTCAGCCATTTCTGACATCAGTTAAGTGTCAACCACATTGCTGTGGGTCTGGAGTCATACGTAAGTCAGGTAAGGACAGCAGCTTTCTTTCCCAAAGGGTTTTGCCAACAATCTGGTAGTTTCACAGTAACCATTTTACTCATACTAACTTGTTAACTCCAGATTTATTTATTTAACTGAATTTAAATTCCCCAGGTGCCATGTTGGGATTTGAACTCATGTCTCTGGATTACACATCCTGTAATGTAACTACGATGGTACTGTTCTGTACAGGGAGTTCTCCTGTTGTCCTGGCTAAATTTTCTCCCTCAACTTATATTTTAAGTGTTTCCAATGGGCAGACAGTGGGTCATTCACCCATTTTACACCTTGCCTGATTTTTCTATCCACGAAAGACACAGTAAGAAACTCCGAGCATAGCCTACTTGCTGATGCTTGTTTCACGTCCCGCTGGAGCAGTTAAAACTGACCCCATACTAACTGGTCATTCATGGCCATTCCTGTCTGGGGCCCCTTTGCCTACATAACAACAAGAACTTCAAATTAATCCCTGTCTTATGGAATATTTGAGCGATGTCCCGTGGACATGATGGTGTGAAAAATAAAGGAAATTTCTTTCATTCTTACGGTTGGGTTAAGTTTGATGATAAAGTATCTTTGGAACTGCACTACACTAATATCAGTGACTTCAGGAATGGAGGGACAGCAGGAGAAATAAAATAGAAATGCAAATTAGATGTACCTGAATAAGGGAGAGGTGGTCTCCTTGTATCAGATTCTGTGTTTCTTCATCTATTAATTTAATTTGTTCCATCACCTTGGTTAATGCTTCAGAACAGTTCCTAATCTGTGACAGCACATGAAGCTCCTCCTCATCGATCAGTTTCAGTGCGTACTTTTCATCTTCTTCCAACTTTTTCCTCCATTCAGAGAACTTCTTTGAGAGGTTTCCTTTTAGCTCGTTGGTGAGTATCTAAAAAGCCAACCCACACTCTTATGAAAAACTGCTGCTACCCTCTGAATACAGGCACTGTATAGGTATTGGACAATTTGTTTTGTATGCACTGTGAATCACAACTGTTTGGAACAGATTGGAATATTGGGCTGGATTTTACCATAGGTGGATGGGACTTCGCCACTGACTTTTACCTCGGTGGCGAACCCGCTTTCACCTAGCCTGGGTATCTGACCTGCATTTTATGGTTCCCCGGGCTTTAATTGTTCCAAAGCAGGACTTCCACCAGTCTGAGGGAGGAGGTCCCGCCTCAGTGAGCTGCTGACCAATCAGCGGGCCGACAGCTCTTAGTCCCAGCAGTGCCACTGGGAGTGGTGGCCACTGCTGGGATTGTAGCCCAGCCGACCAAGGAGGATGCCATAGAGCCAGGATCCAAGGTAGGTTGTCGATGCCTCGCCGAGGGAATCGGGTGCGTCCCGGGGAACAAGGGTGATCGTTTGGGGGGAAGGGGGGGGCGGCGTCTTGGGTCCCAGGGGTGGGTTGGGAGGTGGGGGCGGCCTTCAATCGGGCACCCAGTGCCCGACTGCCATGGCACCCCACCGGCACGGGGAAAGGCCGGCAGATATTGCTGGGCGGCCTTTCATGTCCGCAGCACGTCAGCTCACCACGGGTAAAATATCCATGGAAGTGGGCAAGGACCCTTAAGTGGCCATTAAGGGCTTTAATTGGCCTCGGGTGGGCGGGCCATTTCCCCTCCCACCAACACTCCTGACCGCCATAAAGCTGGCCGGAGGCAGGAGCAGGCAGGAAGGCCTCCCGCTCAAATTTACGCTACACCCGTCTGCTCCCACGCTACCATCCGATCAGCTGGGGCGGCGTAAAATTCAGCCTATTGTCAGTTTTCCTGTCCATGAGAGCTGATGTTAAAGTATAAAATGACAGTGTTGTGATAGAAACAAGATGAAGCTGTGTAAACACATACTGACACCAACATGTTTCTATATCAGGCTTCAGGTGGAGATTGAACCCTCAAATGCAAGCTCCTTGCCTTATAATATGATACAAACCCCTGGAGTGTCTCACGGCCTTGTAAATACTGCCAGCTGCCTGCTGTTTCCTGCATAATGAAGGATATTTAGTTTATTTATTGAACCTTTGAGAATCTCTGACAGGACCAACTTGATTACTAAAAGCGTTTCAGGTGGATATTTATTCAGCTCAGAGGGACATCCCATTATAGAATTGTCTCTACCTTTACTTCAGCTTCTGATTTCTCCAAGTCTTGCTCTTTCATGGAACAATTCTGCTGAACTCTCCAAAGGTTTTCAACTTCACTCTTCAATTCTTCCTATGAAGACAATTGAAATATTTTCAATTAGAACTCTAAAAGAGGAATTTAAAAGGAAAATGATTCAGTGCCAACTGAGTGAGGATAGTAAGTGGCTCAGGAGCTGGTCCATTTCCAGTCACTCAACAGTAATATTCGGGATAACCTCATGATTCCAGTGGACAGCGACTCACTCCCAGGGAGTGGGGAGGTCGTTACATCAGGGCCACAATGCTTTAACTTGATAACCAACTTGTGCTCCCTGTGATTGCAGGACCCTTCTAGGAGTGTGGGAACGTCGAACTATCTTAATTTACTTCTCAGTTTAGAGACTTTTACTGCTCTACTGATCTTTTTGCAGTCACACAGTGGGCTGGATTTCCAGCTGCATTCCAGCTTTCTCAAACTAGTTCACACTTGGTACAGGCATGGGTGAAATTCACTTTTGTATTCATCCCCAGTCCCACATAATAGAAGGGTGCCTTCTCTCTCCTCTCCACTGAGCATATTCCTTTAAATGCTCTTCAGATAGCAGAAAATCCCAGAACTGGTGGTGCAATCAATTGGCTAACCACTGCAATTCCAACAGTGGGAGTTAGCACCCTGGTCTGCATATCTGTAAATTCTCACATATTTGATGATCGTTTCATATGCTAGAACGTGATCTCCTCCGTTCTCGCTTTACGCATTAAAGACAGAAATAACAGCAGTTTCCATTTATATCATACCTTTAACATGGTAAAAGCGATTCAGAGCAGTGAAATCAGACAAAAATTGACACTGAACCAAAGAATGAGGCATTGGGGCAGATTGGTCAGAGGTAGGTCTTAAGGAGAGTCTTAAAGGAGGCGAGAGAGAGAGAGAGAGCTGAAGAGGCAGAGAGGTTTAGGGAGGCAATACCAGAGCTTAAGGCAGCTGGCTGAAGGTATGATTGTCAATGGTGGAGCAAAAGTATGGGAGAGAGGAATGCACGAGACAGAATTGGAGAAACGCAAATGTTTAAAATACATCTGGGTTTATTCGTATCTGAACAAGAAAAAGCCAGGTTAACATTTCCAGCGTTCCGTTTCACGATTTGATTTAAATGATGCAACTCACCCTTACTTCCCCAAAGACATTTAAAGCATAAAAATGATTAAAACAGCATTTGATCACTACAGGTAACCTCCGAGAGATAACATGGCATTAAAACCGATTTGGAACTTACTTTAATTGAAGCTTCTGCCTCGTGTAGGCTCACCAAGTTGTGGGATTTGTGTCTACCTATTAATCCACATGAAGAACACACACAGACTCCATCATCAGTACAGAAGAACTCAAGAATCTTCTCATGTTCTGGGCACTTTCTGTGAGTAAGATCAGCCACAGGGTCGACTAGCTCATGATCTTTGAAGACCTCTTTTGCCAAATGCGGCTTCAAATGAAAACAACAAAAGGAGGTTTCGCATTTCAGACAGGTCTTCACAGCTGGAGATTGACTGTCGATGCAGTGATCACAGGTAACAGTGGGAATGATCCTCTCCAGACTGGGCTTGGAGTTGAATTTCCTGTGACACTGAGGGCAGCTGAACCCATCCCGATCGACTGCTTGGGTCCAAACATCCTCAATGCACTTGAGGCAGAAGCTGTGCTGGCAGGGCAATGCGACAGAGTCTTGGTACATCTGGAGGCACACAGCACAATTCAACTCTTCTTCTAAAGCTTTGGCTTCCATCCTTCTAACCCCAGAAGGAGTAGCTTCACTTCACACAGCGGAGAAGATACAAGGAGATCAGAGAGTGAAATCACCAGATAAATGCTGCCCAGACAGAGTGTGGATGTTAGTTTCAGTTTCACGTATTTTTACTGTCGGTTAACCCTCTGCATAGTGCCATACCGGTTCAGCAAGAATAGTGGGAGATTCCAATATCACAGTTTAGAGTCAGACTGCTGTTGGTAAATATTCTCTAGAATCAGTGTTGCTTTAATTCTGTTTTATAATCTTCAACTTTAGAAACTGTATGTAAAGTTACATTTAAGGAAGGAATGTACATTTTTAAAAAAATATTAGCTTCTAATATTCAGTTACAAGTGACTCTCTTTGGATTTAGTGGCCATTATTAATCAGATCAGACAGAGAAAACTATTTTTTTTAATTAAAGAGCACTGTCCTTATGAATTTATTTTTTGTTTGGCGAGAGAGACTAGCAATGTAAAGATATGCATTAGGATTTACACTTATGTCCAGTGTTCAATGTGCAATTTAACTCATCTTTGACTTGTTCTATAAAACCAATTTCGTTACCACCATTTCGTCATTGGAAGGAGTGCAGTACAAGATTGCTTGAAATGCTATTTTACCCAGGCTAATCCAAAAATTATCAAATCGTGAACAGGTTACAAAATAAATACTTCATTTTACTACTGCTACACCATTAACCATATAATCATTTGAAACAGAAAACTGATCTGTTTTCTGAATCACAGCATCTACAAAAATCAGCTTGGTACAATGTAATGGGATATAAATTAATGTTGGTGATGCAATACAACAGCCTTGAATGAATTCAACTTATACCAAATGGGCAGGAAAATACCAGCTGGTCCGAGGAGGTTGTCCCATACAGTCACATTGCAATTGGGCATCACAGCCCCACCAGCTTCCTCCTCCCGCCCCTCCACAATGCTCCCCATCCCCATCCACCATGTAATCTTCTGGGAGAGGCCCAAGGAATTTTTTGGACCAATTCAAGGAAGAACGAATGTTGGAAAATTCCTTTCCAATCCTGAAGACGAGCAGAACAAGTTCCAAACAGACCACAATGACCATGAGACGCTTTACCCAACACCCCACTTGTACTTTGTACAGTCATATCAGTCTCTTCCTGGAACTTGTCCAGCTCTTTTTAAATCAATAAAAACAAAGACTTGAATTTATGTAACACTTTTCATGACATAAGGACATGCCATTGAAATCTCAGATGGTGTTTCCAATTCGCACCAGTTGTCAACTGGGAAATGAAATCCACTTCACCAGTTGAACTGTTGTTATCGTTGTAATGTAGAAAGCGTGGCAGCCAATTTGCAGATAGCATGGTTCCACAAACAGCATTGAGATAAATACCAGATAATGGGGGGGATATCATTTGCTTAGCACTGCTTTGAAACTACGTTGATTGCCAGAGGCAGGCAATGCCGCAGGCTGCTACCAGCGCAGTCCACATGGCGTTCTTCAATGATATCAATGAGGAATACTACACAGCACTCACAATTGGCAGCCCGTAGCACTGCCTCCCCCTAAGTTTAGACTGGCACTCCGGCGCAGTGCTGAGGGAGTGCTGCATTGCTGGAGATGTTAGGCCAAGGCCCCATTTATCCTCTCAGGTGAATCTGAATTGAAAAGAGCAGGGAAGTTCTCCCTGGTACCCTGGCCAATATTTATCCTTTAAACAACATGATTAAAACAGATTATCTGGTCATTATCACTTTTATGGTGATGAGATCTTGCTCTGTGTAAATTGGCTGCCACCTTCCCTGTATTATAGAAGTGATGAGAGTTCAAAAGTCTTTCATTGTCTGTAAAACGCTTTGGGAGATCCAGAGACTGTGAAAGGGGCTCTACAATATTTCTTCAAAGTAATTCATGACAACGCTACTTCATGGGACACGTCATCAGGATGCGCCGCGGTGCGCACATGCGCAGACGGTCTCATGCCCCCTGCGCATGCGCTGCGGTCCGGCTTACCAGGACCGCTTTGCGCATGCGCTGATCTCCCCAGCCCCGCGCTGCTGTCCCCGGCCCCTGCGCTGATCTCCCCGGCCCCCGCGCTGCTCTCCCCGGCCCCCGCGCTGCTCTCCCCGGCCCGCTCCACTCTCTCACTCCGGCCATTGTATTCTGCCACGTGTTTGTCAGGTTTCATCTCTGTAATTCTTTGAGCAGCGCCATCTTTAGTCCTGGCAGCTGCTGCAGTCGCAAGCTGTGACGTTTTCGTGGCACAGGCTGTATTTGCGCATGTGCCAAAACAGCGCCACCTACCGATCGCGTTGTCAACAATTGCGGTCTTTATTCAATTCCCTTCTTAGATTTCGGCTTGAGCAACTTAAGTAACTTTATTATCCCCTCCCTCCCGTTCAATGTGCAAAATAATGAATTCTCCTTACAGGCCATGGAAAATAAATCATTAATTGGTCACAATTATTTATTATGCTGTTCTTTTTTACTGACTGTACAGACAAGGCGATTTAACATGGAGTTTGATTCTCAGACATTTACGTAACATGCTCAAAATACAGTATAACAGGTAATATGGGACCTCCCCAGAAATACTGACAGTCTTACCATGCAGTCATCAATCATTGATCTGTGTAATTACATTGTCTGATCAATCTATTTATTTGCTGTCTAGGGGAAAGGACAGCAGTGACTCTCAATCCAGAGACTGAAAACTGGTATAAAAACAAGAAATGCTGGAACCACTCAGCAGGCCTGGCAGCATCTGTGGAAAGAGAAGCAGAGTTAACGTTTTGGGTCAGTGACCCTTCTTCGAAAACTAGTACTTGACTCTGTCTGATGATCTGAGATGTCTGTGATCTTTCATCAGAGTTGAGTTATCTCTGTTTCCCATTTCACAGATGCTGCCTGACCTGCTGAGCATTTCCAGCATTTTCTGTTTTTATTGCAGATTTTCAGTATCTGCAGTATTTTGCTTTTGAAGAAATCTTCACGTTTAAATTTGAGTATTTTTGATGGCATTTCTGTCACAGCATAGCACTGTGAGGCGAGTACACCTCTACTATGGAACCCCTCTATCAGCAGGATCTGAGTTCAGTTTGCCTATGGGTTAGGGTTAGTATTCTTTCACCAAATCACTGACACACTTGCACATATTTAAAACCACTCCCACTGAAATAGTGTTTCCAGTATTTTATTGTTGGAGTAAGCCCAGTCTAACATTATTCTGATTTCTATTTGATGGCTAAACTATGATTGAAATGTACCATTGTTCTATTTCTATACAATGTCATGGTCCTGTGTTTTTTTTCTCTTCTCGGAAATATTATGGTGCGCCTTTAAGACTGTAAAAGATCAGTACAACTTTAAGGCAGAAAGCTCGTGAGGCAGTGAGCCGGCATGCATTCTGGTTGCCAAGCAACAACCACAGAGCGAGAGAGACGACACAAGATTCAATGTTGTAGTTTTGACTTTGAAAACTCGGCGGCAAAAACTGGTTTTAAGCAGACAGTGTTCTGAGGCAATTTAAAACTGAAGAAGCTGTGTTTTCTCTCTCAAGAAGATTCTACAAAGCTTCAAGATGAATTAATTCCCTAAGAATATAAGGAAAGCTTTTCTTTCTGAACAAATTATCTGCATTGCTGTGTTTATCACTGAAGGGACAGTTTATGCTCCAACTGCCAAACTGAACTACTGAATCCCTATCTTTACAAGGACCTTCTGTTTCATCGGACCTTGGAAGACTGCAAGTGAACTTTGACTGTATTGTATTGGACTGCATTTGTCAGGAAAGTAATTTGTAAAGACTTTATTTTTCATTCAGCTAATTAAAACCAAACTACTGTTAGTTTGAGTATATGTATGCGAATGCGGGAATTTGATTTTTAAATAAGATGTTATAAGGTCTTTAGATAATGGTTTACCTTAGTGCTATTTAAAATTTTAGTTTTTTTTAAATAAATAGTTAATTTGTTGATATTTAAAGATACCTGGTTTGGTTCACTTCATTCAAGGGGGTGACTAGATTGTTCAATTTGGCTGTTTTTTTTCCCGATTTGGAAAGCTTAGAGAAATATGCTGCAACCTGTGGAGCGATGGGACTGAATTGACAGTGCATTGCTCCCACCACAATTAGAATCATATATTTTGATGTGGGGGCTTTGTCCTGAGCAGTCGTAACTGCAAATAAAAATACCTTGTGTGTAAAATAAAGTTTTGTTTCAATACATACCCAGGTATAGTGTCCCTTGTTATAGTTAAGCTAAGGCGAGCTTAGGCGTGTCAATCCCTCCCTAACTGCACCATGGGTGTACCTACACCCCAAGGACTGCAGCAGTTCAGGAAGGCAGCTCACCACCATCTTCTCAAGGGCAATTAGGAATGGGCAATAAATGCTGTCCTAGGTGGCGATGCCTACATCCCATGAACGAAAAAATAAATACTGGAAGAACAACTGTTGATTTTTGTTGCATAGTTCTTGATCTGATATAGCACATTATTGTCACCACATTTTTCCAAGTATTTACATACTGGAAGAAAATAAGTAGGAGTAAACTACTGGATTTCCATTTTTAAACAACTAATTAAGATTACATTATTATTTCTCAGACTTGCCTGTTTAGTTGAATGATATCTCTGCATTGATCCACATAGCTGAATTTGTCACTCTGATTGATTTCTTAAACATCTTCGCCTCGCTCTCCACCATTAAGACCTCACTTTAAAGCCTACCTCTTTGACGATGCTTTTGGTCACTTTTTCTAATGTCTCTTTCTCGGACTCAGTGTCAATTTTTGTCTGATTACGCTGTTATATTGTTATATTATCCAAAGTGACTTAGGAACTACATTGTTCAAGCATATGTATATATATATCCACAATGCCGCATCACTCACTACTGCACTCCTGTGGGGGCGGCACAGTGGCGCAGTGGTTAGCACCGCAGCCTCACAGCTCCAGGGACCCGGGTTCGATTCTGGGTACTGCCTGTGCGGAGTTTGCAAGTTCTCCCTGTGTCTGCGTGGGTTTCCTCCGGGTGCTCCGGTTTCCTCCCACACGCCAAAGACTTGCAGGTTGATAGGTTAATTGGCCATTACAAATTGCCCCTAGTATAGGTAGGTGGTAGGGAAATATATAGGGACAGGTGGGGATGTGGTAGGAATATGGGATTAGTGTAGGATTAGTATAAATGGGTGGTTGATGGTCGGCACAGACTCGGTGGGCCGAAGGGCCTGTTTCAGTGCTGTATCTCTAAACTAAACTAAACTAAACTCCAGTCTGTGTACCAAACACACATTGTATCATTCTGCCACACATGGAGAGATGTGAAAAAATACACAAGCTCTAGTATCTGTATCTAAACTGTGATTATTTAACAAGCTCTGGGAACCACACTAGACATAACAACACTCGTGAAGCACCTCGGGACGTTTCTGTATGTTATAGGCTCTATATGAATGCTAGGATTGTTGTATCACCATAAATGGGATTCTTTGGAGAGATTTAAGATCAGCATTGTGCACCTCATTCAGGAGGCAGTGTAAGATTTGATCAGGGGTCACAGATTACTCGAAAGAGGAGTTGTAAATGGTTTATTGAGAACTTCTGTTGGGAGTTTTCTATAGACCTCCAAATAGTTCCAGAGATGTAGAGGAAAGGATAGCAAAGATGATTCTTGACAGGAGCGAGAGTAACAGGGTAGTGGTTATGGGGGATTTTAACTTTCCAAATATTGACTGGAAATACGATAGTTCGAGTACTTTAGATGGGTCTGTTTTTGTCCAGTGTGTGCAGGAGGTTTTTCTGACACAGTATGTAGACAGGCCAACCAGGGGCGATGCCACATTGGATTTGGTACTGGGTAATGAACCCAGCCAGGTGTTAGATTTAGAAGTTGGTGAGCACTTTGGTGATAGTGATCACAATTCGGTTAGGTTTACCTTAGCGATGGGCAGGGACAGGCATATACAGCAGGGCAAGAATTATAGCTGGGGGAAAGGAAATTATGATGCGATTAGGCAAGATTTAGGATGCGTAGGATGGGGAAGGAAACTGCAGGGGATGGGCACAATCGAAATGTGGAGCTTATTCAAGGAACAGCTACTGCGTGTCCTTGATAAGTATGTACCTGTCAGGCAGGGAGGAAGTTGTCGAGCGAGGGAGCCGTGGTTTACGAAAGAAGTTGAAGAGCTTGTCAAGAGGAAGAAGAAGGCTTATGTTAGGATGAGACGTAAAGGCTCAGTTAGGGCACTTGAGAGTTACAAGCTAGCCAGGAAGGATCTAAAGGGAGAGATAAGAAGAGCAAGGAGAGGACACAAGAAGTCATTGGCGGATAGGATCAAAGAAAACCCTAAGGCTTTCTATAGGTATATCAGGAATAAAAGAATGACTAGAGATAGGTTAGGGCCAATCAAGGATAGTAGTGGGAAGTTGTGTGTGGAATCGGAGGAGATAGGGGAAGTGTTAAATTAATATTTTTCGTCAGTATTTACAGTGGAGAAAGAAAATGTTGTCGAGGAGAATACTGAGATACAGACTACTAGGCTAGATGGGATTGAGGTTCACAAGGAGGAGGTGTTAGCAATTTTGGAAAGTGTGAAAATAGATAAGTCCCCTGGGCCAGATGGGATTTATCCTAGGATTCTCTGGGAAGCCAGGGAGGAGATTGCAGAGCCTTTGTCCTTGATTTTTATGTCGTCATTGTCGACAGGAATAGTGCCGGAAGACTGGAGGATAGCAAGTGTTGTCCCCTTGTTCAAGAAGGGGAGTAGAGACAGCCCTGGTAATTATAGACCTGTGAGCCTTACTTCGGTTGTGGGTAAAATGTTGGAAAAGGTTATAAGAGATAGGATTTATAATCATCTTGAAAAGAATAAGTTCATTAGAGATAGTCAGCACGGTTTTGTGAAGGGAAGGTCGTGCCTCACAAACCTTATTGAGTTTTTTGACAAGGTGACCAAACAGGTGGATGAGGGTAAAGCCGTGGATGTGGTCTATATGGATTTCAGTAAGGCGTTTGATAAAGTTCCCCACGGTAGGCTATTGCAGAAAATACAGAAGTATGGGATTGAAGGTGAATTAGTGCTTTGGATCAGAAATTGGCTAGCTGAAAGAAGACAGAGGGTGGTGGTTGATGGTAAATGTTCATCCTGGAGTATAGTTTCTAGTGGTGTACCGCAAGGATCTGTTTTGGGGCCACTGCTGTTTGTCATTTTTATAAATGACCTGGATGAGGGTGTAGAAGGGTGGGTTAGTAAATTTGCGGATGACACGAAGGTCGGTGGAGTTGTGGATAGTGCCGAAGGATGTTGTAGGTTACAGAGGGACATAGATAGGCTGCAGAGCTGGGCTGAGAGATGGCAAATGGAGTTTAATGCGGAAAAGTGTGAGGTGATTCACTTTGGAAGGAGTAACAGGATTGCAGAATACTGGGCTAATGGGAAGATTCTTGGTAGTGTAGATGAGCAAAGAGATCTTGGTGTCCATGTACATAAATCCCTGAAAGTTGCCACCCAGGTTAATAGAGCTGTTAAGAAGGCATATGGTGTGTTAGCTTTTATTAGAAGGGGGATCGAGTTTAGGAGCCACGAGGTCATGCTGCAGCTGTACAAAACTCTGGTGAGACCGCACCTGGAGTATTGCGTGCAGTTCTGGTCACCGCATTATAGGAAGGATGTGGAAGCTTTGGAAAAGGTGCAGAGGAGATTTATTAGGATGTTGCCTGGTATGGAGGGAAGGTCTTACGAGGAAAGGCTGAGGGACTTGAGGTTGTTTTCGATAGAGAGAAGGAGGAGAAGAGGTGACTTAATAGAGACATATAAGATAATCAGAGGGTTGGACAGGGTGGATAGTGAGAGCCTTTTTCCTCGGATGGTGATGGCAAACACGAGGGGACATAGCTTTAAGTTGAGGGGTGATAGATATAGGACAGATGTCAGAGGTAGTTTCTTTACACAGAGAGTAGTAGGGGCGTGGAACGCCCTGCCTGCAACAGGAGTAGACTCGCCAACTTTAAGGGCATTTAAGTGGTCATTGGATAGACATATGGATGAAAATGGAATAGTGTAGGTCAGATGGTTTCACAGGTCGGCGCAACATCGAGGGCCGAAGGGCCTGTACTGCGCTGTAATGTTCTATGTTCTATGTTCTAACAAACAGTTCAAATACAACATTAAAATCAGAATAAGTAGACATACAACCTGTTATGCGTGAGGATGGTTTACGAATCCCAGATCGGACAGATGCAACGAGGTAGTTTGATATCTGGAGCTCACTGTAGCGTTCCCTTCTCATTCAGTTTCCTCTTGAACTGGCTGGAGGTGTTTAGGTAAAGCTAGCATGGATTCAGCTCGAGGGTAACAGCTAACCGAAGTGTTAAGCTGAAACTAGCATGAATTCAACTCAGGGAGTCTTTCCCCTGTCAAATGCCTCTTTCCTTCCTCAGCTGCCTGTTTATATACTTTATTTTGGGGGAATTGGTGGATACCTCATGAAAATCATTCTTTCATTTACATCTTCCCATTCAATTGGCCAATTACCAGGGTTCAGGCACTCAAGGTGGAATACCTCCTATTGCAGCCCCCAGTAATGAGTTCATCCCCTCGCTTATCTCTTGTATGGATATCTTGCTACCTTCTTCCAGTCAGTTTGGTTTAGATATGTGGACATGAGGCTCCATCTTATCAGGCCCAGGAATGCCTTCGTAAAGGCCTGTGCATAGGGTTATGTTCCTGACCAGATAACAGGCTCTTGTGAAAAATCTTAATCTATCCTGATCGTGTTGTTCTCTGTGTTGGCTCTGGCAGGCTGCAAAAGAATCTTGCTTAATTAGCAAAAGCAAGAGAGATTTCAGATTTTATAAGGCCAATAATTAGACAGCCATTTCTTACAGATGTGAGAAGATTCAAGAGCATTTAGGGAGGAGGCTTCAGAATGTAAAGTTAATAGATGGTTATGTTGATTTTTAAATGATAGTTTACCTAGAGAATGCATGGTGCATTTCGGCAGTAAGGTGTGACCAGAGCATAGCAGAGCAAGGCAGGAATATCCTGCAACTGAGCCAATTGGCTACTCACAGATTTGCCTCCAAAAGGCTCAAGTCTCACATGTGCAGTACCCCGACTCACCCAAACCATGTTGTCTGAGCCATATTGTTCCCCTTGTTATTCGGAGCTCAGCACTTCACTGCTGTCAGGGAGGATGATGGCATTGGAGATGATGGAAATCATCGAGAAACTCCATGCCCTGAGAGAGTGACTGTGGGAGGGAGAAAGAGATCAATTCAAATGGGAGCGGGGGAGAGCTCATGTCGCCCATGCTTTCTGGCAGGACTGCTAACGCACCAAGCATTTCAATATGTATGCCTATCAAACTTTATCTGTTCGCTGCCCTATAGAAGTCCTATCCCGAATCCCCTGCAGCAGAACTCCTGTGCAACCTCATCTTCCAGGAAGCTGGCACATGTGTAACTCTTCCTCCCTGCCCTGGCTGCAGGGAACTATGCCTGGTGACTCACCATGTGCAGATTCCACCTAGGTCAGTATCTGAGACAGGGGCTGTGTGTAAGATCAAGAGATGATGTTTCTTTTTTGTCAGTCTCTTGTTTCTTGTTGACCTATTTTGCTTCTGCCACGACCCTGACCAGGTGGCAATTCTTGGGTATTTGAAAGGAAAAGAGCACAAAGGTCGGGTTACAGGTGGGGGGGAGAAAGCAAGAGGTTGAATAGCTGGTAGTGTGTGTAAACTGTCAAATGTGGGTGTGAGGCTTGCAGCAATGCTAAGTGTGTGAGGGCGAGGTGAGGCTATGAATGTGAGCTATGAGTTGTGGTTGATTGAGAATGTTGAAAGATGAGTGCTGGGGGTGTGGTGTATTAAGGAGTGTATGAGGCTAGTGGTGCAGTTGGTGGGATATGGCACATGAAGATGCATTTACTCACCTTGAGCATTCACATGAGGTCATTGAACTTTTTGAGGCACAGCATCCAGTTTCTCGGAACTAGACTTCTGGCGTTGACTGCCAAAGCTATCTGGACTCAATGCCTCCACAAAGTTTGTCTGAAGGGCCTTCTGGTGGACTGGCAGGGGACTCATGGTGTGGTAGTGTCGGGAGTACAAATGCTGTCATCCTGAGAGAGGGCAGCAGGCTTGTGCTCCACGGAGCCACTGCCACTCCACTGGAGTGACGCCTCAGCAATCCTAGTAATCTGTTGAACAGTTTGCTGGACTGCTGCAAGAGCCTGAAAGCTCCATTGGCCCATGAAACACATATTGTCTTTGAATCTCTTTTGCTTTTCACCCTATCACAGACCTTCCCTTTTGCTCTTTTTCCCATGTTTAAAATCTATTACATCTTTACCTTTTCCCAGTTTTAATGAAAGGTCATCCACCTGTTTCTCTCTCCGCAGATACCACCAGACCTGCTGAGTATTTCGAGCATTTTCTGTTTTTATTTCAGATTTGCAGCATCTGCAGTATTTTGCTTTTGTTTTTACCTTATTGTATATTGGGGGTTAGTGCTATGTCACCTCACAGAATCAGCTAGTAATGATGAAAGCAAAAAAAAAGGAAAAACAAGAAAAAAATAACCAATAAGGTAAAAGGGAACAAAATGGAGGCAGTGGTTATGATCTGAAATTGTTGAACTCAGTGTTATTTCTGGAAGGTTACAAAGTGCCTAATTGAAAGAGGAGGTGCTGTTCCTCGAGCTTACAATACTGCAAGAGGTCAAGGGCAGAAAGATCAGAGCGGGAGCAAGACGGAGAATTAAAGTGACCAGTGACCGGAAGTTCAGAGTCATCCTTGTGTTCCGCAAAGCAGTTTCACAATCTGCATTTGGTCCCAGTGTAGAAGAGACCACATTGTGAGCAGTGAATACAGTATATTAAATTTAAAGAAGTACACGTGAATTATTGTGCCACCTGGAAGGAGTGTTTGGGATCTTGGGCGATGAGTAGGTAGAGGTAAAAGGGTAGGTGTTGCATCTTCTGTGCTTGCAATGAAAGGTACTATGGGAAGGGGAGGGGATGATGAGTAGAAATTGGGCACAACATTTTTTGGATGGCAAACAGGGGTTAAAATTAACAATTTTACGGGGATGATCTAATGGCCTGCAAACAATTCCCCTTCTTGACTTCTTCCCCATTCCCTACCTCCCTACATGACTTATCTGACAGCCTCTGCCAGGAAGACAGCAGGTCCAAATTTCTACCTTGACGTTGAACAAGCTGCCTCCAGAAGGAAACTAAAGGATGTAGGAGTCCAAAAAGCACTGGTCAGCATACCAGAAATAATAAGTAAGAGAGTTCAGCATTTATCTAATATCAGGAACTAACAACAAGATTGTTCAGTCATGTTCATTAACCTGAAGGTATCCAAAGGACACTTCAGAGAGACATCCAGAAGCAGATATACAAATACACAGGGAGCACAACAACTTTTAGAATTAAATTAGCCCATCAATCTAGTCCTCCACAGATCCTGTAAAATCTACTTGGTCATGAATTCCATCCCATCGATTTAATCTCAAGTGTGCAAGTTCTAATTAAGTACTGTCTAGTCCCAAAGGTTCTGTAATATCCGGAGTTTGCTCCAGACTTCAGTCACACATCATGGAGAGGTGCAAGTTCAGAATAGGATTGTTGTGACCAGTAGTGTATGGTGTAAAGAGAACTCAGGTAAGACAGAAAATGAGAAACTGCAGAAAGTGGCCCGATCCAACAGGTACAATGCATTTGCTACCTGTGAGGATAAGGATAAGGATTGCCAGACGGACAAGCTGGATGCAGACCATGGCACCTGAGAGCAGAAGGCTGGCCAAAGTGGGGTAAAGAGGGGAAACATAATGTGGTAGTTGTAGAAGGTTCAATAATTAGAGGGACAGATAGTATCCTTTGTAAGCAGGATCAAGAATCCCACTGTTGCCTACCTGGTGCCAGGGTGAGGGACATCTCAAACTGGCTTGAAAGGATACTGGAGAAGGAGGGGGAGGATTAAGTTGTTGTGATCCAAATTGTGACCAACAACACAGGGAATAGTAAGACCTGTTTGGAGAGTACGAGGAATTAGAAGCTAAATTCAAGAATAGGATCTCAAAGTTATAATCTCTGGATTATTATCCAAGCCATCTGCAAATTTGTGTAAGCAGATTAGGGAGGTGAACACATGGCTGAAGGAGGGGTGTGGGAAGAGATGTTCTATTTCAATTGGCACTGGCATCGGTAATGAGACAGGAAGGTACTGTACCGTTGGGATGAGCTTCGCCTGAACATGGCTGGGACCAGGGTCCTAGCAGAAAGGATAAATAGGGCAGTCACAAGGACTTCAAACTAGTAAGTAGAATTAGAATTAGAATATTACAGCGCAGTACAGGCCCTTCGGCCCTCGATGTTGCGCCGATCATCTGACCTACACTATTCCATTTACATCCATATGTCTATCCAATGACCACTTAAATGCCCTTAAAGTTGGCGAGTCTACTACTGTTGCAGGCAGGGCGTTCCACGCCCCTACTACTCTCTGCGTAAAGAAACTACCTCTGACATCTGTCCTATATCTTTCACCCCTCAACTTAAAGCTATGTCCCCTCGTGTTTGCCATCCTCATCCGAGGAAAAAGACTCTCACTATCCACCCTATCTAACCCTCTGATTATCTTGTATGTCTCTATTAAGTCACCTCTCCTCCTCCTTCTCTCTAACGAAAACAACCCCAAGTCCCTCAGCCTTTCCTCGTAAGACCTTCCTTCCATACCAGGCAACATCCTAGTAAATCTCCTCTGCACCCTTTCCAAAGCTTCGACATCCTTCCTATAATGCGGTGACCAGAACTGCACGCAATACTCCAGGTGCGGCCTCACCAGAGTTTTGTACAGCTGCATCATGACCCCGTGGCTCTGAAACTCGATCCCCCTACTAATAAAGGCTAACACACCATATGCCTTCTTAACAGCCCTATTAACCTGGGTAGCAACTTTCAGGGATTTATGTACCTGGATACCAAGATCTCTCTGCTCATCTACACTACCAAGAATCTTCCCATTAGCCCAGTACTCTGCATTGCTGTTACTCCTTCCAAAGTGAATCACCTCACACTTCTCCGCATTAAACTCCATTTGCCATCTCTCAGCCCAGCTCTGCAGCCTATCTATGTCCCTCTGTACCCTGTAGGGGTAGGGGAGGGCTCGGGTGGCAAACGCATTAAAATAAGTGTTCAAAAACAAATGTAAGGGAACAGAATACAGTAACAGTCAGAAATTGTGCTTAATGCAGTAAAGGGGAAGGGAAAATTAAAGAATGGAAAGTGCTTAAACCAGAAGAGAGAAATATGAAAAGTTTGAGTAAAACATTAGAACAGAAAGCCAGGTTAGGGAGTGTGTTCTAAATAAGCATTATTTATATAACCCACAAAGCATAAGGAAAAAAACTGAATACATTGCAGGTACAAATTCAACTTGGAGAGTGTGATATGATAGTGTTATGACTTCTTTTTTATTTAAGTTCTAGCAAATTCCAGTGTTCCCATTTTACAGCCTAATTTGAACAATTCGAATCCCGGACAAGCCCCCAATTTGTTACGACCTCAGTAAGACCGTTAACTTTAAAACAAGGGATATGAACTTCCCAGATAAATTGAAGAACTACACAACAAGATTTCACATTTTAAGGCCTTTACTATAAGAACTAAACTAAAAATGAACATTAACTGAGCAGTAATATAAAAGCAAAATAATGCGGATGCTGGAAATCTGAAATAAAAACAGAAAGTGCCAGAAATATTCAGCAGATCTGTTCGATGAAAGGTCATCGATCTGAAATGTTTACTCTGTTTCTCTCTCCGTAGATACTAGCAGACTTGCTGAGTATTTCCGGCACTTTCTGTTTTTATTTAACTAAACAGTACTTAGTAGGTAGCTAATACACTAAATTACAGAGAAAGGTATTTCCCAATAACTTATTAACACACTCAAAAACCCCACACCACATTTATACATTACAAAGTGTTCTCATTGAAAAGGTATCCTTGAAGTTAAAAGTTCCAAACTCCTCCCAGTTGCAATGGGTTGGATCTTCCAGTGTCCTTCTCAAAAACAATGTCCTCTTCACTCACCTCTATTGAGCACATTTAACTGGTCATCCATTGATAAGGCAATCTCTGGTGACCGCGTTGGCCTTTTCTCCTCCACAATACTCAACTTTTGAACTGGGTTCAAATCTTAGCATCCCTTTGCTGTATCTGTGATCTGAGAGCAGCTGTTTCTGTCTCTTTCTCTCTCTCTCTCTCTTTTGGCTGTGCAGCTCCACTTGCTGGTCTTCCTTTCTTCCTTACAGTCTGTCTTCAGACCTAGGAAAGTCTGTTGAATTTATCCAGATCAAAAAGTCAATAGTCGTTTGCCTTTCACAATTCTCAGAGTCTATAAGTCTGACCATAGCAAAACCACCTGAGCTTTCCTTTGTTTCCAGATGTTAACAAGTACAACTCCAATTTGCACTTTTAGAGCCCCTGGCTCTATTTTTACAGACTGAGAGACTGGGAGAGTGAAACCCATTGTCCTTTAGGTGTTACAGCCTTGTCCTCATGATAAACACAATCTCTGGCTTATCTCTAGGCAGAATTTACACTGCATTAAAGATTACAGTTTTTAAAACATAACAATACTACGAAGTCTGGCATTCATAACAGTAGCCATTGCTAAGACATGGCTGCAAGATGCTCAGGACTTGACACTAAATGTGTCATGTTTTAAGGTCTGCAGGAAAGATAGGAAAAATGGTCGAGGGGGAGAAGCAGCCTTAGTAATTAAGGATGAAATGGCTTCAATAAGAGAGGGGCCTAGGTACATAGATCCTTAAAATATTATGAACAGATTACAGAAAATAATCAAAAAGGCACATTACTTGTTAAACTCAAGTTCAAACAATATGCTAAAAAAACAGACAGCCTTCAGGAATGGCAGTAAGCCAAATATATGACTTCAGTCTCCTCAGTCTTGAGCCAGAGTAAGTTGTAACTAATCCAGGATTTAATGTCAGACTAGTATTTCGGGAATGAGAACAGAAAGTGCCGGAAATACTCAGCAGGTCTGGCAGCATCTGTGTAGAGAGAAACAGAGTTAACGTTTCTGGTCTGTGACCCTTTATCAGAACTGACAAACTTTAGAAATATTTCGAAAGTCTTTCAGCAAGTGAAAGTGGGGAGGGGCGGGAAGAAGAACAAGAAGGAAGGACAGTGATAGAACAGAGGGGAGAGAGATTAAATGACAGATACAGCACTGAAACAGGCCCTTCGGTCCATTGAGTCTGTGCCCACCATCAACCACCCATTTATACTAATCCTACATTAATCCCATATTCCCTACCACATCCCCACCTTCCCTCAATTCTCCTACCACCTACCTACACTAGGGGCAATTTATAATGACCAATTTACCTATCAACCTGCAAGTCTTTGGCTGTGGGAGGAAACCGGAGCACCCGGCGGAAACCCACGCAGACAAAGGGAGAACTTGCAAACTCTGCACAGGTAGTACCCAGAACCGAACCCGGGTCGCTGGAGCTGTGAGGCTGCAGTGCTAACCACTGCGCCACTGTGCCGCCCCAAAATAAAAAAAGCTTGGCTCGAGGGATGACTTTCAATAGATCGCAACGAGATAGCTGCTCTGCTACGTACGAAACCCTGAGCCAGAATCAGGTCGTCTACGAATAATTTAGCACCAGGTTCCCCACGAACATGCTGTGCGTGAACAGGAGAGAGGCGGCGCCCATCTGGCCGCACTCCAGCCCTGAATCGAGCGGCACTACTCACCGACCGGAGTCGGCTATCCCAGGCCAACCAGTGATCCGCGGCGCTAGGGTATCGTTACGTTTAGGGGGGGATTCTGACTTAGAGGCGTTCAGTCATAATCCCACAGATGGTAGCTTCAAACCATTGGCTCCTCAGCCAAGCACATACACCAAATGTCTGAACCTGCGGTTCATCTCGTACTGAGCAGGATTACTATTGCAACAACACATCATCAGTAGGGTAAAACTAACCTGTCTCACGACGGTCTAAACCCAGCGTCATAGATGTCCTTGAACACATTGCAAATGGAGTGCTAAATAGTTGTAGTGAAAGACAAAGCATGAGTCCAGAGAGAGTGCTCATGACAGAATAATTAACAGCTCTGCACAAAAGCAAAAATATGAAAAATAAGTTTAAGACTAGAACATGGTTAAAAAAATAATTTTTTAAATTAAATATATATTTAAAAAATAAATAAATAAAAATAATAAACAAAAAATAATGGGGCTCATGCTCTGAAATTATTGAACTCAGTATTGAGTCCAGAAGGCTGTAGCGCACCTGATCGAAAGATGAGGTGCTGTTCCTCGAGCTTGCGTTGATGTTCACTGGAACACTGCAGCAGGCTGAGGACAGAGATGTGGGCATGAGAGCAGGGGGGTGTATTGAAATACAAGCAAATGGAAGTTCGGGATCATGCTTGCGGACTGAGTGGAGGTGTTCTGCAAAGCAGTCACCCAATCTACGTTTGGTCTCCCCAATGTAGAGGCGACCACAATGTGAGTAGCGAATGCAGTATACTAAACTGAAAGAAGTACAAGTAAATCGCTGCCTTACCGGGAAGGAGTGGTTAGAGCCTTGGATGGTGAGGAGAGAGGAGGTAAAAGGGCAGGTATTTACACCTCCTGCAATTGCTGTGGGAAGGGGACAAGGTGTCGGGGGTGATGGAGGTGTGGACCATGGTGTTGCGAAGGGAATGGTCCCTTCGGATTGCTGACAGGGCAGGGGAGGGGAAGATGCATTTGGTGGTGGCATCGCGCTGGAGGTGGCGGAAATAGCAGAGGATAATCCTTTTGATGTGGAGGCTTGTGGGTGGAAAGTGAGGACAAGGGGAACCCTGTCGCAGTTCTGGGAGGGAGGGGAAGGGGTAAAGACAGAAGGGCAGGAAATGGGTCAGACATGGTTGAGGGCCCTGTCAACCACAGTGCGGGGGAATTCTCGGTTGAGGAAATAGGAAGACATATCAGAGGCACTGTTGTGGAAGGTTGCATCATCAGAGCAGATGGGTAGGAGATGGAGAAACTGAGAGAATGGAATGAATCCTTACATGAGGCAGTTCCAGCATCCACAGTATTTTGCTCTTGTTTTAGTATTTTCGGGACGACCTAATAGCTTTCTGGCTCCCACTGGAAAACAGCAGCCAACAGGCCTCCAGGCAGCAAACCCAACAGTCAGGTTTGGGCTCTGAACTCGTCACCTTGTGCTGATCTGAGGAGGTTACTGGAAGAAGGCCCAATGTCAATTTATTGGGAAGTCACTGAAATTGGACATCCTGAGATACAAGGAGAGGAAATTGAGGCAGATGGACTAGCAATGCTGCCACACCAATACCCCACCTTGCATCATTTGCATCTCAACATTCGGTAGGCCCCGTTCTACCAACCTGGGGTGGAACCAAAGATCCTGGGGCAACCTAAAGGAAGCACACATCTGATGGAGAGGGTCTCTGCTCCCTTTTCCTCTCCTTAGTATCTAGGAAATCAGTGCTTCGGATGAGTAATATTGGGGCTATTAAGATTTGAATCTGACACCACTGCCAGATCTCTTCTCATTTCTACACAAGCCAGTGAGTAAATGTAGAATCATAGAATGGCACAGCTCAGAAGGAGGCCATTCAGCCCATCATGCCTGTGCTGGTTCTTAAGGTAGAGTTGTCAAATTAATCCCACACCCCTGCTCTTTCCCTATAGCTCAGCATTTTTTTTTTCCCTTCAAGTATTTCTCTCTAAGTATAGTGCAATAGTATAATTATATTCTCTTTTGAAAGTTACTATGCTTCCACCACCCTTTCAGGCAGTGCATTCCAGATCATAACAATTCACTGGGCTGAATTTTACAGAGGTCTCGATGTCAGGGTTCATGGTGGGGGTGGGGGGAGGTGGTACAGGGGGCATGAAGATTGCCCCAGATGAGGCCCGCCCTCGACAGTGGCAGGGCCCTGCCCAATCTTGACGGCGAGGCCTTGTGGCGGCCCCCCCACCCACAACCACTCGGCGATGGACCCATCATTTAAATATTCAAATCAATTTACAAACCTTATTTAATGAAGTTCCCGTCGCCTCCTGAAGTGTCGCCACCATCTTCATCCAGGCGGCTGGTACTGCCGAGCCTTCGAATCCCCATCCGGAGAAACGAGGCAGGACTCCGTGGGGAGGCAGGAGGAGGACATTTTCACAGTGCGGGAGTGGGGGCGCGGGGTCAAACTCTTTGGATTGGTTGTGGGGATGATGGGAAGCAGTTGAGGGTTCGAGTTTATGGACTTTGGGGGTGGGAAGGTCACCTCGTCAAGGAAAGTATTTTGCAGGGTGAGTGGGCAAGGAATTAAATGGAAGGCTATTGGAGGGTGGGTGGGAGAGGGGGGGGGGTGGGTGGAAAGATTTATTTAATGATTTGTTACACTTTTAACCGCAATTTACCTTTAAGATTTCAAACTGTCATTTAGAGCTCTAAACCTTTTAAAAATAGTGCCGGCGCCTGCGCATGCCGGACGCCGGTGCCGGGGACGGCTCACCCGCCCCCTCCACGTCACCGGGGGTGCATTCCGCCCCGGGCATGTTCATGAGCCACCGCGCTTAAGATCGTGGCGGCTCCGCGGAGTGAAAGCCGCGCGTGCGGGCCGCCATCTTTCACAGCCGCTGCCACACTCGACGGCGGCCACATAAAATCCAGCCCACTGTGTAAAAAAATGTCACTTCTGCTTCTTGTGCCCGATGATGGCCAAGATCTCTGCCACTGGAAATAATTTCTCTATCAAAACCATTCATGATTACGAATATGAATCAAATCTCTCTATAACTTTCTCTACTGCAAGGAAAATAAGAACATGAATAGGTGCAGGCGTAGATCATACAGCCTCTGGAACCTGCTCCACCATTCAATACGATCATGGCCGATCCTTGTCCTCAAAGTCTGTCTATCTCAGTCTAAAATATATTCAACGATGGCGCATCCAGAACTTTCTGGGGTAGAGAATTCCAAAGATTCACAACCCTTTGAGTGAAGAAACTTCTCCTCATCTCAGTCCTAAATGATTGGCCCCTTATCTAGATTCCTCAGCGAGGGGAAACTACCTCTCAGTGTCTACCCTGTCAAGTCTCTTCAGAATCTTGTATGTTTCAATTGAGATCACCTCTCATTCCACTAAACTCCAGAGAGTTTAGACCCAATTTACTTAACCTGTCAACCTGTCATCATAGGATAACCCTCTCATCACAGGAACCAATCTAGTAAGCCTTCACTGTATTGCCTTGAATCCAAGTATGTCCTTCCTTAAATATGGAGACCAAAACTGCTCACAGTACTCCAGGTATCTTCTCATCAAAGCCCTGTACAATTGTAACAAGACTTCCTTATTACTGTACTCCAATCCCCTTGCATTAAATGCCAACATCCCATTTGCCTTCCTAATTGCTTGTTGTATTGCATGCAAACTTTCTGTGTTCCTTGTACGACTCCACCCAAGTCCCTGTGAACATCAACATTTACAAATTTTGTGCCTTTTCAAAAATATTCTACTTTTCTGTTCTTAGTAGCAAAGTGAATAACTCAGACCGCCCCACATTATACTCTATCTGCCACCTTGTTGCCCATTCACTTAACCTGTCTATATCTCTTTGCAGCTTCTTTCTTTCCTCCTCACATCTTTGTATCGTCAACAAACCTAGATACATTACTCAGTCTCTTCGTCTAAGTCATTAACATAGCTTGTAAATAGCTGAGGCCCTAGCACTGATTCTTGCAGCACTTCACAGTCACAGACTGCTAACTTGAAAATGCCTCATTTATTCCCAGTCCCGCCTCATTACACAATACTAGATCTGAAATAGCTTTATCCCTAGTTGGTTCCACAATTTATTGTTCCAAGAAACTGTTGCGAAAGCATTCTGCAAATATATCTTCCAGACTACCTGTGACAATTTGATTGGACCAGTCTAAATGAAGATTAAAGTCCCCCACAATTACTACATTGTCTTTGTTACAAGTTTCAATTATTTTTGGCCTAACGCTCCGTCCAATGGTGTAAATACTATTCGGGGCCTATAAACTACTCCCACCAGCATTTTCTGACCCTCGTTATTCCTAAACTCTACCTGTTCTTATTCTACGTCCTAATCGTCTGAGACAAGATCCTTTCTCAATGCTATCCTTATGTCATCCTTTACTATAAAGGCATCCTTCCTACTTGCCAATCTGCCTGTCTTTTTGAAATATTGTGTACCCTGGAATATTTATTTCCCAACCTTGGTCACCTTGTAACCATGTCTGTAACGGCGATTAGATCTAAACCATTTATCTCTATTTGTGCCATCTATCTTATTGCGGATACTTCGCACATTCAGGTAAAGACCCTTTAATTTTATTTTACTGCTATTATTTGCAAGGGCGTTATTCGCAGATGCACTATTACCGTTAAACTCTCTTTCCCTTCATGTCCCACTCTGCTTGTCTTTATCCAAATTGCTACACTGTTCTATTCTCTCAACTTTTAGTTTAAAACCCTATCCACAGTCCTAGTTACACTGATCCCAGCCCAGTTTAAGTGCAGCCCATCCCAATGGAACAGCTCCTTCTTTCCCGAGTACTGGTGCCAGTGCCCCATAAATCAAAACCCCTTTTGCCCTCACCACTATTTGAGCCACGCGTTTAATTCTATAATCAGCTTGACCCTATGCCAATTGGCATGGCTTAGGTAACAATCCAGAGATTATTACCTTTGAGGTTCTGCGTTTTAATTTGGACCCTAACTCCTCAAACAGAACCTCATTCCTGGTTCTTTCTGTGCTGTGGTTCCTACATGGACCATGACACTGGATCCTTCCTCTCTGACATCAGGTTCATCTCCAGCTTCGAGGAGATGTCCTTAACCCTGTCACCAGGCAGTCAACACAAACTTCGGAACTCCCCAGTCACAGCTGCCGATAAACAGCATCTATCCCCCTGACTATACTGTCCCCTATCACTACCACATTCCTTTTCACTCCCCCCACTTTAATGACTTCCTGCACCATGGTGCTATGGTGAGTTTGCCCATCTACCTGCACTCATTGTTCTCATCCACACAGGTAGCAAGTTCCTCAAACCTGTTGGTCAATGCCAAGGGCTGAGTCTCCTCCATCACTCCATGTTGGATCCAAGCAAGCTATAGTTATCTCTTGCCCCACCCCCACCTCACTTGCTTATAACCTGTGACTTTTCTAATATTTGTCAGTTCCGAAGAAGGGTCACTGACCCGAAACGTTAACTCTGCTTCTCTTTTCACAGATGCTGCCAGACCTGCTGAGTGGTTCCAGCATTTCTTGTTTTTATTTCAGATTTCCAGCATCCGCAGTATGTTGCTTTTATTTAAGTTATAGTCTCCATCTTGGAGACAAAAGAAAGAAGACTCATCAGCTACAGGAGGTAAAAGGAAACTAAAAAGCAGGACCTCCTTCCCCCTGTGCACCGAATTCCCTATGTTCCTCTGTTCATACTCTTTTGCGTTTAGGTTATGGTTCGGTTGTTCCCTTATTCATCGGGACGTTTATTAGACCTGACTGCCCTCTAGTGGATATATTGCTATTAATTTTTTCTGCTTAAAAAGCCTCCAGATAATATAACTGATTTTCTCTCCTTTCTTTATCTTCATTAAAGAATATTGAAATAGAAAAATTAGAGAGTGGAGAGGATTGGTGTTAATTCTGGATTGCTCTAGTGAAGACCTGGGTATCTTCTGCTGTCTCATCAGACTCTTCCTGCCCCTCTGATCTCCCTTTGCATTTTTTTTCTTCTCTGGGATAGTCTATAATATGTCTTCACACTGTCAAGTTGTGGGGTGTGCAGTTTTCACTACGATAATTAGCACATTAATAAGACTGTAATTCAGGACACCTTTGACCTCCCCAAGCGTTTGAACACCTACTTTAATATGCCAGTGTTGTATGATAACTATGGTGGAAGCATTCACCTGATTATATATGCTCTTGGCTGCTGTTTTAGGCTGTTGTATGTGTACCATGAGGGACTCAAGACTCTAGAGAGTGGCCTTAATCACCCAGGAGCCACTTTCTTTCGATTGGAGGGGAAGGGTTGAGGGGTGAAATATTACTGATATTTTAACTGCTTTAAAATGAAGAGATTGGACTAAAATTGGACAGCACCATTGATCAAGCACAGAGATCACAATTCACTAACCTGCCTGCGCCAGTTCTGGTGGAGATGGACAGCTACCACCTCATTTCCATCATTGTAGGGTGAGGACTCAGCTGGGAGCCAAGCAGTATTGCACTGATAGCACATGGTGCAGCCAGCCTTCTGCTCTTAAAGGCAGTCTGTCCCTCTTAAAGAGAAAGTGCACTGAATAACACGAGGCTGCTGCTGAATTCTATTGCTGCAATTTTAATCAAGGCAAATGGAACATTAGGGGAGAAAGGAGCCCTTAGGGTCATGGATGGAGCTCTAGAAGTCTCAGTGGTGGAGGTGGGCAGGAGGAGACATGCCGTGGTTCTGCAGGGTGACAGAAGGACACCCTCAGAAAGGATTGGGCACGTGGCCAGGGAGGTCAGTTCCCAGAGTCTGGCCCCAAGGACCTAGCAGCAGTGCCCCAAGATGTCTAACGACCTCGTGCGGATGGTTAAGGTCAGTGAATGCGTCTTCCCATGACATTTCCCACCACATCAGAAACCTTTCATGTTGCTCAATGAACTACAACACCATCATTCACCCAGCAGCACTCCCCGTCACTCAGGACTCATGTCTAACATCCAGATACTCCAGTTCACCTTCACACCTTCCAATCCTGCCAGCCTCACACCCACCCTTCACTGCCTCCACATACCTCCAGTAATTCAGCTATGGCAGGCACATTACCCAAACATAATGCAACCAAGTCACTGATATTCTGCCCTCTCCCTTGTAAGACAAGGTGGCACACAGCAGAAGGTTGGGACTGGGGAGAATTGGGGTCTGGTAGGGGAACAGGGATCTGGGCCCCACTGAGTAGTTTGGGTAGAGGGAGGGGGAGGAAGCTAGGGCCTGGTGAAGTGGGAGGGATGGGGTTGGTGAGGGTGATGTTCAGGGGCCTCATGGCAGGAGGTAATGGAGGCCTGGATGAGGGGTGCAATGGATTGTGGCCTGCTGGTGATGGGAGGATCTGAACCTGGTGGTGATGGTGCGGGGTCAGGGCTTGGTGAGGCAGTGGCAGGGGAGGCAGTGGTTGAAGGAGTGAAGGTCAGAAGCCTTGGGGGGGAGGTCGTTGCGAGGGCAGCACAGATTGCGAAAGCTGCTCAGACAGGCACCTGGATCCGGAGGGTAAGTGTGAAAGCACTCAACTCCTGAATCCACCGAGTCCTCACCTTGAGGAAGCTGCCGGGTTCCCCAAGGCTTGGGAAACCTGACCAACTGCTGTAAAAGGACAAAAGCAGAATGACAATGGGGCTCACAACCTATTGTCGTATTTAAAGTTGCAACCCATCTCCTTGGATCGGGTTGGTTGCCCGGCCACCTTCGGCCTCAATTAAAGCTGGAAATGGACAAGTTGGAGATGGGCTGGGTAACAGATATCCGAGACTTTAACCGCGCACCTGACCAAAACCCACCCACTTTTTAAAATTATAATTCTGCCCATTAAGTCTATTTCTTACAAAGATGAATTAAAACTCAATCATATATTAAACCCGCCTCCTTTAATTGATAACTGGAAATTAGATGCAATTTTATTATTCCACTAGCTTCAAGTCATAGACAAAATAACACAGGACATGACCTGAACCAAGCCCTGAATCCCAGCATAACTGGCCCCTACCAGAGTGAGTGTGTGTCAAAAGGAAGCTCGCCTCTACTGACTCTATTGTTCCTGCTGGTTATTTATTATTCACTGGCTGTTACTCCTTACCAAATAAATTGAGGAAATCCACTATCTTTTTGATGCTGCTGATGCTATCCTCAAAGTACTCCCAATTGGACTAATCGTGCTGTAAGTCTCTCAGAGCACTTGATCATGTTGCACCGCCATGTCTGAAGCACAACGATGATCCTCCAACTCCACCCCACCAGTAATTGCTGCGCTGATTGGCTTCGCTTCACCCTCGAAGTGCCGAATAAACCGAACAAACACATTGGCCTCAGCTAGGAACATAATACAAAGGAAGATGGGAACAGCAGGAGGTTATTTAGCCCCTTGAGCCCAATCTGCCATTTAATGAGATAGTGGTTGATCTGTGAGCAACTCGTTATACATACCTTTGTTCCAAATCCCTTAATACCTCTGATTAACAAAAACCTATCAATCCCAGCCTTAAAATTAACAATTCCTCTGTCCATTACTTTAGTCACCCCCTTCAAAGACTTCGAACAGATTTATCAGACATGATCTACTCTTTCCAAATCCATGCTGCCTCTCTAAATTGCAAGTTAGGTGAAAATGATTGATCAAGAGGGTGGTGCATTGAGATGATGGATGAAATGAGTGCTTTCATCGATATATTTGGCAGACCCCTTGAAATTTTCTTGTGGTCCTCGAAACACAGACTCCCAGTTAAGAAACACTTCTTACGTGACTGTGCAAATGATTAGCAGATGAAATTTAGTACAGGCAGTTGTAAAGGACTGGACTTAGGAAAGGAAATGAACAACATATGCAATTTATGAGTGGATTGAAATCTGTAAGGATGAAGCTGAATAATCCTGAGGAGTCTTCATAGACCTGGCACTCAATGGGGTCATTTTCACTTTCTATAATGGACTAAATCAGGTGCTAAATATTTAGCCACCTATTCGGCATCTCTCCTGATTTTCATTTCCTTTAAGTGAAAGATAAATAATTATCCCATCTGCATCATTTGCAATTGCAGTCAATACGCAAGTAACTCAGGTAAAGAGTCTGTCAAAAATGGATCATCAGGATCCATTAGGAAAGATTCTATTATCTGGTAAATGGACACTGGTCTGTCCTTCACCTGGTCTTCAGCGCAGCTATGCTACAGAGGCTTAGAAAAAAGCCAATGACAGTGACACAAGGAGCAACTCTGGGCCAACATAAACCATACAAAAATGCCTTCGAAATGTTCCTCCACATTGGGGACACATCAGCAACTCATGCAAGATTGTTCTGTAAATGATGAATGTACATTGAGTAGATGTATATAAAAAGAAATATTTGCATTCATATAGTGTCTTTCCTGATCTAAACCTGCTTTAACAATGCTGGTTGAAAGGTGAACTTTAGCTAGGACATGGGGAGAACTCCCCTGCTCTCCCTCAAAGTAGTGCCCTTGTATCTTTTACATACACCTCAGAAGGCAGATGGGGCCTCAGTATAATGTCTCATCCAAAAGATGACACCTCCGACAGCGCAGCACTTCCTCAGTACTGCATTCGATTGTCAGCCTAGCTTTTGTGCTCATACCATTCGAGGGTATGCTAAATCACAAGATGTTCATTTGGTACATTGATACCGATCTCTTCTGCTTGCTCAGCTATGAGACTCTCCAGCCACCACATCCTTGTAGAAACTCATAAATCATATACAGTGAGCGCAATAGCTCAAGACATTGAGGAAGAGAAGCACGTGATGTGAGAACCCGCTAGCACGTTAGACATGACATTCACCAAAAAAAATTGAATTAACAACAGACAGACTGCACTAAATGCTGATTTCAATACTCACTTTATTCAACAGATAATGGAATTAAATCAGAAATGGACAACTTTGAAAGCAAAAATAAAGATGTGCAGCTCTTCGGAACATACATCTATATTCAAACAATAAAACCATACACATTAATGTGCTCTCTGATATCCTCAGGGATAACTTAAAAAGAACAGTTTCTGACAGTCTCCTGGACCTCACTCCCCAGCTGCAGTGCCTGCTCATTTGCCCCTCTCCCTCCAACCTAAGTATTTAACTTATAGACTCACAAGTGACAACTCTGTGCCAGCATAAGCCCTCTGAAAGTGGCTTCTAAGAGCACCTGTACAATTAGAGACACATCAACAACTCACTCAAAAGTTTGTTCTGGTAATGATGAAGGTACATTGTGTAGACACATATAAAAAGAAAGATTTGCATTTATATAGTGCCTTTCATGGACCTCAGGATCTTCATAACTTTCGGCAGCCTCTCCTCATTTGGTCAGCACAGGCACATTTGGAAATTATAATGACAGGTTGTGTTGGTTGCAGGCCAATCATGTTAGCTCCAAGACATTGCTGCAAGAGTTCCTCAGGGTAGTTCTGGTTCACTAATGTCCTTTAGGGAAGGTCTTACATGGTCTGGCCAGTGTGTGACTCCAACGGGGTTTACTGTTAAATGCTCTCTGAAGTGAACTGACAAGAACAACTTGCGATGGACAATAAATCCCAGCCTTGTCAGGGACGCCTTCAATCTGAGAATGAATATTTAAAAAATTAAAGACTCTCAGAAGTTAAGAATGAATTTAACAGTTTTAGCCTAGATTTGTTCTCGCAGCAAAACGCTGGATACACTGGCCTAGTAAATGTGGATTCAAATGTGTGCAAGTGTGTCAGTGACCTGAAAAAATGACACAGTCCCGGCATCATAGTCTAACTTAACTCGGATCCTGTCGATAGAGGAATTCAGAGGTAGGTGCATCTTCTTGCTATTATGACAGGCTGACAGCGAACCAATGCAGAGATGCAAGCACCAGGCTTCTGTGGTCTTCCGAAGATCAGAATTGTTACCTATCTTCTGTACGCTCCCATAAGCGATCCCTATTCCCCACCAATTACCATCAGTTTCCACCTCCCAGGAATGGCATCCCCAGCAGAAACTCTGGGAACAGAGGATTTGAGTGTGGCTTTCAAACCTCTCTAGGTTAATTGGGTAGGGTTGTTCCTGATAACTGAACATCACTGATCTCAGATCATCGGACAGAATCAAGTGCTTGTTTGCAGTCTTTGGATCCAGGGTCAACCGTGAAACTTCCCCTAGAGAGGAAAGGAACAGGTGTATAAGATCAATGATTGACATCATTTCCCAGATAGTGGGAGCCCCACATAACATCTCACAGTTCATCAAGCAGAATCCATGTTGATTAGTCTTTGTGTCCTATTGCTGGGCAGTCTGTACAAACACTAACAATATATTCATACTTTGTCATAAATTGGGCAAATTACATCAGTTTATTTTTAATATAGAAGACCTCTCCCCCCACCCAACCACCACCAGCAATATTTGTCAGGTTGTTTATACCTTTCTTTAAAGGGGCCCAAACATTCTAGCTTTACTCATGCATTCCTGACCGGTCTCCCACATTCTACCTTCCATAAACTTGAGGTCATCCAAAACTCTGGTGCCTGTGTCCTAACTCACACAAAGTCTTATTCACCCAGCAACCCTTTGCTCTCTGACCTACATTGGCTCCCTTTTAAGCAACTCTGCGATTTTAAAATTATCAATTGTTTTCAAATTGCTCCATAGCCTCACCCCTCCCTATCTCTGTGAACTCCTCCAACCCTGAGGGGGAGATGGTAGCATAATGGTGATGTCATTGAATTAGTAATCTAGGGGTCCAGGCTAATGCCCTGGAGACATGAGTTCAAATCCCATCAAGGAATTTAAATGTAGGAAATAAATTGAATTAACTAATAATAGTCTGGAATTGAAAGCTAGTCTCAGTAATGGTGCCATGAAACTATCATTAATTGTTGTAAGAACCCATCTGATTCACTACTGTACTTTAGAAAAGGAAATCTGCTGTCCTTACCTGGTCTGGTCTACATGTGACTCCAGACCCACAGTGATGCCATTAACTCTTAACTGTCCTCTGAAATGGCTGAGCAATCCACTCAGTTTTCAAGGGAAATTAGGGATGGGCAACAAATGCTGGCCTTTCCAGTGACACCCACATCTCATGAAAGAATAATAAAAAAGGGATAGTTGCACTCCTCCAAATCTGGTCTCCCTGGTTTTAATTGCTCCACCATTGATGACTGTGCCTTCAGCTGCCAAGGCCCTAAGCTCTGGAATTCCCTCGCTAAACCTCACCTCTCTACCTCACTTTACTAGTTTAAGATGCTCCTTAAAACCTACCTCTTTGATCAAGCTTTTGGTCACCTGCCCTAATATCTCCTTACGTGGCTTGCTGTCACGTTTTGTTTAATAACGCTCTTATGAAGCACCTTGGGGCATTTGACTATGTTGAAGGTGCTATATAAACACAAATTGTCGTTGTTTGGAAGAGGAAGAAAAGGATAAAGAGGAGGAATCCAAGGAGATCAGTCATGCAGCACAGAAAGAATCTGTCAGATTCCCACAGGAGCCTTCATGCTGCACAACAACAACTTGCAATCATATAGTGCTGTTAAAGAACTAAAATGTCTCAAGGCATTTCACAGGAACGTAATCAGACAAAAGCTAACCATAGAATGAGACATACGGACAGGTGAGGAAGGTTTTAATGAGTGTCTTAAAGAAAGAGAGATGGAGAAATTTAGGGAGGGAAATCTAGAGCTTAGTGCCATAGGAACAGGAATAGCTCATTCAGCCTCTCGAGCCTGTTCTGTTATTCAATTAGATAATGGAGGACCTGTGTCTTAACTCCATCTACCCACCTTGGCTCCAGAATCCATAATACCCTTGGCTAACAAAAGTCTATCAATCTCAGTTTTGACATTTTCAAGTGACCCCCCAGCCTCAATAGCTTTTTGGGGAAGAGAGTTCCAGATTTCCACTACCCTTTGTGTGAAGATATGTTTTCTGACATCACTCTTGAATTACCTAGTTCTAATTTTAAGGTTGTACCCCTTTGTTCTGGACTCCCCCATCAGAGGAAATAGTTCTATCTACCACATCAAATCCTTTAAATATCTCAATTCGATTATCCCTTAATCTTCTGCACTTGTATAAGAAATATAAATCAAGTCTATGTAAATTCATAATTTAACCTTTTTAGCCCCAGTATCATTCTGGTAATTCAGTGCTGCAACCCTCCAAGACCAATATAACCTTCCTGAGGTATGGCACTCAGAATCAAACACATTAGTCCAGATGATGTCTAACCAGAGCTCTATAAAACTGGGCCAGATCTTCTACCTTGCGATAAAGGCCAAGATTAGGCTTTTTAAATTATTTTTTACCTGTCCAATAGATTTCGATGGTGTCTGTACTTGGATCACTAAATCACTATACTCCTCCCCAGTTTCTACTTTCTCATGGCTGAAGGCACGGCCACCAAAGGTGTGGTGAATAAAGTAAGGAAAGCACATGAGGCCAGAGCTGAGGGAACGACGAGTTCTTGGACAGCTGTAGGGCTGAAGGAGGTTATGAAGATAAGCAGGGGAAAGGCCATGGAGGGATTTGAACATGAGGATGAGAATTTTAAAATCGAGGTGTTGCCGGACTGGGAGCCAATGTAGGGTGATGAGCAGAGGGATGATAGATGAATGAGGTGCGAGTTAGGTTATGGGCAGCAGAGGTTAGGATGCATCACCCTGATTATGCAACACTGTCTATTCTCCCAGATGGATGTATCTCTCCTGGTGCTTGCCAAAGAAAGAGCATAATGTTGCATGCAAGGTTGCAGTAAATAGAACACGCGCAGAGGAGACTGCTATTTCTAGTGCCTTCTCTGATTCTTGTTGTGTTGGGCTCATCATGAACAGCAAAGAAAGTGGTTTGCTGAGGAGCATGAATCACACGTGACTTGCAGTACAAGGAGGTACACCTTGCGGACAGGTTATGTGTGGTGCAATAGCTTCAAGAAGAAGAGCTGCAGAATGCTGTAACTAAGCTATAGCTGACCTGGCCTCCAGCTTCTCTGTTTCACTCTCTCTATGGTTCACCTGCCGACTGATTCCAGAGCTTCCTTCTCATATACCAGCCAAAGGACTGGGAGCCCTTCTCTACCATTGGCTGTATGCAGCTTTCTTCAGGTAGAATAATTAAAGCAGACTGATTATCCATTGGCTGCCTTGGCATTTATTCCCACACATTCCCCTACGGCTGTCAAGATACAAACCACCACTCTGCAGAAATAATGCACTTAATGCTCACACATTTGCAGTGCACCACAGGAGCATGTGACAACTTATTGACAAAATATAGGATGGAAACCCCAACGCAGTTTCTCTCAGGAATACCATGACCAAGGAAATTGGGATCTTGGGCTCCCACTGACAGGGGTCTCTCGGGGTTGGATTTGACAGGCTGGAGCATGAGCTTGAGAGAACCTTGATGACAGGCTTCACACTCTTCAATGGTGTCATGTCGCCTGTTTTCAAGTAAATCCCTGGTCATCCAGAAGGTGGCCCCAGGTTGCCAGGAGAAGGGATAATTGAGCTAGCTGCCTCAGGTTGGTGGCATATTCTCCCAACGGAGGCAAACTGCTCAAAGCTTCACTCAAGAACTGCCAGATGAACAGGGGCAAGCAGCTATTGTATTACCAGACGCAGTGCCAACAGGTGCAGAGCTATTTCACCACCCATGATCAAGAGTTATATGACCATCTTCATCTAATGATGTCATATCCACTGCAACATGAGCTTTGTTAGCTGATTTCACAGTAATTACTATTACAGAAAGGGCTGGTAGTTCAGCAATTGGAACTCCACTTATGATCTGCACTTGCATGGTTCTTCTAATAACAAGCTTTATTATATTGACTAATAATAACATTAGATTTTATATAATAAAAACAAGAAATGCTGGAAATACTCAGCAGTTCTGGCTGCATTGTGGAGAGAGAAGCAGAGTCAACGTTTCGGGTCAGTGACCCTTCTTCGGAAGTTCCGAAGAAGGGTTACTGACCTGAAATGTTAACTCTGTTTCTCTCTCCACAGATGCTGCCAGACCTGCTGAGTATTTCCAGCATTTCTTGTTTTTATTTCAGATTTCCAGCATCCGTAGTATTTTGTTTTTATATTAGATTTTATAGGATGGTTGCACGGTGATATTAAATAACAAGATGATATACAAGTAATACAACCTACCCTCCCTAACGTCACCAGACTCAATTCATCTGCTTCTGAAACCCACATCCATGCCTTTGTTAGCTCTACATTTGATTATTCCAATGCATGCCTGGCCGACCTCCTACCTTCTACTTATGGTCATCCAAAACTCTGTTACTCACATCCTAGCTCACACTAAGTCCCGTTTGCTTATCACCCATGTGCTCGCTGACCGACTCTCGGTTAAGCAATGCCTCTAATTTAAAATTCGTGTCGTAGTTTTCAAATAACTTTTCCGAGATATCAGCACTCATTTAATTCTGGCCTCTTGAGCATTCTGATTTTAATTGTTTCACCATTGGCTGCCATGCCTTCAGCTGCCTGGACCTTAAGCTCTGAAATTCCCTCCCTAAACCTCTCCATCTCTCTACCACGCTTTCCTCCGTTAAGACGCTCCTTAAAACGTAACTCTTTGACCAAGATTTTGGTCACCTAATACCTCTTTATGTGGCTTGGTGCCAAATTTTGCTTCATAATGCACCTGTGAAGCACCTTGGGACGCATTAATATGTTAAAAGCACTTTAAAAAGACATGTTGTTGTTGTTCCCAGCTCCAAATTGTTTGCTTTGGGCTGCCTTTGTAGCTGTGAGCCTGCCCATGAGATGTTTATCTGACTAATTAAAAATAAATATCCCTTCCTTATACTATTTGGTAACCTTGAGGTGCGTCTACCTAGAATTCAAAAGTGTAGATGCCATTTTCTGGGGCTGTATTTCTAGGTGTTTGTCCATATTCTAACCTTACAACAACAACAATTTGTATTTATATCGCACTTTTAATGTAGTAAAACATCCCAAAGTGCTTCACCAGAGCTTTATTGGACATAATTTGACACAAGCACATAAGAAGATATTAAGGCAGGTGACCAAAAGTTTGGCAAAAGAAGTAGGTTTTAACGAGCATCTTCAAAGAGGAAAGAAAGGTAGAGAGATTTGCAGAGGGAATTCCAACGCTTAGGGCCTTGGCAGCTGAAGGAAGGTCTGTTACAGGTTGAACGATTAAAATCGAGGATACCCAAGAGGACAGAATGGGAATAGAACCGAGATCTTGGAGGTTCGTAGGTCTGTAGGAGATTAAAGAGATAGGGAGGGGTGAGGTCATGGAGGGATTTGAAAACAAGGATGAAAGTTTTGAAATTAACCAAGACTCAATGTGGGTTAGTGAGCACAGGGGTGATTGGTGAACGGGACTTGGAGCAAGTAAATACAACGGGGAACAGAGTTTTGGATGACCTCAATTTGACAAAGAGTGGAAAATGGGAGGCCAGTCAGGAGTGCATTGGAATAGTCAAGTCTAGAAGTCAAGTCAAGGTATGGACGAGGGTTTCAGCAGCAGATGAGCTGACAGCGCCGGGGTCAGGCTATGTCACGGAGGTGAAAGTAGATGGTTTTAGTGATGACGTGCATATGTGGCCAGAAACGCATTTGGGGTCAGATATGACACCAAGGGTACAAAATGTCTGGTTCAGCTTCAAACAGTTGCCAGGGAGAGGGATGGATTTGGTAACTAGGGAACGGATTTTGTAGCAGGAAACGAAGGTAATGGCTTCAGTCGTCCCAATATTTAGTTGGAGGAAATTTCTGCTCATTCAGTACTGGATGTCAGAAAAGCAGCCATTGGCTCTTTCCTAAAACCTCTGCTTACAATACAGTAAATGAGTATTCTAAATCATATCTCTTTCCATGGTATAGCCTGTCTTGATAAGTAGACTCTGATGAGAACATGAGCCTTTTTCTCAACCTGCCTGCTTCTAAACTGTATATTGTTCATATACAGAGGCAAGATTAAGATTTCCTTTTCTCCCACATAGCTGTAATAATTCAAAGCTAAGCAAAAAGATACTGGAACAGCTAAATAATCTAAAGCAGTCTAATGAGCTCCACTAAAGAGGCATTCAGGATTTTCTTCATTGGTGAAAGATCATCAACCTGGAACGTTAACTCTGTGTCTCTCTCCACAGATGCTGTCTGACCTGCTCAGTATTTCCAGAATTTTGTGTTTTTATTTCTTCACTGTTATTTTGGTAAAGAAGAATAAAATTGCAATTTTATAATGCAGTTCAGAACCTCAAAGTGCCTCATGGCCATTGAGGTAAACTTGAAATGCAGCCACAGTGTAATTTAGGCAAATATGACAGTTAATACGGGTACAGCAAGAGCCCTCAGCAATAGGATAGATCTGTTTTAGTAGTTTTAGTTGAGGGTTAAGTGCTGGCCAAGACAAGAAGGGAACCCCTGCAGCTCTACTTCAAAGAGGGACAATATCCTTCTTAGGTCCTGAGCAGCACAGATATCAGTCCTCAGCCAACTCGATTCACTCCACGTGACCTGTTTTATTCATTCAGAGGATATGGGCATCACTGGCAATGTCAGCATTTGTTGTGCATCCCCAATTGTCCTTAAGAAGGTGGTGAGCCACTTTCTTGAACCACTGCAGTCCATGTGGGTATAGATACACCTACAGTGCTGTTAGGAAGAGAGTTCCAGGATTTTGACCCGGCGACAGTGAAGGAACGGCGATATAGTTCCAAGTCAGGATGGTGTGTGGCTTGGAGGGGAACTTGCAGGTGGTGGTGTTCCCATGTATTTGCTGCCCTTGTCCTTCTAGTTGACAGAGGTCGCAAATTTGAAGATGCTGTTTAACGAGCCTTGGTGCGTTGCTGCAGTGGATCTTGTATATGGTACACACTTGTATATGGGCGGCGCAGTGGTTAGCACCGCAGCCTCACAGCTCCAGCGACCCAGGTTCAATTCTGGGTACTGCCTGTGTGGAGTTTGCAAGTTCTCCCTGTGTCTGCGTGGGTTTCCTCCGGGTGCTCCGGTTTCCTCCCACATGTCAAAGACTTGTTGGTTGATAGGTTAATTGGTCATTATAAATTGCCCCTAGTATAGGTAGATGGTAGGGAAATATAGGGACAGGTGGGGATGTGGTAGGAATATGGAATTAGTGTAGGATTAGTATAAATGGGTGGTTGATGGTCGGCACAGACTCGGTGGGCTGAAGGGCCTGTTTCAGTGCTGTATCTCTAAACTAAAAAAAACGAAACACTGCTGCCACTGTGCGTCGGTGGTGGAGGGTGTGAATGTTTGTGAACAGAATGCCAATCAAGCAGGCTGCTTTATCCTGAATGGTGTCGAGCTTCCTGAGTGTTGTTGGAGCTCCACTCATCCAGGCAAGTGGAGAGTTTTCCATCACACTTCCGACAGGACCGGGACTGATGTCTGTGGGAGGTGGGACCAGTACAAACTGGACGGGTTACACCTGGGCAGGACCGGGACTAATGTCCGAGGGGGAGTATTTGCTAGAGTGGTTGGGGAGGGTTTAAACTACAATGGCAGGGGGATGGGAACCTTTGCAAGGAGTCAGAGGAGGGGGGATCGAAGACAAGAACAAAAGACAGTAAGGGGAATAAGAAAAATGATAGGCAGAGAAATCAAGGGCCAGAATCAAACAGGGACACAGTGAAAAATATTGGGAAGAGGACAAGTAATGTTAAAAAGACAAGCCTTAAGGCTTTGTGCCTTAACACGCGGAGCATTCGTAATAAAGTGGATGAATTAATCGTGCAAATAGATGTAAACAGGTATGATATAGTCGGGATTACAGAGAATTGGCTGCAAGGTGACCAGGGGTGGGAAATGAACATCCAGGAATATTCAGTATTTAGGAAAGACAGACAAAAGCAAAAGGAGTTGCACTGCTGGCTAAAGAGGAAATTAACGCAATAGTGAGGATCGATGTTAGCTCTGACGATGTGGAATCTGTATGGGTAGAGCTGAGAAACACTAAGGGACAAAAAACATTAGTGGCGGTTGTATATAGACCCCCAAACTGTCGTGGTGACGTTGGGAATGGTATTAAACAGGAAATTAGAGATGCATGTGATAAAGGAACATCTGTAATTTTGGGTGCATTTCGATTGGGCAAATCAAATTAGTCATAGTACCATAGAGGAGGAATTCTTGAAGTGTATAAGGGATGGTTTTCTGGACCAATATGTTGAGGAACCAACTAGAGAAAAGGCCATCCTAGACTGGGTATTGTGTAATGAGAGAGGAATAATTGACAATCTAGTGGTGCAAGACCCCTTGGGGACGAGCGACCATAATATGATAGAATACTTCATCAAGATGGAGAGTGACATAGTTGATTCTAAGACAAGGGTCCTGAATTTTAGTAAAGGAAACTACAAAGGTATGAGTTGCGAGTTGGCCATGACGGATTGCGAAACGTTACTGAAAGGGATGACGGTGGATAGGCAATGGCAAACATTTAAAGAGCGCATGGATGAACTGCAACAATTGTTTATCCCTGTCTGGCACAAAAGTAAAATGGGAAAGGTAGTCAAACCATGGCTTACAAGGGAAATTAGAGATAGCATTAGATCCAAGGAAGAGGCATATAAATTTGCCAGGAAAAACAACAGACCTGAGGATTGGGAGCAGTTTAGAATTCAGCAAAGGAGGACCAAGGGATTGATTAAGAAGGGGAAAATAGAGTACGAGAGCAAGCTTGTGGGGAACATAAAAACTGACTGAAAAAGTTTCTATAGGTATGTGAAGAGAAAAAGAATGATGAAGACAAATGTCGGTTCCTTACAGTCAGAAACAGGGGAATTTATTATGGGGAATAAAGAAATGACTGACCAACTAAATGCATACTTTGGTTCTGTCTTCACAAAACAGGACACAAATATCATACCTGAAATGTTGGGGAACACAGGGCTTAGTGAGAGAGAGGAACTGAAAGGAATCAGTATTAGTAGAGAAATGGTGTTGGGGAAATTGATGGGTTTGAAGGCCGATAAATCCCCAGGGCCTGACGGTATGCATCCCAGAGTACTTAAGGAAGTGGCCCTAGAAATAGTGGATGCATTGGTGGTCATCTTCCAAGATTCTATAGACTCTGGAACAGTTCCTACAGATTGGAGGGTAGCTAATGTAACCCTACTACTTAAAAAGGGAGGTTGGGAGAAAGCAGGGAATTATAGACCAGTCAGTCTGACGTCAGTAGTGGGGAAAATTCTAGAGTCCATTATCAAAGATTTTATAGCAGAGCACTTGGAGAACAGTGGTAGAATCGGACAGAGTCAGCATGGATTTACGAAAGGGAAATCGTGCTTGACAAATCTACCAGAATTCTTCGAGGATGTAACGAGTAGAGTTGATGGGGGGGAGCCAGTGGATGTGGTTGATTTGGACTTTCAGACATAAGAGATTAGCATGTAAAATTAAAGCGCATGGAATTGGGGGTAGTGTATTGCGATGGATAGAAAATTGGTTGGCGGACAGGAAACAAACAGTACGGACAAATGGATCTTTTTCCGAATGGCAGGCAGTGATTAATGGGGTATCGCAGAGATCGGTGCGAGGACCCCAGCTATTCGCAATATCTCTTTTGGGCCTCCTTATCTCGAGAGACAATGGATACGCGCCTGGAGGTGGTCAGTGGTTTGTGAAGCAGCGCCTGGAGTGGCTATAAAGGCCAATTCTGGAGTGACAGGCTCTTCCACAGGTGCTGCAGAGAAATTTGTTTGTTGGGGCTGTTGCACAGTTGGCTCTCCCCTTGCGCCTCTGTCTTTTTTCCTGCCAACTACTAAGTCTCTTCGACTCGCCACAATTTAGCCCTGTCTTTATGGCTGCCCGCCAGCTCTGGCGAATGCTGGCAACTGACTCCCACGACTTGTGATCAATGTCACACGATTTCATGTCGCGTTTGCAGACGTCTTTATAACGGAGACATGGACGGCCGGTGGGTCTGATACCAGTGGCGAGCTCGCTGTACAATGTGTCTTTGGGGATCCTGCCATCTTCCATGCGGCTCACATGGCCAAGCCATCTCAAGCGCCGCTGACTCAGTAGTGTGTATAAGCTGGGGGTGTTGGCCGCTTCAAGGACTTCTGTGTTGGAGATATAGTCCTGCCACCTGATGCCAAGTATTCTCCGAAGGCAGCGAAGATGGAATGAATTGAGACGTCGCTCTTGGCTGGCATACGTTGTCCAGGCCTCGCTGCCGTAGAGCAAGGTACTGAGGACACAGGCCTGATACACTCGGACTTTTGTGTTCCGTGTCAGTGCGCCATTTTCCCACACTCTCTTGGCCAGTCTGGACATAGCAGTGGAAGCCTTACCCATGCGCTTGTTGATTTCTGCATCTAGAGACAGGTTACTGGTGATAGTTGAGCCTAGGTAGGTGAACTCTTGAACCACTTCCAGAGCGTGGTCGCCAATATTGATGGATGGAGCATTTCTGACATCCTGCCCCATGATGTTCGTTTTCTTGAGGCTGATGGTTAGGCCAAATTCATTGCAGGCAGACGCAAACCTGTCGATGAGACTCTGCAGGCATTCTTCAGTGTGAGATGTTAAAGCAGCATCGTCAGCAAAGAGGAGTTCTCTGATGAGGACTTTCCGTACTTTGGACTTCGCTCTTAGACGGGCAAGGTTGAACAACCTGCCCCCTGATCTTGTGTGGAGGAAAATTCCTTCTTCAGAGGATTTGAACGCATGTGAAAGCAGCAGGGAGAAGAAAATCCCAAAAAGTGTGGGTGCGAGAACACAGCCCTGTTTCACACCACTCAGGATAGGAAAGGGCTCTGATGAGGAGCCACCATGTTGAATTGTGCCTTTCATATTGTCATGGAATGAGGTGATGATACTTAGTAGCTTTGGTGGACATCCGATCTTTTCTAGTAGTCTGAAGAGACCACGTCTGCTGACGAGGTCAAAGGCTTTGGTGAGATCAATGAAAGCAATGTAGAGGGGCATCTGTTGTTCACGGCATTTCTCCTGTATCTGACGAAGGGAGAACAGCATGTCAATAGTCGATCTCTCTGCACGAAAGCCACACTGTGCCTCAGGGTAGACGCGCTCGGCCAGCTTCTGGAGCCTGTTCAGAGCGACTCGAGCAAAGACTTTCCCCACTACGCTGAGCAGGGAGATTCCACGGTAGTTGTTGCAGTCACCGCGGTCACCTTTGTTTTTATAGAGGGTGATGATGTTGGCATCGCGCATGTCCTGGGGTACTGCTCCCTCGTCCCAGCACAGGCATAGCAGTTCATGTAGTGCTGAGAGTATAGCAGGCTTGGCACTCTTGATTATTTCAGGGGTAATGCTGTCCTTCCCAGGGGCTTTTCCGCTGGCTAGGGAATCAATGGCATCACTGAGTTCCGAATATTAACGATTTAGATGAGGGAACTAAATGTAATATCGCCAAATTTGCAGATGACACAAAACTGGGTGGGAGGGTGAGTTGTGAGGAGGATGCAGAGAGGCTTCAGATGATTTGGACAAGTTGAGTGAGTGGGCTATTGCACGGAAGATGCAGTATAATGTGGATAAATGTGAGGTTATCCACTTTGGTAGCAAAAACAAGAAGGCTGATAATTACCTGGATGGCTATAAACTGAGAGAGGGGAATATGCAGTGAGACCTCGTGTTCTCGTACACCAGTCATTGAAGGTAAGCAGGCAGGTGCAACAGACGGTAAAAAAGGCAAATGGTATGTTGGCCTTCATAGCGAGAGGATTCAGTACAGAAGCAGGGATGTCTTGCTGCAATTATAGAACAAAGAGAAACAAAGAACAAAGAACAGTACAGCACAGGAACAGGCCATTCAGCCCTCCAAGCCTGCGCCGATCTTGATGCCTGCCGAAACTAACACCTTCTGCACTTCCGGGGCCCATATCCCTCTATTCCCTTCCTATTCATATATTTGTCAAGATGTCTCTTAAACATCGCTATCGTATCTGCTTCCACCACCTCCCCTGGCAGCAAGTTCCAGGCACTCACCACCCTCTGTGTAAAAAACTTGCTTCGCACATCTCCTCTAAACTTTGCCCCTCACATCTTAAACCTATGTCCCCTAGTTACTGACTTTTCCACCCTGGGAAAAAGCTTCTGACTATCCACTCTGTCCATGCCACTCATAACTTTGTAAACCTCTATCATGTCGCCCCTCCACCTCCGTCGTTCCAGTGAAAACAATCCGAGTTTTTCCAACCTCTCCTCATAGCTAATGCCCTCCAGACCAGGCAACATCCTGGTAAACCTCCTCTGTACCCTCTCCAAAGCCTCCACGTCCTTCTGGTAGTGTGGCGACCAGAATTGCACGCAATATTCTAAGTGTGGCCTAACTAAGGTTCTGTACAGCTGCAACATGACTTGCCAATTTTTATACTCTATGCCCCGACCGATGAAGGCAAGCATGCCGTGTGCCTTCTTGACTACCTTATCCACCTGCGTTGCCACTTTCAGTGACCTGTGGACCTGTACGCCCAGATCTCTCTGCCTTTCAATACTCCTAAGGGTTCTGCCATTTACTGTATACCTCCCACCTGCATTAGACCTTCCAAAATGCATTAGCTCACATTTGTCTGGATTAAACTCCATCTGCCATTTCTCCGCCCAAGTCTCCAACCGATCTATATCCTGCTGTATCCTCTGACAATCCTCATCATTATCCGCAACTCCACCAACCTTTGTGTCGTCTGCAAACTTACTAATCAGACCAGCTACATTTTCCTCCAAATCATTTATATATACTACAAACAGCAAAGGTCCCAGCACTGATCCCTGCGGAACACCACTAGTCACATCCCTCCATTCAGAAAAACACCCATCCACTGTTACCCTCTGTCTTCTGTGACTGAGCCAGTTCTGTATCCATCTTGCCAGCTCACCTCTGATCCCGTGTGACTTCACCTTTTGCACCAGTCTGCCATGAGGGACCTTGTCAAAGGCTTTACTAAAGTCCATATAGACAACATCCACCGCCCTTCCCTCATCAATCATCTTCGTCACTTCCTCAAAAACCTCAATCAAATTAGTAAGACACGACCTCCCCTTCACAAAACCATGCTGTCTCTCGCTAATAAGTTCATTTGTTTCCAAACGGGAGTAAATCCTGTCCCGAAGAATCCTCTCTAATAGTTTCCCTACCACTGACGTAAGGCTCACCGGCCTATAATTTCCTGGATTATCCTTCCCACCCTTCTTAAACAAAAGAACAACATTGGCTATTCTCCAGTCCTCTGGGACCTCACCTGTAGCCAACGAGGATGCAAAGATTTCTGTCAAGGCCCCAGCAATTTCTTCCCTTGCCTCCCTCAGTATTCTAGGGTAGATCCCATCAGGCCCTGGGGACTTATCTACCTTAATGCTTTGCAAGACACCCAACACCTCCTCCTTTTTGATAATGAGATGACTGAGACTATCTGCACTCCCTTCCCTAGGCTCATCATCCACCAAGTCCTTCTCCTTGGTGAATACTGATGCAAAGTACTCATTTAGCACCTCACCCATTTCCTCTGGCTCCACGCATAGATTCCCATCTCTGTCCTTGAGTGGGCCAACCCTTTCCCTAGTTACCCTCTTGCTCTTTATATATGTATAAAAAGCCTTGGGATTTTCCTTAATCCGGTTTGCCAATGACTTTTCATGACCCCTTTTCGCCCTCCTAACTCCTTGCTTAAGTTCCTTCCTACTGTCTTTATATTCCTCAAGTGCTTCATCTGTTCCTAGCCTTCCAGCCCTTACAAATGCTTCCTTTTTCTTTTTGACTAGGCTCACAATATCCGGTGTTATCCAAGCTTCCCGAAACTTGCCAAACTTGTCTTTCTTCCTCACAGGAACATGCTGGTCCTGGATTCTAATCAGCTGACGTTTGAAAGACTCCCACATGTCATATGTTGATTTACCCTCAAACAGCCGCCCCCAATCTAAATTCTTCAGTTCCTGCCTAATATTGTTATAATTAGCCTTCCCCCAATTTAGCACCTTCACCCGAGGCCTACTCTTATCCTTATCCACAAGTACCTTAAAACTTATGGAATTATGGTCACTGCTCCCGAAATGCTCCCCCACTGAAACTTCGACCAGCTGGCTTGGCTCATTCCCCAATACCAGGTCCAGAATGGCCCCATCCCTAGTTGGACTATCTACATACTGTTTCAAGAAGCCCTCCTGGATGCTCCTCACAAATTCTGCCCCATCCAAGCCCCTAGCACTAAGTGAGTCCCAGTCAATATAGGGGAAGTTAAAATCACCCACCACTACAACCCTGTTACCTTTACATCTTTCCAAAATCTGTCTACACATCTGCTCCTCTACCTCCCGCTGGCTGTTGGGAGGCCTGTAGTAAACCCCCAACATCGTGACTGCACCCTTCCTATTCCTGAGCTCCACCCATATTGCCTCGCTGCATGACCCCTCTGAGGTGTCCTCCCGCAGTACAGCTGTGATATTCTCCTTAACAAGTAATGCAACTTCCCCACCCCTTTTACATCCCCCTCTATCCTGCCTGAAGCTTCTAAAGCCTGGAACATTTAGCTGCCAATCCTGCCCTTCCCTCAACCAAGTCTCTGTAATAGCAACAACATCATATTTCCAAGTACTAATCCAAGCTCTAAGTTTATCTGCCTTACCTGTTATACTTCTCGCATTGAAACAAATGCACTTCAGACCACCAGTCCCGCTGTGCTCAGCAACATCTTCCTGCCTGCTCTTCCTCTTAGTCCTACTGGCCTTATTTACTATGTCCTCCTCATTTACTTCACTAGCTGTCCTACTGCTCTGGTTCCCACCCCCCTGCTACACTAGTTTAAACCCTCCCGAGTGACGCTAGCAAACCTTGCAGCCAGGATATTAGTGCCCTTCCAGTTTTGATGCAACCCGTCTACAGGGCCTTGGTGAGGCCACACCTGGAATATTGTGTGCAGTTTTGGTCTCCTTATCTGAGGAAGGATGTTCTAGAGAAAGTGCAGCGAAGGTTCACCAGACTGATTCCTGGGATGGCGGAACTGACATATGAGGAGAGATTGAGTCGGTTAGGATTATATTTGCTGGAGTTCAGAAGAGTGAGGGGGGATCTCATAGAAATCTATAAAATTCTAACAGGACGTGACAGGGTAGATGCAGGAAGGATGTTCCCGATGGTGGGGGAGTCCAGAACCAGGGGTCAGAGTCTAAGGATACGGGGTAAACCTTTCAGGACTGAGATGAGGAGAAGTTTCTTCACCCAGAGAGTGGTGAGTCTGTGGAATTCGCTACCACAGAAAGCAGTTGAGGCCAAAACATTGTATGTTTTCAAGAAAGAGTTAGATATAGCTCTTGGGTCTAAAGGGATCAAAGGGTATCGGGAGAAAGCGGGAACAGGTTACTGAGTTGGATGATCAGCCATGATCATAATGAATGGCGGAGCAGGCTCGAAGGGCCAAATGGCCTACTCCTGCTCCTATTTTCTATGTTTCTATGACTTGTTCCTTGTAGATAGTGGGAAGGCTCTGGGGAGTCAGGAGGTGAGTTACTCACCGCAGAATTCCTAGACTCTGACCTGCTCTTGTAGCCACTGTATTTATGTGACTGCTCTAGTTAAGATTTTGGTCAATGGTAACCCCCAGGATGTTGATAATGGGGGATTCAGCAATGGCAATGCCGTTGAATGTCAAGGGGAGATGGTTAGATTCTCCCTTTTTTGAGGTGGCCATTGGCCGTGCATGTTACTTACCACTTATCAGCCCAAGCCTGAATGTTGTCCAGCTCTTGTTGCATGTGGACATGGGTTGCTCAATCAAGAAACAGCTGAGGGCACTGGATAAAGCAAAGACAATGGACCCTGTCAACATCCTGGCTGTAGTGCTGAAATCTTGTGCTCCAGAACTAGCTACACCTCTAGCCAAGCTAATTCAGTACAACTATATTAATGCCATCTACCAAACAAAGTGGAAAATTGCCCAGGTTTGTCCTGTCCACAAAAGGCAGGGCAAATCCGCCCCATCAATCTATTCTCAATCATCATCAAAATGATAGAAGATGTCGTTGATAGAGCTATCAATCGGCACCTACTCACCAATAATCTGCCTACCAATGCTCAGTTCCTCCAGGACCACTTGGCTCATTACAGCCTTCGTCCAAACATGACCAAATGAGCTGAATTCCAGAGGTGAGGTGAGAGTGGCATCAAGGCAACATTTGACTGAATTTGGCATCAAGGAAAATTGAACTCAATGGGAATCAGGGAGAAAACTCCCCACTGGCTGGAGCCATACATAGCACAAATGAAAATGGTTGTGGTTATTAGAGATCAATAATTTCAACTCCAGGATACTGCTGCTACTTCATCAATGGCCTTCCCTCCATCATGTGGTCAGAAGTGGGGATGTTCACTGATTGTTGTGCAATGTTCAGTTCAATTCTGATAATGAAGCAGTCCATACTTGCATGCAGCAAGAACTGGACAACATTTCTCCAGAACATCCTTCCTCAGATAAGGAGACCAAAACTGCACACAATATTCCAGGTGTGGCCTCACCAAGGCCCTGTAGACGGGTTGCATCTAAACTGGAAGGGCAATAATATCCTGGCTGCAAGGTTTGCTAGATTCACTCGGGAGGGTTTAAACTAGTGTGGCAGGGGGGTGGGAACCAGAGCAGTAGGACAGCTCTGGCCTTATTTACTATGTCCTCCTATACTAGTGACAATTTATAATGGCCAATTTACCTACCAACCTGCAAGTCTTTTGGCTTGTGGGAGGAAACCGGAGCACCCGGAGAAAACCCACGCAGACACAGGGAGAACTTGCAAACTCCACACAGGCAGTACCCGGAATCGAACCCGGGTCCCTGGAGCTGTGACCTTGTCTTATTTACACCTTCTCCTTTGTTATCTCTTGCCCCACCCCCGCTTTACTTGCTTATAACCTTTTACATTTCTAATATTAGCTAGTTCTGAAGAAGGGTCACTGACCTGAAACGGCAACTCTGCTTCTCTCTCCACAGATGCTGCCAGACCTGCTGAGTATTTCCAGCATTTCTTGTTTTTATTTCAGATTTCCAGCATCCGCAGTATTTTGCTTTTATTAAGATAATCTAGCAAGCTCCCTTTGACATTCAATGGCTTTCACACCACTGAATCCTCCACCATCAACATCCTGGGAGTTGCCATTGACCAGAAGCTGAACTGGACCAACCACATAAATATTGGGAATTCTGTGGGGAGTAACTCACCTTCTGACTCCCCAATGCCTGTTCACCATCTACAAGGCACAATGCAAGAGTGTGATGGAATACTCTCCAATGTCCTGAATGATTGCAGCTCCAACACTCAAGAACCTCAACACCATCCAGGCCAGCTTGATTGGCACCCCATCCACCACTTTAAACATTCACTTCCTCCACCACTGGCAGATCATGACTGCAGTGTATAGCCTAAACAAGATGCCTCGGCTTCTTAGACAGCAGCTTCCAAACCTGTGACCTGTACCACCTGGAAGGATAAGGGCCGTAGGCACATTGAACACCACCACCTGCTAGCCCCCCTCAAAGTCACGCACCATCTTGACTTGGAACTATATCGCTGTTGCTTCATTGTCACTGGGTCAAAATCTTGGAACTTCCTCCCGAACAGCACTGTCTGTGTAACTACACCACATGGACTGTAATAGTTCAAGAAGGAGGCTCACCAAAACCTTCTCAAGGTCAATTAGGAATGGGCAATAAATTCTGACCTTGCCAGCGAAGCCGAGATCCCATGAAAGTATAAAACACAAATCTAAGCTGATCTATCTCTTAACGCCATCTATTTACCTCATTTCTGTAACTCTTAATACCCTTACCAAACAAAATCTGTCAATATCAGTTTAGAAATTTTCAATTGACACCCCCCCCCCACCCCACCCCCACCCCAGACCTCAACAGCCTATTCGTGGGAGAGAGTCCCAGGTTTCAGCTACCTTTTGTGTGAAGATGTGCTTTTCCAACATTAACCCTGGGCATATGAATGCTGCCTGGGATTGGTAACCCATCCACTGTGGGGGAGGAGGGACAAGTACATGAATTCACCCCATAAATTCTCCCACACCTAACCTCACGCCCTCTGCTACTGCTGTTACTGTCTCATTGTCTATACAGTACTCATTCCATCATCCACCTAGGCTTTATGACGAAGGCATAAAGGGTAAGTAAAGGAGAACCATCCCTTCCCCATGTGATCTTCATTCAGTATTATAAACACACCTTTTGATTTTCTTGACAATCTTTTCAATGCATTAGTTTTCTGGTCGCCGTTCGCTGGACCAGTTGTCGCTGCCTGTTCTTCGAACATTGCTCTTGCAGGCGACAATGGGCGATGGTTCTTGTTGGCAGCTTCCACTGCAAATAAGGAATAGAACAAGATTAGAAATAACAGACAGTGTGTATACAAGAGACAGGGACACAGAGTGTGGGGAACACAGAGAGTGACACAGACAGTGTGCGGACTACAGAGAGGGACAGAGACAGTGTGGGGACTACAGAGAGTGACACAGGCAGTGTGCGGACTACAGAGAGGGACAGAGACAGTGTGGGGACTACAGAGAGTGACACAGGCAGTGTGGGGACTACAGAGAGCGATACCGACAGTGTGGGAACAGAGAGTGACACAGACAGTGTGGGGACTACAGAGAGTGACACAGACAGTGTGGGGACTACAGAGAGCGATACCGACAGTGTGAGGACTACAGAGAGTGACACAGACAGTGTGGGGACTACAGAGAGCGATACCGACAGTGTGGGGACTACAGAGAGTGACACAGACAGTGTGGGGACTACAGAGAGCGATACCGACAGTGTGGGGACTACAGAGAGTGACACAGACAGTATTGGGACTACAGAGAGTGACACAGGCAGTGTGGGGACTACAGAGAGTGACACAGATAGTATTGGGACTACAGAGAGTGACACAGACAGTGTGGGGACTACAGAGAGTGGCACAGACAGTGTGGGGACTACAGAGAGTGACACAGACAGTATTGGGACTACAGAGAGTGACACAGACAGTGTGGGGACTACAGAGAGTGACACAGACAGTGTGCGGACTACAGAGAGCGATACCGACAGTGTGGGGACTACAGAGAGTGACACAGACAGCGTGGGGACTACAGAGAGCGATACCGACAGTGTGGGGACTACAGAGAGTGACACAGACAGCGTGGGGACTACAGAGAGTGACACAGACAGTGTGGGGACTACAGAGAGTGACACAGACAGAGTGGGGACTACAGAGAGCGATACCGACAGTGTGGGGACTACAGAGAGTGACACAGTCAGTGTGAGGACTACAGTGAGTGACATAGACAGTGTGGGGACTACAGAGAGTGACACAGGCAGTGTGGGGACTACAGAGAGTGACATAGACAGTGTGGGGACTACAGAGAGTGACACAGACAGTATTGGGAATGCAGACAATAATTCAGGTAGTGTTGGGATTACAGACAATGTTGCAGTACTGCTTTAAAGGCTGCAGTGTTGCTTAAGGGGTGTACATTTAAAGCTGTCCATCACCCAGTCAGGTTATAGTACACAGACATTTGTGACCTCAGAGAACTCACTGCAAGCAGCTAGAGCATTAACAACCAAGTAAAGGACCTTTCCAGTATAGCTGTGAAAGTTAGTATCTTCAATAAAAGAACCTAACTTCTGGATTCACTGATTATTTCCGTGTGATTCACACAATATAGTGGCAGCTGGTGGTTATTGAAGGTGGTTCAAGTCTACACATCTTGGAAAACTGATCTCATCCCCTCGCTACAGAAGCTCCAGAGTGAAGGTTTACAAGCTCACCGTGTTCGTCTGAGACAGCATGGAAGTCCAAGTAAGTGACTCTGCAACATTGTTGGCGTCCAACACACCATAGGTCCACATCGTTGGAATCAAGATCTCCAGCTTTACTTTAAGGGAACGAGTCTGAGTTAAGCTGCGATTACAGTTTGCACCAGAAGCAATCGGATAAAAGTGCAGTTTGAGAGGTGTGCACTGGGCAGGAACACCATTTTCACTGACAGGCCACTGGATCGTGAGTTTGGGGGTGGGGGCGATTGATCTATCGTGAAACGATCAGGCAGAATCATCGGTATAGATAAACCTCAGGACAGTTGAGAATGCCAGTTGCTTTCCTTCACCTCCTAAAGGTCTCAGGCAAGCCACAAAGAAAAAAGAATTTTAAAAGAAATTCCATTTCCATTACTGACCTTTCCATCAATTAGGAGAGCTTAAAAGAAGAAAAACTATCACTAACCCTCTCTTCCCATCGCCATTACAGTCGTCTGAATCTTTTCCACCCCCCAACCCCTCTTCATGGCTGGGGCTTAAGAACAGCACCCGGTCCAGGAGACAGCTGGCTTTGTCCTCTTGACACCAAAATTGACCTTCAGGGCGGAGCCTAAATTCAGTACGCGGGCTGGGGATGGGCTCCTTTTTCTTCAAACTCTTATATTGCCCTTCGTGGGCAGGGCCTCAGGACAACACATCATTGTCCTCCATGGGCAGGCCCTAGCAAGCACGTGCGAACCCAGAGCGCTTGACCTGCTTTCTCTTTACTGCTCCACTAGGCTGTGGCAGCCAGTGGTATTGCAGGCAGGAACACCCTTTTTAGAAAACAAAGTGATTCCTGACAACGCTGGCCGCCACTGACGTCATCAGGCAGCGCCGCGGTGCGCACATGCGCAAATGGTCTCCTGTTCTCTGCGCATGCGCTGCGTTCTGGCTTGCTAGGACTGGTTAGCGCATGCGCCGATGCGTCATCGCGTGATGTGTGCATCTTCGGGCAACGTGCCTGGTCGGCCTCTGCGCATGCGCTTTATGCAATGCCAACGGGTATTCACGCATGCGTCAAACTCCAGCGTGAGTTTCTGAAAGTGGAAGGAGGAGAGGTTTTAGCGGGCATTTTATCGCAATTATTCAGTCGTTTTGGAGATTTCAGTCTGCTTCATTTTTATCAGAAAGAGGAGATTGTTCCAAGGTAAGTTGCTCTGAAAACATTTCCATTGTCTGAGGCACTGCATGTGCTCCAGTCCCTGTTGTCAGTTGCTCTGAAAACATTTCCATTGTCTGGGGCACTGCATGTGCTCCAGTCTCTGTTGTAAGTTGCTCTGAAAACATTTCCATTGTCTGGGGCACTGCATGTGCTCCAGTCTCTGTTGTAAGTTGCTCTGAAAACATTTCCATTGTCTGGGGCACTGCATGTGCTCCAGTCTCTGTTGTAAGTTGCTCTGAAAACATTTCCATTGTCTGGGGCACTGCATGTGCTCCAGTCTCTGTTGTAAGTTGCTCTGAAAACATTTCCATTGTCTGGGGCACTGCATGTGCTCCAGTCTCTGTTGTAAGTTGCTCTGAAAACATTTCCATTGTCTGGGGCACTGCATGTGCTCCAGTCCCTGTTGTAAGTTGTTCTGAAAACATTTCCATTGTCTGGGACACTGCATGTGCTCCAGTCTCTGTTGTAAGTTGTTCTGAAAACATTTCCATTGTCTGGGACACTGCATGTGCTCCAGTCCCTGTTGTAAGTTGTTCTGAAAACATTTCCATTGTCTGGGGCACTGCATGTGCTCCAGTCCCTGTTGTAGGTTGTTCTGAAAACATTTCCATTGTCTGGGGCACTGCATGTGCTCCAGTCTCTGTTGTAAGTTGCTCTGAAAACATTTCCATTGTCTGGGACACTGCATGTGCTCCAGTCTCTGTTGTAAGTTGTTCTGAAAACATTTCCATTGTCTGGGGCACTGCATGTGCTCCAGTCTCTGTTGTAAGTTGCTCTGAAAACATTTCCATTGTCTGGGGCACTGCATGTGCTCCAGTCTCTGTTGTAAGTTGCTCTGAAAACATTTCCATTGTCTGGGGCACTGCATGTGCTCCAGTCTCTGTTGTAAGTTGCTCTGAAAACATTTCCATTGTCTGGGGCACTGCATGTGCTCCAGTCTCTGTTGTAAGTTGCTCTGAAAACATTTCCATTGTCTGGGGCACTGCATGTGCTCCAGTCCCTGTTGTAAGTTGTTCTGAAAACATTTCCATTGTCTGGGACACTGCATGTGCTCCAGTCTCTGTTGTAAGTTGTTCTGAAAACATATCCATTGTCTGGGGCACTGCATGTGCTCCAGTCTCTGTTGTAAGTTGCTCTGAAAACATTTCCATTGTCTGGGACACTGCATGTGCTCCAGTCTCTGTTGTAAGTTGTTCTGAAAACATATCCATTGTCTGGGGCACTGCATGTGCTCCAGTCTCTGTTGTAAGTTGTTCTGAAAACATTTCCATTGTCTGAGGCACTGCATGTGCTCCAGTCCCTGTTGTAAGTTGTTCTGAAAACATATCCATTGTCTGGGACACTGCATGTGCTCCAGTCTCTGTTGTAAGTTGTTCTGAAAACATTTCCATTGTCTGGGACACTGCATGTGCTCCAGTCTCTGTTGTAAGTTGTTCTGAAAACATTTCCATTGTCTGGGGCACTGCATGTGCTCCAGTCTCTGTTGTAAGTTGTTCTGAAAACATTTCCATTGTCTGGGGCACTGCATGTGCTCCAGTCTCTGTTGTAAGTTGTTCTGAAAACATTTCCATTGTCTGAGGCACTGCATGTGCTCCAGTCCCTGTTGTAAGTTGTTCTGAAAACATTTCCATTGTCTGGGGCACTGCATGTGCTCCAGTCCCTGTTGTAAGTTGTTCTGAAAACATTTCCATTGTCTGGGACACTGCATGTGCTCCAGTCTCTGTTGTAAGTTGTTCTGAAAACATTTCCATTGTCTGGGACACTGCATGTGCTCCAGTCTCTGTTGTAAGTTGTTCTGAAAACATTTCCATTGTCTGGGACACTGCATGTGCTCCAGTCTCTGTTGTAAGTTGTTCTGAAAACATTTCCATTGTCTGAGGCACTGCATGTGCTCCAGTCCCTGTTGTAAGTTGTTCTGAAAACATTTCCATTGTCTGGGGCACTGCATGTGCTCCAGTCTCTGTTGTAAGTTGTTCTGAAAACATTTCCATTGTCTGAGGCACTGCATGTGCTCCAGTCCCTGTTGTAGGTTGTTCTGAAAACATTTCCATTGTCTGGGGCACTGCATGTGCTCCAGTCCCTGTTGTAGGTTGTTCTGAAAACATTTCCATTGTCTGGGGCACTGCATGTGCTCCAGTCCCTGTTGTAGGTTGTTCTGAAAACATTTCCATTGTCTGGGGCACTGCATGTGCTCCAGTCTCTGTTGTAAGTTGTTCTGAAAACATTTCCATTGTCTGAGGCACTGCATGTGCTCCAGTCCCTGTTGTAAGTTGTTCTGAAAACATTTCCATTGTCTGGGACACTGCATGTGCTCCAGTCCCTGTTGTAAGTTGTTCTGAAAACATTTCCATTGTCTGGGACACTGCATGTGCTCCAGTCCCTGTTGTAAGTTGTTCTGAAAACATTTCCATTGTCTGGGGCACTGCATGTGCTCCAGTCCCTGTTGTAGGTTGTTCTGAAAACATTTCCATTGTCTGGGGCACTGCATGTGCTCCAGTCTCTGTTGTAAGTTGCTCTGAAAACATTTCCATTGTCTGGGACACTGCATGTGCTCCAGTCTCTGTTGTAAGTTGTTCTGAAAACATTTCCATTGTCTGGGACACTGCATGTGCTCCAGTCTCTGTTGTAAGTTGCTCTGAAAACATTTCCATTGTCTGGGACACTGCATGTGCTCCAGTCTCTGTTGTAAGTTGCTCTGAAAACATTTCCATTGTCTGGGGCACTGCATGTGCTCCAGTCCCTGTTGTAAGTTGCTCTGAAAACATTTCCATTGTCTGGGACACTGCATGTGCTCCAGTCTCTGTTGTAAGTTGTTCTGAAAACATTTCCATTGTCTGGGACACTGCATGTGCTCCAGTCTCTGTTGTAAGTTGTTCTGAAAACATTTCCATTGTCTGGGACACTGCATGTGCTCCAGTCCCTGTTGTAAGTTGCTCTGAAAACATTTCCATTGTCTGGGGCACTGCATGTGCTCCAGTCTCTGTTGTAAGTTGCTCTGAAAACATTTCCATTGTCTGGGGCACTGCATGTGCTCCAGTCCCTGTTGTAAGTTGTTCTGAAAACATTTCCATTGTCTGGGACACTGCATGTGCTCCAGTCTCTGTTGTAAGTTGCTCTGAAAACATTTCCATTGTCTGGGGCACTGCATGTGCTCCAGTCTCTGTTGTAAGTTGCTCTGAAAACATTTCCATTGTCTGGGGCACTGCATGTGCTCCAGTCCCTGTTGTAAGTTGTTCTGAAAACATTTCCATTGTCTGGGACACTGCATGTGCTCCAGTCTCTGTTGTAAGTTGTTCTGAAAACATATCCATTGTCTGGGGCACTGCATGTGCTCCAGTCTCTGTTGTAAGTTGCTCTGAAAACATTTCCATTGTCTGGGACACTGCATGTGCTCCAGTCTCTGTTGTAAGTTGTTCTGAAAACATATCCATTGTCTGGGGCACTGCATGTGCTCCAGTCTCTGTTGTAAGTTGTTCTGAAAACATTTCCATTGTCTGAGGCACTGCATGTGCTCCAGTCCCTGTTGTAAGTTGTTCTGAAAACATATCCATTGTCTGGGACACTGCATGTGCTCCAGTCTCTGTTGTAAGTTGTTCTGAAAACATTTCCATTGTCTGGGACACTGCATGTGCTCCAGTCTCTGTTGTAAGTTGTTCTGAAAACATTTCCATTGTCTGGGGCACTGCATGTGCTCCAGTCTCTGTTGTAAGTTGTTCTGAAAACATTTCCATTGTCTGGGGCACTGCATGTGCTCCAGTCTCTGTTGTAAGTTGTTCTGAAAACATTTCCATTGTCTGAGGCACTGCATGTGCTCCAGTCCCTGTTGTAAGTTGTTCTGAAAACATTTCCATTGTCTGGGGCACTGCATGTGCTCCAGTCCCTGTTGTAAGTTGTTCTGAAAACATTTCCATTGTCTGGGACACTGCATGTGCTCCAGTCTCTGTTGTAAGTTGTTCTGAAAACATTTCCATTGTCTGGGACACTGCATGTGCTCCAGTCTCTGTTGTAAGTTGTTCTGAAAACATTTCCATTGTCTGGGACACTGCATGTGCTCCAGTCTCTGTTGTAAGTTGTTCTGAAAACATTTCCATTGTCTGAGGCACTGCATGTGCTCCAGTCCCTGTTGTAAGTTGTTCTGAAAACATTTCCATTGTCTGGGGCACTGCATGTGCTCCAGTCTCTGTTGTAAGTTGTTCTGAAAACATTTCCATTGTCTGAGGCACTGCATGTGCTCCAGTCCCTGTTGTAGGTTGTTCTGAAAACATTTCCATTGTCTGGGGCACTGCATGTGCTCCAGTCCCTGTTGTAGGTTGTTCTGAAAACATTTCCATTGTCTGGGGCACTGCATGTGCTCCAGTCCCTGTTGTAGGTTGTTCTGAAAACATTTCCATTGTCTGGGGCACTGCATGTGCTCCAGTCTCTGTTGTAAGTTGTTCTGAAAACATTTCCATTGTCTGAGGCACTGCATGTGCTCCAGTCCCTGTTGTAAGTTGTTCTGAAAACATTTCCATTGTCTGGGACACTGCATGTGCTCCAGTCCCTGTTGTAAGTTGTTCTGAAAACATTTCCATTGTCTGGGACACTGCATGTGCTCCAGTCCCTGTTGTAAGTTGTTCTGAAAACATTTCCATTGTCTGGGGCACTGCATGTGCTCCAGTCCCTGTTGTAGGTTGTTCTGAAAACATTTCCATTGTCTGGGGCACTGCATGTGCTCCAGTCTCTGTTGTAAGTTGCTCTGAAAACATTTCCATTGTCTGGGACACTGCATGTGCTCCAGTCTCTGTTGTAAGTTGTTCTGAAAACATTTCCATTGTCTGGGACACTGCATGTGCTCCAGTCTCTGTTGTAAGTTGCTCTGAAAACATTTCCATTGTCTGGGACACTGCATGTGCTCCAGTCTCTGTTGTAAGTTGCTCTGAAAACATTTCCATTGTCTGGGGCACTGCATGTGCTCCAGTCCCTGTTGTAAGTTGCTCTGAAAACATTTCCATTGTCTGGGACACTGCATGTGCTCCAGTCTCTGTTGTAAGTTGTTCTGAAAACATTTCCATTGTCTGGGACACTGCATGTGCTCCAGTCTCTGTTGTAAGTTGTTCTGAAAACATTTCCATTGTCTGGGACACTGCATGTGCTCCAGTCCCTGTTGTAAGTTGCTCTGAAAACATTTCCATTGTCTGGGACACTGCATGTGCTCCAGTCCCTGTTGTAAGTTGCTCTGAAAACATTTCCATTGTCTGGGGCACTGCATGTGCTCCAGTCCCTGTTGTAAGTTGCTCTGAAAACATTTCCATTGTCTGGGGCACTGCATGTGCTCCAGTCCCTGTTGTAAGTTGCTCTGAAAACATTTCCATTGTCTGGGACACTGCATGTGCTCCAGTCTCTGTTGTAAGTTGCTCTGAAAACATTTCCATTGTCTGGGGCACTGCATGTGCTCCAGTCCCTGTTGTAAGTTGTTCTGAAAACATTTCCATTGTCTGGGACACTGCATGTGCTCCAGTCTCTGTTGTAAGTTGCTCTGAAAACATTTCCATTGTCTGGGACACTGCATGTGCTCCAGTCTCTGTTGTAAGTTGTTCTGAAAACATTTCCATTGTCTGGGACACTGCATGTGCTCCAGTCTCTGTTGTAAGTTGTTCTGAAAACATTTCCATTGTCTGGGACACTGCATGTGCTCCAGTCCCTGTTGTAAGTTGCTCTGAAAACATTTCCATTGTCTGGGACACTGCATGTGCTCCAGTCCCTGTTGTAAGTTGCTCTGAAAACATTTCCATTGTCTGGGGCACTGCATGTGCTCCAGTCTCTGTTGTAAGTTGTTCTGAAAACATTTCCATTGTCTGGGGCACTGCATGTGCTCCAGTCTCTGTTGTAAGTTGTTCTGAAAACATTTCCATTGTCTGGGGCACTGCATGTGCTCCAGTCTCTGTTGTAAGTTGTTCTGAAAACATTTCCATTGTCTGGGGCACTGCATGTGCTCCAGTCCCTGTTGTAAGTTGCTCTGAAAACATTTCCATTTTCTGGGACACTGCATGTGCTCCAGTCCCTGTTGTAAGTTGTTCTGAAAACATTTCCATTGTCTGGGGCACTGCATGTGCTCCAGTCCCTGTTGTAAGTTGTTCTGAAAACATTTCCATTGTCTGGGGCACTGCATGTGCTCCAGTGCCTGTTGTAAGTTGCTCTGAAAACATTTCCATTGTCTGGGGCACTGCATGTGCTCCAGTCCCTGTTGTAAGTTGTTCTGAAAACATTTCCATTGTCTGGGGCACTGCATGTGCTCCAGTCCCTGTTGTAAGTTGTTCTGAAAACATTTCCATTGTCTGGGGCACTGCATGTGCTCCAGTCCCTGTTGTAAGTTGTTCTGAAAACATTTCCATTGTCTGGGGCACTGCATGTGCTCCAGTCCCTGTTGTAAGTTGTTCTGAAAACATTTCCATTGTCTGGGGCACTGCATGTGCTCCAGTCCCTGTTGTAAGTTGCTCTGAAAACATTCCCATTGTCTGGGACACTGCATGTGCTCCAGTCCCTGTTGTAAGTTGTTCTGAAAACATTTCCATTGTCTGGGGCACTGCATGTGCTCCAGTCCCTGTTGTAAGTTGTTCTGAAAACATTTCCATTGTCTGGGGCACTGCATGTGCTCCAGTCCCTGTTGTAAGTTGTTCTGAAAACATTTCCATTGTCTGGGGCACTGCATGTGCTCCAGTCCCTGTTGGAAGTTGTTCTGAAAACATTTCCATTTTCTGGGGCACTGCATGTGCTCCAGTCCCTGTTGTAAGTTGTTCTGAAAACATTTCCATTGTCTGGGACACTGCATGTGCTCCAGTCCCTGTTGTAAGTTGTTCTGAAAACATTTCCATTGTCTGGGACACTGCATGTGCTCCAGTCCCTGTTGTAAGTTGTTCTGAAAACATTTCCATTGTCTGGGGCACTGCATGTGCTCCAGTCCCTGTTGGAAGTTGTTCTGAAAACATTTCCATTTTCTGGGGCACTGCATGTGCTCCAGTCCCTGTTGTAAGTTGTTCTGAAAACATTTCCATTGTCTGGGACACTGCATGTGCTCCAGTCTCTGTTGTAAGTTGCTCTGAAAACATTTCCATTGTCTGGGGCACTGCATGTGCTCCAGTCCCTGTTGTAAGTTGTTCTGAAAACATTTCCATTGTCTGGGGCACTGCATGTGCTCCAGTCCCTGTTGTAAGTTGTTCTGAAAACATTTCCATTGTCTGGGACACTGCATGTGCTCCAGTCCCTGTTGTAAGTTGTTCTGAAAACATTTCCATTGTCTGGGGCACTGCATGTGCTCCAGTCCCTGTTGTAGGTTGTTCTGAAAACATTTCCATTGTCTGGGGCACTGCATGTGCTCCAGTCTCTGTTGTAAGTTGCTCTGAAAACATTTCCATTGTCTGGGACACTGCATGTGCTCCAGTCTCTGTTGTAAGTTGTTCTGAAAACATTTCCATTGTCTGGGACACTGCATGTGCTCCAGTCTCTGTTGTAAGTTGCTCTGAAAACATTTCCATTGTCTGGGACACTGCATGTGCTCCAGTCTCTGTTGTAAGTTGCTCTGAAAACATTTCCATTGTCTGGGGCACTGCATGTGCTCCAGTCCCTGTTGTAAGTTGCTCTGAAAACATTTCCATTGTCTGGGACACTGCATGTGCTCCAGTCTCTGTTGTAAGTTGTTCTGAAAACATTTCCATTGTCTGGGACACTGCATGTGCTCCAGTCTCTGTTGTAAGTTGTTCTGAAAACATTTCCATTGTCTGGGACACTGCATGTGCTCCAGTCCCTGTTGTAAGTTGCTCTGAAAACATTTCCATTGTCTGGGACACTGCATGTGCTCCAGTCCCTGTTGTAAGTTGCTCTGAAAACATTTCCATTGTCTGGGGCACTGCATGTGCTCCAGTCCCTGTTGTAAGTTGCTCTGAAAACATTTCCATTGTCTGGGGCACTGCATGTGCTCCAGTCCCTGTTGTAAGTTGCTCTGAAAACATTTCCATTGTCTGGGACACTGCATGTGCTCCAGTCTCTGTTGTAAGTTGCTCTGAAAACATTTCCATTGTCTGGGGCACTGCATGTGCTCCAGTCCCTGTTGTAAGTTGTTCTGAAAACATTTCCATTGTCTGGGACACTGCATGTGCTCCAGTCTCTGTTGTAAGTTGCTCTGAAAACATTTCCATTGTCTGGGACACTGCATGTGCTCCAGTCTCTGTTGTAAGTTGTTCTGAAAACATTTCCATTGTCTGGGACACTGCATGTGCTCCAGTCTCTGTTGTAAGTTGTTCTGAAAACATTTCCATTGTCTGGGGCACTGCATGTGCTCCAGTCTCTGTTGTAAGTTGTTCTGAAAACATTTCCATTGTCTGGGGCACTGCTTGTGCTCCAGTCCCTGTTGTAAGTTGCTCTGAAAACATTTCCATTTTCTGGGACACTGCATGTGCTCCAGTCCCTGTTGTAAGTTGTTCTGAAAACATTTCCATTGTCTGGGGCACTGCATGTGCTCCAGTCCCTGTTGTAAGTTGTTCTGAAAACATTTCCATTGTCTGGGGCACTGCATGTGCTCCAGTGCCTGTTGTAAGTTGCTCTGAAAACATTTCCATTGTCTGGGGCACTGCATGTGCTCCAGTCCCTGTTGTAAGTTGTTCTGAAAACATTTCCATTGTCTGGGGCACTGCATGTGCTCCAGTCCCTGTTGTAAGTTGTTCTGAAAACATTTCCATTGTCTGGGGCACTGCATGTGCTCCAGTCCCTGTTGTAAGTTGTTCTGAAAACATTTCCATTGTCTGGGGCACTGCATGTGCTCCAGTCCCTGTTGTAAGTTGTTCTGAAAACATTTCCATTGTCTGGGGCACTGCATGTGCTCCAGTCCCTGTTGTAAGTTGCTCTGAAAACATTCCCATTGTCTGGGACACTGCATGTGCTCCAGTCCCTGTTGTAAGTTGTTCTGAAAACATTTCCATTGTCTGGGGCACTGCATGTGCTCCAGTCCCTGTTGTAAGTTGTTCTGAAAACATTTCCATTGTCTGGGGCACTGCATGTGCTCCAGTCCCTGTTGTAAGTTGTTCTGAAAACATTTCCATTGTCTGGGGCACTGCATGTGCTCCAGTCCCTGTTGTAAGTTGTTCTGAAAACATTTCCATTGTCTGGGGCACTGCATGTGCTCCAGTCCCTGTTGTAGGTTGTTCTGAAAACATTTCCATTGTCTGGGGCACTGCATGTGCTCCAGTCCCTGTTGGAAGTTGTTCTGAAAACATTTCCATTTTCTGGGGCACTGCATGTGCTCCAGTCCCTGTTGTAAGTTGTTCTGAAAACATTTCCATTGTCTGGGGCACTGCATGTGCTCCAGTCCCTGTTGTAAGTTGTTCTGAAAACATTTCCATTGTCTGGGGCACTGCATGTGCTCCAGTCCCTGTTGGAAGTTGTTCTGAAAACATTTCCATTTTCTGGGGCACTGCATGTGCTCCAGTCCCTGTTGTAAGTTGTTCTGAAAACATTTCCATTGTCTGGGGCACTGCATGTGCTCCAGTCCCTGTTGTAAGTTGTTCTGAAAACATTTCCATTGTCTGGGGCACTGCATGTGCTCCAGTCCCTGTTGTAAGTTGTTCTGAAAACATTTCCATTGTCTGGGGCACTGCATGTGCTCCAGTCCCTGTTGGAAGTTGTTCTGAAAACATTTCCATTGTCTGGGGCACTGCATGTGCTCCAGTCCCTGTTGTAAGTTGTTCTGAAAACATTTCCATTGTCTGGGGCACTGCATGTGCTCCAGTCCCTGTTGTAAGTTGTTCTGAAAACATTTCCATTGTCTGGGGCACTGTATGTGCTCCAGTCTCTGATGTACGTTGTTCTGAAAACATTTCCATTGTCTGGGGCACTGCATGTGCTCCAGTCCCTGTTGTAAGTTGTTCTGAAAACATTTCCATTGTCTGGGGCACTGCATGTGCTCCAGTCCCTGTTGTAAGTTGTTCTGAAAACATTTCCATTGTCTGGGGCACTGCATGTGCTCCAGTCCCTGTTGTAAGTTGTTCTGAAAACATTTCCATTTTCTGGGACACTGCATGTGCTCCAGTCCCTGTTGTACGTTGTTCTGAAAACATTTCCATTGTCTGGGGCACTGCATGTGCTCCAGTCCCTGTTGTAAGTTGTTCTGAAAACATTTCCATTGTCTGGGACACTGCATGTGCTCCAGTCTCTGTTGTAAGTTGCTCTGAAAACATTTCCATTGTCTGGGGCACTGTATGTGCTCCAGTCTCTGTTGTAAGTTGCTCTGAAAACATTTCCATTTTCTGGGACACTGCATGTGCTCCAGTCCCTGTTGTACGTTGTTCTGAAAACATTTCCATTGTCTGGGGCACTGCATGTGCTCCAGTCCCTGTTGTAAGTTGCTCTGAAAACACTTCCATTGTCTGGGGCACTGCATGTGCTCCAGTCCCTGTTGTAAGTTGCTCTGAAAACATTTCCATTGTCTGGGGCACTGCATGTGCTCCAGTCCCTGTTGTAAGTTGTTCTGAAAACATTTCCATTGTCTGGGACACTGCATGTGCTCCAGTCTCTGTTGTAAGTTGCTCTGAAAACATTTCCATTGTCTGGGACACTGCATGTGCTCCAGTCTCTGTTGTAAGTTGCTCTGAAAACATTTCCATTGTCTGGGACACTGCATGTGCTCCAGTCCCTGTTGTAAGTGGCTCTGAAAACATTTCCATTGTCTGGGACACTGCATGTGCTCCAGTCCCTGTTGTAAGTTGCTCTGAAAACATTTCCATTGTCTGGGACACTGCATGTGCTCCAGTCCCTGTTGTAAGTTGTTCTGAAAACATTTCCATTGTCTGGGACACTGCATGTGCTCCAGTCTCTGTTGTAAGTTGCTCTGAAAACATTTCCATTGTCTGGGACACTGCATGTGCTCCAGTCTCTGTTGTAAGTGGCTCTGAAAACATTTCCATTGTCTGGGACACTGCATGTGCTCCAGTCCCTGTTGTAAGTTGTTCTGAAAACATTTCCACTGTCTGGGGCACTGCATGTGCTCCAGTCTCTGTTGTAAGTTGCTCTGAAAACATTTCCATTGTCTGGGACACTGCATGTGCTCCAGTCCCTGTTGTAAGTTGTTCTGAAAACATATCCATTGTCTGGGGCACTGCATGTGCTCCAGTCTCTGTTGTAAGTTGTTCTGAAAACATTTCCATTGTCTGGGACACTGCATGTGCTCCAGTCCCTGTTGTAAGTTGTTCTGAAAACATTTCCATTGTCTGGGGCACTGCATGTGCTCCAGTCCCTGTTGTAAGTTGTTCTGAAAACATATCCATTGTCTGGGGCACTGCATGTGCTCCAGTCTCTGTTGTAAGTTGTTCTGAAAACATTTCCATTGTCTGGGACACTGCATGTGCTCCAGTCCCTGTTGTAAGTTGTTCTGAAAACATATCCATTGTCTGGGGCACTGCATGTGCTCCAGTCTCTGTTGTAAGTTGTTCTGAAAACATTTCCATTGTCTGGGACACTGCATGTGCTCCAGTCCCTGTTGTAAGTTGTTCTGAAAACATATCCATTGTCTGGGGCACTGCATGTGCTCCAGTCTCTGTTGTAAGTTGTTCTGAAAACATTTCCATTGTCTGGGACACTGCATGTGCTCCAGTCCCTGTTGTAAGTTGTTCTGAAAACATATCCATTGTCTGGGGCACTGCATGTGCTCCAGTCTCTGTTGTAAGTTGTTCTGAAAACATTTCCATTGTCTGGGACACTGCATGTGCTCCAGTCCCTGTTGTAAGTTGTTCTGAAAACATATCCATTGTCTGGGGCACTGCATGTGCTCCAGTCTCTGTTGTAAGTTGTTCTGAAAACATTTCCATTGTCTGGGGCACTGCATGTGCTCCAGTCCACTGCACTGCACTAAAATCCTTTCCATTGTCTGGGGCTGTGTGCAGGCAGTAAATGTGCTCCAGTCCCTGTTGTAAGTTGCTCTGAAAACATTTCCATTGTCTGGGACACTGCATGTGCTCCAGTCTCTGTTGTAAGTTGCTCTGAAAACATTTCCATTGTCTGGGACACTGCATGTGCTCCAGTCCCTGTTGTAAGTTGCTCTGAAAACATTTCCATTGTCTGGGACACTGCATGTGCTCCAGTCTCTGTTGTAAGTTGTTCTGAAAACATTTCCATTGTCTGGGGCACTGCATGTGCTCCAGTCTCTGTTGTAAGTTGTTCTGAAAACATTTCCATTGTCTGGGGCACTGCATGTGCTCCAGTCCCTGTTGTAAGTTGTTCTGAAAACATTTCCATTGTCTGGGGCACTGCATGTGCTCCAGTCCCTGTTGTAAGTTGTTCTGAAAACATTTCCATTGTCTGGGGCACTGCATGTGCTCCAGTCTCTGTTGTAAGTTGTTCTGAAAACATTTCCATTGTCTGGGGCACTGCATGTGCTCCAGTCCCTGTTGTAGGTTGTTCTGAAAACATTTCCATTGTCTGGGGCACTGCACGTGCTCCAGTCTCTGTTGTAAGTTGCTCTGAAAACATTTCCATTGTCTGGGGCACTGCATGTGCACCAGTCCCTGTTGTAAGTTGTTCTGAAAACATTTCCATTGTCTGGGGCACTGCATGTGCTCCAGTCCCTGTTGTAGGTTGTTCTGAAAACATTTCCATTGTCTGGGGCACTGCATGTGCTCCAGTCCCTGTTGTAAGTTGTTCTGAAAACATTTCCATTTTCTGGGGCACTGCATGTGCTCCAGTCCCTGTTGTAAGTTGTTCTGAAAACATTTCCATTGTCTGGGGCACTGCATGTGCTCCAGTCTCTGTTGTAAGTTGTTCTGAAAACATTTCCATTGTCTGGGTCACTGCATGTGCTCCAGTCCACTGCACTGCACTAAAATCCTTTCCATTGTCTGGGGCTGTGTGCAGGCAGTAAATGTGCTCCAGTCCCTGTTGTAAGTTGTTCTGAAAACATTTCCATTGTCTGGGACACTGCATGTGCTCCAGTCTCTGTTGTAAGTTGTTCTGAAAACATTTCCATTGTCTGGGACACTGCATGTGCTCCAGTCTCTGTTGTAAGTGGCTCTGAAAACATTTCCATTGTCTGGGACACTGCATGTGCTCCAGTCTCTGTTGTAAGTTGTTCTGAAAACATTTCCATTGTCTGGGACACTGCATGTGCTCCAGTCTCTGTTGTAAGTTGCTCTGAAAACATTTCCATTGTCTGGGACACTGCATGTGCTCCAGTCCCTGTTGTAAGTTGTTCTGAAAACATTTCCATTGTCTGGGACACTGCATGTGCTCCAGTCTCTGTTGTAAGTTGTTCTGAAAACATTTCCATTGTCTGGGACACTGCATGTGCTCCAGTCCCTGTTGTAAGTTGCTCTGAAAACATTTCCATTGTCTGGGACACTGCATGTGCTCCAGTCCCTGTTGTAAGTTGTTCTGAAAACATTTCCATTTTCTGGGGCACTGCATGTGCTCCAGTCCCTGTTGTAAGTTGTTCTGAAAACATTTCCATTTTCTGGGGCACTGCATGTGCTCCAGTCTCTGTTGTAAGTTGCTCTGAAAACATTTCCATTGTCTGGGACACTGCATGTGCTCCAGTCCCTGTTGTAAGTTGCTCTGAAAACATTTCCATTGTCTGGGACACTGCATGTGCTCCAGTCCCTGTTGTAAGTTGTTCTGAAAACATTTCCATTGTCTGGGACACTGCATGTGCTCCAGTCCCTGTTGTAAGTTGTTCTGAAAACATTTCCATTGTCTGGGACACTGCATGTGCTCCAGTCCCTGTTGTAAGTTGCTCTGAAAACATTTCCATTGTCTGGGACACTGCATGTGCTCCAGTCTCTGTTGTAAGTTGCTCTGAAAACATTTCCATTGTCTGGGGCACTGCATGTGCTCCAGTCCCTGTTGTAAGTTGTTCTGAAAACATTTCCATTGTCTGGGACACTGCATGTGCTCCAGTCTCTGTTGTAAGTTGCTCTGAAAACATTTCCATTGTCTGGGACACTGCATGTGCTCCAGTCCCTGTTGTAAGTTGTTCTGAAAACATTTCCATTGTCTGGGACACTGCATGTGCTCCAGTCTCTGTTGTAAGTTGCTCTGAAAACATTTCCATTGTCTGGGACACTGCATGTGCTCCAGTCTCTGTTGTAAGTTGCTCTGAAAACATTTCCATTGTCTGGGACACTGCATGTGCTCCAGTCCCTGTTGTAGGTTGTTCTGAAAACATTTCCATTGTCTGGGGCACTGCATGTGCTCCAGTCCCTGTTGTAAGTTGTTCTGAAACCATTTCCATTGTCTGGGGCACTGCATGTGCTCCAGTCTCTGTTGTAAGTTGCTCTGAAAACATTTCCATTGTCTGGGACACTGCATGTGCTCCAGTCCCTGTTGTAAGTTGTTCTGAAAACATTTCCATTGTCTGGGGCACTGCATGTGCTCCAGTCCCTGTTGTAAGTTGCTCTGAAAACATTTCCATTGTCTGGGACACTGCATGTGCTCCAGTCCCTGTTGTAAGTTGTTCTGAAAACATTTCCATTGTCTGGGACACTGCATGTGCTCCAGTCCCTGTTGTAAGTTGTTCTGAAAACATTTCCATTGTCTGGGGCACTGCATGTGCTCCAGTCCCTGTTGTAAGTTGTTCTGAAAACATTCCCATTGTCTGGGACACTGCATGTGCTCCAGTCCCTGTTGTAAGTTGCTCTGAAAACATTTCCATTGTCTGGGACACTGCATGTGCTCCAGTCCCTGTTGTAAGTTGTTCTGAAAACATTTCCATTGTCTGGGACACTGCATGTGCTCCAGTCCCTGTTGTAAGTTGTTCTGAAAACATTTCCATTGTCTGGGGCACTGCATGTGCTCCAGTCCCTGTTGTAAGTTGTTCTGAAAACATATCCATTGTCTGGGGCACTGCATGTGCTCCAGTCCCTGTTGTAGGTTGTTCTGAAAACATTTCCATTGTCTGGGGCACTGCATGTGCTCCAGTCCCTGTTGTAAGTTGCTCTGAAAACATTTCCATTGTCTGGGACACTGCATGTGCTCCAGTCCCTGTTGGAAGTTGTTCTGAAAACATTTCCATTTTCTTGGACACTGCATGTGCTCCAGTCTCTGTTGTAAGTTGCTCTGAAAACATTTCCATTGTCTGGGACACTGCATGTGCTCCAGTCTCTGTTGTAAGTTGCTCTGAAAACATTTCCATTGTCTGGGACACTGCATGTGCTCCAGTCCCTGTTGTAAGTTGTTCTGAAAACATTTCCATTGTCTGGGACACTGCATGTGCTCCAGTCTCTGTTGTAAGTTGTTCTGAAAACATTTCCATTGTCTGGGACACTGCATGTGCTCCAGTCTCTGTTGTAAGTTGTTCTGAAAACATTTCCATTTTCTGGGACACTGCATGTGCTCCAGTCTCTGTTGTAAGTTGCTCTGAAAACATTTCCATTGTCTGGGACACTGCATGTGCTCCAGTCTCTGTTGTAAGTTGTTCTGAAAACATTTCCATTGTCTGGGACACTGCATGTGCTCCAGTCTCTGTTGTAAGTTGTTCTGAAAACATTTCCATTTTCTGGGACACTGCATGTGCTCCAGTCTCTGTTGTAAGTTGCTCTGAAAACATTTCCATTGTCTGGGACACTGCATGTGCTCCAGTCTCTGTTGTAAGTTGTTCTGAAAACATTTCCATTGTCTGGGACACTGCATGTGCTCCAGTCTCTGTTGTAAGTTGTTCTGAAAACATTTCCATTGTCTGGGACACTGCATGTGCTCCAGTCTCTGTTGTAAGTTGTTCTGAAAACATTTCCATTTTCTGGGACACTGCATGTGCTCCAGTCTCTGTTGTAAGTTGCTCTGAAAACATTTCCATTGTCTGGGACACTGCATGTGCTCCAGTCTCTGTTGTAAGTTGCTCTGAAAACATTTCCATTGTCTGGGACACTGCATGTGCTCCAGTCTCTGTTGTAAGTTGCTCTGAAAACATTTCCATTGTCTGGGACACTGCATGTGCTCCAGTCTCTGTTGTAAGTTGCTCTGAAAACATTTCCATTGTCTGGGACACTGCATGTGCTCCAGTCTCTGTTGTAAGTTGCTCTGAAAACATTTCCATTGTCTGGGACACTGCATGTGCTCCAGTCTCTGTTGTAAGTTGCTCTGAAAACATTTCCATTGTCTGGGACACTGCATGTGCTCCAGTCTCTGTTGTAAGTTGCTCTGAAAACATTTCCATTGTCTGGGACACTGCATGTGCTCCAGTCTCTGTTGTAAGTTGTTCTGAAAACATTTCCATTGTCTGGGACACTGCATGTGCTCCAGTCTCTGTTGTAAGTTGTTCTGAAAACATTTCCATTTTCTGGGGCACTGCATGTGCTCCAGTCTCTGTTGTAAGTTGTTCTGAAAACATTTCCATTGTCTGGGACACTGCATGTGCTCCAGTCTCTGTTGTAAGTTGTTCTGAAAACATTTCCATTGTCTGGGACACTGCATGTGCTCCAGTCTCTGTTGTAAGTTGCTCTGAAAACATTTCCATTGTCTGGGACACTGCATGTGCTCCAGTCTCTGTTGTAAGTTGCTCTGAAAACATTTCCATTGTCTGGGACACTGCATGTGCTCCAGTCTCTGTTGTAAGTTGCTCTGAAAACATTTCCATTGTCTGGGACACTGCATGTGCTCCAGTCTCTGTTGTAAGTTGCTCTGAAAACATTTCCATTGTCTGGGACACTGCATGTGCTCCAGTCCCTGTTGTAAGTTGCTCTGAAAACATTTCCATTGTCTGGGGCACTGCATGTGCTCCAGTCCACTGCACTGCACTAAAATCCTTTCCATTGTCTGGGGCTGTGTGCAGGCAGTAAATGTGCTCCAGTCCCTGTTGTAAGTTGCTCTGAAAACATTTCCATTGTCTGGGACACTGCATGTGCTCCAGTCCCTGTTGTAAGTTGTTCTGAAAACATTTCCATTGTCTGGGGCACTGCATGTGCTCCAGTCTCTGTTGTAAGTTGTTCTGAAAACATTTCCATTGTCTGGGGCACTGCATGTGCTCCAGTCCCTGTTGTAAGTTGTTCTGAAAACATTTCCATTGTCTGGGGCACTGCATGTGCTCCAGTCTCTGTTGTAAGTTGTTCTGAAAACATTTCCATTGTCTGGGGCACTGCATGTGCTCCAGTCCCTGTTGTAAGTTGCTCTGAAAACATTTCCATTGTCTGGGGCACTGCATGTGCTCCAGTCCCTGTTGTAAGTTGTTCTGAAAACATTTCCATTGTCTGGGGCACTGCATGTGCTCCAGTCCCTGTTGTAACTTGTTCTGAAAACATTTCCATTGTCTGGGGCACTGCATGTGCTCCAGTCCCTGTTGTAAGTTGCTCTGAAAACATTTCCATTGTCTGGGGCACTGCATGTGCTCCAGTCCCTGTTGTAAGTTGTTCTGAAAACATTTCCATTGTCTGGGGCACTGCATGTGCTCCAGTCCCTGTTGTAAGTTGTTCTGAAAACATTTCCATTGTCTGGGGCACTGCATATGCTCCAGTCCCTGTTGTAAGTTGCTCTGAAAACACTTCCATTGTCTGGGACACTGCATGTGCTCCAGTCTCTGTTGTAAGTGGCTCTGAAAACATTTCCATTGTCTGGGACACTGCATGTGCTCCAGTCCCTGTTGTAAGTTGCTCTGAAAACATTTCCATTGTCTGGGACACTGCATGTGCTCCAGTCCCTGTTGTAAGTTGTTCTGAAAACATTTCCATTGTCTGGGACACTGCATGTGCTCCAGTCTCTGTTGTAAGTTGTTCTGAAAACATTTCCATTGTCTGGGGCACTGCATGTGCTCCAGTCCCTGTTGTAAGTTGTTCTGAAAACATTTCCATTGTCTGGGGCACTGCATGTGCTCCAGTCTCTGTTGTAAGTTGTTCTGAAAACATTTCCATTGTCTGGGGCACTGCATGTGCTCCAGTCTCTGTTGTAAGTTGTTCTGAAAACATTTCCATTGTCTGGGGCACTGCATGTGCTCCAGTCCCTGTTGTAAGTTGTTCTGAAAACATTTCCATTGTCTGGGGCACTGCATGTGCTCCAGTCTCTGTTGTAAGTTGTTCTGAAAACATTTCCATTGTCTGGGGCACTGCATGTGCTCCAGTCCCTGTTGTAAGTTGTTCTGAAAACATTTCCCTTGTCTGGGACACTGCATGTGCTCCAGTCCCTGTTGTAGGTTGTTCTGAAAACATTTCCATTGTCTGGGACACTGCATGTGCTCCAGTCCCTGTTGTAAGTTGTTCTGAAAACATTTCCATTTTCTGGGACACTGCATGTGCTCCAGTCCCTGTTGTAAGTTGTTCTGAAAACATTTCCATTGTCTGGGACACTGCATGTGCTCCAGTCCCTGTTGGAAGTTGTTCTGAAAACATTTCCATTTTCTGGGGCACTGCATGTGCTCCAGTCCCTGTTGTAAGTTGTTCTGAAAACATTTCCATTTTCTGGGACACTGCATGTGCTCCAGTCCCTGTTGTAAGTTGTTCTGAAAACATTTCCATTGTCTGGGGCACTGCATGTGCTCCAGTCCCTGTTGTAAGTTGTTCTGAAAACATTTCCATTGTCTGGGACACTGCATGTGCTCCAGTCTCTGTTGTAAGTTGCTCTGAAAACATTTCCATTGTCTGGGACACTGCATGTGCTCCAGTCTCTGTTGTAAGTTGTTCTGAAAACATTTCCATTTTCTGGGACACTGCATGTGCTCCAGTCTCTGTTGTAAGTTGCTCTGAAAACATTTCCATTGTCTGGGACACTGCATGTGCTCCAGTCCCTGTTGTAAGTTGTTCTGAAAACATTTCCATTTTCTGGGACACTGCATGTGCTCCAGTCTCTGTTGTAAGTTGCTCTGAAAACATTTCCATTGTCTGGGACACTGCATGTGCTCCAGTCCCTGTTGTAAGTTGTTCTGAAAACATTTCCATTGTCTGGGACACTGCATGTGCTCCAGTCTCTGTTGTAAGTTGCTCTGAAAACATTTCCATTGTCTGGGACACTGCATGTGCTCCAGTCCCTGTTGTAAGTTGTTCTGAAAACATTTCCATTTTCTGGGACACTGCATGTGCTCCAGTCTCTGTTGTAAGTTGCTCTGAAAACATTTCCATTGTCTGGGACACTGCATGTGCTCCAGTCCCTGTTGTAAGTTGTTCTGAAAACATTTCCATTGTCTGGGACACTGCATGTGCTCCAGTCCCTGTTGTAAGTTGCTCTGAAAACATTTCCATTGTCTGGGACACTGCATGTGCTCCAGTCTCTGTTGTAAGTTGTTCTGAAAACATTTCCATTGTCTGGGACACTGCATGTGCTCCAGTCTCTGTTGTAAGTTGCTCTGAAAACATTTCCATTGTCTGGGACACTGCATGTGCTCCAGTCTCTGTTGTAAGTTGCTCTGAAAACATTTCCATTGTCTGGGGCACTGTATGTGCTCCAGTCTCTGTTGTAAGTTGCTCTGAAAACATTTCCATTGTCTGGGGCACTGCATGTGCTCCAGTCCCTGTTGTAAGTTGTTCTGAAAACATTTCCATTGTCTGGGACACTGCATGTGCTCCAGTCTCTGTTGTAAGTTGCTCTGAAAACATTTCCATTGTCTGGGACACTGCATGTGCTCCAGTCTCTGTTGTAAGTTGCTCTGAAAACATTTCCATTGTCTGGGACACTGCATGTGCTCCAGTCTCTGTTGTAAGTTGCTCTGAAAACATTTCCATTGTCTGGGACACTGCATGTGCTCCAGTCTCTGTTGTAAGTTGCTCTGAAAACATTTCCATTGTCTGGGACACTGCATGTGCTCCAGTCTCTGTTGTAAGTTGTTCTGAAAACATTTCCATTGTCTGGGGCACTGCATGTGCTCCAGTCTCTGTTGTAAGTTGTTCTGAAAACATTTCCATTGTCTGGGGCACTGCATGTGCTCCAGTCCACTGCACTGCACTAAAATCCTTTCCATTGTCTGGGGCTGTGTGCAGGCAGTAAATGTGCTCCAGTCCCTGTTGTAAGTTGCTCTGAAAACATTTCCATTGTCTGGGACACTGCATGTGCTCCAGTCTCTGTTGTAAGTTGTTCTGAAAACATTTCCATTGTCTGGGGCACTGCATGTGCTCCAGTCCACTGCACTGCACTAAAATCCTTTCCATTGTCTGGGGCTGTGTGCAGGCAGTAAATGTGCTCCAGTCCCTGTTGTAAGTTGCTCTGAAAACATTTCCATTGTCTGGGACACTGCATGTGCTCCAGTCTCTGTTGTAAGTTGTTCTGAAAACATTTCCATTGTCTGGGGCACTGCATGTGCTCCAGTCCACTGCACTGCACTAAAATCCTTTCCATTGTCTGGGGCTGTGTGCAGGCAGTAAATGTGCTCCAGTCCCTGTTGTAAGTTGCTCTGAAAACATTTCCATTGTCTGGGACACTGCATGTGCTCCAGTCTCTGTTGTAAGTTGTTCTGAAAACATTTCCATTGTCTGGGGCACTGCATGTGCTCCAGTCCACTGCACTGCACTAAAATCCTTTCCATTGTCTGGGGCTGTGTGCAGGCAGTAAATGTGCTCCAGTCCCTGTTGTAAGTTGCTCTGAAAACATTTCCATTGTCTGGGACACTGCATGTGCTCCAGTCTCTGTTGTAAGTTGTTCTGAAAACATTTCCATTGTCTGGGGCACTGCATGTGCTCCAGTCTCTGTTGTAAGTTGTTCTGAAAACATTTCCATTGTCTGGGGCACTGCATGTGCTCCAGTCCCTGTTGTAAGTTGCTCTGAAAACATTTCCATTGTCTGGGACACTGCATGTGCTCCAGTCTCTGTTGTAAGTTGCTCTGAAAACATTTCCATTGTCTGGGACACTGCATGTGCTCCAGTCTCTGTTGTAAGTTGTTCTGAAAACATTTCCATTGTCTGGGACACTGCATGTGCTCCAGTCCCTGTTGTAAGTTGCTCTGAAAACATTTCCATTGTCTGGGACACTGCATGTGCTCCAGTCCCTGTTGTAAGTTGTTCTGAAAACATTTCCATTGTCTGGGGCACTGCATGTGCTCCAGTCTCTGTTGTAAGTTGTTCTGAAAACATTTCCATTTTCTGGGGCACTGCATGTGCTCCAGTCCCTGTTGTAAGTTGTTCTGAAAACATTTCCATTGTCTGGGACACTGCATGTGCTCCAGTCCCTGTTGTAAGTTGTTCTGAAAACATTTCCATTGTCTGGGGCACTGCATGTGCTCCAGTCTCTGTTGTAAGTTGCTCTGAAAACATTTCCATTGTCTGGGACACTGCATGTGCTCCAGTCTCTGTTGTAAGTTGCTCTGAAAACATTTCCATTGTCTGGGGCACTGCATGTGCTCCAGTCTCTGTTGTAAGTTGCTCTGAAAACATTTCCATTGTCTGGGACACTGCATGTGCTCCAGTCTCTGTTGTAAGTTGCTCTGAAAACATTTCCATTGTCTGGGACACTGCATGTGCTCCAGTCTCTGTTGTAAGTTGCTCTGAAAACATTTCCATTGTCTGGGGCACTGCATGTGCTCCAGTCCCTGTTGTAAGTTGTTCTGAAAACATTTCCATTTTCTGGGACACTGCATGTGCTCCAGTCTCTGTTGTAAGTTGTTCTGAAAACATTTCCATTTTCTGGGACACTGCATGTGCTCCAGTCTCTGTTGTAAGTTGTTCTGAAAACATTTCCATTTTCTGGGACACTGCATGTGCTCCAGTCTCTGTTGTAAGTTGTTCTGAAAACATTTCCATTTTCTGGGACACTGCATGTGCTCCAGTCTCTGTTGTAAGTTGTTCTGAAAACATTTCCATTGTCTGGGACACTGCATGTGCTCCAGTCTCTGTTGTAAGTTGTTCTGAAAACATTTCCATTTTCTGGGGCACTGCATGTGCTCCAGTCCCTGTTGTAAGTTGCTCTGAAAACATTTCCATTGTCTGGGACACTGCATGTGCTCCAGTCCCTGTTGTAAGTTGTTCTGAAAACATTTCCATTGTCTGGGGCACTGCATGTGCTCCAGTCTCTGTTGTAAGTTGTTCTGAAAACATTTCCATTGTCTGGGACACTGCATGTACTCCAGTCCCTGTTGTAAGTTGTTCTGAAAACATTTCCATTGTCTGGGGCACTGCATGTGCTCCAGTCCACTGCACTGCACTAAAATTATTCCATTGTCTGGGGCTGTGTGCAGTCAGTACATGTGCTCCAGTCCCTGTTGTAAGTTTCTCTGTTCCTGCACCCATCAGAGCCGTGCACATGGACACACAGCCATATGTTTCTCCATCCGCCCTTGAAACAACCATGCAGAGCCTTGTGAGACTCCGCAATTGCCAGCTGCTGCCTGTCAAGCAGAGAGGGCGTCCAAAGCGGTCAAGCACTTGGGGAACATTCAGCAAGAAAAGACTGAGCACTAAAAGAAACAAGCATGCCGTGTCCAGTGGTAGCACAAATGTGAATGCTCTTGCTGCGTACACAACTGGTGAGGTGGGAGTGCAGCCACACTATTCTCCATCCTCAATGTTGCTTGAAGGCAAAGGTAGATATGAGTGAAAGAAATGGAAGGTGATGCTGATAGTAGTAGGCAGGATTAAATGGGAGCGGAGAGGAAGGCGCAGGAGTAGCAGAACCACTAGCAGGGAACAGCTGGGCTAAATGGCCTGCTTTATGTTCATAGTCCAAAAGAAATGTGCTTCTTTTTCCAGCACCCTCACATCATTCATGTTTTCCCTAAGAGCAGCATTGAACCATCACGAGATAGGGGCAGTAACATCATCCTGACTCCTACAGCTGAGGTGGGTGTTAAGTGATTCATTGGCAGTGTTATCAGTACATGCCTTTACTGCAGAACATAAAGCATGCTCAACAGTAATTTCATTGGAGGAGGGAAGCTCTGACACTGATGTTCTTTCATTATTTCTTTTCATGTAAAACATGCCGTTGAGAAAACAATCCTTGAGACTTGAGGTCAGCATTCAAGCAACGAAGGCAACTGGATCATGCTGCGGAGCTTGTCATGATACGGAAAGGAACCTTGCATTTATGGATGAGGTGGGAGCGCACATTGGGATGCGTTTGGGGAACATTCACCAAGAATAGACTGAGCTCAGACTCTTGTGACTTTGCCTTCTTCACATTGACAATACAGTAGTGGAATAGAGAGCCAAGCGTTCATTCACCACAAGGCTCTCCAGGAACAATCTCTTTAGTTCTGCATAGCAGAGACTCGGCCTGTCTGTCTCACGGGAATGCTGGCAACACAACACTCCTGTATCCATGCACAGCAGTGCCTCGAATGTTTAATGCACAATAAAATTTCTCAAAAATTAAACCTGGAATTGTTGAGGTTTTTGATGTTATTTTCCCGACTTTGCAACAGCACTTCAGATATTCAACTGTGATCCTTGGGGAGGTGGGGTTGTGGAGGGAGGTGGGGGAAGAGGAGAGGAGAGGGGGAGAAGGGGAGGAGGGGGAAGAGGGGAGGAGGGGGAGAGGGGAGGAGAGGGCAGAGAGGGGGAGGTAGAGAGGAGTGTGGGGGGAGAGGGGGAGGTAGAGAGGAGGGTGGGGGGAGGTAGAGAAGGGGGTGGGGGGAGAGAGGGAGGTAGAGAGGGGGGTGGGGAGGAGAGAGGAAGGTAGAGAGGGGGTTGGGGGGAGAGGGTGTGTGGGGGTGTAGTGGGAGGGAGTTAAATTCAGAAGTTCCTGGAGGGGGATGAAAAAGACAGGGACCAGACAGCTGCAATGCTTGAAATACAGTTGAGAAGTAGGGGAGAAAGCGGCTGGATGGGGGATCTGCAGCTGGAGGGAACGGCTGGATGGAGGGGGCCGGAAGCGAGAGACCGTAGAGAGCCGTGGGGAGCGAGCAGCCGAAGACCTTGATGTCGCTGGGTGTGGGGACCAGCCGGTAAGTCTTTTGCTGTTGCAAATTTATGGCGCATGTGCAGAAAAATGCAACCCCCCTCCGCCCCCCCGCCCCCACCCCCACCCCCACGCTGCTGTCTCCGGCCACTCCGCTTCCCTCCATCACCAGCCCTTTCGCTCGCCCACTCGCCGGCCGCTCCACTCCGCTCCCCTCTGTCACTGGGCCGTCCGCTTGCCCACTCGCCGGTCGCTCCGCTCCCCCCCGGCCCGCTCCGCTCCCCTCCGTCACCGGGCCGTTCTCTCGCCGGCCGCTCCACTCCTATCAGGCCCGCTCCGCTCCCCCCCCCCCCCGCCAACCCCCTTTCTAAAGGTTGCATTTGCGCATGTGCCACAGCAGTGCCCCCTAGCGGTAGCGTTGTCAGCAAATGCAGCCTTTAGAAAAAGGCAGGAAGTTCTTTTCTTGTGTTTACACAGCTGCTGTGAAAGCAGTAAGGCTGTTTCTTCAATTCTACATGGAGAGAGACAGCCAGTACTACCAGTTAAAGGGCCAAACAGTCAAGACAGAACTTAACCCCTTGAAGACTGCCCAAGTTTAAATCTTTGCTCCTACCACTGATACTGCTCAACACAAAATGTCAACTAAATTTCCGTCCCTGTACTGAAGGGCAGCAGACCTTCTCACCAAATTCAAACTGTTCAGAAAGAGAATGGAACTGTATTTACTCGACTTGGCCATTTCTGAGCCAGGGAGACAAGCAATCAAAGTCAAAATTGCCATTGGAAATGAAGGTCTACACAGGTTGAATACATCCAATCTTTCGGATGTAAAGGACCGGAATAAAATATGGTCCTGTCATGATCCTGTTTTTTTTCTCCTTGGGAAATATTGTGGTGTGCCTTTAAGACTTTAAGAGATCAGTACTTCTTTAAGGCAGCAAGCTCCAGAGACTGTAAGCGTAAGTGCATTCTGCTTGCCTAGCTGCAACCATACAGAGAGAGAGAACAGGACATACAAAGTATCCAGTTTGATTTTGAAAACTGGCTCACTGGTTTGTTCAGAGACAGCTGTGCCAGCACGTGAAGGGAGATGACAGCTCTCTGAGAGACAACTTAAACTGAAGGATGAGAAGTTGATTTATTATTCTCTCTCAAAGTTCTAAAGACTTCAAGCCAGATTAGTTCCTTAAAAAATAACTAGTTATTGATCTGCTGCGTTCATCGCTGGAAGATGAAGCGTTTCACACTTCACTGCTGAATTGAACTGCTGAATTCCTATCATCGGATTCATCAGGCATTGGAGACCTGCAAGTGAACTTTGACTGTGTTCTATCAGAGGACCGCTCGTTGGAAGCATAATCTGCAAAGACTTTATTGTTATTTCTATTTCTTGGGCAGCTAATTAAACACCAAACTACCGTTAGTTTGGGTATATATATGTGAATGCGGGAATTAGATTTTTAAAATAAGTTGTAAGATCTTTAGATATTGGTTTATCTTAGTAGTGTTTAAGATTTTAGGTTTTTTTTCATAAATAGGTAATTTGTTGATAAGTAATGATATCTAGTTTGTTTCGCCTCATTCGGGGGTTACTAGATTGTTTCAATTCGGCTGCAGCTTTCTTCCAATTGGGAAAGCTTCAAGATATGTATGATGCGACCTGTGGAGTGACGGGACTCGATTGACAGTGCGCTGCTCCCACCGCAGTCAGAATCATATATATTGATTGGGGGCTTTGTCTTGAGCGGTCATACCATAACAGTCCACATTGGAAGACCAGTTGAAAGTCAAGCTCAATTTCACAATACACTGGCTTGAGTTTATGTCGTTCTAGCAGCAGCCAAAAGAGACAATAGACCAATTTGTAAACTGATGTTGAGTTAAGGGGCATGACTGTAATTTTTCCATAGCTGATCTAGCTGACAGGATCATGGAGCTTATGATAGATTCCACCCCCATTGAAGCACTTCAAATAGACCTCCTTAACAAACCCAAAGGCTACAATTTAGACGCCTTGCTGAAAAATAGTCGGAAATTCGAAGCCATCCATATGGGCAGGCACAGCCTACAAGCCCTGTGCATTTCATGTATTTTTAGCACAGTGCCCTCACATCCAATTGTGGCAAGCCATGTACATTCGCCAAGAAATTGTCTGGCATTCCACATGAAAAACATGTGACAACAATGGGCACTGGAAGCGCCAATATAAGAAACCCACAACAAGCCAAGCCCCATTCAGATGCATGACAAGTAAGACATCCCAACAGATGGAGGGAACAGTCCAAATACCAAAAGCGGAGAATACACGAGATGACCAGCCAGACCAAAAGGCTGGAAGGTGAGCATGACCAAGACACTGACGTGCAATGTGAGCAGGTGTTTCATACACCTTAACATTACAGAGTGTATTATTTGTCCAGATTATTTGCCTGCAACAGCCTGGTAAACACATACTCTGGACCAAGATCAACACAGGTGTGAAAGCCAACATTCTACCACTCCACGTCCTGAAGAACAGGTATCTGCGGCAATGGCAAACAATGGCTCAACCGACCACCTCCAAGCTCGTGACGCACAATGGCACAGCGATTCCATCCCTGGGATTAAATACGCTCAAGAGCAGGTACAGCAACTCACCTTGGTCACACCAAACTTTTTATGTCATGGTCACCGCTGGTCCATGAATCGCAGGCCTACCTTCAATGCTGAGATTTGACATTGGCAATGATCCATGACATCAACACAATAGTGGCGCAGAATGCAGACCACAAAGACAACCACAGTCTGTGATCAGCAATAATAGGTACTGCAGGGGCTGGGCTACAAACCCAAAAATCCAGACAATCCAAGCAGCCAACAAGGCAGTGCAGGGTCCAGCTGGAAACTGATCTGATGATTGAGAAGAAGTGCAATGGCCGATGTGAGAAGCTGCAATATGTCACAGCCCAGAACAAGGGATTACTCACTCAGTTAAATAAAACTGAAAGAAGAATAGCCGAGATGGACTGCAAGTACAAAGAAGATGTGATGGCACTGGGACTCCGAGAAGCAGGTAGCATAGCGGCTGTGGTAGAGGTACAATGAAAAATTGCAGCTTTGGAGATACAGCTTAAAGGCTACCCACGCTACTGTGATGATTCTGTTCTGCAATTGGAGAAAGAACCAGTACAGACAAGGTTAAGAGAAGCAGAAGTGCCAATGGGTCCAAAAGAATTTCGGCAGCAAGTCAAATACTTGGAGGTTCATCAGCAGCGTCATCTGCCTAGAATAACTGGCGGATGTGAAGACCCATCATGGAAGAATGCTGTCAGTGAGCTACAGGACGAACTGATGGCAGTGCACCGTAGAGGAACCAAAACACAGACTAAACTGAAGGAAGTCAAACAACGGATATTGGAACTTAAAACACAGAATCAAACCAAAAGTAACCAGGCATGTCGAACAGAGAAAAATTGCCCAACAGGCAACAAAAAATGAAAGACACAACCCAAACCCTACATTCCCACCGACAGTCAAGACCATGATTTTTTTTTTATTCATTCATGGGATGTGGGCGTCGCTGGCCAGGCCAGCATTTATTGCCTATCCCTAATTGCCCTTGAGAAGGTGGTGGTGAGCTGCCTTCTTGAACCGCTGCAGTCCATGTGGGGTAGGTACACCCACAGTGCTATTAGGAAGGGAGTTCCAGGATTTTGACCCAGCGACAGTGAAGGAACGGCGATATAGTTCCAAGTCAGGATGGTGTATGACTTGAAGGAAAACCTGCAGGTGATGGTGTTCCCATGCATTTGCTGCCCTTGTCCTTCAAGTTGGTAGAGGTCGCGGATTTGGAAGGTGCTCTCTAAGGAGCCTTGGTGCATTGCTGCAGTGCATCGGTGGTGAAGGGAGTGAATGTTTGTAGATGGGGTGCCAATCAAGCGGGCTGCTTTAACCTGGATGGTGTTGAGCTTCTTGAGTGTTGTTGGAGCTGCACCCATCAAGGCAAGTGGAGCGTATTCCATTACACTCCTGACTTGTGCCTTGTAGATGGTGGATCGGCTTTGGAGAGTCAGGAAGTGAGTTACTCACCGCAGGATTCCTAACCTCTGACCTGCTCTTGTAGCCACGGTATTTATATGGCTACTCCAGTTCAGTTTCTGGTCAATGGTAGCCCCAAGGATGTTGATAGTGGGGGATTCAGCGATGGTAATGCCGTTGAATGTCAAGGGAAGATGGTTAGATTCTCTCTTGTTGGAGATGGTCATTGCCTGGCACTTGTGTGGCGCGAATGTTACTTGCCACTTATCAGCCCAAGCCTGGATATTGTCCAGGTCTTGTTGCATTTCTACACGGACTGCTTCAGTATCTGAGGAGTCAGGAATGGTGCTGAACATGAGTGTATAGCAACCAGAAACCAAACCTACACTGACCAAGTCAGGTGTATTGTTAGACCCTCAACACGCTACAGAGACTCTTATTATAACCTTATTATTGCTTATTGTTAACCTTCAATATCTTTCTCATTGCTATATTGTAAATTGCTCCTGTCATTTCATATTTTTAATTTGGAATAAAGGGAGATGTTGTGGTATTGTGGTAATGCTACAGTGCTGCTTTAAGGGGTGTAACTTAAATAGCTGCCCATCACCCAGGCAGAATATGACACATGGAACTTAATGACCTCAGAGCATTCACTTCAAGGAGTTAGAGCAGTAACAACCAAGTAAAGCACCTTCCCAGTATTGTTGTGACAGTTAGTATCTTCAATAAAATAATCTACCTTTTGAATTCACTGTTCATGTCCATGTGAAGAACAAGATTAGGAAAAGCAGGCAATGTGCACACAAGAGACAGTGACACAGGCAGTGTGGGGACTACAGACAATGACACAGGCAGTGTGGGGACTACAGACAATGACACATGTATTTTAGGGACTGCAGTCAGTGACACAGATTGTATTCTCACCAACATTTCGGCTGGCTGCCGGAAGCCCTGCCTCCAGCACAAAATCCAGCCCCTTGAGTGCAAGTTTCCCCTTTACCCACCTGAGGGTTTCTGCTGAGATTGAACGTAATCACCTGGTTCTGGAGCCGCATCCTTTACAACAGATGCTGCCTGATGCTCAGTTGATGTCAACTCCTTTGAGATGCTCCCTATAAAAGATGCCACCAGAAATTTTAAAAAGCACATGTATTGGGTATAGTGGAAAGCATGTATACAATGGCCTGGAAAAGCAGTGTTCCTGGACTTGCGCTGCTTATGCTCTAATCCCAGGCTGAGCATTAACTGGGGGCAGAAAAGGCTGTACGACTGCATGACATGAGCCTTATAAATCTATGCACTTGGAAGCATGTCTGTGGAATCCAGGAGATGCCAATGTCCATAGGTACAACATCATTGCTGCATGCCATTTAATTTAAAGCAGAGGGCACATCTGCCAGGAACCAGCAGCCGGGGACAGTTAAAGATGTATTCCTCGACCTTGCAAAGTAACATTCAAACAAAGTAACTCAAGCTGAAATGAAAAGGAAATGACCAAAGAAAGCAGACAGTGACCCTGGCTGAAGACTCACCACCAGCATTCCCAGAGGAGCAGCCGAGTATCCCAGAAGTCATAACCATCGCACTCACATTACAAAAGAAGTGCTAAATGCTGGAAACCTGTGAGCAACATGTAGACCACAAATTATCTGCTGAACCAAACCGTAATCTTAGACATTGAACACAGCTTTACAATACTGTTACTAAGCAAAACCTACCTAGAGCTGAAGTTTTATTTACAGTTGTATCTATGGTGATTTAAACTCTCGTATAGGACCAAGCACTAATTGAAATCTCCAATGGATAATCTTGATAGTTTAGGTTGTGTTGTCAGAGATATTGTGAAGTAATGCTACTTAGTGCATTTCTGTGTCTGACTTCATCTGTGGTGACTTTGAAAAGTATGAATTAATTACACTTCCCTCAGTATTGCACTATATTCCAGTTGTGACAGAGTTGCTTCATCACCTGGTTCATGGTTTGTATTAATTTTCTAGAGGCAACTTTTCAGTTGGGAATTAAATTTTTTAATGCAAGACAAATGTAAACACCTGGATTGAGAAGCTGGCAAACAAGCCTAGGGTGGTTACAAATAAAAGGGTGTTTAGTGACTTATTTAGTAAATTTAGTAATGTTTATTTAGTAAGGTCATATTGGGAAGTGTAAAGACCCTACACAATGGGATCCCCTTTTAAATTGTCAATGAAGGTGGTGTGTCTGCAGCTACCATCATCGGGGGTTTAAATTATTCATATGATTTCCCAGAACAAAGAGAAGATTTAAAGTTCAAAAATCTCTTCATGAGTGCTTACAGAGTCAGAGTTAGAGAGGTGCGAGCCATAAAACCACAGACGGCCTCATTTAGTTGGGCAGTTGGAGCCAGAAGGTTTAGAAGAAATTTCTCTGTTATTGTTAGCAATATCATTTTTCACGTGTGTATCATGAATCAAAGAGAAGATTTGGAGTTGGAAATAATTAGTTTAAATTGCCTCTGGGACATCCCATATGTAGCAGTATGCCATGGAAATAGATGTTGCTAGGGAGATGCCTTTTGGGGATAGGTTTTTTTTAGGGGGTGCATGCTGAGAGTCAGTCAGTTGGCTTTTAGTCAATTAGTTGGCTTTTGGAAAGCTGTTGGTTTTGAAAGCGGTTGGACAGGAGCAGAGAGCCATTGGGAACCTGGGGTGTTTATGTTCTGAGTAAGGCCCGTGCTCAAGCTGGGAAGTCCAGATCCAGGAGATCTGATACCTCAGAAGATAGCTGAGAAACTAAGGAAATCAAAGTGAATTCCTAAGAGCTGTGGTACACTTTGAATTGGTCTCAGGAGAAGTGAATAAACCACCAAGATCATGTAAAGTATAGGGAAATCTTGGGGGTGGAAGTAACAGTCAAACAAGGATATTCTTTTGAGATTTTGCATTTAAAGTATTCGTCATGTTCTGTTAAGATTTTAAGTTTAAAATATGTGTTTCCAAATTATTGTCTTAAGCTGGTAGTTTAGTTTAGAGATACAGCACTGAAACATGCCCTTCGGCCCACCGAGTCTGTGCCGACCATCAACCACCCATTTATACTAATCCTATACTAATTCCATATTCCTACCACATCCCCACCTGCCCCTATATTTCCCTACCACCTCCCTATACTAGGGACAATTTTATAATGGCCAATTAACCTATCAAACTGCAAGTCTTTTGGCATGTGGGAAGAAACTGGAGCACCCGGAGAAAACCCACGCAAACACAGGGAGAACTTGCAAACTCCATACAGGCAGTACCCAGAATTGAACCCGGATCGCTGGAGCTGTGAGGCTGCAGTGCTAACCACTGCACCACTGGTAGTGTTTTGCTTTAACTCTTGTACAGTAAACTTTTTGTTTAAAATATGAAATCTTGTGGCGTAATTCTTCCAGTAATAACTGGGAATGCAACATCCTCTCTTTAAAAGTCAATGGTCCTTAATAGGATTGTAACAAATGTATACCTTAAGAATTATTGCCTTGTGTTATGTGAGCCAGCCCAAAGTGGTGTTAATTAATACCTTTGATGTTATTGGCAGATTGTAATCTGATATTCCAACTGGAGGGTGACAAAAGGAGGGTCAAGATTTACTTGATGCTCTTTGTTTAATATTGTGGCTGGGATACAATGGTCCATTACAATCTGAATTTTGAGCACATCTAGATTGAGAAATATGGTGGAAAATATCTATCCCTGACTTCCACCCAGTTTGTACTTAGGCTGATTTTTCAATGGTCTCTGGCATAGGTGACAGAAGCACCCCTCCAAAGCAAGCAGGGGCTCCAATGACTCCTTCAAACTGAAGTATGGAAGCCCTGCACTCTAACCTGCAACCAACAGACATGCTGCATGCGAACTCCACAGCATGCCTGGCAATATGGGCTTAGAAATTCCCGGTAAGCCACTGCACTGCCAGGAGAGCAGTGGGGTGGACTTCCACTCACCAGTCCATCTTGATGTTGACCTCGCCCCAAATCCCAAGGATGGGGGTCATTAGTGTAAAAGAGTGCAAGTACTCATGACGGATTCAATTTTCTTCCCTCGCTGCCAGGAGTGGCGGCAGGCAAAAAAAAAAAATGTCCTGCACGTGCAGGTTGCGCGCTGCCGTGATCTACCTCATGGTGACCCAGGGTAATGCACTGGTCCGGCTGCCCCCACCCCAATCATGTGGAGGGGGGTGGGCTCTGCGATCTGCCGGCAATGGCGTCAGCTGCCTGCCGGCTCATTTAAATTTTTAAAGTGCTACCCCCATTCCCGCAATGTACCATTGGAAAAACTATTGTCCCTTCCCCCCCCCCCCCCAATAACAATTAAATACAATATTTGCCCTCTCCCCCCACTTACCTGCAACAATTGACCTTCTCCCCCAAACTAACCAAAGTACAGAGGTCACCCCTTCCCCACCTCTCCTACACTAGTAATTTACATTTGACCCCATCTTCCCCACCCCACCAATGCACTAAATGTATCCCAGCCACAATATTAGACAAAGAGCATGAAGTAAATCTTGACCCTCCTTTTGTCCCCACCATGGTGGCACCTGCATGCCGACTGCTGCTTAGAACATCCTGAGAAGAAGGTAAGATAGGTGATAATTTTATTCAAATGTATTCATTTAATTAATTTAAATATGTAAAGCTGTGTCCCGTTGCCCAGCGGTGAGGGGGCCTGGCACGGTGCCTCACTGCCGCCAGCAAGATCGGGCCTGGCACTCCCAGTGTCACGCTCCATGGTGGGCTGCTGCCGGTACAATCTTCCAGCGCCACCAACCCCTCTCACCACGGATCCAGATGCCAGGGTCGACATTTGCAGTTCTCCCTGGGCATCTGACACTGCAAGGGTCTGGGATTTCTGTCTCAGGGAAAGGGAGGTGGACTGGTTGGGGGAGATTGGTTGTATGGCATCGCTAATGGCAATTGATCACATTGAGATCAATTCCTATTGGGAAGTATCATTAGGAGTTCCATCTGTGCCTCCTGGAGGGCACATGTGCCTGCATAATGCAGCAGAACAGTACATTTACCAAAGAATTAGCACAACTGATGGGATTTCCAATGGGAAAATGTCATATCTCCAGTGCCATCTCGTACACCTTGGGGAGAAATGGGCGGGCAGAAGAAGCATTTATACCTTACCCAACCCCACTCCCAATCTGCTACAGCCAGAAAGCATGAACAGGCAGCTGGAAAAGCAGCATTATTCCCTAAATATCTAAATTCTTCCCTGCTCCATTATGTAATTTTTGTCCCAAAAAAGACTGACGTTTTGGGGTTCTGCTGTCCGGAATCTCTGGTGCTGACCAATCAGCAAAAGTTGGCACAAGCAGAAACTTGTGGTTACATCATTACGCAGGGGTTGAAATACATGACTATGGCATAGTACCACTGAATGGTACAAAGGGAAGCCCCATCAACAAACTACTCAAACAGTTCCCCCTCAACTTCAGCAGCCACTAAATACAGGATCTGGTGCTGGACTGCTATGACTCATGAGTTCCCTTTCCCTCCACTTCTGTCTCCTCCTTCCCTTTTACCCTTGGCAAAGGCTACTGACATATTGAAACACATTTTAAGAATCTCCAAAGTCTGCTGAAGTTTTGTTTCCACCCTCTCTCTCATCATGTCACTCTCTTTAATAGTCTCCAACAGTGTCCTTCCATCAAGGTGAGATGATGGGCATGCAGAAAATCGATTGGCGATGGGATAGTTTCACATGGTGTACGTTTCTGTGGTTTTGCCACAAGTGCCACATATCAGGTGGTTAACAGATGTCATTGTGAGGTGCTGTTTTCGGGTTGGTGCCTGATGTCAAGCTGCTGTAGTCACTGATCGTCATGGTGGTGCACACCGGCCCACAGGTAATGTCACCATTTCCCTCTGCTCTTGGCCAGTGTCTCCCAGGTGTGAAAATCAATGCTTAGGGCCTTCATGTCACACTTGTAGGCATCTATGAAGCAGGGCTTTAGGCATCCTACTGGTCTTCTGGCTCCAGCTAGCTCCCCATACAGAATATCCTTGGGAATGCATCCGTCTTCCGCCCTGCGAACATGTCCTTCCATGAGATGCCGAGAATGCACCGCAGACCTCGACGATGAAAGTTATTGAGCTTCCTTTCTTGATAGCTGTAAGTCATCCATGCTTCTCAGCTATATGACAAGGTGTTGAGAACACAGGCCTCATAAACCAGCATCTTGGTTCTAAGGGCCAGCTTGTTGTTTTTCCATGCACTTGAGTCGGGCTAAGATACTAACTGCTTTCCCAATGTGTGTCACGTTCTGCATCAAGAGTCAGGTTTTCTGTCACCATGGACCCAAGATAGCAGAATTTACGAACCACTTCCAGCAGTGTTGCTCCATGAGATCGAGGGTGGAGATGTGACACCTTTCCCATAACCACAGTCTTCTTGGCATTTGTAGTAAGGGAGAACAGGTTAAAGGCACGGGATAGACAATCCCCATGAGTCTTTGTGGTTGAAGTTCTGTGAGGGTGATTAGCATGGTATCATCAGCATAGAGGAGTTCTCTTTTTTTTATTCATTCTTGGGATGTGGGCGTTGCTGGCCAGGTCTGTATTTATTGCCCATCCCTAATTACCCTTGAGAAGGTGGTGGTGAGCTGCCTTCTTGAACTGCTGCAGTCCATGTGGGGTAGGTACACCCACAGTGCTGTTAGGAAGGGAGTTCCAGGATTTTGACCCAGCGACAGTGAGGGAACAACGATATAGTTCCAAGTCAGGATGGTGTGTGACTTGGAGGGGAACTTGCAGATGATGGTGTTCCCATGCATTTGCTGCCTTTGTCCTTCTATTTGGTGCAGGTCGCAGGTTTGGAAGGTGCTGTCTAAGGAGCCTTGGTGCGTTGCTGCAGTGCATCTTGTAGATGGTACACACTGCTGCCACTGTGCGTTGGTGGTGGAGGGAGTGAACGTTTGTAGATGGGGTGCCAATCAAGCGGGCTGCTTTGTCCTGGATGGTGTTGAGCTTCTTGAGTGTTGTTGGAGCTGCACCCATCCAGGCAAGTGGAGAGTATTCCATCACACTCCTGACTTGTGCCTTATAGATGGTGGACAGGCTTTGGGGAATCAGGAGGGGAGTTACTCGCAGCAGGATTCCGGGCCTCTGACCTGCTCTTGTAGCCACAGTATTTATATGGCTACTCCAGTTCAGTTTCTGGTCAATGGTAGCCCCCAGGATGTTGATAGTGGGGGGTTCAGCAAGGGTAATGCCATTGAATGTCAAGGGGAGATGATTAGATTCTCTCTTGTCGGACATGGTCATTGCCTGGCACTTATGTGGCGCAAATGTTACTTGCCACTTATCAGCCAAAGCCTGGATATTGTCCAAGTCTTGCTACGTTTCTACACAGACTGCTTCAGTATCTGAGGAGTCATGAATGGTGTTGAACATTGTGCAATCATCAGCGAACATCCCCACTTCTGACCTTATGAAGCAGCTGAAGATGGTTGGGCCTAGGACACTACCCTGAGGAACTCCTGCAGTGATGTCCTGGAGCTCAGATGATTGACCTCCAACAACCATAACCATCTTCCTTTGCATTAGGTATGACTCCAACCAGTGGAGAATTTTCCCCGTGATTCCCATTGACTCCAGTTTTGCTAGGGCTCCTTGATGCCATACTCGGTCAAATGCTGTCTTGATGTCAAGGGCAGTCATTCTCACCTCACCATCTCTGATCAAGATATCCTGTATTTTTGTCTTCACTTTCAATTTGGACAATGTAGAGCTTGCGGTCTGACCTAGTATGCAGGTAAACCCCTTCCTTATCTGCAAGGAAAGCAAAAGTCAGGAGCATGGAGAAGAAAATACAAAACAAAGTAAGGGCTAGGACAACTGTCAGGAGTGGAGCCGTCAAACTGTACAGTACTATATATGTTGTCATGAATAAACAGATGAGACCAAAGGGCTTTGGTGGACAGCCAATTTTCTCCAAACTCTTGTAGAGTCCTGCTCTGCTGATGGCATCAAATGCTTTCATGAGATCTACAAAAGCAGAGAGGTATGTCCTGTTGTCTGCACTTCTCTTGTAGCAGGCGTATGGAAAAGATGCCCACTACAGATCTGCCAGCACAGAAACCACACTGTGCTTCTGGAGACACTTGATCTGAAAGTTGGAGTCATAGAGCCATGCATGGCACAGAATGAGGCCATTCAGCCCATCGAGTCCATGCCGGTTCTCCACCGAGAAATCCAGTCAGTCCCCTTCCCCTGCTCATTCCCCATAACCCTGCAAGTTTATTTCCCTCAAGTGCCCACCCAAGTTCCTGTTGATAGAGTCTTTTCAGCATGAACCTGGCAAAGACCTTGCCAATTATGCTGAAGAGTGATTTGCCCCTGTAGTTGTTGCAGTCTCCTCTGTCGCCTTGGTTTTTGTATCGTGTGATGATTTATGCATCATACATGTTTTGTGGAATGGATCCTGCCCTCCAATGGAGAAGTAGGAGGTCATGATGGTATGGCAGTAGATGGAACGTACTGTGCTTAAGCAGCTCGGCTGGAAATCCACCCTTGCGGGGCGCCTTTCTGTTTGCTAAGGAATCAATGACCTTTTCAAGCTCAAGTGATGAGGGTTCTGCGTCTAACTTGTCAATTACAGAAAGCTGCAGAAAGGCGCCAAGTGCAGACTGATAAATGTCCATTTCACAGGAGTACAGCTCACAGTAGTGTTCAACCCAACGAGACGTCTGTTTGCTTCTATGGGTGAGTCAGTATCAACATTGGCATTTCCTGGAAAGCCTTTAGCAGGTAGCAACTACTCAAGCGCCAATGCAAACTGCTGGTATTTGGCATCATTTCTTGTACCAGGGATGTTGATGTGTGGTGGGCCATCGAGTTGGAATCTGTGCACCTTCACTCTGATGATGACAAGAGAGTGATTAGTGTTGCAATCTCCGCTGTGGTATGTGTGGGTATGGAGAATACTGGGCAGATCATTTCTTCTGGTAATGATCAGGTCAAGTTAGTGCCAATGTCTAGATCTTGGATGATGCCATGATACCTTGTGGTGATGTTCGTCCTGCAAGAAAAGTGCTGGTGATGCAGAATTCATTCTGGGCACAAAGCACAAGAAGTTGTTGTCCATTGTCATTCATCTTGCCCAAGCCATGATGACCCAGGCACATAGGCTTTATCCTATCCGACACTTGTGTTGAAATCACCCAAATGAATAACTTCTCAGCTTTTGGAATGTACTTCAGAATGTCATGTAGAGAGTCATAGGATTGGTCTTTGTCTAAGACGTTGGCATTCAAGGTCGATGCATAAGCACAGAGGATGTTGACAAGGCCTCCATCAGATGATAGATACAGAAAGCTGATGCATTCAGAAATTGCAACTGGTGGATCAATTGACTGTGTCAATCCATTGCTGACTGCAAAAGCCTACACCATGTTCACCCTGGTCTTCTGCACTTTTGCCATGCCAATAGTAGGTGTAGTTAGACACACGCATAGAGCCTGTGTCGACTAATCTGATCTCCTGTACAGCAGCAATGTCGACATCAAGCTTGCATAGCTCACAGTCAATCAGTGCCATCTTGCGTACTCTCGCTGTAGAACGTGGGTCATCGTTAATGCCAGGGCGCATAGTCCTGATGTTCCAGCTTCCAAGCTAGAAAATTTCTCCTTTTTGTTTGTTGGGTACTTGCTTTCCATCCGGTTGTTGAGATAAAAATCCCTTATGCTCCCGTACCCAGAGAGAAAGGTAGAGAAAGGTGGCACAGTGGTGCAGTGGTTAGCACTGCAGCCTCACAGCTCCAGCGACGCGGGTTCAGTTCTGGGTACTGCCTGTGTGGAGTTTGCAAGTTCTCCCTGTGACCCTGTGGGTTTCTGCTGGGTGTTCTGATTTCCTCCCACAGCCAAAGACTTGCAAGTTGATAGGTAAATTGGCCATTGTAAATTGCCCCTAGTGTAGGTAGGTGGTTGGAGAATGGTGGGGATATGGTAGGGAATGTAGAATTAGTCTAAATGGGTGGTTGTTGGTCGGCACAGACTCAGTGAGCCAAAGGGCCTGTTTCAGTGCTGTTTCTTTCTATGATCACCTAGGCATGGTTTTAGGAGGTGCAGACTTGCCGTTCTCAACCTTGTAGGCTAATATCCAGAGGAAAGCCAAAAGCCTATATATTTGGTGTCCACCCAGTTGCAGGAATTGCCAGAAGGTCCTAGTTTGAAGGGATCACAAACCACCGAATGGCACTCCACTCTAGATTTCATGTCAAGTTAACTCCCTTAGACTTTAAATCTCCCAATGTTGTTGTTAAAGGCAATGTCCAGCAGGGTCCAGGCCACTGCCTTGTCCCCAACTTTTTAATTTCCCAACATTTCTATCATATGTAAACCCATCTGAACCTGCACCTGGCACTTGCAGAGTTATGGAATGAGTGTAGAGTGCAGAAATCAATGTTTTAACACTTGACTTTTCAGATCTTTCACTTGATTCATCTGTGCAAGGAGTGACACTGATTTCAACCATTTAGAACTGACTTACACTTGACGATGAAAATGAGCCCCAATATTTCTTACATGATTCACCAAATCTAATATTAATTCCTGCTGAGTGGTTCCAGCATTTCTTGTTTTTATTTCAGATTTCCAGCATCCGCAGTATTTTGCTTTTGTAATATTAATCTAGCTTGCCTGTGTACCAGAATTAATGATAAGGGTGCCACCCTTGAGATCTTTCCTCTTAGCTTGGATTCTAACTCGCTCTATCACTGATCACAACATGAACTAGGATTGCTAGCTGATTTCCCTCCATTTTCTAAAATATTTCCCATTTGATCTGTTACATCTTTCATCCTATCACCTGCTACTAGTCAACACACTATTCAGGAACAAAAACAAGAAATGCTGGAATCACTCAGCAGGTCTGGCAGCATCTGTGGAAAGAGAAGCAGAGTTAACGTTTCGGGTCAGTGACCCTTCTTCGAAACTCTGACCCGAAACGTTAACTCTGCTTCTCTTTCCACAGATGCTGCCAGACCTGCTGAGTGATTCCAGCATTTCTTGTTTTTGTTTCAGATTTCCAGCATCCGCAGTATTTTGCTTTTACACTATTCAGGACTCAACTTCAGAAGTACTTTACTGGCTACCTGTGCTTCTGTATGCTTATAGTGTAAATAAGTATAACTACTAGATTTAGCCTGAATATGACAGTTTAGTAATTTGCTGTGTGTTCTTGGAGCATTCATCGGTGAATATTGGGCAATGCACTTGGGTGTCTCGAATTTAATATTCTAATGCTCTGTCATTGTTAACCACGTGGTAGGCCTTCCCATCAATACCATGCGTATGGTTATAAATTTCAGAATTTAAGAGTCATGGGTCTTTTTATGGAAACTATAATTTATTGTGAGTTTGAAAAAAATGCTTGCAATACAATTTGACACCAAGCTAAAGCTATCAATTAAATTTATGATTGACAATGGACTGAAGGTAATAAGCACAGTGATGGACTGAGATGGTCAAAGACTGAATTTGACACATTTGTTTCACAGTGTGTCTGAGATCAGGGAGAACAGGATGCTAGAATTTGCGGCAGACAGTGCAAGAAGAATAAATAATGATGGTGTGGGTAGATGAATATTAAAGTACTTATTCATGATTAGTGTGGATTGTGAATATTTATTCAGGAGATACAATGGGCTCAGTAGTGTTTGGGATAGGGTAGAATGTACAGCAGTTGTGTGAGGAGTGGGCTTGATGTGTGGAATGCACTTTTCTCGTTCCACATACTGGGCTGGATTTTAAGAGCCTGCCGCCAATCTCGGTGGCGAGCTCAAATAATGGCAGCCCGTACGTTTGGGCAGCATGCCAAAGAACCACCATGATCTCCCACGAGGCGGCCTGCACCCACCCCCCCCACCCCCACATATCATGTGGAGGAGGCGGGCTGTCTATTGCCAGCAATGGCGTCAGCTACCTATGTCCAGGCGCTTGTGACATTTTTAAAGGGCAGCCAGTGCTGCTGGCATATTTAAATTTTTAAAGATACACCCCCCCAAAGTTTATCAAATATATTTCTAATGCCCCTTTCCCACTCCCCAATAACAACTACATTAACCATTTGCTCTTCCCTGTTTTCCCCACCCCGCACTGAAAATCTTAACTCCTTCCCCCCTCCCCACCATTGTCACGCCGGTTTTCCCCAGAGGGTGAATTGAAGGTACGGGAATGCCGCCCGGAATATTCAAGGTAAGTTGATTTAAATTTATTCAAGTCATTAAGATAAATATTTAAATCCAGGTCCCGTCACCCAGCGACGGGGGTGGGGGGGGGGGTGGGTGGGGGCGGAGGGAGACCAGCATGGAGCCTCGCTGACACCAGGAGGATAGGGCCGGGCCCTCCTGGCGCAGCCTCCGTGGTGGACTGCACTGGAACCTTCTACCGGCCACCCTCCCCACACCTCACCACCCCCACCCCGCCGTGGAACCCGACGTCGTGGGCTTAGTAAAATCCAACACATTATATTCTCAGCTCTGTGACTGTTTGTGCATCTCGTCAGACTGCATCTGACAGTATTTTCCCCAAAGTTTACTTTGATATTCTCAAGCCAGCATGACAAAACAGTCAGCCCCTTATATTAGATCAAAGCTGCACTTTCTTACTTGTTTGAACAAGGAGTAGGCTTGCTTGGTTGCTCTGTGTGTGGGGCAGGCTACGTGCAGGGACTGCATCGGCTGGTCCTTTTTTACGTTCGTACATTCGTATTACTTCCCCTGTGGCCAAGTGATACGTTTCAGATTCCTCCATCCATTTTTTCAGAAGTTGAGATAAATTGGACAAGTTTAGGGTGAGCTCTGGAGCTTCCGGATATGTGACATTCTGAGTGTCAGTAACTCTGTAATGAAAGAGGAAGCAGTGCTTTAATCCCTGGGAGATTTCTGATAGAAATCCAAGAGTTAATGAGTGATGGCTGCCATGATAAAAGCTCTCCCTGAAATTGACCAGCGAATCATCCTGAAAAGGTCAGAATTCAGGGATCTGCAGCTATCCCTCCAGTCACGGTGATCTTCACACACACAGTGAGATCCTGGTCTGCTGATGTTTCAGCACCCTTCAGGATTTTCAAAGCTATCTGCAGTCTAGTTCCATCTCTCTGTGCAAGAGTCATCGGAGGTGAAACTGAAGTTCAGTGGGGTGTCGGGATATACAACCTGCCCAATTTCCCAACCCACAATGGACAGGAAAATTGGGCGGGGTGTATAATCCTGCAGGTTTGCAGCTTGCGCCCTCTCCCTCTCTGTAGGAATGCACTGAGTGCGACCACATGAAGTAAAAAGAAAAGGAATGTTGTCTCACAGATTTTGGATCTGTGAAATTTCCTCTGAACGTGTCCGGTGACACTGGCATTACTGGGATGTTTTGGGTTAAATAATTTCTCTATTTCTCAACAGAATGATTCTATTACTACTCAGATTAACAGCTGATCTGAAAGACAGCCCCGCCGACAATGCAGCATTCCCTCGGCGCTGCAACAAAGGGTCAGTCTATGTTGTGTGGTTAAAGGGCTGATTCCCTGTCTCGAGCTTCACACCAGTGTACAAGTTTCTGACACAAAGGCAAGACATCACCAATGTAGCCACACTGGAATATCCTGAAGGTGCGATAAGGTGCTACATTAAATGAAAGTTCTTTCTTTACAAGTCGCTGCAAGTTTCTCTTTGACTTATTGTAGATATTAAGGGCTGAATTGGATCACTGCCATGTGACACCGAATTGCCGCCGCCGAGCCCCTGCGATATTATGCGCGGGGACTTATTTAAATGGAGGGTGTGGAGCGGCCACCCCCCCCCCCCCCGATGACGTAGAGGGGGCGGTCGTCGAGTCCCAATGGCGTCCAGTGCCAATGTGCAAGCACCGGTGCCATTTTTAAAGGGCTTCCAGCCCTTAGAGGACATTTGAATGATTAAAGGGACTGGTTCTTTAATAATTTAAATAAAGATTTGTCTCTCCCACCCACTTCCCCCCCCCCCCGCTGCCCACAATGCACATAGTCATTTTTTTGGCCTACCCCCCACAAAAACATTTAACAGTAATGACCTTTCCCCCCACCGAACTTCATCCCTTTATCCCTAAACCCCTTCCCACCATCCCCACACCCAATAAAAAAGGTTCTCCCCGCTTCCCCCACCCCTCCTGCCCTGATAATTTTACTCCTCCCCCCTCCCCGCCAGTGTCTCGTCTCAGAACTCCATACGGAGGTCTGAAGGCGCACGAGTTGCGTTCGGCGGTGGTAAAATCGGCGTGGGATGGTCGGCAGTGGCAGGTAAGTTCATTTGCATTTAATTACTGCTCATTTAAATATTTAGATGAAGGTCCCCCTGCCGCCGGTAATATGCAGCGGGGTCTTCCCGATGTCGGGGGTCAAGGCAGGCCTCTCCCCACAGAAATTTACAGGGCCCCCTGCTGCGAGAGGCTGGGAAAATTCAGCCCTAAGTTACTGAGAAGTGGGAGAGACAGGCGAAAAAGCCCACATCACTTGCTTTTCCCTAAAGGCTGCCTGTAGTAATGACACTTCAGATCAGCTGTTTGGAAATACACTTTCAGGATGGTTTACGGCACAGTCTCCCAATCTTCAATAAGAACAAGAAATGCTGGAAATACTCAGCAGGTCTGGCAGCATCTGTGGAGAGAGAAGCAGAGTTAACGTTTCAGGTCAGTGACCCTTCATCAGAACTCTTCTTTAACTCTTCTCCCAGACATTAATGAAGATTCCCAACAGCAGCACATACTGTATAACTGAAAGAAACCTACCTGGAACGGAGCTCCTTAGAATTCTGTAAATGAGAAAACAGGAGATCAAATCATTAAATTAATAAATCAGCACTCAGGCAAATGAAACATAAAGGAATGAGACTAAGGGTAAAGAGTTAAGAACAGTGGAGAGAATCACTGTAATGGAACATTTCTCTACAGGACATTCTGAAGTCAGGTATGTGGCAGCAGCAATAATGCTGGGAGCAACAATAATGTGTGAATAATTCAGTCTCAGTAATAGCCTTCCTCATCACAAGATGGTTAGAGACAGTAAAGGCCATTCGGCCCATCTCAGTTCATTCATTTAGAAAGACCTTAAAGTTACAGCATCCAAGTGGTAGAAGCAGAGAGAGTAGAGGCGATGGAAGGGGTAAAAATTGAGAGGGAGGAGGTACTGGAAAGGCTGGCTGTGCTTAGAGTAGATGGGTATCCTAGTCCCAATGGCTTGCATCCCAGGTTGCTAAAGAAAGTGCGGATGAAGATACTGGAAAGGCTTGCAATTATCTTCCAATCTTCCCTAGATATGGGGGAGGTGCCAGAGGAGTGGAGAGTGGCAATGTGACACCCTTATTCAGGAAAGAGTGTAAAGACAGTCCTAGCAATGATAAGCCAGTTAGTTTAACATCAGTGGTGGGTAAGGTTTTAGAAACAATAATCAGGGAAAATAATCAACAGGCACTTGGAGTGGTTTGAGTTAATTAAGAATAGCCAACATGGATTTGTAAAAGACAGATCAAGGTTGACTAATCTAATTGAACTTTTTGATGAAGAAACAGAGAAGGTTGATGAAGGGAAAGCAACAGATGTTGTCTACATGGATTTTAAGAAAGTATTTGATAAAGCATCACACAAAAGGCTGGTTAACAAAATTGAGGCTCATGGAATAGAAGGATCACTATCGAATTGGATTTTAAAAAATGGCTTAAGAACAGAAAACAGCAAATCATGGTAAATGGGTGTTTTTCAGACTGTGTGGTAGACAATGGTGTTCCCCAAGGGCCAGTTCCAGGACCAGTGCTTTTTTTTTGCTATATATAAATAACTTAGATCTTGGAATACAGAGTAGAATTTCAAAATTTGCCGATGATACCAAACTTGGAAGAGTGGTAAACAGTGAGAATGTTACGAATAACTTGCAACAGGACATAGATAGACTAGCGGAATGGGCAGATCAGTGGCAAATGAAATTTAACACAGACAAGTGTGAGGTGATGCATTTTGGCAGAAGGGATAGGGTGAGGCAATATAGACTTAGTAGCACATTTCTAAAAAGGGTGCAGGAAAAGAGGGACCTGGGGGTGTATGTGCAAAGACCTTTGAAGGTGGCAGGACATATTGAGAGCAAAGTATATGGGATCTTGGGCTTCTTAAACAGAGGCATTGAGTGCAGAAGCAGGGAAGTTATGCTGAATCCTTACAGCGCTCTGTTTAGGCCCCAATCAGAGTATTGCATCTAGTTCTGGTCACTACACTTTAAGAAGGTTGTCAGGGTCCTTGAGAGGGTGCAGAGGAGATTTACCAGAATGGTTTCAGGGATGGGGGATTTTAGTTACAAAGTTAGGTTGGGAAAGCTGGGGTTGTTCTCCTTGGAGTAAAGGAGATTGAGGAGAGTTTTGATAGAAGTGTACGAGATTATGATAGGCTTGGATAAGTTAGACAAGGAAAAATTGTTCCCATTAGCTGATGGTACAAGAACTAGGGGACACAGATTGAAAATTTGGGCAAGAGATGCAGGGGGAATGTGAGGAAGCAGGTTTCACGCAGCGAGTGGTAATGATCTGGAACTCGCTGCCCACGAGGATAGTGGAAGAGGATAACATCAATGATTTCAAAAGGAAATTGGATGGGCACTTGAAGGAAATAAATTGGCAGATCTACAAGGGTAATATTCCAGAAAACTTGTTGGTGAAGGAATATGCTGGAACTAATCTTTACTCAGTCTTGCATTTATTTTACAAAGTAAAAATATTACAAACATGCAACTCCTCATTCAAACCTTGACTCAGTTTCAGTAAGTGTCTCCTTATATATATTCATGTACAACCCTAATTAACACCAAGAAGCTGCTAAAGAAAGAGAAATAGAATATGAAAGTAAACTAGCAAGAAACATAGAAATGGTCAGTAAAAGCTTCTATAGGTATGTAAAAAGGAAAAGAATTAGTAAAGACAAATGTGGGCCCATTACAGGCAGAGACAGGGGAGTTTATAATGGGGAATAAGGAAATGGAAGAGAAACTAAACAAATACTTTGTGTTTGTCTTCACAGAGGAAGATACAACAAACCTCCCAAAAATAATAAAGACCCAAGGGACTAGCAAGAATAAGGAACTGAAAGAAATTAATATCAATACAAAAGTAGTACTGCAGAAATTAATGGGGCTGAAAGCTGATAAAACCCGAGCCCTGATGATCTACATTCCAGAGTGTTGAAAGCAGTGGCTGTAGAGATAGTGGATGCATTGATGACCATCTTCCAAAATTCTATAAATTCTGGAGTGATTCCTAAAGATTGAAAGGTCGCAAATGTAACCCCACTATTTGAGAAAGGAGGGAGAGAGAAAACGGGGAACTACAGACCTGTTAGCCTAACATCAGTAGCAGGGGAAATGCTAGAATCTATTATAAAGGATGTGATCACTGGACACTTAGAAAATAATGATAGGACTGGGCATAGTCAACATGAATTTATGAAAGGAAAATCATGCTTGTCAAACCTGTTGGAGTTTTTTGAGGATGTAACTAGCAGAATACATAAGGGGGAACCAGCGGATACGATGTATATAGATTTTTAGAAGGCTTTTGATAAGGTCCCACACAAGAGGTTAGTAAGCAAAATTCAAGCACATGAGATTGGGGGTAATATACTGGCACGGACAGAGAATTGGTTAACGGACAGAAAACAGAGAGTAGGAATAATAGGGTCATTTTCAGATCGGCAGGCTGTGACTAGTGGGGTACCACAAGGATCAGTGCTTGGGCCCCAGCTATTCACAATCTCTATCAATGATTTGGATGTGGGCACCAAACGTAATATTTCCAAGTTTGCTGATGACACAAAACTAGGTGGGAATGTGAGTTATGAGGAGGATGCAAAGAGGTTTCAAGGGGATTTAGACAAGCTGGGTGAGTTGGCAAGAACGTGGCAGATGGCATGGTAGCACCACAATTGACTGAGCTGGTCGAGTCCTAAAAGACATAGCTGCTAGACTGGGTCTGCAGCAGGTGGTGAGGGAACCAATAAGAGGAAAAACTGACTTGACTTCATTCTCACCAATTTACCTATGGCAGAAGTGTCTGCCTGTGACAGTATTGGTAGGGGTGACCACTGCTCAACATTAATGGAGACGAAGTCCTGTCTTCACACTGAGGACACCCTCCATTGTGTTGTTTGGCACTACCACCATGCTAAATGGGACAGATTCAGAGCAGATCTAGCAGCTCAAAACTGGGCATTCATGAGATGCTGTGGGCCATCATCAGCAGCAGAATTGTATTCAACCACAATCTGTAACCTCATGGCCCGACATATCCCCCACTCTACCATTAACATCAAGCCAGGGGATCAACCCTGGTTTGATGAAGAGTGCAGGAGAGAATGCCAGGAGCAGCACCAGACATATCTAAAGATGAGTTTCTAACTTCATGAAGTTACAACACAGGACTAAATATGTGCTAAACAGCAGAAGCAGCATGCATTGATAGAGATAAGTGATCCCACAGATCAGATCAAAGCTCAGCAGTCCTGCCACATCCAGTCATAGATGATGATCAATTAAACAACTAACCAGAAGAGGAGGCTCCAAAAACATCCCATCCTCAATGATGGCAGAGCCCTGCAGTAAGTGTGAAAGACAAGGCGGAAGTATTTACAGCCATCTTCAGACAGAAGTGCTGAGTCAATGATTCAGCTCAGCCTCTTCCTAAGGTCCCCAGCATCACAGATGTCAGCATTCAGACAAGTTGATTCACTCCACGTGATATCAAGGAATGGCTGAATGCACTGAGTACAACAAAGTCTATGGGCCCTGACAGCATTCTGGCTGTAGTACTAAAGACTTGTGCTGCAGAAGTAGATGCGCCCCTAGCCAAGCTGTTCCAGTACAGCTACAATACTGGCATCAAACCTACAATGTGAAAAATTGTCGAGGTAGTCCTGTCCACAAAAAGCAGGACAAATCCAATTTGGCCAATTAATGCCCCATCAGTCTACTTTCGATCTACTTCTCAAGAGCAATTAGAGATGGGCAATAAATGCTGGCCTAGCCAGTGAGTTCCACATCCCATGAACGAATTTAAATAAATCATCAGAAAAGTGACAGTGTCGTCAACAGTGCTACCAAGCGGCATTTACTCAGCAATAACCTGCTCACCGATGCTCAGTCTGGGCTCTGCCAGGGTCACTCGGCTCCAGTCCTCATTACAGCTTGGTCCAAACATAGACAAAAGAACTGAATTCCAGAGGTTGTGTGAGAGTGACTGCCCTTGATATCAAGGCAGCATTTGACTGAGTATGGCATCAAGGAGCCCAAATAAAATTGAAGTCAATGAAATCAGAGGGAAAACTCTCCACTGGTTGGAAGCACATTTAGTGCAAAGGAAGATGGTTATAGTTGTTGGAGGCAAATCATCTCAGCCCCAGGGCATGGCTGCAGGAGTTCTTCTGGGTAGTGTCCGAGGCCCAACCGCTTCAACTGATTCATCAATGACCTTTTCACCTTCACAAGGTCAAAAGTGGGGATATTCACTGATAATTGCACAGTGCTCAGTACCATTTGCAACTCCTCAGATACTGAAGCAGCTGTGCCTATATGTAGCAAGACCTGGACAATATTCAGGGTTGTGTTCATAAGTGGCAGAAATATTCACACCACACAAGTGTCAGGCAATGACCATCTCCAACGAGAGAGAATCTAGCCATCTCCCCTTGAGGTTCAATGGTATTACCATCACCGAATCCCCCACCATTAAAAGCCTTGGGGTTACCATTGACCAGAAACTGAACTGGAGTAGCTATATAAATACCATGGCTACAAGAGCCAGAGGCTAGAAATCCTGCCGCGAGTAACTCACCTCCTGATTCCCCAAAGCCTGTCCACCATCTACAAGGCACAAGTCAGGAGTGTGATGGAATACTCTCCACTTGCCTGGATGGGTGCAGCTCCAACAACACTCAAGAAGCTCGACACCATCCAGGACAAAGCAGCTCACTTGATTGGCATCCCATCCACTACCTGAAAACAAACATTCATTCCCTCCATTCATTGCCTGGCATTGACGCACAGTGGCAGCAACTAACCAAGGCTCCTTTAACAGCATCTTCCAAACCCATGACCTTTACCACCTAGACGGATAAGGGCAGCAGATACATGGAAACAGCACCACCCGCAAGTTGCCCTCCAAGCCACATACCATACTGACTTGGAACTATATCGCCAGTCCTTCACTGTCGCTGGGTCAAAATCCTGGAACTCCCTCCCTAACAGCACTGTTGGTGTACCTACATCACATGGACTACAGTGGTTCAAGAAGGCAAATCACAACACCTTCTCAAGGGCAATTATGAATGGGCAATAAAATAAAATAAGCAAATAAAAAGAAAAGAAATACACCTTTCCTGCATTTCCTATCAACTAAAGACCACCGTAAGTAGGTCCGGGCACAGCCTAGCAACCACTGCTCATTTCACGTCCAGCTGGAGCAGTTAAAACTGACCCCATATTAACGGATCATTCTTTTCCATTCCTATTTGGAACACCATTGCTTACATAACAACAAGAACTTCAAAAGTAATTCTTGTGTTGTGGCATGTTTGAGAGGGACATGATAACGTGTGAAATAAAGAAATTCTCTTTCATTTTAATGCTTGAATTGACTTTGATGATGGAGTACATTAATAACAAGTGGCTTCAGGAATGCAGAAAGAGCAGGAGAAAATAATAAAAAACAAATTAGGTGTACCTGAATAAGGGAGAGACAGTCCCCTTGCAGCAGATTGTGCGCTTCTTCATCTATTAATTTAATCTGTGCCATCGCCTTGTTTAATATTCCTGAACAGCTTGCAATTTGTGAGAGCACACGAAGCTCCTCCTCATCGATCAGTTTCAGTGCACACTTTTCATCTTCTTCTAACTGTTTCCTCCTTTCAGAGAACTTTTTCAACAGGTTTCCTTTAAGCTCATTGGTGAGTGCCTGAAAATGCAATCCACACTCTCATTACAAGCTGCTCTTACACAGGGCTGTTACCTTCTGAATATAGAAACTGTATAGGTACAGGGCAATTTGTTTTGTACACACTGAGATTCATAGTTGAATAGAATAGATTGGAACACTCCCACTTTTCCTGTCCATGAACATACGAATAGTAGGAAGCCTTTTAGCCCTCATGCCTGATCCACCATTCAAAGTGATCATGGCTGATCTCTGACTCTACCCACATTTCCCCCATATCCTTTAATACCTTTAGTAACAGAGATAACAATTTAAAATTTAATTAAGAATAGATCCAGCATCAATTGCCACTTGTGGAAGAGAGTTTCAAACTTTGCCTGTAGAAGTGTTTCCTAAATGCAGTCCTGAAAGGTCAGGCTTTAAAGTTTTAGACGATGTTCCATTATCCTAGACTCCCCACCCAGCAGAAATAGTTTCTTTCTATCTACTCTATCCGTTCCTTTAATATCGTGAAAACTTAAATCAAATCACCCTTTCACCTTATAAATTCCAGGCAATACAACCTTAGTTTGTGTAATCTCGCTTTGTAATTTAACCTTTAGAGTCCAGGTATCATTCTGGTAAATTGCTACTGCATTCTCTCCAAGGCTAATACATGCTTCCTAAGGTGTGGTGCCCAGAACTGCTCACAATAGTCCAGGTATGGTCGAACTAGGCCTTTCTGTAGCTGAAGCAGGACTTCTATCCCCTTGTATCCTAATCATCTAGAAATAAAGGCCAGCATTGCAGTAACCTTTTTAATTATTTCCTGTGCCTATTCAATGCATTTTATTGATCTATGTACCTGGACCCCCACATCTCTGTAGATCTCCTCTGTTTTCACCATTTAGAAAGCACTCTGCTTTTATTCTTTCAGGCCCAAAGTAGATGGCCTCACATTTACCGACATTAAAATCTATTTGCCACAATTTTGCCTATTCAGTTTATCAATATCTCTTTGTAATTTTATGCTTCCACCTACACTGCTTGCAATGCCACCTCTCTTTGTGTCCTCAGTAAATTTTGATCTGTAACTTTCTATCCCAACAACTAAGTCATTAATAAATACGGTGGATATTTGAGGCCCCAACACAGATCCTTCTGGATCACCACTTGTCACATATTGCTGATTAGAATACCTGCACGTTATCCCTACTCTCTGTTTCCTGCCTCTGAGCTCATTTTCCAACCAGGTTATTAATTTGCCTTCAATTTCATGAGTTTCTAAGTTAGCAAACAAACTCTTATAAGGGAGTTTTCAAATGTCTTCTGGATGTCCAAATAAATAATATCAATGGGCATTCCCATGTTTACTACTTTAGTTACCTCTTCAAAAAATACAGTCAGGTCCATCAGATGTGACCAACTCTTTACAAATTTTTGCTGCCTCCCTCTGATCAGCTGAAAATTTTCAAGGCGTTCAGTCACCCTATCCTTAATTATAGACTCTAGTAATTCCCCAATAACAGATGTTAGGCCAACTGGTATTAATTCCCTCATTTCCTTCTCCCACATTTTTAAATAACAGAGTGACATGTGCAATTTTTCAATCTAAAGGAATGGTTCCCGAATCAAAAGAACTTTGGAAGAATATAGTTAAGGCATCGGCAGTGTTCTCAACTGCTTCTTTTATAACCCTGAGATGGTCCTGGTCCTAGGGATTTGTCATTCTTTAGTGCCATTATTTTCTTTATCACTAATTTTTTGCTTGCATTAATTTTGGTGAGTTTCTGTCCCTGATTCAATATTAGTTTCCTTGGGATGTCTGGCATTCTGACTTCTTCCTCCACTGTAAGTACTGATGCAAAGTAATTATTGGACATGTCCACCATTTCCTTATTTTGATTGACAATGTCACTGGTCTCAGTTTTCAAAGAGCTCTCATTGTTCCTCAGCACCTATTTTTTTCCTTAAAAACTGCAGAATAATATTTGTGTTGATCTTGACAGCCCTTACAAGTTTCTTTACATACGCCCTTTTAGTAGCTCTTACTGTCTGTTTTATCACCCATTGTTGTCCTCTGCATCTTCTGCATTTGCCAGGATCTGGGCTATTTTTGAATGCATTTTCTTTCAGTTTTATGTTGTCCATTGAATGTTTTGTCAAGTAAAGCACTTTCATTTGGTGGTATATACTGGTTCTGTATCACATTAACTTCTCTATTGAACAACTCCCACTGAACTTCTGACATTTTACCTATTAACAGATTTGCCCAGTTTACTGTGGACAGTTTCTGCCTCATCCCATTGAAGTCAGCCTTAACTAAATCTAGAACCTTAGTAGCTGTTTCATATTTCTCCCTTTCAAATACAATGTTTAACTTGATCATATTACGATTACGATAAGATAACTGTTCACGCACTGTTAGATTGTGAACTAAATTGTGAACTCAGATACTGAAGCAGTCCATGTGGAAATGCAGCAAGACCTGGATAATATCCAGGCGTGGGCTGATAAGTAGCAAGTAACATTCACGCCACACAAGTGCCAGGCAATGACCATCTCCAACAAGAGAGAATCTAACCATCTTCCCTTGACATTCAATGGCATTACAATCACTGAATCCCGCACTATTAACATCCTAAGGGTTACCATTGACCAGAAATTGAACTGGAGTAGCCACATAAAGACCGTGGCTACAAGAGCAGGTCAGAGGATAGGAATCCTGCGGCGGGTAACTCACCTCCTGACTCCCCAAAGTCTGTCCACCATCTTCAAGGCACAAGTCAGAAGTGTGATGGAATACTCTCCACTTGCCTAGATGGGTGCAGCTCCAACAACACTCAAGAAGCTCGACACCATCCAGGACAAAGCAGCCCGCTTGATTGGAACCCCATCCACAAACATTCACTCTCTCCACCACCGACACACAGTGGCAGCAGTGTGTACCATCTACAAGATGCACTGCAGCAATGCACCAAGGCTCCTTAGACAGCAACTTCCAAACCCGCAAACTCTACCAACTAGAAGGACAAGGGCAGCAAATACATGGGAACACCACCGCCTGCAAGTTCCCCTCCAAGTCACACAACATCCTGACTTGGAACTACATCACCGTTCCTTCACTGTCGCTGGTCAAAATCCTGGAACTCCCTTTCTAACAGCACTGTGGGTGTACCTACCCCACATGGACTGCAGCGGTTCAAAAATGCAGCTCACCAGCACCTTATCAAGGGCAATTAGCGATGGGCAATAAATGTTGGCCTAGCCAGTGATGCCCACATCCCATGAATGAATAAAAATTAAAATTGGTACATTGCTCAGTCTGGTATGACATGCCTCTTTGTTGATTCTGGGACATATTGCTACAAATTACTACCCCAGAACACTCAGGAAATTCACTTCTTTTCTGACATGTATTCGTCTGCTTATCCCAATCTATATAAAAGTGTAAATCCCCCACTGAAACCACACTGCCTTTGCATTTATACAATCTGCCAATTCACAGCTGTTACCAGGGGGCTTCTACACAGCTGTCACAATAGTTTTAAATCCTTTTCTGTTTCTTAATTCTATCCATAAAGTCTCCACTGCCTGCTTAGGTCTCACTATATCCTCACTTGCAATTGAAGTGATTTCATCCTTAATCACAAAGGTTACTCATCCCCTCTACCATATGACATATATAGGATTACATACATAGAATATACAGCACAGAAACAAGCCACTCATCCCAACCAGCGGACGCTGGCATTTATGCTCCTCTCAAGCCTCCTCCCTTCTTTCCTCATCTAACTCTATCAGCATAAACCTCTATTCCCTTCTTTCTCATATGCTTCTCTAGCCTCCCGTTAAATGTATCTATACCAGTGTGGTTCAAGCTTTTCACACAGCGGGGGGGCGGGGCAGTGTGGTGTGCACAATACAATTTTTGCCTTACATAGGGGGATGGTGAAACAATTTCAGAAATATAAAGGCATTAAAGATTTATCTTGCTATTAATCAAAACAACAAATGTGCATTTTTGTGAAGAGGCTTTCAATGAGAAGACTAATGTTTTGACTTACTTTCTCGTCACTATGCTGGACATTGATTTAATGAGATAGCAGGCATTTATTTTTGCTTCTACAAGTAGTCAATGTTTGCCCACACACTTGCTGTAGCAAAGCAGAGTATCCCAGATAGATGTCCATCTGTCAGGAGTGATCTTAATTACTCCCTCTACCTCTTTCTCTCTCTCTCTGTTTTTCTCTCTCTCCCTGTGTCCCCCCCACTCTCTGAGTTCTCCCCATTCTGTGTTGTCCTCCCCTTCTGTGTCATTATTGAACTCTTTCCCCCCCCCCACCACCATTCCTCCTCTTTCGCTCTCTGTCCAACCCCTCTCCCTGTCCCCCTCTCTCTGTCCCTCACTCTGCCCCCCCACTCTCTCCCCCTGTCTCCGCCATCTTTCTCTATCTGAGTTCCCACCTCTCTCTCTGTTCTCCCTTCTTTCCACCCCCCTCTCTGTCTCTCACTCTGTATCCCCCCTCTCTCTCTCTCTCTGTCGCCCTCTCTGTCTCCCTCTCTCTGTCCCCCTTCCTCTCTCACCCACATCTCTTTCTGTCCCCCTCTCCCTCTCACTGTTTCCCCCCTCCCTCTCGCTCATTCCCTTTGCCCCCTATCTCTCTGTCCCTCTCACTTCCCACCCTCTCTCTCTTTCCTCCCCACCCCCCGTCCTTTTCTCTTTGCCCCCCTCTCTCACTTTCTCTCTCTCTCTCTCTCTCTCTGTCTCTCTGACAGTTGAAGACAGCTGGAATATTGAGCACAGCACCTTTGTGGTTGGTTAGTTTTTTTTTAATCGCAAGTCAGGTTCCGATTTTTGTTTTTAAAAGCCTGCCAGAAATCCCCATAACTGTCCGAAGTTGGGAAACTGCTGATCTTGATGTCAGCACCTGTCAGTTGTGAAACTAACTTGCGATTTTTTTAAATAGCTGGTCTGGAAGGAAAAGCCAGTAGGAAATCTTGCATCTGTGAAATTACCAGTTACGGATCCCTGGTGAGGATGAGGAATGGTCAGGTACGCGGGCCGGATGGAAAACTTTGACGGGCCGGATCCTGACCCGCAGGCTGTATGTTGGACAATTCAACCACTCCCTTTGATAGTGAGTTCCACATTCTCATCACTCTCTTGGTAAACAAGTTTCTTCCAAATTCACTATTTGATTTCTTGTGACTATTTAGTACTGATTGCCTCTAGTTTTGCTCCTCCCCACAAGTGGAAACGTTTTCTCTGTGTCGACTCGATTAAAACTTTTCATAATTTTAAAGACCTCTATGAGGTTACCCCTCAGGCTTCTCTTTTAAGAGAAAGGAGAGCCAGCCTGTTCATCTTCTCCTGAGATGCATACCCCAGCATTTCTGGTATCATCCTTGTAAAATTTTTTGCATCCTCTCCAGTGCTTCTATATCTTTTTTATAATATGGCAACAAGAATTGTATGCAGTCCTTCAAGTGTGGTCTAACAAAGGTACAATACAAGTTTAGGATAACCTCTTTACTTTTCAATTCTAAACCTGTAGAAATAACCCCTAGTGTTTGGTTTGCTTTTTATGGCCTTGTTAATCTGTGTTTGGTGATTTTTTTTTTTGTATTTCTTCTCCCAGATCCCTTGACTCCTCTACACTAGTTAGATTCTTAGAGTCATAGGGTCATAAGAGTTATACAGCTCAGAAACAGTCCCTTCGGCCCATCGTGTCCATGCCGGCCATCAATCCTATCTATTCCAATCCCATTTTCCAGCATTTGGCCCATAGCCTTGTATGCTATGGCATTTCAAGTGCTCATCTAAATACTTTGTAAATGTTGTGAGGGTTCCTGCCCGTACCATCCCTTCAGGCAGTGTATTCCAGATTCCAACCAGCCTCTGGGTGAAAATAAATCTTTCCTCAAATCCCCTCTAAACCTCCTGCCCCTTACCTTTAATCCATGTCCCCTGGTTATTGATACCTCTGCTGAGGGAAAACGTTTCTTCCTATCTAACCTATCAATGCCCCTCATAATTTTGTATTATTGTAGATCTCTCTTCATAGCTGAAATGCTCCAGTCCAGGCAACATCCTGGTGCATCTCCTCTGCACCTCTCCAGTGCAATTGCATCCTTTCTATAGTGTGCGACCAGAACTGTACACAGTACTCCGGCTGTGGCCTAGCTAGCGTTTTATACAGCTCCATCATAACCTCCCTGCTCTTATATTCTATGCCTCGGCTAATAAAGGCAAGTATTCCATCTGCCTTCCTAACCACCTTATCTACCTGTGCTGCTGCCTTCAGTGATCTATGGACAAGTGCACCAAGGTCCCTCTGACCCTCTGTACTTCCTAGGGTCCTACCATCCATTGTATATTCCCTTGCCTTGTTAGTCCTCCCAAAATGCATCACCTCACACTTCTCAGGATTAAATTCCATTTGCCACTGCTCCGCCCATCTTACCAGCCCATCTATATCATCCTGTAATCTAAGGCTCCTCACTATTTATGACACCACCAATTTTTGTGTCATCTGCGAACTAATTGAACATACCTCCTATATTCACGTCTAAATCATTAATGTACACTACAAACACCAAGGGTCCCAGCACCGATCCCTACGGTACACCACTGGTCACAGGCTTCCACTCGCAAAAATAACCCTTGACCATTACCCTCTGCCTCCTGCCAGTAAGCCAATTTTGGATCCAATTTACCAAATTGCCCTGGATCCCATTGGCTATTACCTTCTTAACCAATCTCCCATGTAGGACCTTATCAAAAGCCTTACTGAAGTCCATGTAGACTACATCAACTGCCTTACCCTCATCTACACATCTAGTCACCTCCTCGAAAAATACAATCAAGTTTGTTAGACATGATCTCCCCCTGACAAAGCCATGCTGACTATTCCTGATTAATCCCTGCCTCTCCAGGTGGAGATGAATCCTGTCCCTCAGAATTTTTTCCAAAAGGAATCACAGATTGCCAGACAAAACTGTAACTGATGTCATGAATAGATGAGAACTAACTGTAAATTGTGTAAATTCTGTAAATAGGAATAAACCGGTCATTCTTGCAATGGCAGGCTGTGACTACTGGGGTATTGCAGGGATCAGTGCTTGGACCCCAGCAGTTCACAATATATATAAATGATTCGGATGACCAAATGTAGTATTTCCAAGTTCACGGAAGAAACAAAACTAGGTGGGAATGTGTGTTGTGAGGAAGATGCAAACGGCTTCAAGGGGATTTGGAAAGACTTAGTGAGTGGGCAGGAATGTGGCAGATGGAATATAATGTGGAAAAATGTGAGGTTATCCACTTTGGTAGGAGGAACAGATGTGCAGAGTGTTTCATAAATGGTAAGAGATTAGAAAGTGTAGATGTACAAAGGGATCTGGGTGTCCTTGTTAACAAGTCACTGAAAGCTAACATGCAGGTGCAGAAAGCAATTAGGAAGGCTAATGGTAAGTTAGCCTTTATCTCAAGAGGATTTGAGTACAGGAGTAGTGAAGTCTTGCTTCAATTGAATAGAAGCCTTGGTTAGGCCGCACCTGGAGTACTGTGTGCAGTTTTGGTCCTCTTACTTTAGGAAGGATATTATTGCCATAGAGGTTGTGCAACGAAGGTTCACCAGAATTGTTCCCGGGATGGCAGGACTGTCCTATGAAGAGAGATTGGGGAAACTGGGCCTGTATTCTCTAGAGTTTTGAAGAATGAGAGGTGATCTCATTGAAACCTACAAAATACTTAAAGGGATAGACAGGGTAGATGCAGCTAAGATGTTTCGTGGTTGGGGAGTCTAGAACCAGGGGACACAGTTTCAAAATAAGGGGGAAGCCACTTAGGACAGAGATGAGGAGAAATTTCATTACTCAGAGGGTTGTGAATCTTTGGAATTCTCTACTCCAGAGGGTTGTGGAAGCTCAGTCATTGAGTATGTTTAAAGCAGAGATTGACAGATTTCTGAATACAAATGACAAAGGAATATGAGGATAGTGTGGGAAAAAGGCATTGAAGTGGAAGGTCAGCCATGATCGTATTGAATGGCGGGGCAGGCCCGATGGGCTGAATGGCCTACTCTTGCTCCTATGTTCCTATGTGTTTTGTACATTTGACACAATGTCAATCACCATTTTATACGGCATGTTTATGTTTTTACTTCTATGTTCCACTTGTTAAATGGAGGAGGGAGATCTGGTGGGCCAGCTACTTGAAGGGGTCCAGTCACAGGACCCAGAAGCCACCCTTTTCAGCCTCCCTGGATTTGAAATTTGTAGCAGTTGAGGTACATCTCCTTCAAACCACAGCTGCCCTTCAAGCTGCAGTGTGCTCTCTCTGAGGCAGTCTGCAAACAGCAAGAAAATTAAGAAGACACAGTCTGCAAAAACAGCAAGAAAACCTACTTTCTTCCAACTTTCTCTCTGCCAAAAAAGGTGACTTCAGCAATTAAACTACCTCCATTTACCTCCGAGAGTGAAAGAAGAAGTGTAAGAGAAGCCGTATTTCCAACAGCTCTTCCCCCACTCGGCACTTCCAGTCGGTGAACTTTTTAAGAATGGAAAATAGACTCTAGTTTCAACAGAAATTCATGTTTGTGTTAAGCCAATTGTTTATTTAGTAAATGTTCTCGCCTTTTTTATGCCTTTAACCTTTCCTTGTATGTTTGTGAGCGTGCATTGCCAAGTTAAACCCTTTCCCGAGTTCAAGAATGTGGGTTAATAAACCCTACTTCTTTGACTAATCTTTAGCAACCGTGATTATATGAAGGCCCTTTACTCGTCAGGGTTTAAGGGAGGGAAAAATTCAATCACTAATCTGTTTATGGACAGGTGGTTGGAAAAACAGAGAAATTTGTTTAAGGAAAAAAAAAAGATTACCTGTTCATAACAAGAAATTGGGATCTCAAGTCCACGATACACCCATGCAATTAAGACCAAATATAAGAAATGAGTTGTATTAGGAATTAAAATAAACTTATTGGAAGCCAAAAGTGGAAACTCTGGTAGCCAGAAAGATTGTTAAGACAAATAAATGACTGCAGCAAAGCCCTCTTTCTCTAACATTGGAAAATGGCACATTTTGATTCAAAGATGTATTTAGAGCAAGGTGATGTCATTGCTGATGTGTTGGCAACCCTGAGTACAGACCAGTTAAAAGCTATAGCTGGGGAGATACAAGTGCAACGAACTGAGGTCCTTAAATTGCTGGCTGGGCACCTAGGACACAGTCCCATTCCGGAACAGGTAGATGAGGAATTAACTCCTGAAATTGACACATCTCCCATGGCTAGAATGGAACTGGCAAAATTCAGGATGGAAATGGAGTTGCAGGAGAGAGAAATTGAAAGAGAGAGAGAGGAGAGAAAAAAGGGGAGAGAAAGAGAGAGCGAGAAAAGGAGAGAGAAGAGAGAGGAGAGAGAAAAGGAGAGGGGAAAAGGGTTTTCCAGCTTAAAAAAAATTGGAAATTGAGCTGAAGGCTCAGGCAGAGAAAGAGGCAAGATGGATGGAGGCTGCTAGGGAAAATCTCACTTCACTTGTTAACCACCCAAATCTCCCTAATCCAGAATCAGGCTTTGAGGCTCTTAGGTATGCTAAGTTCGTACCAAAATTTGAAGTGGGTGAGGTGGAATCCTTTTTTGCTACTTTTGAGAAGGTAGCGGGACAGCTACAATGGCCAGAAGAAATGTGCACCCTCATAATTTGCTGCCGCCGCCATTTTATACGGGGCGGCGGCAGCTAAAAATGGCCCACCCGCCCCAGGCCAATCAAGACCCTTATGTGGCCAGTTAACAGCTGCTACGGGGACTTTACCCTTGGCTCTCTGGGCAGCCCAGGCCTGAGATAAGCCACCTGACAAAAGCAGGCAGCTTTCTGACGGCCTGGTGGGGTACCCGCATAGCACTGGTAAAGTCAAGGACCTTTCGCGCCACACACGAGCCAGGCAATGACGATCGCCAATAAGAGAAAATCTAACCATCTCCCCTTGACATTCAATGGCATTACCATCGCTGAATCCCCCACTATCAACATCTTTGGGGGTCACCATTGACCAGAAACTGAACTGGACCAGCCACATAAATACTGTGGCTACAAGAGCAGGTCAGAGACAAGGAATTCTGCAGTGAGTAACTCACCTCCTGACTCCCCAAAGCCTGTCCACCATCTACAAGGCATGTCAGGAGTGTGATGGAATACTGTCCACTTGCGGCTCACCACAACTTTCTCAAGGACAATTTGGGATGGACAACAAATGTTGGCTTTGCCAGCAACAAACACATCCCATGAAAGAATTTAAAAAAGAACAGTTATAAAGCTCTGGTTGGGCCCCAAATAAAATATTGCATCCAGTCTGGCCGCCAGAATTTAGGAAGGATGTGAGGGACCTTGAGAGAATGCAGAGGAGATTTACCAGAATGGTTCCAGGGATGAGGGAATTTGGCTACAAGGTTAGATTGGAGAAGCTGGGGTTGTTCTCCTTGGAGCAAAGGAAAGTGAGCTGAGATTTGATAGAAGTATACAAGATTGTGACAGGTTTGAATAAGGTAGACAAAGAAAAGTTACTCACATTAGCCGATGCTACAAGGACTAGCAAATACGGATTTAAGGTTTTGGCAAAGAGATGGGCAAGGGATGTGAGGAAGAATATATTTACGCAATGAGTGGGAATGACATGGAACTCGCTGCCTGTGCGGGTGCTGGAAGTGGAGACGATCAATGATTTCAAAAGAAAATTGGATGGGTACTTGAGAGAAATAAACCTGTAGGGCTATTGGGACAGAGCCAGGGAATGGGTCTAACTGGATTGCTCGATAGAGAGCTGGCATGGTCTTGATGGGCCAAATGCCCTCCTCCTGTGCCATTATGGTTAGAGTGAGTGAGGGGGCAGAGTAATTGAGACTACTGAAGTCACACCATCAATGAAAAGATCAAGAGCGGGTAAAGAAACCATCCAGGACAGAGCAGCCCATTTGATTGGCACCCCATCCCAACATTCACTCCCTTCACCACTGATGAACAGTGGCAGCAGTGTGTACCATCTACAAGATGCACTGAACAATGCACCAAGGCTCCATTGACAGCACCTTCCAAACCCGTGACCTCTACCACCTAGAAGGAAAAGGGTAGCAGATGTATGGGAAAACCACCACCTGCAAGTTCCCCTCCAAGCCACACACCATCCTGACTTGGAACTATATCACCGTTCCTTCACTGTCACTGGGTCAAAATCCTGGAGCTCCCTTCCTAACAGCACTGTTGGTGTACCTACACCTCATGGACTGCAGCTGTTCAAGAAGGCAGCTCACCACCACCTTCTCAAGGGCAATTATGGATGGGCAATAAATGTTGGCATAGCCAGTGACGCCCACATCCAGGAAAGAATAGAAAAAATGTCATCTGTTTTTATTTTAAATGCAGTTATCTCATTGCTAATCTCATCATCTGATATCATGCCCACCAGTCCTGTTTCCTATTAAATACTGAAGCAAAGTAATTGTTTAATGATTCTGCCATTTCTATATCAGTGATATTATCCTATCCATCGTTAAGTGGCCCTATTCCCATTGCAATTTTCCTTTTTTAATTTATGTGCCAATAAAATAGCTTACTATTTTGTTTGATCTTCCTTGAGAATTTCATTTCATCGTTCCTTTTTGCTCGCATATTTTTTTCACTTCTCTTTAATTTCTTTGGACTGAATTTTGTGGAAGAGACGGGGCTCCTGGCGTCGGTTAGAAAATGTTTGCACCGACCCAGTGCAATTCTCCATTATTCTGGAGGTGAAGTTTCCAGCATCAGGATCTCCGTCCCTTTAAAGACTGGTATTCTGCCTCCAAAAGCTGTCAGCCAATCACAGGGCTGGCAGTTCAGCAGTGCCACCGGAAGCGGTGGTCACTGCCGGTACTGCATAGGCTTCCATAGGTCGTAAAGTTCAGGGGAGGGGAGTCCTGGGAAGTGCATTGTTTCCCAGCCGTGGCCCGCTGTTGGCCACAGATTGTGCATGAAGAAGGGGCCCGCATCCCTCCCCCTCCCCCCACGCACCCCCCCACCACCAGCCCGCAGGGAGGGCACCTCATTTTACAAGGCGTCCTCCCACATGGTTAGATCCAAGCAGTGGGGAGAAGGGGCCCTTAAGTGGCCATCAATAGGCCACTTACAGGCCTCAATTGGCCACTGGGCGACAAAGTTGTCATTGCCTATCCCACCCCTGGGAAAATCACTTGGCGACAGGGCAGCGACAGGCCCTCTATCCCCACCACCTGTCATGATTCTATGGGCCCCCCCCCCCACCCCAGCCTCCAACCCCAACCTCAGTGGGGCCCATAAACTCCAGCCCTTTGTATTCTCCCTTGTAATGCTCTCTCCTGCTGTCTATGGGCTCAGTGCATGTCTCTTTTCTTACCCTCAATTTTTACCTTCTGTCTTTATGCATCCATGGTGACTCATTAGTGTTTAGCTTGTTCTTGTTTTTTAGTGGAATATACTTTTCTTGCACTCTGTTGGAGACGTGTTTAAATGTTTCCAATTGCTGTTCTACAACATTGTTTGCCAAGATGGTTGTCCCATTTTATTTTCCCAAGTTCTATTCCACTCAAAATCATCTTTCCTCCAATCTGTTGTCCTGGTCTTCATCATGCATATATCCTTCTCAATTATAATTTTCAATTCTCAATTAAAACATACAATATTATGGTGCAATTTCTCTTATCGTTCCTGTAGACCTTATAACCTGGTATATTTAGTTCCTAGTCTTGGCCATCTTGCAGCCATGTCTCAGGAATGGCTATGTTAACATAATGGCCACGGAAGCGTTAACTCTGTTTCTCTCTCGACAGATGCTGCCAGACCTGCTGAGTATTTCCAGCATTTCTTGTTTGTATCTCAGGAATGGCTAGCATGTCATACCCGCCAAGCTGAATCAGCACCTGCGATTGACTCAATTTGTTCCTTATAACCTGTACGTTTGTATAAAGAACACTTATTTGGGCCACACGCACTAACCTGTCCTTCTGCTGTCATGCTTTGCTCACTTAGTTCCTATTTTTCTCCGAGTTTAATTGCTTTAGATCTGAAAACTTTACAGGAGAGCTGAATTCCAGGACAGGGATGTTAAACTGAAGTAAAGACAAAATGACAGCGCTGTGATAGAAACAAGAAGAAGCTATTTAAACGCACAGTGACTTCTACATATTTCTGTATCAAGCTTCAGGTGAAGATTGAAACAGGAGCATTTCAATGTGATACAAACCCCTGTACCATCAGTCTTGTAACAAATTCCCAGCAGCTTGCCATTCCCTATATAATAAAGATTATGTAGTTTATTTATTGAACTTTACGAATCTAACAGGACCAACTTGATTACTAAAAACTATTTTCAGATGGATATTGACTCAGCTTTCACACAATTGTCTCTACCTTTATTTCAGCTTCTGATTTCTCCAAGTCTTGCTCTTTCATGGAACAATTCTGCTGAACTCTTCGAAGGTTTTCAACTTCACTCTTTAATTCTTTCTACAAACACAATTGAAATATTTCTAATTAGAACTCTTAAGAGGAAAATGATTCAGTGACAACTGATAGTAAGTAGCTCAGGAGCTGGTTCGTTTCCACTCACTCAACAGTAATATTCGGGATAACCTCATGATTCCAGTGGACAAAAACTCACTCCCAGGGAGTGGGGAGGTCGTTACATCAGAGCCAGAATGCTTTAACCCAATATCCAACCTGTGCTCCCTGTGATTGCAGGACACTTCTAAGAGTGTGGGAATGTCGAACTATCCCAATTTACTTCTCAGTTTAGAGACTTTTGCTACTCTACTGCTGCTTTTTACAGACACACAGTGGGCTGGATTTTCAGCTGCATTCCAGCTTTCCAAAAACAAGTTCGCACTTGTTACAACGTTGGGTGAAATTCACTTATGTATTCAGTTGCTGATGCCAAACAGTACACGGGATCCTTCTCTCTCTTTTCCACTGAAAATATTTCTTTAAATGCTCTTCAAATGGCCACAGAACTAGTGGTCCAATCAATTGGCTAATCTCCGCAAATCTAACGATGGGAGTTGCTGTGGAAGGTACCCTGATCTGCATATCTGTATACGCTCCCATATTTGATGCTAGTCTCACTTTATGCATTAAAGACAGACATAACAACAACTTTCATTTATATAGCACCGTTAACATTCTAAAACATCCCAAAACAATTGAGAGGAATGCAGTCAGACAAAAATTGCCACCAAGCCAAAGAATGAGATGTTAGGACAGATGACCCAAAAGCCTGGCCAGAGGTAGGTTTTAAGGAGTGTTTTAAAGGAGGAGAGAGAGAGCTGGAGAGACAGAGAGATTTAGGGAGGGAATTTCTGAGTTTAAGGCCTTTGGCTGAAGGCATGACCACTAATGGTGGGTCGAAGGGATTGGAGGGATGCACAAGAGAGAAGAATTGGATGAATATATATGTACATCTGGGTTGTTTCGTATCTGAACAAGAAAAAGCCAGGTTAACATTTCTGGCGTTACATTTCAAGATTTGATTTAAATAATGCAACTCACCCTTACTCCCCCAAAGACATTTAAAGCGTAAAAATGATTTCTGTTTAAAATGATTAAAACAGCATTTGATCACTCCAGGTAACCTCCGAGAGATAACATGGCATTAAACTCGATTTTGAACTTACTTTAATTGAAGCTTCTGCCTCGTGTAGGCTCACCAGGTTGTGGGATTTGTGTCTACCTATTAATCCACATGAAGAACACACACAGACTCCATCATCAGTACAGAAGAACTCAAGAATCTTCTCATGTTCTGGGCACTTTCTGTGAGTAAGATCAGCCACAGGGTCGACTAGCTCATGATCTTTGAAGACCGCTTTTGCCAAATGCGGCTTCAAATGAAAACAACAAAAGGAGGTTTCGCATTTCAGACAGGTCTTCACAGCTGGAGATTGACTGTCGATGCAGTGATCACAGGTAACAGTGGGAATGATCCTCTCCAGACTGGGCTTGGAGTTGAATTTCCTGTGACACTGAGGGCAGCTGAACCCATCCCGATCGACTGCTTGGGTCCAAACATCCTCAATGCACTTGAGGCAGAAGCTGTGCTGGCAGGGCAATGCGACAGGGTCTTGGTACATCTGGAGGCACACAGCACAATTCAACTCTTCTTCTAAAGCTTTGGCTTCCATCCTTCTAACTCCAGAAGGAGTAGCTTCACTTCACACAGCGGAGAGTATACAAGGAGATCAGAGAGTGAAATCACCAGATAAATGCTGCCCAGACAGAGTGTGGATGTTAGTTTCAGTTTCACGTATTTTTACTGTCGGTTAACCCTCTGCATAGTGCCATACCGGTTCAGCAAGAATAGTGAGAGATTCCAATATCACAGTTTAGAGTCAGACTGCTGTTGGTAAATATTCTCTAGGATCAGTGTTGCTTTAATTCTGTTTTATAATCTTCAACTTTAGAAACTGTATGTAAAGTTACATTTAAGGAAGGAATGCAGGTTTTTTTAAAATGACATGAACTTCTAACATTAAGTTACAAGTGACCATCATTAATCAGAACTGACAAAGAAAACGATATTTTTTTTTTTAATTAAGGGAGCACTGTCTGTATGGAAAAGTGTTTGCTAATGGATTTTTTTTTGTGAGTCCTCTGTGCAGTTTAACTCTTCCTTGGCTTGTCCTATGAATATTCAATTAACAGTGATGATGCCATCAGTTCATGATTGACAGGAGTGCAGTACAAGATTGCTAGAAGTGTTATTTTACCCGGGCTAATCCAGAAATATCAAATTGTGAACAGGGCACATACTGAATGCTTCATTTTACTACTGCTGTGCCAGTAAGGAAAATACAATCATCAATATAATCATTTGAAAAAGAAAAATGATCTGATTTCTGAATCACAGTAACCGTAACAATCAACTTGGGACAATGTAATAGGATATAAATTAGAAACAAGAAATGCTGGAAATACTCAGCAGGTCTGGCAGCATCTGTGGAGAGAGAAGCAGAGTTAACGTTCCAGGTCAGTGACCCTTCTTCAGAACTAGTAGATATTAGAAATGTGAAAGGTTTTAAGCAAGTAAAGCGGGGATGGGGCAAGAGATAACAAAGGAGAAGGTGTTGATAGGACAAGGTCACAGAGAATAATCGACCAGAAGGTCATGGAGCAAAGGCAAACAATATGTTAATGGTGTATTGAAAGACAAAGCATTAGTACAGATAGGGTGTTAATGGACTGAAAACTGAACAGCCACAAGCACAAACATGAAAAAAGAGTGGGTAGGGAAACTGAACAAACAAAGATAAAATAAAATAAAATAAACACAAAAAAATTTTTAAAAAGAAAAAATAACTAAAAATAAAAGTAAAATGGGGGGCCCGTCATACTCTGAAATTATTGAACTCAATGTTCAGTCCGGCAGGCTGTAATGCGCCTAATCAGTAAATGAGATGCTGTTCCTCGAGCTTGCGTTGATGTTCACTGGAACACTGCAGCAATCCCAGGATAGAGATGCGATCATGAGAGCAGGGGGGAGTGTTGAAATGGCAAGCAACTGGAAGCTCAGGGTCCTGCTTGCAGACTGAGCAATGGTGTTCCACAAAGCGGTCACCCAGTCTGCGTTTGGTCTCCCCAGTGTAGAAGAGACCACATTGTGAGCAGAGAATACAGTATAATACATTGATAGAAGTACAAGTAAATCACTGCTTCACCTGAAAGGAGTGTTTGGGGCCTGGGATAGTGAGGAGAGAGGAGGTAAATGGCCAGGTATTACACCTCCTGCGATTGCAGGGGAAGGTGCTCTGGGAAGGGGACGAGGTGGTGGGGGTAATGGAGGAGTGGACCAGAGTGTCGCTGAGGGAACGATCCCTTTGGAACGCTGACAGGAGAAGGTAGGGGAAGATGCGTTTGGTAGTGGCATCACGCTGGAGGTGGCGGAAATGGCAGAGGATGATCCTTTGGATATGGAGGCTGATGGGTGGAAAGTGAGGACAAGGGGAACCCTGTCACGGTTCTGGGAGGGAAGGGAGGGGGTGAGGGTAGAGGTGCAGGAAATGGGCCGGACACGGTTGAGGGCCCTGTCAACCAGAGTGGTGGGGAATCCTCGGCTGAGGAAAAAGGAAGACATATCAGAAGCGCTGTCATGGAAGGTAGCATCATCAGAGCAGATGCGTCGGGGACGGAGAAACTGGGAGAATGGAATGGAGTCCTTACAGGAGGTAGGGTGTGAAGAAGTGTAGTCCAGGTAACTGTGGGAGTAGGTGGGCTTCTAATGGATATTAATGGACAGCCTATCCCCAGAGATGGAGACAGAGAAGTCAAGGAAGGGAAGGGAAGTGTCAGAGATGGACCATGCAAAGGTGAGAGAAGGGTGGAAATTAGAAGCAAAATTGATAAAGTTTTCCACTTCAGGGCAGGAGCAGGAAACGGCACCGATACAGTCATAAATGTACCAGAAAAAGAGTTGGGGGAGGGGGCCTGAGTAGGACTGGAACAAGGAATGTTCGACATATCCCACAAAAAGACAGGCATAACTAGGACCCATGCGGGTACCCATAGCAGCACCTTTTTCTTGAAGGAAGTGAGTGGAGTTGAAGGAGAAGTTGTTCAATGTAGAACAAGTTCAGCCAGGCGGAGGAGGGTGGTGGTGGATGGGGACTGGTTGGGCCTCTGTTCAAGGAAGAAGCAGAGAGTCCTCAAACTATCTTGGTGGGGGATGGAGGTGTAGAGAGATTGGACATCCATAGTGAAGAGGAGGCAGTTGGGGCCAGGAAACTGGAAATAGTCAAAATGACGTAGGGCGTCAGAAGAGTCATGGATGTCGGTGGGAAGAGACTGGACCAGCGGAGAAAAGATCGAGTCAAGATAGGAAGAAATAAGTTCAGTGGAGCAGGAACAGGCTGAAACAATGGGTCTGCCGGGACAGTCCTGTTTGTGGATTTTGGGAAGGAGGTAGAAGCGGGCTGTCCAGTGTTGCGGGACTATGAGGTCGGAAGCTGTAGAGGGAAGATCTCCAGAGGAGATGAGGTCAGTGACAGTCCTGTGGACAGTAGCTTGATGTTTAATGGTGGGGTCATGGTCCAGGGAGAGGTAGGAAGAAGTGTCTGAGAGTTGGCGCTGAGCCTCTACAAGGTGGAGGTTGGTACGCCATACAACAACAGCACCACCCTCTTCTGGAGGTTTGATGAGGATGTTTGGGTTAGATGCTGTCAGACATGCTTTTATTTCAAATTTCGAGCATCTGTAGTATTTTGCTTTTATATTAGGATATAAATTAGTTTTGGTGATGCAATACTACTGCCTTGGGTGAATTCAACTCATACCAAATGTAGGAAAGGAAATGGGTTGGAAAATACTACCCGGTCCAAGGAAGTTGTCCCATAGAGTCACGTTGCAATGAAGCATCACAGCAACCATCCCACCACCGCCCATTTCTCTAATGACCCCCACCCCACCCACCCAAAATTAGACATGTAATTTCCTGATAGAGGCCACAAAAAAAATTGGTCCATTCAGGGAAGCATTGCTAAAAATAGAGACATGTTGTCAAAGTTTTTCATCTTCCACTCATCAGGACAATCCACAAGAATACCAATGTAAGGGAAATCAACAATTTTATACTGTATGAGAAGAGAGTGCCGATTGGTTGGCAAATGAACTCTGATTGGTAGAGGATTTGCCATGGAGAATGCACCAGTTTACAGTGACTGAGAGTTAACGGTCAAGCTTTATTTGAAATTTAATCCAGGCAGCTTGATTCCGATTGGTCAAGGCATTGCCCTGAGGAATGAACCAATGAATGGCTGTCACTTATTTTGTACAGCTGAAACAGGCACAATGTTATAAGAACGTAAGAAATAGGAGCTGGAGTAGGCCATTCAGCCACTCAAGCCTGCCCCGCCATTCAAAAAGATCATGGCTGATCTGCCCCAGAACTCAACTCCTCTTTCGTGCCAGCTCCTCATAGCCCTCAACTCCCCGATATTTCAAAAATCTATCTACCTCCTCTTTAAATACTTTTAGTGATCTAGCTTCCACAACTCTCTGGGGTAGAGAATTCCAGACATTCACTACTCTCTGAGAGAAGAAATTCCTTTGCATCGCAGTTTTAAATCAGTGTCCCCTAGTTTGAGACTCCCCCACTCATGGAAACATCTTCTCAACATCTACCCTGTCAAGCCCCCTCAGAATCTTGTATGTTTCAATAAGATCACCCCTCATTCTTCTAAGCTCCAATGAATAAAGGCCTAACCTGTTTAGCCATTCTTGAAATGTCGACCCTAACATCCCAGGAATCAGTCTAGTGAATCTCTTTTGAACTGCCGCCAATGCTAGTATATCCTTTCTTAAATACCGGGACCAAAACTGTACACAGTACTCCAGGTGCAGCCTCACCAATACCCAGTACAGTTGTAACAAGACTTCCCTATTTTTAAACTCCAACCCCCTAGCAACAAAGGTCAAAATTCCATTTGCTTTCTTAATTAGTTGCTGCACCTGTATGCTAAGTTTTTGTGTTTCATGTACAACAACACCCAGATCTCTCTGTGCTGCACTTCTTTTGAAGTCTCTCTCCATTTAAATACTAGTCTGCCTTTTGATTCTTCCTACCAAAGTGCATGACCTCACATTTTCCTACATTAAACTCCATCTGCCAAGTTTTTGCCCACTCACTCAACCTATCTATATCCCCTTGCAGATTTCTTATGTCCTCATCACAACATGCCCTCCCACCTATTTTTGTATTGTCAGTAAATTTGAATATATTACACTCTGCCCCCTCTTCCAAATCATTAATATAGATAGTAAATAATTGAGGCCCTAGGACTGATCCTTGTGGCACTCCACTAGTTATGTCTTTCCAACCTGAAAAAGACCCATTAATCCTGACTCTCTGTCTTCTGTGAGTTAACCAATCCTCAATCCATGCTAATACATTACCCCCAATACCGTGAGCTCCTGTCTTGTGCAATAATCTTTTATGTGGCACCTTATCGAATGTTCATGTACATGTTCTTTCCGTCTGCAAAGAACAGGTCCCTGTGCTTTAATATTTGTAGCTACCGGTGCTCACAAATGCGCCACACATCGATGCAGCTGGACGATCCGGCAGTGATGTCAGCAAACTGGACACCACGTCCAGACTCCAGATGGAAACAGTAAAAGATGCCAATCTGCATGATGTCATCAGCAACCCTGCAGACGGAGCGCAGCATAGATACACCTGGTCAAGACCAGACAGGTCTGCCCGTTGAAGGATTGACTTCCTGCTTGTGTCCAGTGCGTTCATGGTCAGATCCATTGACGTCAAGCCGGTGTTCTTCTCTGACCACTGCCTCCTACTGGCCGGCTGTCACTTACAGGATGATAAGCAGGGGGATATGGAAGCTGAATGTAAAACTGCTGACCCCAGAGAACATTGAGGAACTCAAGAGGGATTACAAAGGTTGGAGAACCATGAAACCCCTTTATGAGTCTCCAGCACACTGGTGGGAAGCAATCAAGAGGTTCTTTATCCTCAAAAGGTGTTCAGAGGTTGAGAGAGAGACAGAAGGAAATGCCTCGACTCCAGGAAAGAATGCAGAATCTGCTCCTGCTGCAGTCAATGAGGGTCGAGATCAAGGAGGATCTCCAAGAGGTGCAGAGCCAGCAGGCCTCGCTCTTTGCCACAGAAGCCTCCAAGATCATCTTCCGGTCCAGAGTCCTCTCCATTGAGTAGGATGAGACGAGCTTGCGTTTCTTCTTTCAAAAGGTACACAGAGAGAGCTCTGTGATCAGCAGCCTGAAGGATCAGTAACATGATCGCAGTCTGACACACTAAGGATCAGCAAATCCTTTTATGCTGGGCTGTACGACATGAAGCCCACGGACAGCATGGCTTCCCAGTCCTTCCTGTCATCTATCACGGAGGTCTTAGATGAAAGTATGCAGGAGATTCTGGACAAATGGCTAACTCTGGACGAGCTGACAAAGGCTGTCAGGTCCTTCGAGACGAGTAGAACTCCTGGAAGCAACGGCTTACCGGTTGAGTTGTATTCTGTGGGACTGGACCGGCCCAGACCTGCTGGAAGCTTCTGACTGGCAGCATGTCAGAGTCCATGAGGAAAGGCATCATCACCCTCATCTACAAGCTGAAGGGAGAGAGAGTGGAAATCAGAAATTGGTGGCCCATCTCACTGCTTAATGTAGACAACAAGATTCTGTCCAAAGTCATCAACAGTAGGGTCAAGTCCACTCTGGAATTGGTGATTCACCCCAAACAGACCTGCACTGTACCCGGTAGGAAGATCTCTGAAAGGCTGGTGCTACTCAGGGATATGATTGCCTACGTGCAGGATGGGGATGGACACTTGCCTTATCAGCTTGGACCAGGAGAAGGCTTTTTACGGGATATCGCATACATACGTGATGGACGTGCTCTCCAAAATGGGTTATGGGGAGAGTCTCTGCAATTGGATCCAACTGCTCTACACAAACATCAGTAGCACAGTCTCAATCAATGGGTGGGAATCAGAAAGTTTCCCGATCCAATCTGGATCCTCTCCCCTCTCTTGTTGGTTTGCTGTATCAAACCTTTTGCTGAGCCCATTAGGAAGGATGTGAGCATAAGAGGGGTGACAATCCCAGGTAGTGGAGGCACTCAGGTTAAAACCTCCCTGTACGTGGATGACGTCGCCGTCTTCTGCTCAGATCCACTGTCCATTCGCAGACTGATGAGCATCTGCGACCAGTTCGAACTGGCCTCGGGAGCCAAAGTAAATCACGGCAAGAGTGAGGCCATGTTCTTTGGGAACTGGGCTGACCGATCCTTTGTCCACTTCACCGTCAGGTTAGACTACCTGAAGGTGCTGGGGATATGGTTCGGAGGGGCTGGGGCATGCACTAAAACCTGGAAGGAGCGAGTAGCCATGGTAAAACATAAACTGAGCATGTGGGAGGAGCCTTCTCTTTCCACTGTGGGTAAGAACCTGGTCATCAGGTGCGAGACGCTCACGTTGTTACTGTACGTGGTGCAGGTCTGGCCTGTACCCCACTCCTGCACCGTGGCAGTCACCTGAGCTATTTTCTGCTTTACCTGGAGATCGAAAATGGACCATGTCCAGAGAGACACGATGTTCAAACCTCTGGGATAAAGGATAATAAAACGTACCCAATGTCACCCTCATCTTGATGGCCACCTTTGTGTGCGGCTGCATCAAGCTGTGCTTAGAACCCCAGTACACAAACTCCAAGCGTGACTATGTGCTGAGGTTCTATCTGTCCCCGGTGTTGCGAAGGATGGGTCTGGCCACATTGCCGCGGAACGCTTCATCCAGTTGGACCGTGCCGTACCAGCTGTCCTTCGCAGAAATGTTTGTGCCGAAAAACACCTTTCACCACAAATCCATCAGGCAGTGGTCTGCACGGAATGTCCTCAAGGCCCTACAGGAAAAGGAGATGGTGGATCCTGTTGGATGGTTCCCCGAGCAGACTGCCAAAGTGATTTGGCAGAATACCTCATTGCCAGAACTTTCAAACAAGCAACAAGACGTAGCTTGGCTGGTGGTGAGAAGGGCCCTCACCGTCAGATCCTTCCTGCACGCCCAAAGTCTCACCCCCTCCGCACGCATCCCTCGAGGTGGCTGTGGTGGGGGAGAGACCATCGTCCACCTCCTCCTTTGCAAAGCAAGTCTGGAAAGAGATGCAGTGGTTTTTGTCGAGGTTCATCCCGAGCAGCTCTGTAACACAGGAATCTGTGCTCTACGTTCTGATCCCAGGGACACACACTGAGATAAACATCAACTGTTGCTGGAAGACCATCAACTCGGTGAAACACGCTATTTGGTCTGCCCAAAACTTGCTGGTCTTCCAGTGCAACGAGTTGTCCACAACTGAGTGTTGCAAACTGGCACATTCCAAGGTCCAGGCCTACGTGCTGAGGGACGCTGACATGGGTCAGCCGCTGCAAAAGCTCAATGGGGAAAGGCCACAGTGTAAGGTCAATCCACCATAGTGAATCGAGGGGCTGGAACCTGTGTAATATCCCTCGGGCTGTACACACCAAAAATGTTTTTTGCTGTGTAATGCAAATGTACATTGCATGTAAAATGGAATGGCAAGAGTTGTGAGACAACTCATTCTGTATCAAAGGATTCTGATCGCTACTGTATTTTTCAAAATGTAAAATTTGAACTGTTTGGTAATGTATTTTTTTGCAAATCTTTATGAATAAAGTATAGTTTTGGGGGAAAAAAATCAGTCATGGTGTCAGATGTGGCCAAGTTGGGAGCACCCTCTCCTCTAGACATTCAACTCCACGACTTAAGCACAAACATCAAGGCTGGCACTGCAGTGCGGTACTGAGGGAGTGCTAAACTGTTGGAGGTACAGACTTTCAGGTGAATCTGCCCTCTCAGGTGGATGTAAAAAAATCCGATGGCAATATTTTGAAGAAGAGCAGGGGAGTTCTCCCTGGTGTCCTGGCCAATATTTATCCCTCAATCAGTATCACAAAAACAGTTGTCTAGTCATTATCAACAACAAGAAATGCTGGATTCACTCAGCAGGTCTGGCAGCATCTGTGGAAAGAGAAGCAGAGTTAACGTTTCGGGTCAGTGACCCTTCTTCACTGACCCGAAACGTTAACTCTGCTTCTCTTTCCACAGATGCTGCCAGACCTGCTGAGTGAATCCAGCATTTCTTGTTTTTGTTTCAGATTTCCAGCATCCGCAGTATTTTGCTTTTAGTCTAGTCATTATCACCTTGTTGTTTGTGGGAGCTTGTGAGAAAATTGACTGCTGTGTTTCCTACATTACAACAGAACTAAACTTCAAAGCTACTTCATTGGCGAATAAGCACATTAAGGATATCCGGTGGACATCAAAGATGTTATATTTCTTAAAAAAACAGAGACTTGCATTCATATAACACATTTTATTTTACTCCCGAAAGCCAGCTGGTAAAGTATAGAACTGGGCTCAATCTTTAAACACTTTTGTCAGCATTTATTTCAAGAAATAAACATTACAAGCATGCACCTCTTAATACAAATGACAGTTTCAGCCTGTACTTACAGCTCTTTTGGACCAACCAAAAGGTTATCAGCAAAGAGGAACTAAAACCGGAATTATACCCTTGGTGGACGGAAGCCGTCTAAAGACTGAAAAGTTGGTGGCAAACCCGCTTTCGGCTGGCCTGGGGATCCGACCCGCATTTTGCGGGTCCCCAGCCTTTAATTGTTCTGAGGCGGGACTTCCACCCACTTGAGGCGCGAAGTCCGATCTAATGGAGCTGGCAGCTCTTAGTCCCAGCAGCAGCACCGGGAGAGGTGGCCACTGCTAGGACTGCAGCCCAATGTCTAGAGGAAGATGTCGGGGAGCCCGGAACCAAGGTAAGTTATTGTTGTCTCGCCGGGGGTGATCGGCCGGGTCCCGGAGAGGCAAGGGTGGTCGATTGGGGGGACAGGAGGAGTGTTGGGTGTGGTTGGGGCAGTTGAGGTGGCCCTCCATCGGGCACAGGGTACCTAATCATGAGGGACCCCCCCCCCCCTTAGGCTGTCAGAGAGCCGCCTGCTTCCGTCAGGCAGCATTTCACAGGCCTGGACCACCTGCTTGCCAAAGGTAAAATCCCCTTGACTGGCCTGGGGCAGGAGGGCTGTTTATCGCCACCGCCGTCCTGCACAAAGTGGTGGGGGAGGCGGGAGCAGGTCGGGAAGGGCCTCCCACTCCATTTACACCCTCCCATCACCACCTTCTCACTCTTTGGGGGGGTGGTTCATAAAATTCCGGCCTAAGAGTCCCTTCTGAAAGGGATACTTCTCCATGGTAACAAAAAACCCAAAAACTTTAATGGAAGCTTAGCTAGTCAGATTCTACTGATATTCCCAGGGGTGACAATGCACTGCGATTCCACCCCCCCACTAACTCCCCACCCCACCCGCCTCTCCCCCCCCCCCCCCCCCCCCCCCACCGCCAGTGGCCACTGGTCGCAGAAGGCCTGAAGCATACCAGCGGACACTGCATGCTCCCTCTCCAGGGATACATTGGCGTGGACATGGTGGTGGAAGAGAGGCAGGCAGTAGGGCTGAATGATCCCTTGACTGCCCACTGCCTGGACCTGTGATGCCCTGCTTGTTCAAGTCCAGAAGCAGCTCAACGAGGAGGTTCTCCATCCGCCCACTCCCCTCCACACCAAGTGGCCAAAGATCAGGAGCGTGCAATTGAAGTGCAGCCAGAAATTGAGCAGCAGCCCCTCAGATAAAGGAAGTGGGGCTGCAACCTTTCACACTCTCTATCTATATATTATATATGTGAATGACAGACTCCTCCAAGCTGCAGAAATTACTGGCAGTCTGGGAGTCATAGTCATAGAGTCATAGAGTTATACAGCACAGAAACAGGCCCTTCGGCCCATCGTGTCCATGCTGGCCATCAAGCACCTAACTATTCTAATCCCATTTTCCAGCACTTGGCCCATAGCCTTGTATGCTATGGCGTTTCAAGTGCTCATCTAAATACTTCTTAAATGTTGTGAGGGTTCCTGCCTCTACCACCTCTTCTGGCAGTGCGTTCCAGATTCCAACCACCCCCTGGGTGAAAAAAAATTTCCTCAAATCCCCTCTAAATCTCCTGCCCCTTACCTTAAATCTATGCCCCCTGGTATTGACCCTTCTGCTAAGGGAAAACGTTTTTTCCGATCTAACCTATCAATGTCCCTCATAATTTTATATACCTCAATCCCCCCTCAGCCTTCTTTGCTCTAAGGAAAACAACCCTAGCCTTTTCAGTCTTTCTTCATAGCTGAAACACTCCAGCCCAGGCAACATCCTGGTGAGTCTCCTCTGCACCATCTCCAGTGCAATCACATCCTTCCTAAAGTGCGGTGACCAGGTACTCCAGCTGTGGCCTAACTAGCATTTTATACAGCTCCGTCATAACCTCCCTGCTCTTATACTCTATGCCTCGGCTAATAAAGGCAAGTATCCCATATGCCTTTCTAACCACCTTATCTACCTGTGCTGCTGCCTTCAGTGATCTTTGGACAAGTACACCAAGGTCCCTCTGACCCTCTACTTCCTAGGGTCCTACCATCCATTGTATATTCCCTTGCCTTGTTAGTCCTCCCAAAATGCATCACCTCACACTTCTCAGGATTAAATTCCATTTGCCACTGCTCCGCCCATCTTACCAGCCCATCTATATCGTCCTGTAATCTAAGGCTTTCCTCCTCACTATTTACAACACCACCAATTTTCGTGTCATCTGTGAACTTGCTGATCATACCTCCTATATTCATGTCTAAATCATTAATGTATACTACAAACAGCAAGGATCCCAGCACCGATCCATGTGGTACACCACTGGTCACAGCCTTCCACTTGCAAAAACAACCCTCTGCCTCCTGCCACTAAGCCAATTTTGGATCCACTTTGCCAAAATGCCCTGGATCCCATGGGCTCTTACCTTCTTAACCAATCTCCCATGCAGGACCTGATCAAAAGCCTTACTGAAGTCCATGCAGACTACATCAACTGCTTTACCAGCATACACACATCTGGTCACCGCCTCGAAAAATTCCATCAAGTTAGTCAGACACAGTCTCCCCCTGACAAAGCCACGCTGACTATCCCTGATTAATCCCTGCCTCTGCAGGTGGAGATTAATCCAGTACCTCAGAAGTTTTTCCAATGTTTTCCCAACCACTGATGTTAGACCCACTGACCTGTAATTACCTGGTTTATCCCTGCTACCCTTCTTGAATAATGGTACCACATTCTCTGTCCTCCAGTCCTCTGGTACATCTCCTCTGGCCAGAGAGCATTGGAATATTTGTGTCAGAGCCCCTGTTGTCTCCTCCCTTGCCTCACATAACAGCCTGGGATACATCTCATCTGGGCCTGGGGATTTATCCACTTTTAAGCCCGCTAAAACAGCTAATACTTCCTCCCTTTCAATGCTAATATGTTCAAGTATATCACAATCCGCCACTGCACCTACATCGTCCTTCTCCATAGTGAACACAGATGCAAAGTAATCATTTTAATCCTCACCTATGTCCTTCAGCTCCACACACAGATTGCCACTTTGGTCCCTAATGGGCCCCACTCTTTCCCTGGATATCCTCTTGCCCTAAATATACTTATAAAATGCCTTAGGATTTTCCTTTATCTTTCCCACCAGTGTCTTCACTCTCCTAATTACTTTTTTTAGTACCCCCACCCCCCCTCCCCCCCACACTTTCTAAACTCCTCCAGTGCCTCTGCTGTTTTCAGCACTCCGAATCTGCCATAAGCCTCCTTTTTTTTCCTGATCCAATCCTCTATATCCCTTGACATCCAGGGTTCCCTGGACTTGTTGGTCCCACCCTTCACCTTAATGTGTACATGTTGGCTCTGAACCCTATTTCCTTTTTGAATGACTCCGACTGATCTGATGTTGACTTTCCTACAAGTAGCTGCTCCCACTCCACTCTGGCCAGATCCTGTTTTATCATATTGAAATCGGCCCTCCCCCAATTCAGTACCTTTATTTCCAGCCCGTCTTTGTCCTTTTCCATAACTACCTTAAATCTTAGAGTTATGGTCACTATCCCCGAAATGCTCCCCCCACCCACCACCCCCCACCCCCTCCCCCCCCCGACACTTCTACCATTTGTCCAGCTTCATTCCCTAGGATTAGGTCCAGTACTGCCCCTTCTCTTGTCGGACTTTCTATGCACTGGCTCAAAAAGCTCTCCTGTATGCATTTTAAGAATTCCGCCCCCTTTAAGCCTTTTACACTAAGACTATCCCAGTTGATATTGGGGAAATTGAAATCCCCGACTATTATTACGCTATTATTTTTACACCTCTCAGATTTGCCTACATATCTGCTCCTCTATCTCTCTCTAACTGTTTGGAGGCCTGTAGTACACTCCCAGCCAAGTGACTGCCCCCTTTTTGTTCTTACGTTCTACCCATATGGCCTCATTTGAGGAACCTTCTAAGGTATCATCTCTCTTTATTGCAGTAATTGACTCCTTGATCAACAGTACAATGCCACCTCCTCTTTTACCCCTCCCCTGTCATGCCATAAGATTCTATACCCTGGAATATTGAGCTGCCAGTCCTGCCTCTCCCTCAACCATGTCTCTGTGATAGCAATAATATCATAATGCCATGTGCTAATCAATGCCCTCAATTCATCTGTTTTACTAGTAAGACTCCTTGCATTAAAATAGATGCAATCCAGCCTTGAATTTTTCCCTTGTGCCTTAACAGGTCTATATTTGCTCTGCATTACAGACTGACTCAGTTTCTCTTCTATATTTGACTGTGTATCACCCCCTACTGTATCTCCACTCTGTATCCCCTCCCCCTGCCAAATTAGTTTAACCCTCCCCTCCCCCCCCCCCGCCAACAGCACTAGCAAACCTCCCAGAAAGGATGTTGGTCCCGTTCCGGTTCAGGTGCAACTCGTCCAACTTGTACAGGTCCCACCTTTGCCAGAAACAGACCCAGTGACCCAGGAAGCTAAAGCCCTCCCTCCTGCACCATCTCCTCAGCCACGCATTCATCCGCTCTATCCTCCTATTCCTATACTCACTAGCACATGGCACTGGGAGTAATCCAGAGATTACAACCTTTGAGGTCCTGCTTTTTAATCTGCTACTTGGCTCCCTAAATTCTTGTTGCAGGACCTCATCCCTCTTTCTACCTATGTCGTTGGTACCAATGTGTATCACAACCTCTGACTGTTCACCCTCCCCCTTCAGAATGTCCTGCAGCCGCTCCATGACATCCTTGACCCTAGCGTCAGGGAGGCAACATACCATCCTGGAGTCACGTTTGCAGCTACAGAAACGCCTATCTGTACCCCTTACGATAGAATCCCCTATCATTACAGCTCTTCCACTCCTTTTCCTTCCCCTGCTGTGCAGCAGAGCCCTCCATGGTGCCACGAACATGGCTGTTGCTGCTTTCCCTTGGGAGGCCATCCCCACCAACAGTATCCAAAGTGGTATATCTGTTTGAGAGGGGATGGCCACAGGGGACTCCGGCACTACCTGCCTGCGCCTACTACTCCGTCTGGTGGTCACCCATCCCTTTTCTGCCTGTGCAGCCATTACTTGCGGTGTGACCACCTCACTAAACATGCTATCCACAATTTCCTCAGCATCGCGGATGCTCCACAGTGAATCCACCTGCAGCTCCAGCTCCGTAATGCAGGTAACCAGTAGCTGCAGCTGGATACACTTCCTGCACACATGGTTGTCAGGAACACTGGAAGCATCCCTGATTTCTTACGTAGTGCAGGAGGAGCATATCACGGATGCGAGCTCTCCTGTCCATAAATCAACTTAAAATTCTATTGTATGGGACTGCGGCATGCACCACTCACATCGCCAAATCCCTGATGGAGAAAGGGAGGGCTCCCAAGTGGAGAGCATCCCGCTGGGCTCCCCTGCCTCCTCCAGACAGCAGGACGGATGGCCACAGCTGGGTCAAAATCCTGGAACTTCCTTCCTGACAGCACTGTGGGTGTACCTACCCCACATGGACTGCAGTGGTTCAAGAAGGCAGCTCACCACCACCTTCTCAAGGGCAATTAGGGATGGGCAATAAATGCTGGCCTGGCCAGCGATGCCCAAATCCCATGAATGAATTTTAAAAAAGCATATCCAGATAGCCGGTGAGGGTGAGGAAGTGGGAGGTATATAAGAGCAGCCTGAACAGGAAACCCCTCTGTGCAGAGTAGAATGGCACGGAGGAGATTTCCGAAAGCCATCTCAGGTTGTGGGGCCAAGTCTCCTGAGGGAGGTTTTGAGGTCTGGCCCCGATGAGAAATTCCATCTGGACAGAGGTCAGCTCGGATGGGAGTGCTCCACAAGCCCGAGCCACCTCGACACCTTGCATGCAGTCAGGTCGAGTACTTTTTTTTTAAAAAGATTCTCAAAGGCTTTGGATGCTACCCAAGGATGCACATCATGCCAGTTCGTCCAGAGATATCCAGCCTACTTCTCCATCGTGCAGTACATCCCTAAGTCTGGTCACCAACCAGCGATCATGGGATTACAAGACCGACACCTTACTCCTTCGCCACCATGCCTGTACTCCTAGAAAGTTCCATTCCCTGGCCGAGAATCGAACACAGATCGCAGCAGTAAGAGCAGCACTAGGCCATCAGGGAGGCCAGAATGTTCACGCTCGGGTTCTGACCAGGGACCTCTCACATGTGAGGCAAATGCGATAACCGCTACAGTAGGTGGAACTGCCAGTCTGTATTTATACCACTTTTGGGCCAACGGGAGGTTGTTAATAAAGAGGAACAAAGTGCCCCTTCTGAAAGGGACACCATAAATATACTGTAACAGAAAAAAAAAACAAGGAAACTTCACAAATGAAACTAAAGTGACGTTCCCAGGAGTGGTGATGCACTCCAGTCGCAACCAACACCCCCCCCCCCTCGTGCTCACTGGTGGGTGAAGGTCTCAATTGTACAGCAGACACCCCGTGTTCCCTCTCCAGGGATACCTCGGTGTAGACACAGCTTCAGAATGAAAGGTTGCTGATTGATTGTGTGGCAGAGTGAGTGTGAAGAGCTGTGACGTGAGCAGCCTCTGCTGGTAGCAAAAGCTTACTGCAGTTGGTATTGCCCAAGCAGCCTCCCATCTAGTTACTAACCAGGTCTGAGTCTGCAGAGCTTCTGAGTATAGACTTACTCAGGCATTTGCAAATTACTATGGCCATAGGCAATCTGCCTTTACAGGGGTACAAGTGAATCTCCACCTACATACAATTAAACACAATTAACAAGCAATTAACAGATTCTCTTCAACACCACACAAAAGCAAAATACTGCAGATGCTGGAAATCTGGACAAACACAGAAAATGCTGGAAATACTCAGCAGGTCAGGCAGCACCTGTGGAGAGAAAAAGAGTTAATCAGATGCTGCCTGACCTGCTGAGTATTTCCAGCAATTTCTGTTTATGTAATAGATTTTCTTCTCTCTAAGTATGTTTATATGTACAACCAAAATTTCAAAACTAAATCAAATCCAAGGCCTCCATATTCTTAACAAAGCATTACATTGCGAAGCACACCTCCTCCGGGACCTCTAACAATTACTCTGTACAAGCATTTCTTTTTGCAAAGCAATCTGACAATTGAAGACATGCACCAACCCATCTAATTTTAGATTTCCTTTCTCTCCAGCATTTCTTTTCAGTCAGCAAGGTCAATCTATAACATTTTCTCATTCACACTTTTCAAGTACATTATCCCACAAGAAACAATTATATCTTTTGTAATTCGTTCTTGGGATATGAGCATCACTGGCAAGACCAGCATTTATTGCCCATCCCTAATACCCCTTGAGAAGGTGGTGGCGAGCTGTTTTCTTGAACTGCTGCAGTCCATGTTAGGAAGGGAGTTCCAGGATTTTGACCCAGCGACAGTGAAGGGACGGCGATATAGTTCCAAATCAGGATGGTGTGTGGCTTGGAGGGGAATTTGCAGGTGGTGGTGTTCCCATGCGCCTGCTGCCCTTGTTCTTCTAGATGGTAGAATCATAGATTGGATATAGCACAGAAAGAGGCCATTCGGCCTGTCACGCCCTTGCCAGCTCTCTGCAAGAGCAGCTCGCCTAATCCCCTCTCCCCTGCCTTTTCCCCGTAGCCCTGCAATTTTTCTTTTCTCTTCAGATAATTATCCAATTCTCTTTTGAAGGCCTCAATTAAGTCTCCACCGCACTCTCAGACAGTGCATTCCAGCTTGTAACCACTTGCTGTGTAAAGTTTTTCCTCATGTCGCTGTTGCTTCTTTTACCAATCACCTTAAATCAGTGCCCTCTGGTTCTGGATACTTCCACCACTGGGAACACTTTCTCCCAATCTACTCTGTCCAGACCCCTCATGATTTTGAACACCTCTATCAAATCTCCTCTTATTGTTCTCTCTCCAAGGAGAACAGACCCAGCTTTCCAACATATCCATGTAACTAAAGTTTCTCATCCCTGGAACCATTCTCATGAATCTTTTCTGTGCCCTCTCTAATGCCTTCACATCCCTCCTAATGTGCAGTGCCCAGAACTGTACACAATACTCCAATTGAGGCCAAACCAGTGTTTTATACAGGTTTATCATAACTTCCTTGTTTTTGTATTCTATGCCCCAATGTATAAAACCCAGGATCCCATATGCTTTATTAACCACTTTCTCAACCTGCCCTGCCACATACAGTGATTTGCGTACATATACCCCCAGGTTTCTGTGCTCCTGCTCCCCCTTTAGAATTGCACCCTTTAATTTATATTGCCTCTCCTTGTTCTACCAACCAACATGAATCACTTCACACTTTTCTTCATTAAATTTCATCTGCCATTTGTCCACCCATTCCACCAGTCTATTTTCTCTTGAAGTTTATCACTATCCACCTCACAGTTCACAATATTTCCAAGTTTTGTGTCATCTGCAAATTTTGAAATTGTGCCTTGTACACCCAAGTCTAGGTCGTTAATATAGATCAAGAAAAGTAGGGGTCCTAACTCTGATCCCTGGAGAACCCCACAATATACCCACCTCCAGTCTGAAAAACAGCCGTTCACAACTACTTTCTGGTTCCTGTCACTCAGCCGTTTTGTATCCATGCTGCTACTGTCCCTTTTATTCAATGGGCTGTAACTTTGTTGACAAGTCTGTTATGTGGCCCTTTATCAAATGTCTTTTGGAAGTCCACATATACCACATCAACTGCATTACCCTCATCAACATTCTCCATTATCTCATCAAAAAACTCAAGCAAGCTAGTTAAACACAATTTGCCCTTAACAAATCCATGCTGAATTTCCTTAATTAATCGACATTTGTTCAAGTGACCGTTAATGTTCTCCCAAATAATTGTTTCTAAAAGCTTTCCCACCACTCAGGTTAAACTGATTGGCCTCTAGTTGCTGGGCTTGTCCTTACATACTTTTTTGAAAAAGGTTGTAACATTTGCAATTCTCCAGTCCTCTGGCACCACCCCTGTATCTAAGGAAGATTGAAGGTTAGAGCCAGTGCCTCCACAATTTCCACATTTACATCCCACAGTACCCTTGGATGCATCTCATCCAGTGCTGGTGACTTATCAACTTTTCAGTACAGCCAGCCTATCTATTACCTCCTCTTTATCAATTTATATCCCATCGTGTCTCAACTACCTCCTCTTTCACCATGACTTGGTCAGCATCTTCTTCCTTGTGTTATGAATGCTGGACTTTGTAGTATGGTTATGTTTTGAAAACTGTGATGTTTAATGCAGTGTAAAATGGACAGTCAGAGGAAACATGTGATCTCAGGCAAAATCTGCCCAGAGACAAGCCTTGGTAACTATGAGAAGAAGGAAACCAGATCAATGGCCCTTTTGAAAGCAGAGTGAATGGTTGCAACACCTAAAGGACAATGTGTTTCACTCTCCCAGACTCACAGATTATAAACAAGGAGACAGGGGCTTTAAAATACAGATTTGAGTTGCAATTTTTAACACCTGGAAATGAAGGAAGGCCCAGGTGGTTTTGCCATGGTCAGACTTATGGTCTCTGAGAATTGTCAAAGGCAATTTTTTTGTTATTCGTTTGTAGGATGTGGGCATCACTGGCTAGGCCAGCATTTATTGCCCATCCTTATGTAAGATTTTGTGTATTTAGGTGAGATGTTGACTAGCTTGTGACCCACAAGGTACAAATTCTGGTTTCTTAATCAAGATAGAGAGTTTATTAAGAACAGCAAGAATATACAAGCAATAATTAACCAACAGCAGTAGTTATACAGCAAGATATCGGGTGTCCTTGGTCCTTGCCTTCCGAGTTGCTGTGGTGCTGTCTTCTTTCTTGAGGTGTTTTGTTGATTGTAGGTTGGTTTCTTCTCGAACCCACGTTGTCCCAGCACCTGTCATTTATGGCTCCTTCCGAGGGTTCCTTCCTTCCATATTAGGTTTAGTCCACCTTAACCCTTTGATTGGTCAGGTATGATCTCACCTTCTGTACGTTGTGTCTTCTTGATTAGTTTATAATAATTAGATTACAGCAGATATGACCCTACCTTCTGTACCTTGTCTTTGCAGACAGCTTGATGGCCTAAGTCATTGTCACACAATGGGGAATGTTTGCTGTCCCCATCAATACTCCAGTCTTGAATAGTCTCTGAATATTTTTATTTGCATTATCATCCTTCTTGAGGCCGACAAGTCTAACCCTTATGGTGACTGAGTCTGTCTTAGTTGAAATGTGAAATGGGCATCCGGTCTCATAGCAACGCTACTTCTGCTATTGTTGTTACAATAAACACCGTCTCCCACCATCTCCCCACTACAGTATACAAATATACATTTCACATTTAACAACATGATTCTAAACACAAAGTCCATAACTTAGTTCTAGTCTAATACATTGAGATATATATATATTTACAAAGTATAACTATTCCCGCGCATAACCGCAGCATCACTTAAAATCATTCTAATTTAAAGCATGGCATCTCATGTGAGTATTATCAGACCATAACTTACATAGATTCATCCAACAAATAAAACATGGCAGAGGTTAACCCTTTAGCTCCTACAACTAATTGCCCTTGAGAAGGTGGTGGTGAGCTGCCTTCTTGAACTGCTGCAGTGCTTAGGATGTAGGTACACCAACAGTGCTGTTAGGAAGGGAGTTCCAGGATTTTGACCCAGCGACAGTGAAGGAACGGCAATATAGTTCCAAGTCAGGATGGTGTGTGGCTTGGAGGGGAACTTGCAGGTGGTGGTGTTCCCATGCATCTGCTGCTCTTGTCCTTCGAAGTGGTAGAGGTCGCAGGTGTGGAAGGTGCTGTCGAAGGAGCCTTGGTGAGTTGCTGCAGTGCAGCTTGTAGATGATAGTGAAGGAAGTGAATGTTGAAGGTGGTGGATGGGGTGTCAACCAAGTGGGCTGCTTTGCCACTTCTTGAGTGTTGTTGGAGCTGCACCCATCCAGGCAAGTGGAGAATATTCCATCACGCTCTTGACATGTGCCTTGTAGATGGTGGACAGGCATTGGGGAGTCAGGAGGTGAATTATTCGCCACAAAATTCCCAGCCTCTGACTTGCTCTTGTAGGCACAATATTTATGTGGCAGACAAATTCAGGTTTTGGTCAATGGTGACCCCCAGGATGTTGATAATGGGGGAATTCAGCGATGGTGATGCCATTGAACATCAAGGGGAGATGGTGAGATTATCTCTTATTTGAGATGATCATTGCCTGGCACTTGTGTGGTACGAATGTTACTTGCCACTTATGAGCCCAGGCCTGGATTATGTCCAGGTCTTGCTGCATATGGACATGGGCTGCTTCAGTGTTTGTGGAGTCATGAATGGTGCTGAACATTGTGCAATCATCAGCGAGCATCCCCACTTCTGACCTTATGATTGAAGGAAGGTCATTGATGAAGCAGCTGAAGATGGTTGGGCCTAGGACACTACCCTGAGGAACTCCTGCAGTGATGTCATGGGACTGAGATGATTGACCTCTAACAACCACAACCATCTTCCTTTGTGCTCGGTATGACTCCAACCAGTGGAGAATTTTCCCCCGATTCCCATTGGCTCCAGTTTTGCTAGGGCTCATTGATGCCATACTCGGTCAAATGCTGCCTTGACTTTTGATCTGGATAAATTCAAGAGGTGTCCCTAGGTCTGGGGGCTGAAAGGAAGAAATGAAGCAGCGGTCAGCTGCCGGCCTGAAGAAAGAGAGAGAAAGATCCTGGGCTGTTGCAAAAGGCTGCTAAGATTTAAACCCGGTTCTAAGGTGTTAATAAGTTAATGGGATACACCGTTCTCTGTAATTTAGTGTATTAGTTACCTACTAAGTACTGTTTAGCTGATGTTGATTTTTAGTTGAGTTATAATAGTAAAATTCTTAAAACATGAAATCTTGTCGTGTAAATTCTTGAATCGGTCTGGGGAGTTCTGGGAATTAATAATTGATAATAAGGAGATGGCAGATGATTTGAACAGGTATTTTGCATCAGTTTTCACTATTGAGGATACAAGTAACAGCCCAGTATCAGCTGTAAGTCAGGAAATGCAAGAGAGGGAGGAACTCAAGAAAATTACAATCACCAGGGAAGTGGTACTGAACAAATTGTTGGAGCTGCAGGCTGACAAGTCCCCGGGTCCTGATGGACTTCATCCTAGGGCCTTAAAAGAAGTGGCTAGTATGATAGTTAATGCGTTAGTTTTAATTTTCCAAAATTCCCTAGATTCGGGGAAGGTTCCGCGAAACTGGAAAATAGCGAATGGAACTCCTTTATTCAAAAAGGGAGGGAGACAGGAAGCAGGAAATTACAGGCCCGTCAGCTTAACATCTGTCTTAGGGAAAATGTTAGAAGCTATTATTAAAGACGTTATAGCAGGGCACTTAGAAAAATTCAAGTTAATCAGGCAGAGTCAACATGGATTTGTGAAAGGGAAATCATATTTAACCAATTTATTGGAGTTCTTTGAGGGAGTTACATGTGCTGTAGATGAAGGGGAAATGGTGGATGTATTGTACTTATATTTCCAAAAGACATTTGATAAGGTGCCACATCAAATGTTATTGCAAAAAATAAAAGCTCATGGTGTAGGGGATAACATATTGGCATGGATAGAAGATTGGCTAGTTAACAGGAAACAGAGTAGGCATAAATGGGTCATTTTCTGGTTGGCAAGATGTAACGAGTGGTGTGCCACAGGGATCTGTGCTGGGGCCTTAACTTTTTACAATTTATATAAATGACTTAGATGAAGGGACCAAAGGTTTTGTTGCTAAATTTGCTGATGACACAAAGATAGGTCGGAAAGTAAGTTGTGAAGAGGACATATGGAGGCTACAGAGGGATATAGATAGGTTAAGTGAGTTGGCAAAAATCTGGCAGATGGAGTATAATGTGGGAAAATGTGAAGTTGTCTATTTTGGCAGGAAGAATAACAAAGAGCATACTATCTAAATGGTGAGAGATTGCGGAGCTCTTAGATGTAGAGGGATCTGGGTGTCCTAGTGCATGAATCGCAAAAGGTTAGTATTCAGGTACAGCAAGTAATTAGGAAAGCTAACAGAATGTTATCGTTCATTACGAGGGGGATTGAATACAAAAGTAGGGAGGTTATGCTTCAGCCATACAGGGCATTGATGAGACCACATCTGGAGTACTGTGTACAGTATTGGTCTCCTTATTTAAGGAAGGATGTAAATGCATTGGAAGCAGTTCAAAGAAGGTTTACTTGACTAATACCTGGAATGGGTGGGCTGTCTTATGAGGAAAGATTGGATAAGCCAGGCTTGTATCCATTGGAATTTAGAAGAGTAAGAGGTGACATGATTGAAACATATAAGATCCTGAGGGGTCTTGACAGGGTGGATGTGGAAAGGATGTTTCCCCTTTTGGGAGAATCTAGAACCAGGGGTCACTGTTTAAAATTAAGGGGTCGCCCATTTAAGACAGAGATGAGGAGAATTTTTTTCTCTCAGAGGGTCGTGAGTCTTTGGAACTCTTTTCCTCAAAAGGTGGTGGAAGTAGAGTCTTTGAATATTTTTAAGGCAGTGTTAGATAGATTCTTGATAAGCAAGTTAGCTGTCTCTACTGAGGTTGTAACACTTGGTAAAGACAAACGCAAAGTACACGTTTCGTACCTCAGCCATAAACCCCTGCCTCCATGTGTAAATCCTTATTTAGATCCTGAATTGGTTCTGCTCCTTCTTTTACCACCCTTTTACCAGTGATATGCCGACAGAAGACTTTTAGATTCCATTTTATGTTAGCTGCCAGTCTCTTCTCATACTCTCTCTCTGCTTCTCATTTGTTTTTTTCGCTTCCTCTCTGAACCTTCTATATTCAGCCTGGTTCTAAATTGTCTTTTCCATCTGACAGCTGTCATCTGCACACTTTTTCCACTTCATCTTATTCTTTATCTTACCTCTTTTGGCATCCAGGGAGCTCCCAATTTGTTTACCCTAACTTACTCCCTCGTGGGAATATACCTTGACCCTACTCGAACTATGTCCTCTTTAAAGGTAGACCATTGTTCAGTTACAATTTTGCCTGCTAATCTTTGATTCCAGTTTATCTGGGCCACATCTGTTTGCACCCATTGAAGTTGGTCTTCCCCCAATTAATTATTTTTAGTCTGGATTGCTTTGTCCTTTCCCATGGCTAACTTAAACCTTATGATACTATGGTCCCTGTCCCCTAAATGTACCCCTACTGACACTCGATTCATTTGATCCACATCATTCCCCAGAACCAGATACAGCAAAGCCTGCTCCCTCATTGGGCTGGAAGCATACTGATGAAAATGTTCTCCAGAACAGACTCTAGAAACTCTTGCCCCTCTCTGTGCTTTACACCCCCATTACTACTATGCCAATCTATATAAGGATAATTAAAGTCCCTCATTATAACTATTCTATAATTCTTGCCACTGCTAGAGGTCGTGGGTTTGGAAGGTGCTGTCGAAGAAACCTTGGCAAGTTGCTGCAGTACATCTTGTAGAAGGTACACACTGCTACCACTGTGTGCCAGTGGTGGTGGGAGTGAAAGTTTAAAGTGGCAGATGAGGTTTCAATCAAGCGGCCTTCTTTGTCCTGGAGCTTCTTGAGTCTTGTGGAAGCAGCACTCATTCAAGCAAATGGAGGTTATTCCAACAAACTCCTGACTTGTCTCTTGTACATGGTGGACAAGTAGTCAGGAGATGAGTTACTCAGTACAGAATTCCAAGCCTCTGAGCTGCTTTTGTAACCACAGTATTTATATGACTGGTTCAGTTGCGTTTCTGGTTAATGTTGACCCCCAGGATATTGATGGTGGGGGAATTCAGCGATGGAAGTGCCATTTAATGTCAAGATGGAGATGGTTAGATTCTCTATTGTTGGAGATGGTCATTGCCTAGCACATGTGTGGTGCGAATGTTACTTGCCACTTACTAGTTACGTCAAAAAAAATAGAAATATACTTCTCAAAGAACAAAATTACAGCCAGGTAATTCACTGAAAAAAAATTATGGCAATTCCAAGTTCTCTGTGATAGATGGTGATTTTTTTTTAAAGTTCACTAAATTCTTGAAGTCAAACTTGGCTCAGTCTTGCCTCTATATCAGAAGATAGTGGATTGAAGCCCCACCCAAGAAGCTTAAGCATGCAATCCAGACTGGCATTTCAGTGCAGTACTGAGGGAATTCTGCACTGGTGGAGGTGTTATCTTTCTGAAGGTAAGTTAAATCAAGTGCCCTTACCAATATATATCCTGCAACCACTATCACTAAAACAGATTAGTTGGTCATTACTCATTGCTGTCTGTGGGACCTTGGAACAAATTTGCTGAGTTGTCTACGTTACAACAGTGATTACACTCTACACTCATTGCCTGTTAAGCTGTTTATTTTAGAACTCAGATAGCCAGGCAGTGAAGGACAGAATATTGGAGCCTAGTCTTTATATACTTACAAGCTTTCATTTACAGAGAGAAGCATGCACCTCCAACCAACCAACCATCCCTCCTTCACCCTGCTGCTATCTATATGAGCACATGTGAGTTCCCAATTAGTGCCCACTACTTGAATATAATTAAACAATTAACACTTTAGTCATGAAAGGTGCCATATAAATGCAATCCTTTTGTTTCTAAAAATTTAGATAAAAGCTATTAACTTCAGAAAGTGGATCAGTCTGAGAGAGACACACACATACACACTGTCCTCTCTAAAATGTCACAGGGCACTATTTGGAAAAGAGCAGGGAAGTTCTCCCCTGGTGCGCTGGCCAATATTTATACCTCAAACAAAATGATTAAAACAGATTATCTGGTCATGATCATTTTTCTGCTTTTGGGATCTTGCTGTGTGCAAATTGCCTGCCACTTTTCCTACATTATAAAAGTGACTACCTCTTTGTCTGTAAAGCGCTTTGGGACATCCTGAGACTGTGAAAGGGGCTCGACAATATTTCTTAGTCCAGTAAAGATGCAATTGCAATACACACGTCCTCCATTAGTGGCACTGCTGAACTTCTGATCAAATACGTTGACAGGAAATCTTCGAGTGATCCGTTCACTCACTGTGAGAATTCCTTAGCTAACAGCTGCTTGGAAACTTTCCTCTTCAGAACCTCAAACCTTAGTGTAGTGGCTTCTACATTTTATTCAATTCCCTTCTTAGATCTGGGCTTGGGCAACTTAAGTAACTTTATAATCCCATCCCTCCCGTTCATTGTACAAAATAATGAATTCTCCTCCTCCTGCAGTCCATGGAAAATCAATCATTAATTGGCCACAATTATTTATTGTGCTGTTCTTTTTACTGACTGTACAGACACTGCAATTTAACATGGAGTCTAGTTCTTAGACATTTATGTAACATGCACAAAATACAGTATAACAGGTAATATGGGCCCCTCAGAAATACTGACAGTCTTACCATGCAGCCATCAATCATTGATCTGTGTAATAACACTGTCTGATCAATCTGTTCCTTTCTTCTCTAGGGGAAAAGGCAGCAGTGACTCTGGATCCAATGACTGCAAACTGGTATATGACTCTCATAGAGTTATTATGGTACAGAAGGAGGCCATTCAACCCATCGAGTCCATGGCAGCTCTCTTTGGAGCAATCCAGTCAGCCTCATTCCCCGGCTCTATCCCCATGGTCCTGCAAGTTTATTTCCCTTAAGTGCCCATCCAATTTCCTTTCAAAATCATTCATCGTCTCCACTTCCACCGCCCTCATAGGCAGTGCGTTCCAGGTCATTACCACGCGCTGAGTAAAAAAATTCTTCCTCACATGTCACCTGCAACCCTTGCCCAAAACTTTAAATCTGTGTCCCCAAGTCCTTGTGCCATCAGCTAATGGGAAGAACTTTTTTTTTCCAACTTACCTAAACCTGTCATAATCTTGTACACCTTTATCAAATCTCCCCTCGATCTCCTTTGCCCCTCGGAGAACAACCCCAGCTTCTCAAACCTAACCTTATGGCTAAAATCCCTCATCCCTGGAAACATTCTGGTAAATCTCCTCTGCATCTTCTCAAGGACCCTCACATTCTTCCTAAAATGTGGAGACTAGAATTGGACGCAATACTCTAGTTGTGGCCTACCCAGATTTTATAAAGATTCAGCATAACTTCCCTGCTTTTGTACTCAGTACCTCTATATTTATTTATTTATTTATTTTTAAAAAAATTTTTTAGAGATACAGCACTGAAACTGGCCTTTTGGCCCTCCGAGTCTGTGCCGACCATCAACCACCCATTTATACTAATCCTACACTAATTCCATATTCCTACCACATCCCCACCTGTCCCTATATTTCCCTACCACCTACCTATACTAGGGGCAATTTATAATGGCCAATTTACCTATTAACCTGCAAGTCTTTGGCATGTGGGAGGAAACCGGAGCACCCGGAGGAAACCCACACAGACGCAGGGAGAACTTGCAAACTCCACACAGGCAGTACCCAGAATTGAACCCGGGTCGCTGGAGCTGTGAGGTTGCAATGCTAACCACTGCGCCACTGTGCCGCAATGTCAAAGCCCAATGTCACATATGCTTTGCTAATTACTCTCACAGTATGTCCTGCCACCTACAAAGATTTCTGCACATGAACCCACAGGTCCCTCTGTCCCTGCACACTCCTTAGAACTGCGCCATCTGGTCCATAATGCCTCGCTCTATTTTCCTAACTCCTGATGTTAGACTCACCGGACTGTAATTACCAGGTTTATCCCTGCTACCCTTCTTGAATAATGGTACCACATCCACTGTCCTCCAGTCCTCTGGTACCTCTCCTGTGGCCAGAGAGCATTGGAATATTTGTGTCAGAGCCCCTGCAATCTCCTCCCTTGCCTCACATAACTGCCTGGGATACATCTCATGTGGGCTGGGGATTTATCCACTTTAAAGCCCGCTAAAACAGCTAATACTTCCTCCCTTTCAATGCTAATATGTTCAAGTATATCACAATCCCCCTCCCTGATCTTTACACCTACATCATCCTTCTCCATAGTGAACACAGATGAAACTCATTTAAAACCTCACCTATGTCCTCCGACTCCACACACAGATTGCCACTTTGGTCCCTAATGGGCCCCACTCTTTCCCTGGTTATCCTCTTGCCCTTAATATACTTATAAAATGCCTTAGGATTTTCCTTTATCTTGCCCACCAGTGTTTTTTCATGTCCCCTCTTCGCTCTCCTAATTACTTTTTTTAGTGTCCCCCCCCACACTTTCTAGACTCTTCTAATGCCTCCACTGTTTTCAGTGCTCCGAATCTGCTACAAGCCTCCTTTTTTTCCCTGATCCAATCCTCGATGTGCCTTGACATCCAGGGTTCCTTGGACTTGTTAGTCCTACCCTTTACCTTAATGGGTACATGTTGGCTCTGAACCCTCACTATTTCCTCTTTGAATGACTCCCTCTGATCTGATGTCAACTTTCCTACAAGTAGCTGCTTCCAGTCCACTCTGGCGGGATCCTGTTTTATCATCTTGAAATCGGCCTTCCCCCAATTTAGTACCTTTATTTCTGGCCCGTCTTTGTCCTTTTCCATAACTACCTTAAATCTTACAGAGTTATGGTCACTATCCCCGAAATGCTCCCCCACTGACACTTCTACCAGCAGTCCTGCAGCCGCTCCATGACATCCTTGACCCTAGCACCAGGGAGGCAACATACCATCCTGGAGTCACATTTGCAGCTACAGAAATGCATATCTGTATCCCTTACGATAGAATCCCCTATCACTATGGCTCTTCCACTCCTTTTCCTTCCCTGCTGTGCAGCAGAGCCATCCGTGGTGCCACGAACCTGGCTGTTGCTGCTTTCCCCTGAGAGGCCATCCCTCCCAACAGCAGTATACCTGTTTGAGAGGGGGATGGCCACAGGGGACTCCTGCACTACCTGCCTGCGGCTACTACTCCACCTGGTGATCACCCAGCCCTTTTGTGCCTGTGCAGCCATTACCTGCGGTGTGACCACCTCACTAAACGTGCTATCCACGACATCCTCAGGATCACGGATGCTCCACAGTGAATCCACCCGCAGCTCCAGCTCTGTAATGTGGGTAGCCAGTAGCTGCAGCAGGATACACTTCCTGCACACATGGTCATCAGGACACTGGAAGTGTCCCTGATTTCCCACATAGCGATGGTGTCGAGCTTCTCGAGTGTTGTTGGAGCTGCATCCATCCAGGCATGTGGAGAGTATTCCATCACACCCCTGACTTAGAGTCATAAATCATAGAGTTATACAGCACAGAAACAGGCCCTTCGGCCCATTGTGTCTGTGCCGGCCATCAAGCACCTATCTATTTTAAAATAAAAACAAGAAATGCTGGAACCACTCAGCAGGTCTGGCAGCATCTGTGGAAAGAGAAGCAGAGTTAACGTTTCGAGTCAGTGACCCTTCTTCGGAACTATCGATTCTAATCCCATTTTCCAGCACTTGGCTGGTAGCCAGTATGCTATGGCGTTTCAAGTGCTCATCTAAATACTTCTTAAATGTTGTGAGGGTTGTAGATGGTGGACAGACTTTGGGGAGTCAGGATGTCAGTTTCTAGCATTCCTAGCCTCTGACCTGCTCTTGTAGCCACGGTATTTATGTGGCTGGTCCAGTTCAGTTTCTGGTCAATGATAACCCCCAGGATGTTGATAGTTGGGGATTCAGTGATGGTAATGCCATGGTACATCAAGGGGAGATGGTTAGATTCTCTCTTGTTTGCAATGGTCATTGCTACTTCCCTTTCCCGCCGGGTCCCATAAAATCCCAGCCCACGTTACAGATACCCTTCATTTACTGATGCCACTTGTCATGTCACAGGTGGGTACCTGTCCCAGTGCCCTACCCAAGATGGCAGCATCGGAGCACCAGGGTTCATAGGGCAATGAGTGAGCCAAAACTACTGTTCATGGGGGAATGGAAGGACTTAAATTCAGCCTTCTTGTATTTTTACTGCTCAGTTAGTGCTGAATTGAAAGGGTTAAACTTCAACCAAATCATGAAACTGAAAGCAAATATTTTCACTCCTTCCAGTCAGTTTTTTTTCTTTCACATCCTGGTCTGGTTGCACAATATCCTCTGCGTAAAGGCTCTCGTTCAAGGGTTAGGAAAATGGAAACTGGAGCTTTAGCAGAGGAGTTGACTTGTGCTGTGTGTCTCCTGGTGTACCAGGACCCTGTCATATTGCCCTGCCAGCACAGTTTCTGCTTGAAATGCATCAAAAATGCTTGGGCACATGCAGCATGTCAGGGTGGAGTCAGCTGTCCTCAGTGTCGCAGGCAATTCAACCCCAGGCCCTGTCTGGAGAAAAACTTCACCCTTTGTAACATCGTGGAGAAATACAACCAGTCTCAGACTGCTGCTGAATGTACCCCTGTTATGTGTGAGTACTGCATTGACAATCCATCTGCAGCTGTGAAGACCTGTCTCAAATGTGAAACGTCTTTTTGTTCTTTTCATTTAAAACCACATTTGACAAAGGAGACTTACAAGGACCACACCCTGATCGAACCTATAGCTGATTTAACAAAGAGACAGTGCGCGAATCATAAGAAGATTCTTGAATATTACTGTGAACAGGATAAAGAATGTGTGTGTATATCCTGTACAGTAATAGGGATACACAAATCCCACACTCTGCTGAGTCTGGATCAGGCAGAAGCTCGAATCAAGGTGAGCATTTCTTTTCGAGAAGCTGGGGTAAAGGGCCAAAGTCCATACTGCAGAACACTATCAGGATTGAGAAGAAGAAATCATAATCAAACATTTTAGTTCTAAATGTTTTAAGAATAACCCAATTGAAGATAAATCAGAACTGTTGATGATATTACAGCTAATTGCAGAAGGTCAGTAGTCCAGTATTTTCTTGCTCACACTGGGCTGAGAATTATAGGGCTGAATTTTATGGGCCCCCCTAGGGATGGGAGCAGAGGTGGGCGGACCATAAAATTGCATGGGAAGGGGGAGGGGGGGGGGGGGGTGGGTGGTTTGGTTTCAGAATGCCCCGTTGCCTTCCTGACGCCTTGGAATTTAGTCCAGTGTGGGGAAGGCCAAAGACCAAATGCCAACTGATTGGCCACTTAAGGGCCTCTTCCCGCCGCCACTGGCATTTTACCAGTAGCTGGTGGGGAGGTCACACAGTAAAACAAGGCAATCTGTTACTCACAGAGGGCCCCTGGTGGCAAAAGTCGCCCCTCCACTAACAATACCCCCTCCCCCCCCCCCCACTGTACCCTCAACGACCATCCTCCCTGCCCACCCTCGCCAGGGCCTGTCGTAATGGCCCCAGCAACCCCACCACACTTACCTGCATCCAGGGCTCTGGAGCTGGTCCTGGTCCCGGGCCTCTTGTAGTACCAGCAGTAGCTACTGCTCCAAGTGGCGCTGCCGATACTACTCAGCTGCCAGCCCTCTGATTGTCCGGCAGCTGTTGGAGGTGGGATTCCCATCCTTAAAAGGAGGGACCCCGCCACCGGCCAGTTAATTGTCTGAGCGCTACGAGATAGAGCCGGGGTGGGGATCTCTAAAGGGCGAGGCAAGGTCCCCCTTACCTTTTGGGCCCAGTGTCAGGACACTTGCCACCTCCATAAAACCCAGCCCATAGAATCACCACAGCACAGAAGGAGGCCATTTGGCCTGTTGTTTCCATGTCGGCTTTCGACATGAGTAAGTCAGCTACTCCCACTCCCAAACCTTTGCCCTACAAATTTTTTCACTTCAGGTGCTTATCTAATTTCCCTTTGAAAGCCACATTTGAATCCACCTCCATCACACTCTCAGCAGAGCATTCCAGATCCTAACCACTCGCTGTGTCCTCTGACTCTCGACCCTTTTGCCAGTGGGAAAAGTTTCTCCCTATCTATTCTGTCTTCACCAATCATAATTTTGAACACCTCTATCAAATCTTCTCTCAACCTTTTCGTCGCTAAGGAGAACAACTCCAGCTTCTCCAATCTATCCACCTAACTGAAGTTCCTCAACCCTGGAACCATTGTCATGAAACTTTTCTGCACTCTCTCTAAAACTTTCACATCCTTCCTAAAGTGTGGTGCCCAGAATTGGACACAGTACTCTAGTTGAGGCCGAACCAGTTTTTTATACAGGTTCACCATAACTTCCTTGCATTTGTGCTCTATGTATCTATTTCTAAAACCCAGGATCCCTTATGTCTTTTTAACAATTTTCTCAACCTGCCCTGCCGCTCTCAATGATTTGTGTACATATACCCGCAGGTTCCTCTGTTCCTGCACCCACTTTAGAATTGAATCGTTCATTTTCTAGTGCCTCTCCTCATACCTCCTATCAAAATGTATCACGTGACACTTCTCTACATTAAATGTCATCTGTTACATGTACCGACCGCTGCGGAACTCCACTGTATACCTTCCTCCAGTCCAAAAAATAACCTTTCACTATTCGTCTGTTTCCTGTCACGCACCAACTTCATATCCACACTGCCCCTGCCCCTTTTATTCTATGAGCTTCAACTTTTCTGGCAAGCTTATCGTGTGGCTCTTTATCAAATGCCTATGGAAGTCCATGTATGCCACATCAACAGCATTACCCTCACCAATCCTTTCTGTTACCTCATCAAAAAACTCAATCAAGTTAATTAAACATGATTTGCCTTAAACAAATCTGTACTCATTTTCCTTAACTTATCCACATTTGTCCAAGTGACTGTTAATTTTGTTGCTGATTTATTGTTCCGAAAAGCTTCCCACCACCGAGTTAAACTAACTGGTCTATAGTTGCTGAGGTTACCCTGACACTTTTTTTTTGAACAAAGGTGTAACATTTGCAATTGACCAGTCCTCTAGCACCACCCCTGTATCTAAGAAGGATTGGAAGATTAAAGCCAGTGCCTCTGCAATTTGTATCCTCTGTGTCCTTGGATGCATCTGGTGACTTATCAAATTTCAGCACAGCAAACCTTTCTAATCCCTCCTTATTATCAACTTTTAGCCCATCCAGTGTCTCAACTACCTCCTCTTTCACCATGACTTTGGCAGCATCTTTTTCCGTGGTAATGGCAGATGCAAAGTATTCAACCTGTACCTCAGCCATAGCCCTCTGCCTCCATGCGCTGATCCCAGTTTTGGTCCCGAATCAGCCCCACCCCTCCTTTTACTACCGTTTTACTATTTATAAAACTATAGACTTTTGGATTCCTTTTTATGTCAGCTTTCATTCTCTTCTCATATTCTCATTTTGCCCCTCTTATTTCCTTTTCACTTGTATTATCAACCTGGCTTTGGTTTCCCAACTTTTCCCCCTCCTCGGAATGTACCTGGACTGGACCTGAACCATCTCCTCTTTAAAGACAGCCCCTTGCTCCATTACAGTTTTGCCAAATAACTTTGATTCCAATTTACCCGGGACAGATCCATTTTCACCCCATTGCAATTCGTTCCATTTGTTCGTTGGTGTCATCTTCTACCCAGAAGGTTGACTGTCATGGATCTCCATCTTTGTCTGTCCTGTGCTTCCCTTACACATTCCGCACAGCTCTACTGTACTGCATCTAGTCCATTATATCCGTCATCCATTTTCTCCTCTGCTTCCCTCTCCTGCATTTTTCATCGATCTTTCCTTCCAATAATTATCTACCTTCTGCTCTAATCAGCTGACCAAAATGTTGTATCTTTCTCTCTTTGGTGTTGTCATGCCAACTTGCTTTGTTAAATGATTATTTAATCCACTGACCGGAGATCTGAATTTTTTTGAAGAAGAAATTTAAAAGGAACAGATAAAAAAGAAGATTTTGCTAGCAGCTTAAGATGGCTACCTAATTTGCAACACTGTATCCTACATTGCAAGAACTGTGAGGAGGGAGACAAAATGGCTACATGTCTCAGGAAGTTTAAGGGAGCTGCTTGATAGGGCGGCACAGTGGCGCAGTGGTTAGCACTGCAGCCTCACAGCTCCAGGGACCCGGGTTCGATTCTGGGTACTGCCTGTGTGGAGTTTGCAAGTTCTCCCTGTGTCTGCGTGGGTTTTCTCCGGGTGCTCCGGTTTCCTCCCACAAGCCAAAAGACTTGCAGGTTGATAGGTAAATTGGCCATTATAAATTGTCACTAGTATAGGTAGGTGGTAGGGAAATATAGGGACAGGTGGGGATGTTTGGTAGGAATATGGGATTAGTGTAGGATTAGTAGAAATGGGTGGTTGATGGTCGGCACAGACTCGGTGGGCCGAAGGGCCTGTTTCAGTGCTGTATCTCTAATCTAAATCTAATATAATCTAATGATCTGGCTGAGGCAGAGGTGGTAGCCTCCCCAGTGGTTTGAGAGATACTGAAAGGTCAGGGAGGCAGAGCACTTTCATGAAAAGGTAGGTCTCTGGCACTTTTCCTGACTGTGTGGTGACCCAGTCCATGGCCAAACAAGTTCCGTCAGAGGAGGCTGAACTGGCACTGTAGACAGATGACCTGATTATCTGGTTATCTGGAACCTTCTTTGGGAAGTGAGAGGACCCAAAGGATGGATTAAACAGGTCGACCTTGGTCGAGGCTCAGCAGGTCAACCCAGGGTTAAAAAAGTTAGCACAGTCTGCCCAAACTGAAACTGGAGCAGAGGGAGTTCCAGAGTGTTTAAAGGATGAGGTGCTGATGAGGAAGTGGAGACCCCCTCACAGATTTGTAGATGAAGAGTGGACAGTGGTTCACCAGGTCGTGGTGCCACCGAGGTACCGTAGGGAAATATTGAGAATAGCCCACGAGATTCCAATGGCTGGACATGTCGGTATCAGAAAAACCCAAGCCCGCATCAGACAGCAGTTTCACTGGCCACAACTCCACAAGGATGTGGTGGAATTCCGTAAGACTTGCCACACATTCCAGGTTGTGGGGAAGCCTCAACCTGCAATGAAACCTGCACCCTTGATTCCCATACCGGCTTCTGGGGAACCTGTCAGCAGAGTGCTGGTAAATAGCGTGGGGCCCTGCCGAAAACAAAAGGGGGCTACCAGTATCGTCTCACCATTATGGATGTGGCTACCTGATTTCCAGAGACTATCCCTCGAAGAACTATCTCTGCCAAGGTAATGGTGGAGGGGCTAACCCAATTCGACACCCGATATGGGCTGTCTGCTAAGATCCAGTCAGACCAGGGCACAAATTTTATGTCCAGTATGTTTCAAAAGGTCTTGGGTAATCTGGACATAACCCAGCTAAAGTCCTCAGCCTACCACCAACAGTCACAAGGGCTTTAGAGCCTAAAGATAATGATCAGGACATACTGCTATGAGTACCCCTATAACTGGGACAAAGGGCTGGGATTTCTTCTGTTTGCCAGCAGGGATTCACCCAATGAGTCCACTGGCTTTAGTCCCTTTGAATTAGTTTATGGACACGAGGTGAGAGGTCCTCTAAAACCAATCAAGGAGAGATTTTTAGGACACAGGGATGAATCTTCCCTGTTAGACTACACCGCCATGTTCCGAGAACAGCTCACAAGAGCCTGTGCTCAGGAACACCTAAAAACCTCCCAGACAGCTATGAAAAGGCAGGTGGATAAACAAGCCAATTCCAGAACATTTCAGCTCAGTGACCATGTGTTAGTGCTATGACCAATACAGGGTGAACCATTGACAGCTCAGTTCAGTGGCCCATACAGAGTAATAAAGAGAATCAGCCACATGAATTATATAATTGACACCCTTGATCATAGGAAAAAGCAAAGGCTGTGCCACATCAATATGCTAAAATGGTATCACAGCCGGGAAGGGGACAAACAAGCACAAGTCTGTCAGACAGTCAGGAAAGAGGAGGGTGAAAGGGACAGTGAGGATGAGTTACAGGGAGGCCTGGAGGATTCCCAAATCGAAATCCCTACCATCCGGTGAGCTAACACTGAAATGTTAGGGAAATTAGACACCGTACTCTCCTATTTAAATGCAGAACAGAGAGGAGACCTAACAAGGCTGCTAACAGCATTTAAAGGGATCTGCAGGGACAAACCAGGGTGCACACCCCTAACACTACACGATATGGATGTGGGAGAGACCCCTCCCATAAAACAAAATCCCTATCACCTAGGTCCCGGGAAACTGACCCAAGTTCTGGAGGAAATATAGACTGAAGAGCTAGAAATTAAAGATTTAAATTCTGAAGGGAGACACAGAAAAGCTCATAAACCAAAGGAAAACCCGAAGCCCAAAAAGGTTTTTGAGGCAGATTTGGAGGGTGGTGATGGTGGTGATGACTGCATGTCAAGTATCCTAACTGAGGAGGAATTGTGGGCCAGACTGGATGAACTGGAACAATAGAAAGAGATTCAGGATGAAATTGATAGGTGGGCTCAAGTTGCAAGGAAGAAAATCCAGCACTGGATTAAAGTACAAAATGACTATGAAACACTTCAAGACAGGCTTAAAACCTTGCCTGATAAAGTGTTTTATGATGTTATGGTGCCATTTGGCCCACCTGCATTTATCCCAGGACAACTAATCCACACAAATGAAGTCACCATTTTACGAGGTGACAGTTGGTTTGCAAAGTGCTCTGCAAAGCAAACTGTTGGCCTGATGGAGCACAGGAAAAACCATGTACAAAAAGCACTGGATGATCTTCACAAAGTTATGAATATCTTTGAATTCAGGGTTGAGTTCACTGATGTAAAGGAACTGGGAAGGGAAAGCATTGTGGAAATGCATAAGGAAATTCAGTGTATGCTGGAGCACAAGCTGATTGAGCCCAGTCAAAGCAGTTGGAGTTCGCCACTTGTGTTCATGGCCAATCCCCGATAAAAAAAATGAAACCCAAGTATGGCTTTGACAGTGAGACTGATGAGTGTGCGTGTACAGTTTCTTTTTAATTTATGACCTCATAATGAAATGTCCCTGTTGTCACATCTCATTTCTCATGGTGGGGAGGTGCCACACCAACTTGCTTTGTTAAATGATCACTTTATTTAATCCACTGACTGGAGATCTGAAATTATTTTTTTGTTGAAGAAATTTAAAAGGAACAGATAAAAGAAGACTTTGTTCGCAGCTTACAATGGCTACCTAATTTGCAACACTGTATCCTACATTGCAAGGAGTGTAAGGAGGGAGATGAAATGGCTACATTTCCCAGCAAGAGCCAAGACCCAGGAAGTTTAAGGAAACGGCTTGTTGTTTTTCTTTTTAGCAAGAGAGAAATATTGCTAACTATTATGTTTTGAATGAGTGAGTGACTGTCATGTGACAAGCCCCTGTCCATCTGTGGTTTTTAAGCTGGTATTTTCTCTGAAGGAAAGGGGGAGCTTCTGGAATCTGACATGTGCAGACCCTAAGGGGGGAGGGGGAGGGGGAGGGGGAGGGGGGGGGGTCCCTCTCTCCCTTTCCATTCCAGCTTGAAAATTCCCAATCCTGCTTGTTGACTGACCATACTCCAGTTTCAGTCAGAAACCCTGTTGGAGGAAATTATCCACATCACTGTCTCCAAGCGACCCACAGGAACAGTCATCTACTTCTTCAAACTAAAAGCCTCAGGATGACCAAATTCAGCTAGAAGCCAGCCGAATCACCAAACACCTTTTTTTCTCTGGACTCCAACTCAACCAATCTACTTTTCCCCACTCTGTAGCCTATTTATGTGTGTGTAAACCTCTAGTGTGTGTGTGTGAGAGTGAAAGTTGGCGTGTAGTTTATTATTTCATTAGTCCAGTTTAGGTACAATAAAGTTAAGCTCTTTCTTTGTAAACGCAAGAGCCCTGTCCAATTGGTTCTTGTTATGATCATAGCAAGTAAGTAATCAAATACCTACTGAATTGACCAGTACCATCTGTTATGGTCAAACAAGGAGAGGGCAAAGAGGGAAGCCCTTCGATCCCTCCTCACTTGACCATACCAATGTTATAACTAATTTCTTCTTTTCTCCAGTCATTTCCAGCACTTCCTCATTAGTCTTTCTGGCTGTGTAGGATATGCGGAACATCCTCCAGTATGTCCACATTTCGAACGCATTTGGCTTCTCAATAGTCTCTTTGTTTGTTGTCCATGTGTCCGAAGAAAATAACATAGCTGACAAAATGTAGCATCTCAGCATTCTTATCCTACGGTTCCATTTCAGTTTCTTTGATGTTAACACATCCTTCATTCTGACAAAGCTGATTTTGACTATCTCAATTCTCCTTTTGATCTCACAATCACATCTCCCATCATCTGTGATAATCTGCCCAAGGTATGTCATTCTTTTCACTTGTTCCAGTCTTGTCCATTTAATTCAATGTTCACTTCCGGGGTTAGGTCTCTGCTTATCACCATTGGCTTGGTCTTCTTCACATTCATTCTGAATCCATGGGCTGGATTTTACCTTAGGCGGACGGGAATGCACCACCGATGTAAAAGTTGGTGGTGAACCCGCTTCTGCCCACCACAGGGATCCGTCCCGTATTTTATGGGTGCCCAAGCTTTAATTGTCCCGATGCGGGACTTCCACCCACTTGAGGGAGGAGGTCCCGCCTCAGTGAGCTGCCGGCTAATCAGCGGGCAGGCAGCTCTTAGTCCCAGCAGCGCCACCAGGAGCGGTGGCCACTGCTGGGTCTGCAGCCCAGCTGACGCCATGGAGCCTGGAGACGAGGTAAGTAGAGAGGAAGGAGAGAGAAAGCAGGGAATTATAGACAGTCAGCCTGACGTCAGTAGTGGGGAAAATTCTAGACCCCATTATCAAAGATTTTATAGCAGAGCACTTGGAGAACGGTGGTAGAATTGGGCAGAGTCAGCAAGGATTTACGAAAGGGAAATCATGCTTGACAAATCTACTATAATTCTTCGAGGATGTAACTAGTAGAGTTGATGAGGGGGAGCCAGTGGATGTGGTTTGTTTGGACTTTCAGAAGGCTTTCGACAAAGTCCCACATAAGAGATTAGCATGGGATTGGGGGTAGTGTATTGCGATGGATAGAAAATTCGTTGGCAGACAGGAAACAAACAGTAGGGATAAATGGATCTTTTTCCGAATGGCAGGCAGTGACTAGTGGGGTACCACAGGGATTAGTGCTAGGACTGCAGCTATTCACAATATATATTAATGATTTAGATGAGGGAACTAAATGTAATATCTCCAAATTTGCAGATGACACAAAACTGGGTGGGAGGGTGAGTTGTGAGGAGGATGCAGCGAGGCTTCAGGATGATTTGGCCAAGTTGAGTGAGTGAGCTAATGCATGGCAGATGCAGTATAATGTGGATAAATGTGAGGTTATCCACTTTGGTAGCAAAAGCAGGAAGGCAGATTATTATCTCAAGGGCTATAAACTGAGAGAGGGGAATATGCAACGAGACCTGGGTGTTCTCGTACACCAGTCGCTGAAGATAAGTATGCAACAGGCGGTAAAAAAGGCAAATGGTATATTGGCCTTCATAACGAGAGGATTCGAGTACAGGAGCAGGGATGTCTTGCTGCAATTATACAGGGCCTTGGTGGGGCCACACCTGGAATATTTTGTGAAGTTTTGGTCTCCTTACCTGAGGAAGGATGTTCTTGCTATAGAGGGAGTGCAGCGAAGGTTTACCAGACTAATTCCTGGGATGGCAGGACTGATGTATGAGGGGACATTGAGTCGGTTAGGATTATATTCGCTGGAGTTCAGAAGAGTGGGGTGGGATCTCATAGAAATCTATAAAATACTAACAGGACTTGACAGGGTAGATGCAGGAAGGATGTTCTCGATGGTGGGGGAGTCCAGAACCAGGGGTCATAGTCGAAGGATACGGGGTAAACCATTCAGGACTGAGATGAGGAGAAATTTCTTCACCCAGAGAATGGTGAGCCTGTAGAATTCGTTACCACAGAAAGCAGTTGAGGCCAAAACATTGTATGTTTTCAAGAAGGGTTAGATATAGCTCTTGGGGTGAAAGAGATCAAAGGATTTGGGGAGAAAGCGGGAACAAGCTACTGAGTTGGATGATCAGCCATGATCATAATGAATGGCAGAGCAGGCTCGAAGGGCTGAATGGCCTATTCCTGCTTCTATTTTCTGTGTTTCTATGTAAGTTGGGAGTGGTCGTTTGTGGGGGGGTGCGTCTTGGGTCCCGGGGCTGGGTTGGGAGGTGGGGGTGGTCCTCAATTGAGCACCTTGTGCCCGACTGCCATGGCCCCCCCCCCTGGGGCGCAGAAAGGCCTGCAGCTATCACTGGGTGGCCTTTCAAGTCCCCAGCACGCCTGCTTGCCACAGGTAAAATACCCGTGGAGGTGGGAGAGGGCCCTTAAGTGACCATTAAGTGGCTACTCAAGGGCCTTGATTGGCCTCGGGTGAGCGGATCAATCCACCAAAGCCCCCACCCCACCCCCACCACCCGACTGCCATAAAGTTGACCGGAAGCGGGAGAGGGTCGGGTTGGCCTCCCGGAGCCTCCCTCTCAATATTACGCCATCCCCACGCCACCATCCAACCCGCTGGGGCGGTGTAAAATTCAGCCCCATATTCCACACTCCTTGTATTCACTTTGTTCACAACTTCCTGCAGTGTCTCTGCTGACTCTGCAACCAGTGCAGTGTCATCTGCCTACCTCAAGTTGTTGACGTTCAACCCAGTAATGTTGTAACCTGGTAGATCTTCTATGTCTCTGAAGATAGCTTCAGTGTACAGGTTGTACAGTTTGTGGGGCATAAAACATCCCTAAAGCACTTCTCTTTTGATTAGGAAACTGTCTGACAGGCTGCTATCAAGTCTCATCATTGCTGATGGATTCCAATAAAAGGAATTATCCTTTTAACATTCCTGTTAATTGCTAGTATTTTTAAGCACTCCATTACTTTCTGATGATAGACACTATCAAATGCCTTCTCATAGTCTATAAAGCATGCTGACACAGGTTTTTGCACTTTCCAGGTATCTTTCAATGACTACTCGCAAGTTAAAGATGCCCTCTCTTGTTCCTTTCTTTGTGTCTGAATCCTGAATATCATCTAGCTCTGCTTCTATAGACTGGTCATTTCTTTCCAAAATGATTACTAGAATCATTTTCATCACATGGCTCATGAGGCTTATTGTCCTATGCCCTGAACACTCTAGGGCTTTTGGTTTCTTTGGGAGCTTAATAAACACTGACTGCATAAGATCCTCAGATAGGAATCCTATTCTGTAAATGTTGTTGCAGAGGTCTGTCAATTTCCCAATGTTAACATCAGTCAGGGCTTTCAGTCATTCTATTGGTATCTCATTGATTCCAGCTTCTTTATTTGCTTTCATCTCTTTCATTGCTGCACTGTCTTCTGCCTCTATTATCTCTGGTCCTTCTCTTCCCTCTGATGGTACCAATTCACTTCTGTCTTCATCGCCATACATCTCTCTGATGTACTCCACCCATCATTTCTCTACACTTTCTATTTAGAAGAGAAACTGACCCTTGTCAAATTAAATATTTTAGCTCTAGATTGCTCCTTGTCCTTCTCCATAAACTTTATGATACAATGATCACTGTTCCTAAAATGTTCCCCTACTGCTACTTGATCCATTTGACCCATCTCATTCCCCAGAACCAGATCCAGCAATGCCTCCTTCCTCATTGGACATTGATCAAAAAAATTCTCCTAAACACACTTCAGAATGTTTCCCCCTCTTTTCCCTTCACAGTATTACTCTCCAAGTTTATATTGCAATAATTAAAGTCCCCCATTATCACTACACTATAATTTTTGTATCTCTTTGTAATTTCCCTGCAAATTTGTTCCCCTATATCTTTCACACTAGTTGGTGGCCTATAGAATCCACCCCAATAGTGTACTGGTACCTCGAATATTTCGTAACTCTAACCAAACAGATTCTGGCCTTGACCCCTCGAGAACATCCTCTCTCTCTCCAGCACTGTAATATTCTCCTTAATCAATACTGCCATCCCTTCTCCTTTCTTTCCTTCCCTATCTTTCCTGAACACCTCATGTCCAGGAATATTCAGTACCTAGTGCTGCCCTTTCTGAGACATCGCCGCAACAGGACGCTCCCATGTAGCTATCTATGCCTGAAGCTCACCAACCTTATTTACCACACTTTGTGCATTTAGATATGTGCACAGTAAACCTAATTTAGACTTTATTACATGCCCTTTTACTCTAACCCCACCTACTACTTTAATATTTCCCACTCGAGTGCGATCTATCTCTCCCAATCTTTACTGCACCTTGTTTCTCATATCTATTGCTACATCCTGGTTCCCATCCCCCTGCCGAGTTATCACTAGTTTTGCTTGTTTCCCTTTCTGTTTAGCAGTGCAGCAGAGAGGGCATGTTGGCTGCTGGGAAGATGTGTAATAATGGCCCCAGCTAACAGTTCCTCCAATCTGCGTGGCATCTGCTGCTAATGAGCTGGCACTCCATAAAACAGGTCAATGGATCTCCAAAATGCTGTTCCTTCAGGCAATACAATGTTCATCCAAATAACAGATGAATAAATATCAGACATGGAAAGGGAAATGGCATACGTGGTAAAGAATCAGGAACTGGATGTAAAAATTGTGATTGCTTCTGTCTATAATAAGAAAGAATTTATTCTTCAAAAAATTTGTTGGTGTGCCTCTTTGTAACCCTATATGTTGATAACCACAATTCACTCCAAAACCTAGATTAACCAATTTAGAACCCATTTAATGCAAATAACAGTGAAAAGCAACGAGACTTGATTATTACAGTCCAGTAAATCCCTGAACCACTTTCTATTCATAGCTAGTCTTTTTCTGTTTAAATTCCTTTTGGGAATCCACTTTCTGAACCATTTGAATTTCCTTTTATAGAAGAAATTGAAGAAAGAAGTTGAGAACCTTCAGAGAGTTCAGAAGAATTGTTCAATCGAGCAACAAGATTTCAAGAAATCAGAAACTAAAATAAAGGTAGAGCAAACTGTGCAACTGGATTTAAAAAGAATTTCCCTTGGAACTGAATAAATATGTACCTCGGAAACAGTCATAATAAATTAGGCTTGTCCTGTTAGGCCTGTGTCACTGATTATACCATATTCCTTATGTGTCTGATATTGAGATGAGCTGTCCGTCACACGAACATCAGACAAAATATTAGTACATCCCAGGTGTCCAACTTATGAGTTGCTGCAGTGCATCTTGTATATGGTACACATTGCACCAGAGGGGGAGGGAGTGAATGTTGAAGATGGTGGATGTGGCGCCAATCATACAGGCTGCTTTATCCTGGATGGTGTCAAGCTTTCTTGAGTGTTGCTGGAGCTGCACTCATACAGGCAAGTGTTCCATCACACTACTGCCTTGGTATATGGTGGACAGACTTTGAGGAGTCAGGAGATGAGTTACTTGCTGCAGAATTCTCAGCCTTTGAACTGGTCTTGTAACCAGAGTATCTATACGGCTGGTCTAGTTACATTTCTGGTCAATGGTGACCCCCCAGGGTGTTGATAGTGGGGGGGTTTAGTGATGGTAATGCTGTTGAACATCAAGGGGAAGTGATTAGAATCTCACTTGTTGGAGATGGTCATTGCCTGGCACTTGAGTGCCACAAATGTCACTTGCCATATCAGCCCAAGCCTGAATGTTGTCAAGGTCTTGCTGCTTGTGGGAATGGATTGCTTCAGTATCTGAGGAGTCTTGAATGGTACTGAACACTTTGTAATCATCTGCACTTTTGACCTTATGATAGAAGAAAGGTCATTAATGAAGTAACTGAAGATGGTTGGGCCTAGGACACCGCACTGAGCAACTCCTGCAGCGATGTTCTAGGCCTGAGATGATTGACCTCCAACATCTTCCTTTGTGTGAGGTATAACTCCAGCCAATGCAGAGCTTTCCCCAATTCCCATTGACTTCAGTTTTATTAGGGCTTGTGGATGCCACACTCGTTCAATTGCTGCCTTGATTTCAAGGGCAGTCACTCACACCTCACCTCTGGAATTCAGCTCTTTTGTCTGTGCTTGGGCCAGGAGTGTAATGAGGTCTGGAGCCAAGTGGTTCTGGCAAAACCAAACTAAGCATTGGAGTGCAGGTTATTGGTAAGTGCCACTTGATAGCACTGTTGACAACATCTTGCATCAATTTGCTGATGATCGAGAGTGGACTGATGAGGTGGTAATTGCCTGAATTGGATTTGAATTGTTTATTCTGGACAGGACACACCCTGGGCAATTTTCCACATTCCACAGTTCTGGCAAAAGGTCACTGACCTGAAACGCTAACTTTGCTTCTCTCTCCACAGATGCTGCCAGACCTGCTGAGTATTTTCCAGCACTTTTTGTTTTTATTTCTGATTTCCAGCATCTGCAGTATTTTGCTTTTAATTTTCCACATTGTTGGGTAGATGCAATGGCCAGAGGCATAACTTCTTCTGGAGCACAAGACTTCAGCACTACAGCCAGGATGTTAGAGTTTAGAACCAGGCAAAATACAATAAGCTGAGAGGGGAAGTGAAGAGGAAAATAACACTGGCAAAGAGAGCACATGAGAACAGAATGGCGGTCAACATTAAAGGGAATCCAAAAATCATCTACAGGCACGTAAATAGTAAAATGGGTAGTAAGAGGCAAGGTCGGTCCTATAGGGAGAAAGAGGATAATATATGCTTCGAGGCACAGGGCAAAACTGGACTACTGAAAGAGTACTTTGCATCAGTGTTTACTAAGGAAGAGGATGCTGACAAAATATCAATAGAAGTGGAGCTGGTAGAGGTAATGGATGGCATGAAAATTGATAGGAAGGATGCACTGGAAAGGCTGGCTATGCTTAGAGTGGATATGTCACCTGGACTGGATGGCTTGCATCCCCAGTTTCTAAAGGAAGTGGGGGTGGAGATAGTGGAAGGGCTGGCCATAATCTTCCAAAATTCCCTGGATTCAGGGGAGGTTGCAGAGGATTGGAGAGTGGCCAAAGCAACTTGACAAGATAAGGTGTAAGGACATTCCTAGCAACTACAGGCTGGTCAGTTTAGCGTCACTGGTGGGTAAGGTTTTAGAAACAATAATCAGGAAAAATAATCAACTTGGAGAGGTATGAGTTAATTAAGGAGAGCCAGCATGGATTTGCAAAAGGCAGATTGTGCTTGGCTAACCTAATTTATTTTTTTGATGAAGAAACATAGAAGGTTGATGTAGGGAAAGTACTGGATGTTGTCTATATGGATTTTAAGGAAGTGTTTGATAAAATACCACATAAAAGGCTGGTCAACAAAATTGAGGCCTATGGAATAGGAAGCTCAGTGTCCAAACGGATAAAAAGTTGGCTCAAGGACAGAAAACAGTGTGTCGTAGTAACTGGCTGTTTTTGAGACTGGAGGATGGTAGATGGTGGTGTTCCCCAAGGGTCAGTGCTAGGACTGCTGCTTTTTAAATATATATAAATGACTTGGATATGGAATATTCAATAAAATCTCAAAATTTGCTAATGATACCAAACTTAGAGGAGTGGCATACAGTGAGGATGATAAAACCGTTTGCAACATGACATAGATAGACTAGCAGAATGGGCAGACAAATGGCAGATGGAATTTAATACAGAGGAGTGTGATGTGATACATTTTGGCAGAAGAGGCAATATAGACTTAATGGCACAGTTCTCAAGAGTGTGCAGGGACAGAGGGACCTGGGTGTTCATGTGCATAGATCTTTGAAGGTGGCAGGACATATTGAGAGGGTAGTTAGTAAAGCATATGGGAACTAGGGCTTCATCAATTGACGTATTGAGTACAAAAGCAGAGAGGTTATGCGGAACCTTTATAAAGTCCTGGTTAGGCCCAAATACTGGAGTACTGAGTCCAGTTCTGGTCACCACACTTTAGGAAGGATGTGAGGGTTCTTGAGAGGGTGCAGAGGAGATTTATCAGAATGGATCCAGGGATGAGGGATTTTAGCTACAAGGTTAGGTTGGAGAAGCTGGGGTTGTTCTCCTTGGAGCAAAGGAGATTGAGGGAGATTTGATAGTGTACAAGATTATGACAGGTTTAGATAAGGTAGACAAAGTAAAGCTGTTTCCCATTAGCTAATGGTACAAGGACTAGGGAATAAAGATGTAAGGTTTTGATCAAGAGATGCAGGGGGGATGTGAGGAAGAACCTTTTTATGCAACGAGTGGTAATAAACTGGAACTTGCTGCTTATGAGGGTGGTGGAAGCAGAGACAATCAATGATTTCAAAAAGAAATTGGATGGGCACTTGGGGGAAATAAACTTGCAGGGCTACGGGGATAGAGCAGGAGAACGGGACTGACTGGGTTGCTCTACAGCGAGCAGGTGTGGACTCCTTCTGTGTTGTAATGACTCTATTACTATGTGTGGTTTGGATTTTTAGACACTTACCAATGAGCTGAAAGGAAACCTGTCCAAGAAGTTCTCTGAATGGAGAAAACAGTTAGAAAAAGATGAAAAGTACACACTGCAACTGATCGATGAGGAGGAGATTCGCGTGCTCTCACAGATTAGGAGCTGTTCAGAATCACTGGCAAAAAAGATGGTACAGATCACATCAATAAATGATGAAGCCCATAAACAACTGCAGAGGGATAGTCTCTCCTTTATTCAGGTACACTTTATTGAAATTGGCACCTCTCCTCTAGTGAACCATTGCTTGCTACTTCAACAGCCACCAGCAGTCCTTCAGTGTCTCCCTCAAGTGGCCATGTGCATGGAACAAACGGTCAGGCCCTTGCAGAAGCTGTCAGGTAAATGAAGGCTGATTGCGGGTGTGGGGGCTGGTGAAGAGACAGAAGCCGAAGAGCGAGATCAAATGCTGGCAGATGGAAGGAATCAGTCCTCAGGCTGGTGTGGGGGGTTGGTGGTAATGGAACAACCAGTATCGGGGAGGGGTCAGGGAGATGATATGTGGTCAGAACCTCATCCCGGGAGTCAATATGACACCAAGACTGCAAACAGTCTGGTTCAGCCTCAAACAGTTGCTAGGGTGCCTAGGGACCAGGTTTGTGACGAGGACCAAAGATGTCTTTGTCTTCCCAATAATTAGTGGAGGAAACTTCTGCTCATCCAGTCCTGGATGTTGGATAAGCAGTCTGACAACTTATAGATTTGTAGGGGTCGAGAGAGGTGGTGGTGAGGTAAAACTGGGTGTTGTCAGCTTATATGTGAAAACTGACACTGAGTTTTCGGATGATGTCCTGGCAGGGCAGCATCTATATAAGAAATAGGAGGAAGCCAAGAATAAATTCTTGGGAGACACCAGAGGTAACAGTGCAGGAGCTTTTTTTTAATTCTTTCATGGGATGTGAGTATCACTGACAAGGCCAGCATTCATTGCCCATCACTAATTGCCCTTAAGAAGGTGATGGTGAGCCTTCTTCTTGAACCACTGAGTTCATGTCATGTAGATATACCACAGTGCTGTTAAGGTGGGAGTTCCAGTGAAGGAAAAGTGAGATATTTCAAAGTCAGGATGGTGTGTGGCTTGGAGGGGAACTTGCAGGTGATGGTGTTCCCATGCATCTGCTGCTGTTGTCCTTCTAAGTGGTAGAAGTCATGGGTTTGGAAGATGCTGTTGAGGGAGCCTTGTTGAGTTGCTGCAGTGCATCTTGTCAATGATACACACTGCTGCCACTGTTCACTGGTGGTGGAGGAAGTGAATGTTTAAGCTGGTGGATGATGTGCCAGTCAAGTGGGCTGCTTTGTCCTGGATGGTGTCGAGCTTCTTGACTGTTGTTGGATCTGCACCCATCCAGGCTAGTATTCCATCACACTCCTGACTCGTGCCTTGTAGATGGTGGACAGGCTTTGGGGAGTCAGGAGGTGAGTTACTCACTGCAGAATTCCAGCCTTGGACCTGCTGTTGTAGCCACAGTATTTATATGGCTGGTCCAGTTCAGTTTCTGGTCAATGATAACCCATAGGATGTTGAGCTGGACGAGAAGCCATTGCAGGTGATTCTCTGGCTACAATTAGATAGAAAAGGATGGAACCAGATGAGTGCAGTGCCACCCAAATGGATGATGATGGTGAGGCATTGAAGGAGAATGGAATGGTCAAATGTATGCTGCATTTTTTTTTCTTTTTTAATATTTACCCAAATTCCTTTTGAATGTTGCTACTGAATCTGCTTCCACCACCCTTCTAGACAGTGCATTCCAGATCATAACAACTTGCTCTCATAATAATTGCTCCTCATCTCCCTGCTTGTTTTATTGCCAATTATCTTTAATCCTTGTCCTCCGGCTACCAATGTTCCTGCCAGTGGAAATAATTTCTCCTTATTTATGCTTTCAAAACACTTCATAATTTTGAACATCTTTATTAAATCTCTCCTTAACCATCTCTGCTCTCAGCTTCTCAAATTTCTCTACCAGAATCACAATCCGGGAACATTTATGGGTAAATCAAACTTGGAGATTTGTTGCTGCCTCACAGCTGACTCAGAATGTCTTGTAGAGAAATGTTCCATTAATCAGTTACTACGAATCACTCTCCCACTCTCATACACTTACCTTTTTACACTGAATCCCATTCCCTGCATTTCATTCAACGGTGTGTTGATTGATTTTTTTATTTTATTTACAGGATTCTAAGCAACTTCTTTCCAAGTAAGTTTCTTTCAGTCGTCTAGTAATTGCTGCCGGTAGAGAATCTTCATTAGTATCTGGAAGAACAGTTTATGGAGGAAACGTGGGTTATAACTTGGCCTACCTGAATGTCATTGCTGATGACAAGATGGAATACTGAGCGTGGGGATAAGCAGATGGTTTGATTTTTCTTTGACTGCTAAATAAAACTGGTCTTGAGAATCGTAGCTGGATCATTTCCTAAATATCCAAAAAATATTTTTCCGCCACCTGTGCCCACAGCCTGCTATCTATATTAAATTTGCTATATATGAGATACACTCCTTATTTGGGCATCATCACTTCTGCTATGCCTGTCGGCGGTGCCTGGATGGATATTCCCATTATTAAGTGAGCAGCTATTCATGGTCACAGGCTCCGAGTCATGTTGCACTTCTACAAGTATGTGGAGATTCGGTCCCAAAGAGCTCAACCACCATTATGCAGACTGGTTCAGGGCTCTAACTTTCTAACCTTCCTCTTGAATAACAGTTGGTTTCTTATAGTCTGTTAGCCCATTTGCAGTGTGTATTTTCCCCAAATGTTAATGGCCTTTTGGCCTCCTGGACCATCTTTTTTGTCACTCTTTCAGGAGCACCCAAGTGTGCAAGCCCATTACCATGGTAACGAAGGGCTGGGCAATAAATGTTGGCTTTGCTAGCGACGCCCACATCCCACGAATTAATACACATCTCCCACTGTTGCTCACACGACGGCTGCAGGTCCCACGACTGCTGCGCACAATCACTCCTCGCAAGATTTTATTTCTCAACTTGTGCGGAAGTTTTTATTACATTCCTTAAGTTCCCCAGCCCTAATTTTGCCCTCCAGGTCGTTCCTATCACCAAATCCCAACTCATGCTCTCGGGAGATCGTTCTCTAGGCCCCAGTCTTCCAGATCCCCAAGTATTTCTTAACAGTTTTCATATCATTTGCAAACCTCCACTTCAGTATTATGATGGCAACAATTTATTACTCAAAATTTAGTCTTCGCTCCATTCCAACAGTTTGCCAGTCTGGATGGTTACCTCTTATATAATTAAAATAATTAAGTTCTTGGGAGCTAAGCAACATTGGTAAGGCTGTATTTATTGCCCAGTTCTACTTATCTATTTGTGGAACCACAGCAGCCTTTGTGGTGATTTTAGTATTGTTCTCATAATGGCTTTAGCTTGGGAATTCTAGGACAGCAACCCAGTGACAATGAAGGAACTGTGGTATACATACATCAGGTGTATGACTTGCAGCTGACACTGTTCCTACAGTATTGTAACCTTTGACAAAGAGGATTCCGGCCCAGAAACACACAACAATTTTTTTTTGTCAATTTGTACAATATTATTGAACCTTACATCAATTGACCTCTTTTTTTTCCCTTTTTTAAATTTGGCTGCCCAAGTTTTAGAATCTGGACAATTCCCACTGCACAACTGTTTTCCAGAACATTCCAGACCAAGCCTTCAAGGCCTTCTCATGCACCCATTTGGCATTTTCCCATTCTTTTTTTTATTTCAAAAATATTCATTAATTTAATCATTAACTATCTTGTGTAAGTTTAAAAATTTTGATTCATCAATATTTACTCTGGTTAAATGCTTTTAGATTTTCAATTCCTAAATATCTGCTCATTTTAATTGACACATTTATTGAACTGTACTCAGTGTCAATTCATTTTGAAAATGATAATTTTAACATTGTACTTAGACCCATTATTTAATAGATCATTTCTAAATTTTTCTCTCTAACATTTCGTCAATTCATCATTTCCACATTTTACTCAAATAATTGGTAACTTATTATTTAATTTTTTTTTCATTTAGTCTTTATTTTAGATAACAGTTTTCATTATTTCTTTCATTTTAGAATTTCGCAATTTTCAAGATTCCGAGATACCGTGACACCACATGTGAATAATCCCTTCATGGCAGATAACTGGAATGATGCTTGGGATATGAATGTTCCTCCACAGTCCCTGACAGACCCCAATTACATGTAACTGACAACCTATATCTTCCAACTCACCACAAGCAATGCCAAGAGATATCAACTGGCATTTCAAAGATTTTGAACTATAGCACATTTTCTAAATCTGTTGCAGTTTGTAAAAATCTAAACATCCATTACACATTGTCAACAATGAGACACTTGCGAGGGATGGGATCAGATGCAGGGGGCCCAATTAAATTGCTTGGGAAGGAGTGGGGTGCACAGTGCCCATCGCCTTCCCGAAGCCTGGGAATTTAGTCTGTGACAGGGAAGGCCGATCAACGGCCTTACCTCCCAGAGGCCAATTGAGGCTCTTAAGTGTGAGGAAGTCACCCAGTAAAACAAGGCGGCCTCCCTGTGGACTGGAGGGATGGTGCCCTCTCCCGTGGGCAATTTGTGGCCCACGGAGGGTCCCAGCAGCAAAGAACACCCCTCTTCAAACAACCCCACATATCCTCAATGACCAGCCTCCCCCACCACCCCACACCCTGCACCACACTGGGGACTGCCGGATTGGTCCCACACATACCTGAGGCCCGGTGCTTCAACTCTCCTGGTCCCAGGCCTCTTGCAATACTGGCAGTGACCACCGCTCCTGGTGGTGCTGCCAGTACTACTGAGCTACTGACTCTCTGAATGGAGGTGGGGTCCCCATCTTTAAAGAGACAGGGATCCCGGCGCCAGGCAGTTAATTAGCTGCCCGCCATGTAATTTGGCCAGAGGTCCAGAACAGGGCCGAGGTGGATCCATCCCCTTCCTTCCAGCCCATCACTGGGACCACCGCTGTCCAGGTAAAATTCAGCCTTTAAAGTGCAGAAAAAATTTGAATCCAGGCAAAACTTAGAGGTGCTAGAAAGATTAAAGTCCACTTTACCCTGCAGAAAAATGGGAAATATGAAGGAAAATAATAGGAAAATCCAACATTAGGAGAGTCACTTAATTAATTTCTAATGGAATGAAAAGAAAACTAAATCCTTTGAGTATCACTCATTGTGTTTGAGCCTCAACAAGACAGGATTATGTGAAGCATTATAAATATCCAAATCAGAGCCATCCTACATAGAGAAAACTTTAGCCCTTCAAAGTAGTATCAATTTGTCATGTGGCAGAGATCATTAAGATAGTTAGATCTACAGAAATTAAGGCCATAGAATTTTATACTGGACTTTATAGTGACATTGTATGGATGATGAGGACTGTTTTAGATTGTGGTGTACCCTACTTAAAAGGAGATTATAGATGCATTAGTAAAGGTTGAGAAAAGAGTCACAGGGTTGACTCCAGGTACTTGAAGACTAAGTTATGAAGAAAGGCTCAAACAACTTAGGTAATTTAGTTGAGAGATACAGCACTGAAACAGGCCCTTCGGCCCACCGAGTCTGTGCCGACCATCAACCACCCATTTATACCAATCCTACACTAATTCCATATTCCTACCACATCCCCACCTGTCCCTATATTTCCCTACCACCTACCTATACTAGGGGCAATTTATAATGGCCAATTAACCTATCAACCTGCAAGTCTTTGGCATGTGGGAGGAAACCGGAGCACCCAGAGGAAACCCACGCAGACACAGGGAGAACTTGCAAACTCCACACAGGCAGTACCCAGAATTGAACCCGGGTCGCTGGAGCTGTGAGGCTGTGGTGCTAACCACTGCGCCACTGTGCCGCCCCTAAAATTCACTCGAGATAAATTTTCAAAATGTAATAAAAAAGTCAAAAATCTGTACTCAGATTGTTTACATCCCTGAATACTAAAATCGGTAGGGGAAGAGATATCTGGACTCTAACCATAATATACCAAAGGTCTTTAGAAACATGTATTGTGCTATCAGACTGGAGTGTGACAAATGTTATACCGCTGTTCAAAAATAGGAAAAGAAATAAGCTAAGATGTGATAAGCCAATTAATGTTAACTCCATTGTCAGTACATTTCTAGCATTCATAATAAGCGATGAAACTCGTGAATCTGTGCTTCTTTGCACCCAACTTCTAACTATCCCTGGAATTCAGAAATATTCATTCATTGAATAATTTTTAACATTTTTGTACAATTTTTAAATTTTGATTCAATAATATTTACTCATTAGTAAATTATGCCATTTTTAGAATTATGATTCCTAAGTATCTGTGCATTTTAATTTACATACTTAGTTATTAACATCATTTATTTTACATTTTACTGATTCTGATTTCATAAATCATTATTGCAACGTTCAATTTATTCTTTATTCTTGATAACAATCTTCATTATTTCTATCATTTTAGATTTTTGCAATATGGAGCTCCCAACAATTTAACACACTTCTCATTTGGGAATGATTCCTACTTTACATCAAACCAGACAGGAACCTGGGCAAAGAATTGTTATCCCAACTTCCAGCAGGCCACCAGGTATGTGTGTCTGACAGCCTATATCCTCTGACTTACCATGAGTAATGCTACAGGCTAACAGCTAGGGAGGCAGTGGCGTAGTGGTATTGTCACTGGACTAGTAACCCAGAGACCCAGGGTATTGCTCTGGGGACATGGGTTCGAATCCGACCAATTATTAAAAAGCTAGTCTAATGATGGCCATGAAACCATTGTCGATTGTTGTAAAAACCCATCGGGTTCACTAATGTCCTTTAAGGAAGGAAATCTGCTGTCCTTACCTGGTCTGGCCTACATGTGACTCCAGACCCACAGCAATGTGGTTGACTCTTACATGCCCACTGAAATGGCCTAGCAAGCCACTCAGTTGTAACTAACCACTACGAAGTCAATAGCACTGTGGGTGTACCTACCCCACATGGACTGCAGCGGTTCAAGAAGGCAGCTCACCACCACCTTCTCAAGGGCAATTAGGAATGGGCAATAAATGCTGGCCTGGCCAGCGTCGCCCACATCCCATGAATGAATTTTAGAAAATAAGAAATTTTGAATCCAAATGTATATTTGTCAAAACTTAGAGATGCTATAAGGATCATTGTACACTGTAAATGAGCTGGATTTAGTCACGCCAGCAGGGCTCCCGGTGCTGGGCCGTAAAGGAAAGCAGAATTCCATCCTGGCCTTTCAGAGGCCCCCCTAGCAAGATTCAACGGCCTCAGTTTTTTAAGTGCCGGGCGCCGGATCCCTGGCCCTTTAAAGACAGGGAACCCACTTCCCAGAGCTTCCAGCCAATCAGAGGGCTAGTGCTCAGCAGTATTGGCAGCGGCACTAGGAGTGGTGGCCGGCACTACAGCAGGCCTGGGATTAGGCCCATCACTGGAGACCTGTACCAGAGGTGAGTGAGGCCGGGTCACCGAGGACAGTCCGGCAGCCCCTGGCGATGGGTGAGGGGGGGAGGGATGGTCAATGAGGGTAGGCGGTTGTTAACGTAGGGGCAGCCTTTTCCCCTGGGGCCCTCCGTAGGCCACACATTGCCCACATAGGAACCCACCCCTCCAAGTCTGCAGGAACGTCGCCTCATTTCATTGGACAACCTCCCCACATGATAAAGACCCCACCCTGCTGCTGGCTTAATTCCAGCAGTGGCAGGAAGAGGCCCTTAAATGGCTAATAATTGGCTATTTAAGGGCCTCAATTGGCCTCTGGATGGGAAGGCTGTCTTTGGCCTTTCCCACCCCTGACTTCATTGCAGTACAACAGGAAGGCGATGGACCCTCAGCCCCCCTCTTCCAGTGCCATTCTATGAGCCCCACCCCACCCACCTCCTAGGCCTATTAAATCCAGCCCACCGCAGCTGGGATTTTAATCCCTCTCACACAGTGGGAATGGTGCTTGGGAGTGATTATAATTTGAAAATTCTACCTTCCTGTTCCAATCCACCTCCATGGTGATTATGGCAAATCATGTCATTAGCGAGACTCCAGGTAGGGGCCTACTTAGTATTCAAAAAATATCATCAGGCTGTGGTATAATAGTAACCTAATGTCAGGGGGAATATCCACACTGTCTGCAGCAGAATCATGGCAGGAGGAGCTGACTGCAAGAGGAGGACAAGATTAGTCATTAAAAATTCCCTCTATTAGAACTCCTTGTGGACCAGGAAGAGCAGGAGTGCTCCTCCCAGGCTGACCCCATCAGCCACGGCCCTCCCCAAATTCCGATCACCCTCAAGACCCCAGCCCTGGCCTCTCCTCATCTGCCTCAAGATCTCAGCCCCAGCATCCCCCAATTGTCCCCTCTCCTTCCACCAAATTACTGCTCCCCCCCTCCGGCCGGGTAGTAACTCTGTCCAGGTGTCGGGTGCCCCTCTGAAACTTCTATTCAAGATCAGCAGGGCCTCCACATTACTGAAGTCTCTAGGTGTACCACCTGCTACCAGGATCGCAAGCATCGTTCTCCCTCCACCCGACTCATAAAATATAAGGCCTTTGTACCTGAAAATAAGAGAACAAAAAGTATAAATTCTACCTTGCCCAGATGGTTTAGAGTCATAGAGTCATAAAGTTATAGAGCACAGAAACAGGCCCTTTGGCCCACTGTGTCCACGCCGGCCATCAAGCCTATCTATTCTAATCCCATTTTCCGCACGTGGCCCATAGCCTTGTATGCTATAGCATTTCAAGTGTTCATCTAAATACTTCTTAAATGTTAGAGTCATAGCGTTATACAGCACAGAAACAGGTCCCTCGGCCATCGCGTCCGTGCCGTGCCCAGAATCTTAAAGGAGGTTGCAAGGTGATTTCTGTAGCACGAACCTTAATTTATCAAAGATATTTGCAAAACACAAATTGTGTGAAAGGTCTGCAGGGTGACAAATGTTATACTGGTTCAAAAATGGGGAAATATTTTTTCAAAATGATAGGCCAATTAGTCTCACCTCATTTCTGAACAAACTTCAAAAGTTCACAATGAAGGGAATGAAACTACTCTCCACGTTGAAAAAGGAATAGAATAATTAGTGGCAAATCCAATTGACTGCATCGGTCATGTAGTGGGCAAAATAATTTATCAGAATTTTTTGAAGAACTGGAGACTTGTTATGAAAATTAAAATGCATGGGATCGTATGTTCTTCACCATAATACCCCAGGCTGAATTTTGGTGTTACAGTGGGCCCAAAAAGGAGGGCCCCCATGCCCCCACCCCGTACCCTCAGGGAGGCCGCCTTTGTTCATCAGGCAGTCTCCTTATGTGGCGGATGGCCCACCCGCCGCAGGTAAAATGAAGGCAGCGGTGGAAAGAGGCCCTTAATTGGCCACTTAAGTGGCCCAGTTGGCCTCTGGGCAGGAGGGCCATCCTCCACCTTCTCCGTTGCTGGTAAAGTGGCATGGTGGAAGGAAGACGATGGGCACTCCACCCCACTGCCTTCTCCCACCAGTTTACAGGGTCCCCCATTCCCCCCACCTCTCAGCCCATCCTTAGAGTGCTGGTAGAATCCAGGGCACATGTATGTCTGTTTCCAGAATGCTAAGATGAGGGAAAACTGGCCAAGAATCATTATTTATGTTGATTCTCTGCCACCTTTGTACTGAACACTAAAAGCTCCCACTAAAGCACATTCAAGTATTCAAATGGCAATGATATAGGAGTGACATCAAAATCCTCTCATGTCGATATTCTACATTTCCACCTGGTACAGGCCCAACCAATGTAAGAGGTTGTGACCAATCCCATCAGATTGAAGAGTGTGGAAAGGGGTTGTCAGCAACCTCATACCAATAGGTTTTTGATTATTCATAAGATCATAAGATCATAAGAAGTAGGAGCAGGAGTAGGCCGTCCGGCCCCTCGAGCCTGCTCTGCCATTCAATAAGATCATGGCTGATCTTTTCGTGGACTCAGATCCACTTACCCGCGTTCTCACCGTATCCCTTAATTCCTTTATTATTCAAAAAGATATCTACCTTAGCTTTAAAAACGTTTACTGAAGAAGCGTCAACTACTTCACTGGGCAAGGAATTCCATAGATTAACAACCCTCTGGGTGAAGAAGTTCCTTCTTAATTCAGTCCTAAATCTGCTCCCTCTAATCTTGAGGCTATGCCCTCTTGTCCTAGCTTCACCTGCCAGTGGAAACATACTCTCCACTTGTATCTTATCTATTCCCTTCATGATTTTATATGTTTCTATAAGATCCCTCCTCATTCTTCTGAATTCCAATGAATATAATCCCAATCTACTCAGTCTCTCCTCATAAGCCAACCCCCTCAACTCCGGAATCAACCTAGTGAACCCCCTCTGCACCCTCTCCAGTGCCAGTACATCCTTTCTCAAGTAAGGAGACCAAAACTGCACACAGTACTCCAGGTGCGGCCTCACCAGTACCTTATACAGCTGCAACATAACCTCTCTGCTTTTAAACTCAATCCCTTTAGCAATGAAGGACAAAATTCCATTTGCCTTCCTAATTACTTGCTCTACCTGCAGACCAACCTTCTGCGATTCATGCACAAGGACACCTAGGTCCCCCTGCATAGCAGCATGCTGCAACTTTTTACCATTCAAGTAATAATCCTTTTTACTGTTACTCCTACCGAAATGAATGACTTCACATTTATTAACATTGTATTCCATCTGCCAGTCCTTTGCCCACTCACTCAATGTATCTATGTTCCTCTGCAAAGTTTCACAGTCATCTGCACACTTTGCTCTGCCACTCATCTTAGTGTCATCTGCAAACTTTGACACCCTACAAGTGGTCCCCAACTCCAAATCATCTATAAAAATTATAAATAATTGCGGACCCAACACCGATCCCTGAGGCACACCACGAGTGACTGATTGCCAACCAGAATAGCACTCATTTATCCCCACTCTCTGCTTCCTGTCAGTCAACCAATCCTCTATCCATGCTAATACTTTACCCCTAACGCCATGCATCCTTATTTTATACAGCAGCCTCTTGTGTGGCACCTTGTCGAAGGCTTTTTGGAAATCTAGGTACATCACATCCACTGGGTCCCCATTGTCCACCTTGCTCGTAATGCCATCATAGAATTCCAAAAGATTTGTCAAGCATGACCTGCCCTTCATGAACCCATGCTGCGTCTGCCCAACGGGACAATTTCTATCGAGATGCCCTGCTATTTCTTCCTTGATAATAGACTCAAGCATCTTCCCCACTACAGAGGTTAAGCTAACCGGTCTATAATTCCCCATCCTTTGTCTACCTCCCTTTTTAAACAGTGGCATCACATCTGCTGTTTTCCAATCTGCTGGGACTACCCCAGAGTCCAGTGAAGTTTGGAAAATTATTGCCAGTGCACCTGCTATCTCTCCCACCATCTCTTTTAGTACCCTAGGATGCATTCCATCAGGGCCAGGAGACTTATCAATCCTTAGCTCCATAAGCTTGCCCAACACTACCTCTTCCGTAATAATGATTGTTTCCAGGTCCTCACCTACGTTCGTCTCTTTGTCAGTTACTGGCATGTTATTAGAATTAGAATTAGAATTAGAATATTACAGCGCAGTACAGGCCCTTCGGCCCTCGATGTTGCGCCGAGCTGTGAAACCATCTGACCTACACTATTCCATTTTCATCCATGTGTCTATCCAATGTCCACTTAAATGCCCTTAAAGTTGGCGAATCTACTACTGCTGCAGGCAGGGCATTCCACGCCCTTACTACTCTCTGAGTAAAGAAACTACCTCTCACATCTGTCCTATATCTATCACCCCTCAACTTGAAGCTATGTCCCCTCGTGTTTGCCATCACCATCCGAGGAAAAAGACGCTCACTATCCACCCTATCTAACCCTCTGATTATCTTATATGTCTCTATTAAGTCACCTCTCCTCCTCCTTCTCTCCAACGAAAACAACCTCAAGTCCCTCAGCCTTTCCTCGTAAGACCTTCACTCCATACCAGGCAACATCCTAGTAAATCTCCTCTGCGCCCTTTCCATAGCTTCCACATCCTTTCTATAATGCGGTGACCAGAACTGCACGCAATACTCCAGGTGCGGTCTCACCAGAGTCTTGTACAGCTGCAGCATGACCTCATGGCTCCGAAACTCGAACCCCCTACTAATAAAAGCTAACACACCATATGCCTTCTTGACAGCCCTATTAACCTGGTTAGCAACCTTCAGGGATTTATGCACCTGGACACCAAGATCTCTCTGCTCATCTACACTAACAAGAATCTTCCCATTAGCCCAGTACTCTGCATTCCTGTTACTCCTTCCAAAGTGAATCACCTCACACTTTTCCGCATTAAACTCCATTTGCCATCTCTCAGCCCAGCTCTGCAGCCTATCTATGTCTCTCTGTAACCTACAACATCCTTCGGCACTATCCACAACTCCACCGACCTTAGTGTCATCTGCAAATTTACTAACCCACCCTTCTACACCCTCTTCCAGGTCATTTATAAAAATGACAAACAGCAATGGCCCCAAAACAGATCCTTGCGGTACACCACTAGTAACTAAACTCCAGGATGAACATTTGCCATCAACCACCACCCTCTGTCTTCTTTCAGCTAGCCAATTTCTGATCCAAAGCTCTAAATCACCTTCAACCCCATACTTCCGTATTTTCTGCAATAGCCTACCGTGGGGAACCTTATCAAACGCCTTACTGAAATCCATATACACCACATCCACTGCTTTACCCTCATCCACCTGTTTGGTCACCTTCTCGAAAAACTCAATAAGGTTTGTGAGGCACGACCTACCCGTCACAAAACCGTGCTGACTATCTCTAATGTACTTATTCTTTTCAAGATGATTATAAATCCTGTCTCTTATAACCTTTTCCAACATTTTACCCACAACCGAAGTAAGGCTCACAGGTCTATAATTACCAGGGCTGTCTCTACTCCCCTTCTTGAACAAGGGGACAACATTTGCAATCCTCCAGTCTTCCGGCACTATTCCTGTCGACAATGACGACATAAAGATCAAGGACAAAGGCTCTGCAATCTCCTCCCTAGCTTCCCAGAGAATCCTAGGATAAATCCCATCTGGCCCAGGGGACTTATCTATTTTCACACTTTCCAAAATTGATAACACCTCCTCCTTGTGAACCTCAATCCCATCTAGCCTCGTAGCCTGAATCTCAGTATTCTCAACAACATTTTCTTTCTCTACTGTAAATACTGACGCAAAATATTCATTTAACACTTCCCCTATCTCCTCTGATTCCACACACAACTTCCCACTACTATCCTTGATTGGCCCTAATCTAACTCGAGTCATTCTTTTATTCCTGATATACCTATAGAAAGCCTTAGGGTTTTCCCTGATCCGATCCACCAATGACTTCTCATGTCCTCTCCTTGCTCTTCTTAGCTCTCCCTTTAGATCCTTCCTGGCTAGCTTGTAGCTCTCAAGCGCCCTAACTGAGCCTTCACGTCTCATCCTAACATAAGCCTTCTTCTTCCTCTTGACAAGCGCTTCAACTTCTTTAGTAAACCACGGCTCCCTCGCACGACAACTTCCTCCCTGCCTCACAGGTACATACTTATCAAGGACACGCAGTAGCTGCTCCTTGAATAAGCTCCACATTTCGATTGTTCCCATCCCCTGCAGTTTCCTTCCCCATCCTACGCATCCTAAATCTTGCCTAATCGCATCATAATTTCCTTTCCCCCAGTTATAATTCTTGCCCTGCAGTATATACCTGTCCCTGCCCATCGCTAAGGTAAACCTAACCGAATTGTGATCACTGTCACCAAAGTGCTCACCTACATCTAAATCTAACACCTGGCCGGGTTCATTTCCCAGTACCAAATCCAATGTGGCATCGCCCCTGGTTGGCCTGTCTACATACTGTGTCAGAAAACCCTCCTGCACACACTGGACAAAAACTGACCCATCTAAAGTACTCGAACTATAGTATTTCCAGTCGATATTTGGAAAGTTAAAGTCCCCCATAACAACTACCCTGTTACTCTCACCCCTGTCGAGAATCATCTTCGCTATCCTTTCCTCTACATCTCTGGAACTATTCGGAGGTCTATAAAAGACTCCCAACAGGGTAACCTCACCTCTCCTGTTTCTAACCTCAGCCCATACTACCTCAGTAGACGAGTCCTCAAACGTCCTTTCTGTCGCTGTAATACTCTCCTTGATTAACAATGTCACACCCCCCCCCTCTTTTACCATCTTCTCTGTTCTTACTGAAACATCTAAATCCCGGAATCTGCAACATCCATTCCTGCCCCTGCTCTACCCATGTCTCCGAAATGGCCACTACATCGAGATCCCAGGTACCAACCCATGCTGCAAGCTCACCCACCTTATTCCGGATGCTCCTGGCGTTGAAATAGACACACTTTAAACCAGGTTCTTGCTTGCCAGTGCCCTCTTGCGTCCTTGTAACCATATCCCTGACCTCACTACTCTCAACATCCTGTACACTGGCACGACAATTTGGGTTCCCATTCCCCTGCTGAATTAGTTTAAACCCCCCCGAAGAGCACTAGCAAACCTCCCCCCCAGGATATTGGTACCCCTCTGGTTCAGGTGAAGACCATCCTGTTTGTAGAGGTCCCACCTACCCCAGAAAGAGCCCCAATTATCCAGGAAACCAAATCCCTCCCTCCTGCACCATCCCTGCAGCCACGTGTTCAACTCCTCTCTCTCCCTATTCCTCGCTTCGCTATCACGTGGCACGGGCAACAACCCAGAGATAACAACTCTGTTTGTTCTCGCTCTAAGCTTCCACCCTAGCTCCCTAAATTTCTGTCTTAAATCCCCATCTCTCTTCCTACCTATGTCGTTGGTGCCTATGTGGACCACGACTTGGGGCTGCTCCCCCTCCCCATTAAGGATCCCAAAAACACGATCCGAGACATCACGAACCCTGGCACCTGGGAGGCAACATACCAACCGTGAGTCTCTCTCGTTCCCACAGAACCTCCTATCTGTTCCCCTAACTATGGAGTCCCCAACGACTAATGTTCTGCTCCTCTTCCCCCTTCCCTTCTGAGCAACAGGGACAGACTCTGTGCCAGATATCTGTACCCCATTGCTTACCCCTGTTAAGTCGTCCCCCGCAACAGTATCCAAAACGGTATACCTGTTGTTGAGGGAAACAGCCACAGGGGATCCCTGCACTGCCTGCTGGTTCCCTCTCCTTCCCCTGACGGTAACCCATCTACCTACTTCTTTTACCTGAGGTGTGACTACCTCCCCATAACTCCTCTCAATAACCTCCTCCGCCTCCCGAATGATCCGAAGTTCATCCAGCTCCAGCTCCAGTTCCCTAACGCGGTTCTCGAGGAGCTGGAGTTGGGTGCACTTCCCACAGATGCAGTCAGCAGGGACATTCTTGGCGACCCTTACCTCCCACATTCTGCAGGAGGAACATACAACTGCCTTAATCTCCATTCCCACTATTCCAAATTCCCAACAAATCTACTGAAGAACCAAAAAAACAAAAAGTCAAAACTTGTTAGGTTAGCAATCCAACGGACAGAACTTCCTAAATAAAAAGTTTACCTTATCAACACACCAGAGTCCTTTTTTTTTGGTTCGAGGAGGAGGGTGGGTGGGAGACACTACACGTGTAGTGTCTCGGGTACAGCCACCACACAAATATATACCCTTTTCCTTACCCAGCAGTCCCCTGGTCCTCCGAAAACAAAAGGGAATTCACTTTTAAACTTACGCTGAAATTGACTTCCCAGCTGTAAGCCCGTTCACGCACCTCCGTTGCTATCAACGCTGCAGTCACCGAAACTAAAAGAAAGAGATTCTAAACCACACAAATATATACCTTTTTCCTTACCCAGCAGTCCCCTGGTCCTCCGAAAACAAAAGGGAATTCACTTTTAAACTTACGCTGAAATTGACTTCCCAGCTGTAAGCCCGTTCACGCACCTCCGTTGCTATCAACGCTGCAGTTACCGAAACTAAAAGAAAGAGATTCTAAACCACACAAATATATACCTTTTTCCTTACCCAGCAGTCCCCTGGTCCTCCGAAAACAAAAGGGAATTCACTTTTAAACTTACGCTGAAATTGACTTCCCAGCTGTAAGCCCGTTCACGCACCTCCGTTGCTATCAACGCTGCAGTCACCGAAACTAAAAATTAATGTCCTCCACTGTGAAGACCGATACAAAATACCTGTTCAATGCCTCGGCCATTTCATCATATCCCATAACTAAATTCCCCTTCTCATCCTCTAAAGGACCAACGCTTACTTTAGCCACTCTTTTTCATTTTATATATTTATAGAAACTTTTGCTATCTGTCTTTATATCTTGTGCTAGTTTTTTCTCATGTTCCATCTTACTTTTCTTTATAGCCCTTTTTGTGGCTCTCTGTTGACCTTTAAAGTTTTCCCAATCTTCTAGTTTCATGCTGTTTTTGGCCACTTTGTATGCCTTCTCTTTCAATTTGATAGCCTCCCTTATTTCCTTAGACACCCATGGCAGATTACCCCTTTTCTTCCAGTCCTTCCTTTTCACTAGAATATACTTTTGCTGAGCACTTTGAAAAATTGCTTTGAAAGTCCTCCACTGCTCAGGGCCAGTATTGAGGAGCAACAAGAGTTGGCAGCCATCAGGCTACAGTTTTTGACATGTGAACATTATTTATCCCTGTTGCAGGCCTCCCCAACCAGCAGAGGAGATCTGCCCAGTGTCCTGGCCAATATTTATCCTTCATTCAACATCACTGAAACAGATTATCAGGCTATTATCACTTTGCTGTTTGTGGGACCTTGCTATATGCAAATTGACTGTCACGTTCCCTACATTACCATTTCAAAAGTGCTTGGGCACTTGGATTGGTACTTGGACCTCAGCTATTTACAATTTATATTCATGACTCAGATGAGGGGAGCTCAGATATCGGAACTGCAAGTACATTGGAGGCAAGTAGAGAGTTGGGATCAGCATGTAGTAAATCATCCGGGTATGAGAGGGCTGCAGCCAGGCCAAGGGGAAAGGATGGTTCATCTGCCAACTTGCCAGAGGGTGAGGTCGCAGACGAGTACTGCTGCAGAAGACTCAGAGGTGGACCTTGATGGGGTGGCATACAGGAGAGTATTGATGTGCATGCACACTGAGATGCTGGTGCACTGACTGGCTTGCCAGACAGCCTCCTTGTCACTCACTATCAAGGAGCGTGGCAGAGTCCCGCTCTAAGTTGGCAAATGGTCTTGTGCAGTGCCTGGTCTCTCTGCAGCCTCTGCTCCGTTTTCCTGTCAGCCTGTAGACCCAGAGGCTGTTGCTACTGCTCATAACTGTTGCAGCTTTTGTATGGACAGCTCACCCACTCCTCTACCAGGCCTGAGAGGATGCAGTAACATTCTCTAGCAAATCCAGAATTCACTACACCTTCAACCAGAGTACTTCCAGACACTTTACATGGAAAAGTTTCTTAAAAATTACCTTGCTTGCAATTCAGGTGCCTGGCACTTGAAATAATGCTAGTGCAGGGACCATCTTGTACCAAAACACTTGTTGTTTGCAGAGTGATCCACTGCCTGGACTTGAATGATCCAAATTTGGTATTTTGACATCACGTCAATTGGTTGGGCTATGAGACATCAGGATAGCATCAATTCAACGCTTTCTGGCACACACACAATGCCTCGCAGCTGCACAGCAAGCAATTGGCGGCACAGGGCACCCCACAAAAGTGATGCTATGCAGCTGGAGGTGGTGCTACACAAAAGAGATTTGTGCCCGTAATGGTTTTCATGGTTATCTTTTTTTTTATGGAAAGGGAAGATATAATTATATTGTGTACTTGATTAGAGATGTTGGTCTGCTGTGTAGAGTGTAGTTAAATCCTATTTTCTACTTTGAATGTCTTGGTTACCTTTTGAATATATTTGTTGTTGAGAGTAACATCCTAATTCAAATGATTATTACATGACTGACTCCCCTTTAAATAAAGACCATCTCGTGCCTCGGGACTGCAGGCTGTCATCTGGAGGAACTACCCCAGTGATTCTGAGGAGAATGAGGTTTGAAAACAAACTAGCAAATAAGAAATATTAAGCTTGCATTGCATGGGCTTTGAGAGCCAGATTGCAAGGATGTAAATGGCTTATTGTTATTCTTGAGATTTGTGGCTGGTTGTACATCTTTGCTTCCTTGCTAAGATCATTGTGAAATGACCAGCTCTCTCTTTTATAACCTTCTCTTGCATCTTTCATTTGAAGTTTTTAGATAATTATGATAGATAATCAAAAGCAAAATACTACGAGTGCTGGAAATCTGAAATGAGAACAGAAAATACTGGAAATACTTATTCGGTCAGGCAGCATCTGTGGAGAGAGAAACAGTTAATGTTTCAGGTCTCTGACCCTTCATCAGAATCTCCAACTTGTTCCAGTTCTGACAAAAGATCATCGACCTGAAACATTAACTGTTTCTCTCTTCACGAGTGCTGCTTGGCCTGTTGTGTATTTCCAGTATTTTCTGCAGACAGATAGATGATCTGTCTGAGCATTTCTTGTTCTTATTCATTCTCGGGATGTGGGCGTCGCTGGTCAGGCCAGCATTGATTGCCCATCCCTAATTGCCCTTGAGAAAGTGGTGGTGAGCTGCCTTCTTGAACTGCTGCAGTCCTTGGGGTGTAGATATACACCAACAGTGCTGTTAGGGACGGAGTTCCAGGATTTTGACCCAGCAACAATGAAGGAACGGTGATATAGTTCCAAGTCAGGATGGTGTATGACTTGAAAGGGAACATACAGGTGATGGTGTTTCCACGCGTCTTCTGCCCTTGTTCTTCTAGATGGTAGAGGTCACGGGTTTGGAAGGTGCCGTAGAAGGAGCCTTGGTGGGTTGCTTTTTGTATAATGTACACACCGCTGACATTGTGCACCAGTGGTGGAGGGAGTGAACGTTTAAGGTGCTGGATGGGATGCCAATCAAGCGGGCTGTTTTGTCTTGGAATATGTTGAGCTTATTAAGTGTTGTTGGATCTACAAAAATCCAGGCAAGCAGATGGTATTCCCTCACGCTCCTGACTTGAGCCTTATAGAAGGTGGACTGGCTTTGGGGAGTCAGGAGGTTAAGTTATTCGCCACAGAATTCCCAGCCTCTGACTGGCTCTTGTAGTCACAGTATTTATAAGGCTGCTCCAGTTAAATTTCTGGTCAATGGTAACCCTCAGAATGTTGATAGCGGGAGATTCAGCGATGGTGTGGCTGTTGAATGTCAAGGAGAGAAGGTCAGATTCTCTCTTGTTGGAAATAGTCATTGCCTGACATTTGTGCAATGCAAATGTCACTTGCCACTTATCAGTTCAAGCCTAAATATTGCGCTGCATGTGGGCATGGACTGCTTCAGTATCTGAGGAGTCACGAATGGTACTGAACACTGTGCAATCAGCAATGAACATCCCGACTTCTGACCATACATTGGAGGGAAGGTCATTAATGAAGCAGTGAAGGTTGATGGGCCTAGGATACTACCCTGAGGAACTCCTGCAGAAATTTCCTGGGGCTGATATGATTGGCCTCCAACAACCACAATCATTTTCCTTTGCGCTAGCTATGACTCCAACCAGTGGAGCGTTTTCCCCCTGATTCCCATTGACTTCAGTTTTGCTAGGGCTCCTTGATGCCGCAGTTGGTCAAATGTTGCCTTGATGTCAAGGACAGTCACTCTCACCTCAGCTTGGGAATTTAGCTCTTTTGTCCATGTTTGGATGAAGGCTGTAATGAGGTCAGGAGCTGAGTTGCCCTGACGGAACCCAAACTAAGCATCTCAGTAACCGGATACCTACATTGTTAGAAGGAGGAAGAAAGAGAGAGACCTGCAGTGACCTGTATCTGAATATTCCTGAAGACTCCATATGTGTCACTGACTGGTTTATTAATGAATCACAGATCCCAGTCTCAGAGTTACAGTAAAATGTGTTGTTATGGGATTTTTCTATACAGAAATAGAGAAATGATTCAACTTGCCAGTATGCCAGTGTTGGATGTTCCGCAGACTGCAGGTCTGTAGATCCTATTCCTTCTCTCCCCTCACTTTACATGCAGAGGGCCGAGCTCATACTGCAAAACTGCAGGACAATAATATTAATTTAAAAACCATGACTCCCGTATAGAGGACTGAACTGAACTGAAATGCTGACTGCTTTGAAAATTCCAAATTTGAGCTGAATTACCAGCAAGCCTGGATCCCACTGTATGTGATCATTGAGAGCTGAAATCCCAGTGTCAGTAAAAATTGCTGCGGTGATCACTCATAATTCTTTGGTTTTCTGAACTGAAATGTTCCCGCTAATAAAAGCATTGTTCTTTCTTTCACTGCAGAGCTACTGCAACTCGGAAACCTTCCCACATGCCCGGATTAAATCACTTTTGTCAAAATGACACTTGGAATGCCGCATACCCGGATTCTCCAGAGCCCACCCTGAACTTGTCCAATGTATCCCAACTTCTCAAACAGAGGATGGAACAATCTAAAAAGTACCAGTCAGCCATCTTGGAAATTATAAGTAAGGGAATTCAGCATTTTCAACCTTAAATATTCACTCCCCCCACCACTGGTGCAATGTGGCTGCAGTGTGTACCATCTACAAGATTTACAGCAGCAATGCGCGTCCTTCGACAGCACCTGCTAAACACATGACCTCTGGTCAAAAGAAGGGCAAAGGCAGAAGGCACACCAAGTCACATCTTATTCTAACTTAGAAATATACCACTGTTCCTTCATCATCGCTGGGTCAAAGTCCTGGAATTCCCTACCTAATAGCACTGTGGGTGTACGTTCATCACGTAGACTGCAGTAGTTTAAGAAGGGGGCCCACAATTACCTTCTCAAGGGCAAATAGGGATGAACAATAAATGCTGGCCTTGCCAGTAACACCCATGCCATGAGAATGAATAATTTTTTTTTAAATTTCAAAATGTATCTACTTTCAGGAGCTAACAGCAAGATTATTTAGTCCTATTCAATGACTTGAAAGTATGCAAGAATACTTCAGGAAAAATACAAAGACACAAATACACAGAGAAGCAAGGAACATAATTTTGGAATTAAAATAGCCCATTCAGCCAATCGTCTTTACTCCTTCCCAGATCGTGCGAAATCTACTCTCATAAATTCCAATCCACCTGTTTAATCATTTTAATCATTTAATGCAACAATTAGAGGTAAAGTACTCCCAGGTCCCAAATTTAATGAAAATATCCAGCATATTCATCAATCCTATCTCCACTCTTCAACCTTGGCGTACTGCCCTCCATAGACTCCTGCACCACCCTGCTACAAAAACATAGTACCCATTGTATTCCATGGAGGGTTTGGTCTAGATCTGTCTCAAAACTTTCACTCCCTTTCACATTTAGATATTTATCTAGCATTTTCATTATAAAGATAACTATGTTCAGGAAAACTGTTTTCTGTATCCCGTACTTAAAGAGAAAAAATTCATCTATTCTCTCGTCTCATTTTAGGCTTGTCCATTTTAAACCTTTGTGACTTGGTGTAGGAACATAGGAGCAGGAGTTGGCCATTTTTTTTATTCATTCACGGGATGTGGGCGTCGCTGTCCAGGTCAGCATTTATTGCCCATCCCTAATTGCCCTTGAGAAGGTGGTGGTGAGCTGCCTTCTTGAACCGCTGCAGGTCATGTGAGGTACGTACACCCACAGTGCTATTAGGAAGGGAGTTCCAGGATTTTGACCCAGCGACAGTGAAGGAACGGTGATACAGTTCCAAGTCAGGATGGTGTGTGACTTGGAGGGGAACTTGCACGTGGTGGTGTTCCCATGTATTTGCTGCCCTTTCCTTCTAGTTGGTAGAGGTCGCGGGTTTGGAAGGTGCTGTCTAAGAAGCCTTGGTGCGTTGCTGCAGTGCATCTTGTAGATGGTACACACTGTTGCCACTGTGCGTCAGTGGTGGAGGGAGTGAATGTTTGTAGATGGGGTGCCAATCAAGTGGGATGCTTTGTCCTGGATGGTGTCGAGCTTCTTGAGTGTTGTTGGAGCTCCACCTATCCAGGCAAGTGGAGAGTATTCCATCACACTCCTGACTTGTGCCTTGAAGATGGTGGACAGGCTTTGGGGAGTCAGGAGGTGAGTTACTCACCTCAGGATTCCTAGTCTCTAACCTGCTCTTGTAGCTTATCGAGCCTGCCCTGCCATTCAATATGATCATGGCTGATCATCCACTTCAATGCCTTTTTCCCACGCTATCTCCATATTCCCTTATGTCATTTGTATTTAGAAATCTGTCAATCTCTGCTTTAAACATACTCAATGACTGAGCTTCCACAGCCCTGGGGGTAGAGAATTCCAAAGATTCACAACCCTCTGAGTAAAGTGTAAACTAATGGATAGTTATTGATTGCCATTATTAATTGACAATTCTATTCTCGTTTAATCATGTATCTAGCAAGATTGTAGAAGACAAATTAGATGGACCATGGTCTTTCCTTGTCTAGCAGTTCCTATGTGTGATGTATTGTGCTCGCAGAGTTGACTTGCTGCACCAGTTCCTGCCATTTATTTTGTTTTTCACAATACTTCTTTGTTGCACAGTCTGCAGCAACATGTCGATGCTGCCATGAAGTCACTTAAATGAGAAAAGCTGTTGAAGAAAATGTCCAAAATGTAACACTATTATCCCTCTAACACCCTTGTTGTTTTCTGAGTAACAGCTTTGGGATCAGCAATTCATGCACAGATGCCAATGTCAACCAACTGGTGAAGAAGGTAATTGTTTTGTCCCTTTATTTTTCTGTAAATCTTCAGTTGAGGGAAACAATTCTGTTCACCGTGAAACAGGGGCCAGTGGACTTAGGTGTACCGATTCTACAGTGGGTTTTGTGTATTGGTTTCTTTCTCACTGGTTATGTATGCATGTGCCATGATGTCTTGAGAACAAGCGAACCCCCTCAGTGATCTGGGGAACAGTATCTGCACAATGCCATGGCTCTGTGTAGATATTGCTGTATCTCCAATTTATCTGAACGTGCAGAGTGACATAGCACTGATCCCCAATGTACAGCAAGTGCAGCAATTGGTCACCATTGCTCATTGTTTTCTAGACAGTACATGAGCAAAAATGACCACTTTGATGGGCTATGCTGTTCATCTCCAACTTCAGGAGAGTTGCCTCTGGAAGCACGACAGGAGCCAGGAGCTCAGACCCATAATTAAAAAGAGGCCACAATGCCCTGTTTTGGGTGAGCTTCAGTCCTCTGGCACATTTACAGCATTGTCGATTATTTTGCAGCAGAAAATGGGCTGAAACCAATTTCTACCTGATTATGTGCTCTGCAATTACATGGTTAGTACAACCCTAAATCAAATCATCAATTACTTCCTCTTCCCTCCCACTACTGATGGGAAAGGCCCCCTCTTGTAGCACAGTGCCTGACACCATTTACCTGTACTTTGCTGAAGCTTGTACTTTTACATAGAGTATACCCACTGCTGAGGTGTTAAATAAAGGGCATGTCACATTTGTCTTTGTCTTCTTTGCCTTTATGTAAATGTTTCATTGACAGTTTGACCTAATTTTGTTTTGATTTTCTTTTCTTTCTGGTTCTGCCTTCAGATGATTATGGAATATTGTGAAATCACCGGTTGTTATAAGGCCATTTAGAGGATGACGAAAGATTCCATTTGTCAAGCACCCTACTTATGATTAATCCGAACAAAAATATTACTTTCTGTACTGGAAGGAAAATATATAGTACGATAAAAATTGTGCGGGCTGCTGTATATCTTTTGCCATTCTTCACTGATTACTTTTTTAAAAACTGTCTCAAGGTTTATAACAAATCACAGAATGATTATTGTACTGCTTTCCAAAGTTCACAAGTAGGGTCCTAATATATCTATGACTTGAAGACAGTGATAGGGATTTCTGAACAACCTCTATGCATGCTACATTTTACCAGATACCCGGCACAATAAAGGCACATTCTGACTCATTGGGAGCAAGCAATCGTATATGGTCTTGGTTTTTGGTGCTGAGCACAAGGAACATATCTGACCATAAATTCAGGACCATTTAGGCCATTTAATCATATCCGTCCAGAATGCCAACCTCCTATTGCAGCTTCTCATTTTTTCTCCAATTTGCCCTGTGTGCTGGCTTCATCCAGCTGTTGCCCACCCTTTTTGGAAAGGAACACTTCCAGATGTCTGTACTAAATTTGCCTTTAAAAAGCTTGATCTTGTGCCCTCTTTGCTTTCTGCCCTGGCATATATCAAAGTATTGTTTTATTTTCTCTATCCCATTATAAGTCTTCTGCACTGCTAGAAGATGGCCTCAAGACATCTATTTGTAGCTGAAGATTCCTAGTTTCTGAAATCATCCCTTGAAGCTCATCACCCTGAAACGGGGATCAACCTTGTTGGTCTCTGCATTCCCTCTAATCTTTGGTTTAGCCGGTCACAACTGTATGCATTATTCCATGGGGCCGCAGACCACTGTATGGCTCCCCAATGACCGCTAGGGATTGGATTTCAACTGATGAGGCAAACTAACACAGCATCCTTTTTATTTTGTTTAGCCCTGCCTTACATTGTTTGTACATGGCAAGTAATGAATCAAATAATTTCCCAAATCTCTTTCTTGGCAAGTTTTATCCCATATTCCCTATTCTATTCCATATCAAATATTTTTACATAGGTCTGCAGTTGAGTTGCTCACAGTAGGTCAGGGATCCACATTTTTACAAAAAATAGAAGTTATATATTTTTTTAATTTGGGGTCTCCTCCCCAGGGATCCAGGCCTCAATCATGGCCTGAATACTCCACACTAACACAAGTGCTGTTGAAGTATATCTACCGAGACTGGGAGTATCTCCATCCACACGAGGTTGGACTCGTACAGAGGCCTCCCAATGTTGACAGCCTTATCAGGGCACACAGAGATTCTGTTTGTACAAGGCCAGCCTGGAATCCTCAACTTAAGACAGGCCCTGGTATATCTGGGTACCTAATGAAATTGCAGTCATTCCAGGGAACTCCCACCAGAATTAAATGTTAAGATTAAATGTCTTATTCATGCATTCTCTAGTCTGGAACATACAGAAAGAATATCCTTTCATCTCCATTTTCCTGTGTGTGATGGAGGGGCAATCCTTTCACTCTATCCAAGTTTTCTTCGCTTAAATCTTATTGCTTCCCTTCTTTGGTTTCATACTTCCACATATACCAGATTTCAGGGTAAATATTTTGTTCTATATTATATCTGCAACAATTGAGACTTTTAAAATGATGATATAAGAGTTAAATCATGTATAAAATTCAGACATGAACATTTTGGAATAATAAATATGCATATGCATTGATTTAATGGAAATTGCATATTAGTTTTATTGGATTTCTGCTGCAATAGAGGGTAATAACTAATATCTAGTTTAGAAATAAAACCCAAAATAAATATGTTAAATGCTTAGTTAAAAAGTTGAATGTTTGTGTTTTACCTTTTGTATTTCAACGGATCCTGTGGTAAGAATGCATTCAGATGCAGGAGCGTCTTATTTGTTTGTGTTGGTGTCTTTTAGCTGGACATTGTGAACGGCCTGTTCTATTCACCATATTCAGGGTAGATGCTGAGAAAATGTTTCCCCTGCTGGGGAATCTGGAACACAGGGTCACAGTCTCAGAATAAGGGTCTGAGATCAGGAGAAATTTCTTCACTCAAAAGGTTGTGAATCTTTGGAGTTCCCTATCCCAGAGAACTGTGGATGCTTAGTCGTTGAGTATATTCAAGACCGAGTAATAGATTTTTGGACGCTAAGGGAATTAAGGGTTATGAAGATAATACAGGAAAGCGCAGTTGAGGTAGAAGATCAGCCATGATCTTGTTCAATGGCACAGTAGGCTCGAGGGGCCGAGTGGCCTACTCCAGTTCCTATTTCTTATGTTGTAATAAATTGTGACCCTAGTGGCCTTGCTGTTTTGCATCCCAATCATACCCAAAACACTTAGTGCCACCACATGCACCCTCTGGATGAAAACAAAATAAAAATTAATTAAGTCCCTTCGAGTTGAATCTTCTTACCGGTCTTATTTTCTCATCACATGAAAAGGTTGAAGGTAAAGGGGCAGAACAGGAAATCAAGAAGAATGCAGAAAGGAAGTGGCCTGGTTCCCATCTTCTACCTTCGGTAAATCTGAACTCATCCAAACCTCAGCTACCTGTACCCTGACTTGCACCAAGTCCTATTCACACATTACCCCTGTGCTCACTGACCTACACTGGCTGCCAATTCATCAATGTCTCAATTTTAAAATTCTCATCCTTTTTTCAAATCCCTCCATGGCCTTGCCCCTCCTATCTCTGCGGTATTCTCTTTGAGCCCTACAACCCTCCAAAATATCTGCGCTCCTTCAATTCTGGCCTCTTGTGCATCCCCAAATTCAATCGTTCCATCATTGGCAACTGTGCCTTCTGCTGTCTTGGCTCTAAGCTTTGGAAGTAGCCATTAGTAACAATCTTAAGACATGCTCACTGAGATTACTGCACAATTCTATCGTGCACAGTTGACATAGAGATGTGATTGGTCACTCCTATTGAGAAGCAGTGCACACTGGGAGCTCAGGTCAGAAAAGTATAGGCTTGCATCCCTAGAGTAGAGTAATTCTCTATTCTTTGATTTTGATGAACTTTAATTCCACAGTTTCCTGAACCAAACCCCCTCCAGAACCATTCACCGTCGGGAGCACCAAACAAAAACTAGTATTTATATAATATATAAAATAAAAACAAGAAACGCTGGAAATACTCAGCAGGTCTGGTAGCATTGGGGGAGAGGGAAGCAGAGTTAATGTTTCAGGTCAGTGACCCTTCAGGCAGGTGTGAGATGTGCAGGGGTGCAAAACCAGCACCCTATCAGTAGCCGCTATTTTTGAGATTTTCCACTGGAAGTGACGGCAATATTGAATACATCAACTGAGCTGTGGGAGAGCAGGTTCAAAGTGGAAAGTAATGACTGCATAACATTAGATGGTAACTGATAAATTAGATTGTGCTCAAATCACAAGCGATCCCGATGCAGCACAGTTGCACATGTCTAATGAAACCAGCGATAGGACCAGGGCAAATTGATCTTGCTTGTACTATTCAAAGAGGCTAATTGATCTTCTGGCCTCAATTGGATAGCACCAACAAGATCCTGGCACCAGAGGCAGCTCGCTGGTTACTAGGACAGCAAGATAGCCTGGCTTGAATGCCAGCCAAGGGCCTCAGTACAGTCTGGAGGGGAGAGAATTGGGAGATAGTGAGCAGTAGCCAGTGGCAGCCCAGAGTTTTAATGTGCAGACGTGAGAAGCCTTTCTTCTCCACAATCAGTTAAAAACTTAAAATATACATTGCTGTGGTAATTCACAATCCACTCTTGTATAAGGTGGTCTGAAGCAGATTTTAGCTAATCTGTTTCCATATGCAAAGGGCCGAATGGCTTTCAGGCACATACCTTGCAGAAACCGTAGTCAATGTGTTGCATGGCACCCCACCGGCATGGAATGAATGCACATGCCGCTGCCATATTGGGCCCTTAGATGCCCATTTTACGCTTGTAAGATAGGTACAGCACGATCTAATTTCTAGGTCCAAGTGTTTCCTGTTATTATTACCATAGCAAGGCTAGGCACATCCAACATTGCTATGGCAGGTAGGAGGGCATTTAAATTTTAAAAGATCCCTTTGAAGAGTGCAGTTGATCAAAGGATAATCAAAGACAACGGTATCAGTGATCAAAATTTCATAAGTGGCAAGATCGAGAGGCTGATTTACAGGATAAGTTTGAATGAGGTCAGGAGGACAGTGATGGTGGAGAGAGGACATGGGCGAAAGTTCTTTCCCTCCCATGTTAGATTCTCAAGATGAACAGAAAATGCTGAATGAGCTTTACTATAATTCTCTTAGTAATGCAGGTGCACTTGTTCTGGGAAATTATACAGATATTCTTGAATTTCCCATGGGAAGGGAAACCTTGAGATTAACTTTGGACAAACTGCATTGGCTCCTCCACAGATTCTATTCCACTCTAAGATTAATTGGTCTATTCATCAGACAATAGATATTGTTGTTGAGGATGCCCTACCTCACAAGCTGAGGTATTGTGACAAAACCCCAGTAGCCCAGTTTTTAAGGAAGAATTTGTTTCCACTGCCTTTTGAGGAAGAGAATTCCAAAGACTCACGACCCTCTGAGAGAAGTCTAGTAAACCTTCTCTGTACTGCCTCCAAAGCATTTACATTCTTCCTTAAATAAGGAGACCAGTTCTGTACACAGTACTCCAACAAATGTGAATGAAATAGCCATTAGTAACAATCTTAAGACATGTTCATTGCGATTACTGTACAATTATATCATGCAAAGTTGACATAGAGGTGTGATTGATCACTTCTATTGAGAAGCAGAGCACACAGGGAGCTCGGGTCAGAAAGGTATAGCTTACAACCCTGTAATTCTCTATTCATTGACTCTGATGAGCTTCAAGTCCACAATTTCCTGAACCAAAACCCCTACAGAACCATTCGCTGTCGGCAGTATCCAACAAAAACTAGTATTTATATAGTGCTTTTAATATAGGTGAATATCCCAATTCACTTCACAGGAATCCTTTCAAACAAAATTTTCCACCTAAGGAGATATTAGGACAGGTGATAGGATTAATTAATGACCTCATAGCGAAGGCGCCCCTAGGTAGCAGCGATAATAATATGATTGAAACTTACATTCAGTTTGAGGGAGAGAGAAGAGTGGGTCCAAGACTAGTATTTTAAACTTAAATAAGGGCAATTATGAGGCATGAAAGCAGAGCTAGCTAAAGTGAACTGGCAAATCAGGTTAAGGGATAGGTCAATAGAGATGCAGTGGCAGACATTTAAGGGGATATTTCAGAATACACAGAATAGATACATTTCAACGAGAAAGAAAAATACCAAGGGTGGAACCCGCCATCTGTGTTTAGCTAAAACAATTAAAGATAGTATCAAACTTAAAGAAAAAGCATATAATTGCGCAAAGATGGGTGGCAGGTCAGAAGATTGGACAGAATATAAAAAATAGCAAAGAATGACTAAAAGATTGATCAGGAAGGTAAAATTAGAGTACGAGAGAAAGCTAGCTAGAAATATAAAGGCAGATAGTAAAACTTTCTACAGATATTTATAAAAGAAGAATTAACAAAGTGAGCATTGGTCCTATAGAAAGTGAGTTTGGGGAATTAATAATAAGATGGCAGATGAATTGAACAGGTTTTTGCATTGGTCTTCACTATTGAGGATACAAGTAACATCCCAGTATTAGCTGTAAGTCAGGAAATGGAAGGGAGGGAGGAACTCAAGAAAATTACAATCACCAGGGAAGTGGTACTGAAAAAATTGTTGGAGCTGCGGGCTGACAAGTCCCCGGGTCCTGATGGACTTCATCCTAGGATGTTAAAAGAAATGGCTGGTGAGATAGCTGATGCATTCATTTTAATTTTCCAAAATTCCCTAGATTCGGGGAAGGTTCATTAGATTGGAAAATAGCAAATGTAACTCCTTTATTCAAAAAGGGAGGGAGACAGAAAGCAGGAAACTATAGGCCAGTTAGTTTAACATCTGACTTAGGGAAAATGTTAGAAGCTATTATTAAAGACATTATAGCAGGACATTTAGAAAAATTCAAGTTAATCAGGTAGAGTCAACATGGTTTTGTGAAAGGGAAATCATGTTTACCAATTTATTAGAGTTCTTTGAGGGAGTCACATGTGCTGTGGATGAAGCGGAACTGGTGGATGTATTGTACTTAGATTTCCAGAAGGCATTTGGTAAGGTACCACATCAAAGAACAAAGAACAGTACAGCACAGGAACAGGCCATTCGGCCCTCCAAGCCTGCGCCGATCTTGATGCCTGCCAAAACTAACTCCTTCTGCACTTCCGGGGCCCATATCCCTCTATTCCCTTCCTATTCATATATTTGTCAAGATGTCTCTTAAACGTCGCTATCGTATCTGCTTCCACCACCTCCCCTGGCAGCAAGTTCCAGGCACTCACCACCCACTGTGTAAAGAACTTGCCTCGCACATCCCCTCTAAACTTTGCCCCTCGCACCTTAAACCTATGTCCCCTAGTAACTGACTCTTCCACCCTGGGAAAAAGCTTCTGACTATCCACTCTGTCCATGCCGCTCATAACTTTGTAAACCTCTATCATGTCGCCCCTCCACCTCCGTCGTTCCAGTGAAAACAATCCGAGTTTTTCCAACCTCTCCTCATAGCTAATGCCCTCCAGACCAGGCAACATCCTGGTAAACCTCCTCTGTACCCTCTCCAAAGTCTCCACATCCTTCTGGTAGTGTGGCGACCAGAATTGCACGCAATATTCTAAGTGTGGCCTAACTAAGATTCTGTACAGCTGCAACATGGCTTGCCAATTTTTATACTCTATGCCCCGACCAATGAAGGCAAGCATGCTGAATGCCTTCTTGACTACCTTATCCACCTGCGTTGCCACTTTCAGTGACCTGTGGACCTGTACGCCCAGATCTCTCTGCCTGTCAATACTCCTAAGGGTTCTGCCATTTACTGTATACCTCCCACCTACATTATACCTTCCAAAATGCATTACCTCACATTTGTCCGGATTAAACTCCATCTGCCATTTCTCCGCCCAAGTCTCCAACCATCTATATCCTGCTGTATCCTCTGACAATCCTCATCATTATCGACAACTCCACCAACCTTTGTGTCATCCGCAAACTTACTAATCAGACCAGCTACATTTTCCTCCAAAACATCAAAAGTTATTGCAGAAAATAAAAGCTCATGGTGTAGCGGGTAACACATTGGCATGGATAGAAGATTGGCTAGCTGAGGAAACAGAGAGTAGGCATAAATGGGTTTGGTTTTCTGGTTGGCAAGATGTAATGAGTGGTGTGCCACAGGGATCTGTGCTGGGGCCTCAACTTTTTACAATTTATATAAATGACTTAGATGAAGGGACCGAAGGTTTTGTTGTTAAATTTGCTGATGACACAAAGATAGGTAGGAAAGTAACTTGTGAAGAGGACATAAGGAGGCTACAGAGGGATATAGATAGGTTAAGTGAGTGAGTAAAGACCTGGCAAATGGAGTATAATGTGGGAAAGTGTGAAGTTTTCCACTTTGGCAGGAAGTATAAAAAAGAAGCATATTATCTAAATGGTGAGAGATTACAGAGCTCTGAGATGCAGAGGAATCTGGTTGTCCTCGTGCATGAATCACAAAAGGTTAGTATGCAGGTTCAGCAAGTAATGCGGAAAGCTTATAGAATATTATCGTTTATCACAAGGGGAATTGAATACAAAAGTAGGGAGGTTATGCTTCAGCTATACAGGGCATTGGTGAGACCACATCTGGAGTACTGTGTACAGTACTGGTCTCCTTATTTAAGGAAGGATGTAAATGTGTTGGAGGAACAGAGAAGATTTATTAGACTCATACCTGGAATGGGCGGGGTGTCTTATGAGAAAAGATTGGGCAGGTTAGGTTTGCTGCCGCTGGAATTGAGAAGAGTAAGAGGCGACTTGATTGAAACATATAAGATCCTGAGGGGTCTTGACAGGGTGGATGTGGAAAGGATGTTTCCCCTTGTGGGAGAATCTAGAACTAGGGGTCACTGTTTAAAAATAAGGGGTCGCCCATTAAGAGAGAGATGAGGAGAAATGTTTTCTCTCAGAGGGTCGTGAATCTTTGGAATTCTCTTCCTCAAAAGGCAGAATCTTTGAATATTTTTAAGGCAGAGGTAGATAGATTCTTGGTAAGCAAGGGGGTGAAAGGTTATCGTGGGTAGGTGAAAACGTGGAGTCATCAGTTCAACCATGAACTGATTGAATGGCGAAGCAGGATCAAGGGTCTGAGTGGCCTACTCCTGCTCTTAATTTGTATATTCATATGACCAAAAGCTTGGTGAAAGAGGCAGGTTTTAAGGAGCATCTTAAATGAGGAAAGAGAGGTAGCAAGAAAGAGAGGATTAGGAAGAAAATTCCAGAGCTTAGGGCCTAGGCGGCTGAAGGCATAACCGCCAATGGTGGAGTGATTAAAATCGGATCTGTTCAAGAGGCCTGAATTGGATGAGCACAGAGATCTCAGAGGGTTGTAGGGCTGAAGGGATTACAGAGATAGGGAGGGGTGGAGCCACAGAGGGATTTGAAAACAGGGATAAGAATTTTAAAATTGATGTGCTGAGCCAGGAGGTAATGTTGTAAGCACAGTGGTGATGGATATCGGAGTTGACAATCACAGAATAATTCTATCAGCATTATTAATGATGAACAAACTTATTATCATGGTGCTGGGATTATGGGAGCCACCTGTGTACTCTCATGAGATTTTTAATGTGATTAGCAGCCATCTGTTTACCTATTGTTTCAAATACTAGTTGAATGTGGTTCGAAGAATATGAATCTCCACTGGCCTGTATTTTATAATAATGAGACAGGAGAACTGCAGTATCCAATTTCAGAAGAGACTGGAGAGACACTTTGAGTACAGAGTTGATATGGGAGATCTGCATAGTGAAGACACTTCTTTGGCAATTCAGCAACTAAACATCCATCCTGTGTCAAGAAAAGAACAGCTTGCATTGTTACACATTGTACATACAATAAATTATTTTGAAGTGCAGTGATTTGTTATGCCAGTAGCATTTTCTACATAACCAACGGCAACGAGATGAACAGCAGTTAATCTGATTTGGATAATGTTAATTGAGGGAGGAATGCTATCAGGACACCAAGAGAACTCCCATCTTTTCTATCAATAATACCACATGAGCTATAACATCCACCTGAACTACTGGAAAAGGCAGACTGTGTTCAACGTCTCATCCAAAGAACAACACCACCAGCAATTTAGAACCCCCTAAGCATTCTACTTGAGTTTCAGCCTATTCCCATCCTCAATTCTTGTAGTGGGGCTGGAACTATCAATCTGCTGGTGAACAGGTGAAAGTGATACTGAGCAAGCATGTAATAGCATCTGAGGTGACACCAGATTCGGTACAACAGTCCTTTATTTAAAGCATGTGGGTATTCATACATTTTAGTAATTTATAGAGAGGTAAAACTATTTGTTGTCAGTCCCTTGAAATGAGGCTGATGTCTACCAGGCTTCATGATTTATATGTCCTCAGGTGGCTCCGCCAGGTCAATCCTGGAACCACAGGTTTTTGGGCAGAGAGGACAGGAGTTGCCCTGAGGAAGGGGGAGTTCTCGAGCCAGGGTTTGCTCTCTCTCCTTCTGTTTTTTGTCACTTCTCCGCAGCAGAGTTCATGCGGTCAGTTTCTGACTGTGTTGCGGCTTGTTGGATGAGGCACTGCCACATGGTACGGTTTGTGACAAGTTCCTCCCATGCACCGATGTCAATTTGTCCCCTTTTCAATGAGGCCGTCAGAGTATCCTTAAAATGTTTTCTCTGTCCTCCTTGAGATCAAGTGCCATCCTGAAGCCGTTCGAGAGGATCTGCTTCGAAAGCCAATTATTTGGTATGCGGATGCAATGCCCAGACCAGCGGAGCTGGTTTCGCATGATCATGGCTGCGATGCTGGAGGAATTGGCTTTGGCGAGAATGTTGGAGTTTGTTCGCCTGTCATCGCACTTGATTTCAGGTATCCTCAGGAGACACCACCGATGGAAATTCTCCAGGGTTCAGAGGTGCCTTTGATAGGTGACCCAAGTCTCACTGCCATATGATGACAACAACAGTGTTGTAGACTAAAGCCTTTGTCCTCTTTTGGAAATCTCTGTTGTTGAAGACCTGGTTGCAAAATTTCTGTAAGGCTGCGTTGGCACAGCTAATTCTGTGTTGGATCTCCACTTCAATGGTGACCTTTTTAGAATGGCAACTGCTGAGATATGAGAAGTGTTCAACGACTTCTAAAGTCTCGGCATCAATATCAAAGCTGAGAGTATAGGTGCTTATCCAGGGGAGGGCTGATGGAGGATTTCTGTCTTGCTAATGTTGGGTGAGAGTCCAACCCTTTTGTCATAGAATCATAGAGTTATACAGCACAGAAACAGGCCCTTCGGCCCATCATGTCTGCGCCGGCCATCAAACGCCTATCTATTCTAATGTCATTTTCCAGCACTTGGCCCGTAGCCTCGTATGCTATGGCATTTCAAGTGCTCATCTAAATACTTCTTAAATGTTGTGGAGTTGAAGAGGGAGAAGGTGGTCTGAATGTCACTTGCAGTGTGGGCCACAACTGCATAGTCATCGGCATATTGTAAGTCATGGATATGCTGGAGTTTCACCTCAGTCTTGGCTCTAAGTCTGTTGAGGTTGAAAAGCTTCCCATTGAGTAGAAACTCAATCATGATCCCATGTGGAAGATGATCACGAATAAGTTCCATGACCAGGCTGAGATAGATAGTGAAGAGAGTAGGCACAATCACAGAGCCTTGCTTGATGCCCATCCAGAAACAAAAGGGCTCGCTCTCCAAGGCATTACAAAGGATGGCTGCTGTCACACCATCATGCAGAATTCGCAGAATAGTAACAAATTTGTTACTCAGTAAAACAATATTAACCTGTTATCTTAGGGGTAGAGTACAGTATATGGTCTATCTGCTCCTCCCAATGCAGGAGCTCGACCTCTGCAATTAGAAGCTGCTACATCTGTATTCTTACACCCATTTCAGTAACGCAACTCCCAAACAATCAAAACGGCATGGTTAGCACTTTACCAGTTTCCCCCTTCACTTTCCATTTTGGACTGAGAGGAGGAGAAATTCCTTCGCTCAAAGGATTGTGAATCTTTGGAATTCTCTACAACAGAGAGCTGTGAATGCTCAGTCATTGAGTATCTTCAAGACAGAAGTCAAAAATCTTTTGTACTTATTGAATGTGAGGAATGTGGGGATAGTCAGAAACATGAGGTAGGAGATCTGCTGTGATCTTATTGAATGATGGAGCAGGCTCGAAGGGCCAAATGGCCTACATCTGTGCCCTTGTCCTTCTAGATGGTAGAGGTCATGGGTGTGGAAGGTGCTGTCTAAGGAGCCTTGGTGAGTTGCTGCAGTGCATCTTGTAGATGGTATACACTGCTGCCACTGTGAGTCGATGGTGGACAGAGTGAAGGCAGAAGCTGGTGTATGGGGTGCCAATCAAGTGAGATGCTTTGTCCTGGATGGTGTCGAACGTCTTGAGTGTTGTTGGAGCTGCACCCATCCAGGAAAGTGGAGAGTATTCCATCACACTCCTGACTTGTGCCTTGTAGATGGTGGACAGGCACTGGGGAGACAGGAGGTGAGTTACTCGCCGCAGAATTCCCAGCCTCTGACCTGCTGTTGTAGCCACAGCATTTATATGGCTACTCCAGTTCAGCTTCTGGTCAATGGTGACAGCTAGGATGTTGATAGTGGGGGATTCAGCGAAGGTAATTCCATTGAAAGTCAAGGGGAGATGGTTAGATTCTCTCTTGTTTGAGATGATCATTGCCTGGCACTTCTGGGGTGCGAATGTTACTTGCCACTTATCAGCCCAAGCCTGGATGTTGTCCAGGTCTTGCTGCATATAGACATTGGCTGCTTCAGTATCTGAGGAGTCATGCATGGTGCTGAACATTGTGCAATCTTCAGCGAACATCCCCACTTCTGATCTTGTGATGGAGATGAAGCAGCTGAAGATGGTTGGGTCCAGGACACTACCCTGAGGAACTCCTGCAGTGATGTCCTGGGGCTGAGCTGATTGACCTCCAACAACCACAACCATCTTCCTTTGGCTGGGTATGACTCCAACCAGTGGAGGGTTTTCTCCCTGATTCCCATTGACTCCAGTTTTGCGAGGGCTCCTTGATGCCATATTCAGTCAAATGCTGTCTTGATGTCAAGGACAGTCAGTCTCACCTCACCTGTTCAGCTCTTTTGTCCATGTTTGGACCAAGGCTGTTATGAGCTCAGGAGCTGAGTGGCCCTGACGGAACCCAAACTGAGCGTCAGTGCGTAGGTTGTTGCTGAACAAGTGCCACTTGATAGCACTGTTGAGGACCCCTTCCATCACTTTGCTGATGATCTGGAGTAGACTGATGGGGCATTAATTGGCCAGGTTGGATTTGTCCTGCTTTTTGTGCACAGGACATACCTGGACAATTTTCCACATTGCCGGGTAGATGCCAGTGTTGTAGCTGTACTGGAACAGCTTGGCTAGGGGTGCAGCAAGTTCTGGAGCACAAGTCTTCAGTACTATTACCGGAATATTGTCAGGGCCCATCGACTTTGCAGTATCCAGTGCCTTCAGTCATTTCTTGATATCATGTGGAATGAATCGGATTGGCTGAAGACTGTGATGCTGGGCACTTCAGGAGGAGGTTGAGCTGGATCACCCACTCGGCACTTCAGGCTGAAGATGGATGCAAATGCTTCGGCCTTGCCTTTTGCACTGATGTGCTGACCTCCCCCATCATTGAGGGTGGGAATATTTGTGGAGCCTCCTCCTCCTGTCAGTTGTTTAATTGTCCACCACCATTCATGACCGGATGTGGCAGGACTGCAGGGCTTAGATCTAATCTGTTGGTTGTGGGATCGCTTAGCTCTGTCTATCGCATGCTGCTTCCGCTGTTTGGCACGCAATTAGTCCTGTGTTGTAACTTCACCAGGTTGACACCTCATCTTGAGGTATACCTGGTGCTGCTCCTGGCATGTCCTCCTGCACTCGTCATTAAACCAGGGTTGGTCTCCTGGCTTGATGGTAATGGTAGAGTGAGGGATATGCCGGGCCATGAGGCTACAGATTGTGGTTGAGTACAATTCTGCTGCTGCTGATGGTCCACAGCGCCTCATGGATGCCCAGTTTTGAGTTGCTAGATCTGTTCGAAATCTACCCCATATAGCATGGCATATAGTGCCACACAACACGATGGAGGGTATCCTCAATGTGAAAAACGGGACTTTGTCTCCACATGGACTGTGCAGTGGTCACTCCTACCAATACTGTCATGGACAGATGCATCTGCGACAGGTAGATTGGTGAGAATGAGGTCAAGTAGGTTTTTCCCTCTTGGTTCCCTCACCACCTGCCGTAGATCCAGTCTAGCAGCTTTGCCCTTTAGGACTCGGCCAGCCCAGTCAATAGTGGTGCTACCGAGCCACTCTTGGTGATGGACATTGAAGTCCCCCCACCCAGAGTACATTTTGTACCCTTACTACCTTCAGTGCATCTTCCAATTGGTGTTCAACCTGGAGAAACACTGATTCATCAACCGAGGGAGGGCGGTAGGTGGTAATCAGCAGGAGGTTTCCTTGCCTATGTTTGGCCTCATGCCATGAGATATCATGGGGTCTGGAGCCAACGTTGAGGACTCCCAGGGCAACTCCCTCCTGATTGTGTATCACTGTGCTACCACCTTGGGTGGGTCTGTTCTGCCAGTGGGACAGGATATACATGGGGATGGTGATGGTGGTGTCTGGGACATTGTCTGTAAGGTATGATTTCGTGAGTATGAATATGTCAGGCTGTTGGCTCGACTTAGCTGTGGGACAGCTCTTCCAACTTTTGCACAAGCTCCCAGATGTTTGCAGGCTTGACAGGGTTGGGTTTGCCGTTGTCATTTACGGTGCCTACGATGCCAGGTGGTCCGTCCAGTTTCATTCCTTTTCTGAGTAGTGGTTTGCTACAACTGAGAGGCTTGCTGGGCCATTTCAGAGTGTAGTTAAGAGTCAACCACATTACTGTGGGTCTGGAGTCACATGTAGGCCAGACCAGGTAAGGACGACTGATTTCCTTCCCTACAGGATGTTAGTGAACCAGATGGGTTTTTACAACAATCGACAATGGTTTCATGGCCATCACTTGACTATCTTTTAATTACAGATTTATTAATTGAATTGAAACTCCACTGGGCTATCTGCTGGACTTCAAATCCACTGAACCTGCTAGTTTATTATCATCTGTAAATGTGACCAGTTTTCATTGAGTTTCAGAATCCAAGTGATTTAGATAAATTCTAAGTAGCATTGGGGCAACCCACTCTGGTATTTCCCCTCGAGTTGCCTCTGAGCCAGGCCGCGTGTTCATTGCCACACTCCAACAACTTGAACGTATAATTTAAGTGGACACTTCAATCTAGTACTGAGGGAGTGCTGCACTGTCAGAAGTGCTGTCTTTCAGATAAGATGCTAAATCGAGGTCACATCTTCCCCTTCAGGTAGATGTAAAGAAATTCTCATAGAAGAGCGCAGACGTTCTCCTGATTGTCCACTGCAGTCTGTGTGATGAAAGCGTTTGCACGGTGCTGGTAGGTACAGAGTCCAGGATTTTGACTCAGGAACAACAATATATTTCCAGGTTGGGCTAGTGTATGTGACTTGGAGGCGAACCTGGAGGTGCTGGTGCTCCCACGCACCTGTTACCCTTGTCCTAGGTGATGGAGGTCATGGGTTTGGTGAGTTGCTGTAGTGCATTTTGTAGCTAGCATGCACTGCAGCTGATGGTAGAGGGAGTGGATGCTTAAGGTAGTTGGTGGGCTTTTGATCAAGTAGAAATAGGCCAGCCCAATGAAAAGAAAGGCTTGCATTTATGTAGTGCTTTTTATAACCTTAAGATGTTCCCAAGTGATTAACAGCCAATAAAATACATAGAATCATAAAATGGGTACAGCACAAGAGGCCATTTGGCCCTTTGTGTCCATGCCAGCTCTCTGCAAGAACAGTTCAGCCAGTCCCACTCCTCTGCCCTTTCCCTACAGCCCTACAACTTTTTTCTCCTGAGATAATTATCCAATTCTCTTTTGAAAGCCACTATTGAATCAGCTCCACCACACTCTCAGGCAGTGCATTCCAGATCCTAACCACTCGCTGTGTGAAAAAATTTTTCTTCATGTCACCTCTGGTTCCTTTGCCATTCACCTTAAATCTGTGTCCTCTGGTTCTCAACCCTTTCACCAATGGGAACAGTTTCTCCCTCTCTGTTCCATTTAGACCCCTCATGACTTTGAACACCTCCTCTCAACCTTCTCTTCTCCAAGGAGAACAACCCCAGCTTCCCCAATCCATCCACATCAGTGAAGTTCCTAATCCCTGGAACCATTCTCGTGAACCTTTTCTGCACTGTCTCTAATGCCTTCACATCCTTTCAAAAGTGTGATGCCCAGAAATAAATACAAAACTCCAGCTGAGACTGAACCAGTGTTTTATAAAGATTCGCCATAACTTCCTTGTTTTTGTACTCTATGCCACTATTCTAAAACCCAGGATCCCGTAGGCTTTATTAACCTTTTCTCAGCCTGCCCTAACACCTTCAACGATTTGTATACATATACCCTCTGCTTCTGCACCCTCTTTAAAATTGTATCCTTTATTTTATATTATCTCTCTCCTCGTTCTTCCTACCAACATGTATCACTTCACACTTCTCTGTATTAAATTTCATCTGCCACTTGTCTGCCCATTCCACCAGCCTGTCTATGTCCTCTTAAAGTGTATCTCTATCCTCCTGACAGTTCACAATACTTCCAAGTCTCGTGTCATCTGCAAATTTTACATTTGAAGTGTAGTCACTGTTGTGCTATAGGAAATGTGGCAGTCAGTTTGCACACAGCAACCACAACAGCAATGTGATATCACAAGATAATCTGCTTTAGCCAGGTTGGTTGGGATATAAATATTGGCCAAGACACTGGGCAGAACTCCCCTGCTGTTCTCTGAAATTCTGCTATGGGCTCTCCACCTCACAAGGCAGGCAGGGCCTCTGTCTCATTTGAAAGCTGGCACTTCCAACATTGCCACACTCCCTCAGTACTGTAAGGTGTAATGCAGAGTCAGATCAGATTTTGTGATGTGATCAAAGGCCATGCTTTGCAACCATTGGACACAGCTGACTGTTTTCAACTTTATTCATGTTTTGGCAGTTCGATAACATCTTGTATGTATGGCTCAAATCAATGGTCCACCCAATGCTTTCCTCACCTGATCTTGATACAAGTGTAGTTTCAGTCAGAAGTCAGTAGATGGTGATCAAGAGTGGAAATTCTCTAGCTTGGTTACATAGGGCAGCAAGATTGGCAAATGTAGCTTGAAATAAAATCCTTTTTGTGTGGCCCAGTACCACAGCGTTGGGTATGAATAAGTTACTACAAATGAGGGAAGTAATTGCTAAAATGTTTACTGTCAATGGAATATGAAACCAAAATATATAGACTAAAGTTTGGAAAGTGATGGCAGGTTGGAAAACCCCATCTGATTTTTTCTCCAGACCCATTTTTACTTTTTGCTCTGTGGACTGTTTTATTGTGTACATTAAAAACTACGCATTCCAATTAATTTTAGTCTCTGTTATACTTCACGATTGATTTTTTAATTCTTAATATTAAAAAAATTGATACGTGTTTTCAATAGACAAACCGGATCATCACTCTTTAGGATGTTCAATGCCATGAAAGGCACTTTATAAATGCAAGTTCTCCCTCTAAAACTACCTCAACAATCATCTCCAAAACGCCCTCCCGCAGTTTAGAGTTCCTCACATTATGCAAAGGCACTTTAGCCCCTCTGAGCCCAGCTCACAAAAATGCATCATCCTTCCAACAAGTTCCACTCAGATCACAAAAGCACACACTCTCCCAGTTCATGCTGACACTCTTTCTCAATTCAACCTGACTTAAAAAAAAAGTGTCAGCCTTGGGTTAGTAGTGGAATTCTTATCTCCAGTCTAAACATTGTAGGTTCAAGTCCTGCTCTAGAAACAGTAAGCATGTAATCTATGCTGACACTTCATTACATTAGCTAGAGAGTGCTGTCCAAATCATCACACTTCTGCACTGGTGTCACATAGCTTTGGAAATGTTTAAGTATGTATCCAATCCTCTTTTGAAAGTTACTATTGAGTATGCTGCCAACACCCTTTCAGGTAACGCATTCTAGATCACAACAACTCACAATGCAAAAAAAAAAAATCCTCCATATTCCTCCTCCTGCTTTTGTCAATTGCCTTAAATCTGTGTTCTGTGGTTAGTGACCCTGTTGCTAGTGGAAACAGATTCTTACTATCTACTCTATCAAAAAGCTGATTTGAACACCCCTATAGAATTTCCCCTTTAACATTATCTGCTCAAAGGCAGCACAGACTGGAAACTGAAAGTAGGCCTATTCTTATATACGGGTCAGAGTTAGATATAGGCTGGGATTTAAAGCCCTCACCGGGAGTGGGCTAGGAGGTGGAGGGGGCCGTAAAATTGCGTGGGAGGCGAGGGGCACCATGCCGTCGCCAACGCGTCCCGCTGCCTTTTTAACCAGGGAGGTGGCAAACAGCCTGCCCACCACAGGCCAATTGAGGCCTTTAAGTGACCAATTAATTGTCAATTAAGTGCCTCTTCCTGCCACTGCTGTTATTTTACCAGCGGGTGGACGGGCACTTCGGAACCTGCGGAGGTTGCCTAATAATATCTGGTGGCCTCCTTGCGGGCTGGGCGAGGGAGGAATGCCCACAGAGGGCCTCCCCACCACCACCCCCCCACCCCACTCCAGCAGCACAGGCTGTCCCTCCCTAAAACAACACCTGCTGTGATAGAATCCAAGCCCTCCCCCCCCCCCCCTCCCCCCACCTACCTCACCTAGCCAATTGTCCTGGTGCTGCTGCTGGGACTGAAGAGCTGCTCGCCTCTGATCGGCCGGCAGCTCTTGGAGGTGCCTCAAACTGCCTCAGAGGGGCGGAATCCCAAACTGGGGCCAATGAAGTGCCTGGGCCATGTAAAAGAGCGGTGTGGCTTCCAGGTGCATTGGGGGCAGGCTCCCCCCAGACGTTTCAGCCAGCGGGCGGGGCCATTGCCTCACCATTAAATACTGGTCACTGTGTGAACATATACTGCTGACTGGAGAAGCACCATTGGAACGGCCTATCTACGGTATTGGGTTTATCGAACACTGTAAAAGTTCCAGGAAATCATGGCATGAATGAGTTACGTCATTATTCACAATGTGCCATAGTCAATACCCTTGGCATAATCATGAAAGTTGATTATCATAGCTCTATCACACCGCCCCTCAGACAAGACAATGGAGATCACAAATTTCCTAGGTTTACACTATGTACGTACACAGGAAGATATTCAGCCCCTCGAGTCTGTTCTGCCATTCAATGAGATTCAATGATCTGCAACCTAACTCCACACATCTGCCTTTGCCCCATATCCCTTCATACCTTTGGTTCACATAAATCTATCAATCTCATATTTATAATTAACATCAATTGTCATTTGCGGAAGAGAGTTCAAAACTTCTACCACCCTTTGCTTGTACAAGTGTTACCTAATTTCACTCCTGACAGGACTGCATCTAATTTTTAGACTATACCCCTAGTCCTAGACTAGTAATAGTTTCTCTCTATCAATCCTATCTGTTCCCCTTAAAATCTTTAAAACTTCAATCAATCCACCCCTTCACCTTCTAAATTCCAGGGAATATAACCCTAATTTGTTTAATCTCTCCTCGTAGCTTAACGCTTAGAGTCCAGGTATCATTCTGGTGAATCTACACTGCACTCCCTCCAAGCCCGGTATCCAAAGGGGTGGTGCCTCTGCTGCTTAGACGAAGAAAGAATGAATTTGTGAGTTCACAATGATTGATTAAAGTTAAATAAATCATCTGCTCTTTCCTGAAGTATCTAATTCTTAGGTAGAGCAATCAAAATATTTCTTTGTTGATTTTGTGTGTTTAGTCTACATTATGTGCACAGAGTCTCATCGACAGGTTTGCGTCTGCCTGCAATGAATTTGGCCTAACCATCAGCCTCAAGAAAACGAACATCATGGGGCAGGATGTCAGAAATGCTCCATCCATCAATATTGGCGACCACGCTCTGGAAGTGGTTCAAGAGTTCACCTACCTAGGCTCAACTATCACCAGTAACCTGTCTCTAGATGCAGAAATCAACAAGCGCATGGGTAAGGCTTCCACTGCTATGTCCAGACTGGCCAAGAGAGTGTGGGAAAATGGCGCACTGACACGGAACACAAAAGTCCGAGTGTATCAGGCCTGTGTCCTCAGTACCTTGCTCTACGGCAGCGAGGCCTGGACAACGTATGCCAGCCAAGAGCGACGTCTCAATTCATTCCATCTTCGCTGCCTTCGGAGAATACTTGGCATCAGGTGGCAGGACTATATCTCCAACACAGAAGTCCTTGAAGCGGCCAACACCCCCAGCTTATACACACTACTGAGTCAGCGGCGCTTGAGATGGCTTGGCCATGTGAGCCGCATGGAAGATGGCAGGATCCCCAAAGACACATTGTACAGCGAGCTCGCCACTGGTATTAGACCCACCGGCCGTCCATGTCTCCGTTATAAAGACGTCTGCAAACGCGACATGAAATCGTGTGACATTGATCACAAGTCGTGGGAGTCAGTTGCCAGCATTCGCCAGAGCTGGCGGGCAGCCATAAAGACAGGGCTAAATTGTGGCGAGTCGAAGAGACTTAGTAGTTGGCAGGAAAAAAGACAGAGGCGCAAGGGGAGAGCCAACTGTGCAACAGCCCCAACAAACAAATTTCTCTGCAGCACCTGTGGAAGAGCCTGTCACTCCAGAATTGGCCTTTATAGCCACTCCAGGCGCTGCTTCACAAACCACTGACCACCTCCAGGCGCGTATCCATTGTCTCTCGAGATAAGGAGGCCCAAAAGAATGTGCACAGTGTAGGGCACAGAAGAACCCACACATGCCATTAAGGATAGGGAAAAATTTGTTTAGGCTGGTTTTCTGGGTTGAAGTAGTCAGAGCACCCACAGCACATGGCAAAAGCTGGAGACCAGTCTGAAATCAGGCCCTCCCCTAAATAATTCAGGTGCACTAACAACACCAGTTGTGCCTCCTGAGGCAGCTTGCTCGGTTTTTGGTAGAACACGATGTCAGCAGTGACCATCAGAAAGATTGTGGGAGCGATCTGCATAGATCCGCAGTGGCCTGTTTTTCCTGACTCTGCATTCGGGTAAGTTAAAAAGAAATAAACTGACCTTCCAATTGGCAGCCTCCAGCATTCCCCTTAAGTCATTTGAGTTGAAGAAGTTGGGAAATTTGAGAGGAGCATACCCAGCATAGTTCCCGAGCAATATTGAAGTGGGTCATTAAACTGGCATTGGGCCTCTCATTAACATATACAAGAAGCCTAATGATTGAATATCGCCAAAGCCAATATAGTGTCGATCCATTATCAAAACTCCCATCATCAATATCCTGAGGTTACCACTGACCAGAAACTTAATTGGATCAGCCACATAATTAATGCTACCAAAGCAGGTCAGAGGCTGGAAATTCCACGACAAGTAAGTTACCTCCTGACTCCCAAAGCCTATCCACCATCAACAAGGCACATGTCAGGAGTGTGATGGAATTCTCTCCACTTGCCTGAATGGATGCAGCTCCAACAACACTAAAGAAGCTCAGCACCACCCAAAACAAAGCAGCCCGTTTGATTGGCTCACCATCCACCACCCTCAACATTCACTCCCTCCACCACCGACGCATAGTGGCACCAGTGTGCACCTTATACAAGATGCACTACTGCAACTCACCAAGGCTCCTTCGACAGGACCCCTACCACTTAGAAGGACAAGGGCAGCAGATGCATGGGAACACCACCACCTGCAAGTTCCCCTCCGATCACACACCATCCTGACTTGGAACTATATCGCCGTTCCTTCACTGTCACTGGATCAAAATCTGGAACTCGCTTCCTAACAGCACTGTCAGTGTACCTACACCAGATGGACTGCAGTTATTCAAAAAGGCAGCTCACCACCACTATCTCAAGGATAGTTAGAGATGCGCAATAAATTCTGGCCTTGCCAGCGATGCTCACATCCCATGAATGAATAAAAAAAAGTTCCGGTGCCCTTGCAGCACGTGACATAGTCCAGCGAAATTGGATCTTACTGCCCCCTTTTGCACCTGCCTCATGCAAAACAAGAACCAATTCTATCCCCCCGTTTCATGTAGCTTAAATTTCTAAAGTCTAAAAAAAATCTGTAACTTAGAATATTCTTTAAAACTCAATACAGAGGCCGAGGATGTCCATAACTCAAAAAAAATTGCAAGTGATCAGGTTTAATATAGTGAAAAGATTGAAATTCACAATTCTATGTTTCAGACAAACCAATGTTGATCCAGTCAGCTAGTTCATTCATGCTTAACCAACATCCGGTACTGGATGAGCAGAAATTTTCCTCCAATTTAATATTGAGAACCCATTATGTTTAGTCCCCACTCTGAACTCCATTCCCTCGCAACCAACACCATTCCACTCTCTGGCAACAGTCTGTGATTAAGCCAGACTGTTCACAATCTTCATGTCATATTTGACCTCAAGATAAGCTTCTGACCTCATATTTGAGCCTTCACTAAGACCCCCTATTTTTATCTCCACAAAGTTGTCCGACTGTCCCTGTCTCAACTCTTCTGCTGCTGAAACTCTCATTCATGCCTTTGTTATCTCTAGACTTGACTATTCCAACGCACTCCTGGTTGCTCTCCCACATTCTTCTCTCCGTAAACTTGAAGTCATCCAAAACTCTGCTGCCCGTGTTTTAGCTTGTACCAAGTCCTGTTCTCCATCAGTCCTGTGTTCGCTGACCTACATTGGCCCTTAGTCAAGCAACATCTTGATTTAAAAATTCTCATCCTTGTTTTCAAATCCCTCCATGACCTCATGCCTATCTCTGTAAACCTCTCCCGCCCACAATCCTCCGAGATGTTTGCGCTTCTCTAATTCTGGCCTCTTGTGCATCCCCGATTTTAATCGCTCCACCGTTGATGGCCGTGCCTTCAGTTGTCTGTCCCCAAGCTCAGGAATTCCCTCCCTACAGCTCTCTGCCTCTCCACCTCACTTTCCTCCTTTAAGACATTCCTTAAAACCTACCTCTTTGACCTAGCTTTTGGCCAGCTGACCTAATATCTTTGTATGTGATTCAGTGTCGTACTTGGTTTTACAATGTTCCTGTAAAGCAGCTTGGGATGTTTTAATCCAATAAAGGCACTAAATAAATATACATTATTGTTGTAAAGTGTGTGCCACCATTATTCCAGGAAATTCTGGGCCAATTGACGTAAATCAAGTTTTGTTAAATGATTACAGGTTGGGAAACCCCTTGGTCCTGTTTTAATGCAGTTCTTCAATTACTTGACATAAAAAAAACAGCAGGAAATTCCCAGCAGCAGGAAAGTCCCAGCAGCTGCCAAGAAGCTGCTCTAACAGCGGACCACCAGCAGGGGGAGTAAGGAGGGGGCGGGATTCTGGAACCCACCTCTGAAAGAGAGAAAGGAGGGTGAATATTAGTCCTATTTTTAATTAATAACCCCAGATACCTACATACAAAACTTAGTCAAATAAAGTAAAATTCATAATAAGACAAAAATAATAGAAAGACAAATTGCTGCTTTACATCTTCTGCATTTTATATTTTAAAATGTTTATTTTACAATCCTCCCCCAGAAAGTAAAACAGAATGACATAATCCAGAATGGAATATGACGCGGAGGATTCAACCAAGCAGGAATGGGGGGAAGCAACATATGTTCAGAGTTACTTACTAATTAGCAGCTAATTAGGAAATTGTTTAAATGATAATAATTTTTAATTAGTTATCCATGTTTATGCAATGTGATATGGAGAGGATATGTTCTCGTGAGGATGTGAATGGGTTTTATCTGTCTCCCCCTCCCACCCGATGTGGAGTTGAGTGAGGCGGGATCTCTGGGGTTCTCTGGTGGAACGCTGAGTATCCAGTGGGAGGTGAGGGGTATACATTGTGTCAGAGGGAGAGATACAAAGTAACCCCGGGTGATTGCTGCGCTGCTACAGCCTGGACAGGAGAGTGAGTATAGAAACCCACTAACGGGGCATTTAATCATGGTGTGTGAGGGAGATACATTCCGAGCGCCACAGATGAAGCATCTCCTCCCTGTCCCCTTTCTGTTGGAGATTTGGGTTTGTCTGATTAGAATAGTTATTTCACGAGAGAGTTTTTTTGACGGGACGACTGACTTGTTCAACTACCCGACTGAGCTCTCCCCTCTTATTTCCCTCTCCTCCTTTGGGAGGGGAGGGGGAAACATCTCCCCGTTGGACCGCGTGCATAATAACGGGGTCACTCTGATAGCCCCCCGACCGGGTAGACGAGCTCGTGGATGTTGCTCCTCTCTTTCCTGTTTACCCCGAGCCCCTGTTTATGTGTTAAACTGCGTTATGTAGATTCTTTATGTATGTAGGATTATTTAACCGGTAAGGGGAGTTCTTTACTCCCTGTGCTGCACAAATATTTATCCCTCAATCAACAACACTGAAAAAATGATCTGATCATGATCATAGAGTCATAACGGCACAGAAGGAGGCCATTTGGCTCAGTGAGTCCATGCCAGCTCTCTGTAGAGCAGTCTGGATCCCATTCCCCCACTCTATCCCTGTAGTCCTCCAAGTTCATTTCCTTCAAGCGCCTATCCAATTTCCTTTGAAATCATTGATCGTCTCTGCTTCCACCATCCTTCTAGGCTGCGAGTTTCAGGTCATGCCCATTCGCTGTGTAAAAAAAAAAGTTCATCCTCACATCCGATTGTCCAAAATCTTAAATCTGTGTCCCCCTATCACATTACATTTTGTTGTGTGCAATTTGGCTTCTGTGTTCCCTACATTACAACATTGGCTGTAAAGTGCTTTGGGATTACCTGAGATTATGAAAGGTGTGATTATAATTACAAATCAATCTTTTTAGATGTAGAAGTATTCTTTCAATAGCAGTGTTGCTGATGCACGGAATCCATAATCTACTACAATTCCTTCCCCAACGTCATCCCCCTGCCTCCCACTCCACTCCACACTTTGTTAACCAAAACAAGACTAAGGCTGATCTATGACATTGTAGTGACTGAAACTACCTACACAACACTGTGCTGTTCCAAGAAATAATGCTGCAGCTTCTGGAAATCTGGAAACCGATAAAGAGCTAGAAATACTCAATGTTTCCATGAAAAGGAAGGATTTACAGAGCTGTGGGGAAAGAGCAAAGAAGTGGGACTAATTGGATAACTCTTTCAAAGAGCTAGCATAGGCATGATGGCCCAAATGGCCTCCTTCAGTGCCATATATTTTCTCTGGTCTGTGTGTGTTCCTATAGGTCAGGCAGCATCTTTAGATTTCCATCTTTTTCTGTTTGTGTACCTTCCATATGTGCATTGCTTGAGAAACATCCCAACAATTGTACTCGCAGCTTTGTGTTAGTTTAGTTTAGAGATACAGCACTGAAACAGGCCCTTCGGCCCACTGAGTCTGTGCCGACCATCAACCACCCATTTATACTAATCCTACACTAATCCTACATTCCTACCACATCCTCACCTGTCCCTATTTTCCCCTACCACCTACCTATACTAGGGGCAATTTATAATGGCCAATTTACCTATTAACCTGCAAGTCTTTTGGTTGTGGGAGGAAACTGGAGCATCCGGAGGAAACCCACGCAGACACAGGGAGAACTTGCAAACTCCACACAGGCAGTACCCAGAATTGAACCCAGGTCGCTGGAGCTGTGAGGCTGCGGTGCTAACCACTGCGCCACTGTGCCGCCCCGAAGTGTTCCTCACTTCATTCTCAGAGTAGAAGATATTTCACTCTTTAATCAGACAGAAGTTAGTTACAAACAGCTATTGGTTAAAATAACCCAACCTGGACAACCTTTACTAAAATTTTGTTAGTGGGTGTAATTGTTTTTATAAAAACAGATTTTCAGTCATTTCTGGTGTGCCTTGGTTGTGAAGACATTTTTGTTTGTTAATATCAGTTGGGTTAAAGGGGGGAAAAAAACTTTCATTTGTATAGTGCTGCCATGTCAAAACATCTGTAACACTGGGACCAGTTGGGACTGAAATGTACTTTTCTGGTCCTAATTTAATTTTTTAGTTTTAATTTAGAGATACAGCACCAAGTCTGTGCCGACCATCAACCACCCATTTATACTAATCCTACATTAATCCCATATTTCTACCATATCCCCCTACCACCTACCTATACTAACGTAGTAGTACTAGGGGCAATTTATAATGGCCAATTTACCTATCAACCTGCAAGTGGGATGAAACCGGAGCACTTGGCGAAAACCCACGTGGTCACAGGGAGAACTTGCAAACTCCACACCCGGGTCGCTGGAGCTGTGAGGCTGTGGTGCTAACCACTGTGCCACCCTAATGTAAAGCACTTTGTACAGTGACTTGCTTTCTGGAGTATAATGACTGTTGCATTAGGGCAGTGTTATTCAGTATGTCAGCCACTACCACATGTGGTTAATTGGAAATCCAGAAGTGGCTAATTGCAGTGGGTAGCACCGCAGCCTTACAGCTCCAGCTACCCGGGTTCGATTCTGGGTACTGCCTGTGCTGAGTTTGCAAATTCTCCCTGTGACCGCGTGGGTTTTCGCCGGGTGCTCCGGTTTCCTCCCACAGACTTGCAGGTGATAGGTAAATTGGCCATTGTAAATTGCCCCTAGTGTAGGTAGGTGGTAGGGAATATGGGATTACTGTAGGGTTAGTATAAATGGGTGGTTCTTGGTCGGCACAGACTCGGTGGGCCGAAGGGCCTGTTTCAGTGCTGTATCTCTAAATAAAAATAAAATAATGAATAAACAGACACCATTATTAGGTGCGTGACTGCAATGTTCATATTCACATGGTGTATGCTTGTGAACTTTAATTTTTTTGTATGTTTCTTGGTAAAATGGTGAGATGACAAGCAGATTGCACGCGTTTCTTTTGATCGTTGTGTATTTCCTTGGTTACTGAATGGTAGATGTTAAGTGAATATAGACACGTGAAGTACATTTACCTGGATGGTGTGAGTGCATGTCAAGCGTTGTCTATTAAAATCAGTGCCGTGGCTAAACTGGTGTCATTGTAACCAGCAATTTCTATTGGACAACATTGGGTTCGGCAAATGCCTGCATGCTAATATTAATTGCTGTTAGATCTTGGGCTTAATGGCCTCAACAATAGTGGTGTGTGTGCAGTTGTAGGTGCTTCATTATAAAAAGAGCAGTAAAATCACAGAGAAGGGCGGCACAGTGGCGCAGTGGTTAGCATCGCAGCCTCATAGCTCCAGCGACCCGGGTTCAGTTCTGGGTACTGCCTGTGTGGAGTTTGCTAGTTCTCCCTGTGACCGCGTGGGTTTCCTCCGGGTGCTCCGGTTTCCTCCCACAGCCAAAGACTTGCAGGTTGATAGGTAAATTGGCCATAATAAATTGCCCCTAGTGGAGGTAGGTGGTAGGAGAATGTGATAGGGAATATGGGGGTTAATGTAGGATTAGTATAAATGGGTGGTTGTTGGTCGGCACAGACTCGGTGGGCCGAAGGGCCTGTTTCAGTGCTGTATCTAAATAAAATAAAATAAATAAACTTACAGGGCAGCTTCACTGGACTGATGGCAGAATAGGATATGAAAGTTGTGAGGAACTACTGCTTCCACTGGTGCAGAGAAGGTTAATAGTCTTTTGAAGTTATAAATTGTTCTGATAGTGAATAGGGTAGGATTATTCCCTCTGGTTGGGGAGTCAGTATTGAGAGATCATCAGTTTTAAAATCCCCATTTGTGAGGTTTGGAGAAAATAGTTCAGACCGGATTGTCAGAGTATGGAATGCTTTGCCACAGGAATTGGTTGATGCAAATAGCATTGCTGCTTTAAAGTGCAAAGAGGATAAATATTTGAAGTGAAGGAAAATGCAGGGTTGGGGGAGAGAATAAATCAATTGGGTTAGATTTAGAATGTTTTAGAAAAACTCCGACACTGACCTGACAGTCGGAATGACCTCTTGCTGTGCTGTGAACCTGAGGATCTGTGGTTCCATGCCATCTCCTTCCTTTCTCTTCCCCCACTGCTCAACCCCTCACATTTTTCTTAACAATTAATTCTGCGTTCTAATATTTCCTGCCGTTTATATTAGGTGATGTCATTGTTGCCCCCCCCCCCCCCTCTCTGGAGATTGCAGTATTTTATCAAAAGCAAAATACTGGAAATCTGTTATAACAGAAAATGTGCAGCTGGTGAGGCAGCACCTGTGGGGAGAGAAACCAGAGTTAGTTTCAGGTTGATGACCTTTCATCAGAGGTAGAAGATGTTAGATTAACAGTTTGTAAGCAAGTACAGAACCAAGGAAGAGGTAGGTTGGGGTGGGGTGGGGGTGCAGGGGGAGGGGTCATTGAAAAAGGAACAAAAGGGAAGGTCTGTGATAGGTTGGAATGATTATATAACAAAGGATGATGGTGTGAGGCAAAGAGGGTCGTAATGCCACAAGGAAAGGAACAAGAGATGGGGCCAGAAGAGTTGTAAATGGTTACTCAGAACAGCTGAGAGGGAGGGAAGCACAGAAAGTCTGGTGACTAGGAGAACGGATCTCGACTCGGAATTGCGGTGTAGGTCAGTGAGCACTGGGGTGATAGGTGAACGGGACTTGGTGCAAGTTAAGACATGGGCAGCAGAGTTTTGGATAGCCTCAAGTTTATGGAGAATAGAATTAATAGATTCACTGGGCTGATGGCAGAATAGGCAATAAAGTTATGAGGAAATACTGGCACTGTTTCCACTGGAGCAGAAAAGGCTAATAGAGACTTTTAAAGTTATAAATGTTATGTGTCTTCATCTTCCGCCAACCTTTCAGGCACTGAATTCCAGATCTTAACTTATTGTATTTATATATTTTGTAAAAGGTTCTCCCCATCACTTCCCCCAAGCCCCAGCTTCTTTTGCCAATTATCTGAAATCTGTATCCTTTAGTTACTGATGCTTTTGCCAGTGGAAAGTTTTTCCATCTCATTCTCTTTAAAACCCATCATCGTTTTGAACACCTCCCTTAAATCATGCCTTAACTTTCTCTGCTCTAAAACTGCATGGTTTAGAAGACCCGAGAAGCGAGATGGGCTGGGGTGGGGTGGGGTGGTGGGGGCAATCTCTACACTTCCATTTCAAGGCCAGATTTCATTGCAGTTAATACAAAAGTTTCTGTGTGCTAATGATGAACAAAACTGGTGGTGGCGTATGGAGCAGGCTGTGTTTTAAAAGACCATTTAGTTAATGCAACTATTCAGTCCTCTAATAAACCCAAAGAAACTTAAAGGAGTTTGCAGCAGCTAAGAACTTAGTGTTTTACAGCCCACATATAAAGGGCTGAATGCGTAGCTTTGAAGTTAATGGATGACGTTGGAGCTTATCACAGCAGGCGAATGCCTGGGCTCTTTTAACGAGGAAGTGGAATTGTAATTACATTCAAATTGTCAGTGGGGTGGGGGGGGGGGGCGGGGTTTATCTGTTGTGGTTTCAAGAGCAGGAGGAATGTAGCGAATATTACAGATGGAGGAAGTGGTCCCGTGTTGGTGGGGGAGATGGAATTCATAAAACTACTGGTACTGTTGACATCAATACTGTACACTGAACAAAGAACAGTACAGCACAGGAACAGGCCATTCGGCCCTCCAAGCCTGCGTCGATCTTGATGCCTGCCTAAACTAAAACCTTCTGCACTTCCAGGGACCGTATCCCTCTATTCCCTTCCTATTCATGTATTTGTCAAGATGCCTCTTAAACGTCATTATCGTACCTGCTTCCACCACCTCCCCCGGCAGCAAGTTCCAGGCACTCGGCACCCTCTGTGTAAAGAACCTGCCTCGCACATCCCCTCTAAACTTTGCCCCTCACACCTTAAACCTATGTTCCCTAGTAACTGACTCTTCCACCCTGGGAAAAAAGCTTCTGACTATCCACTCTGTCCACGCAGTTCATAACTTTGTAAACCTCTATCATGTCGCCTCTCCACCTCCGTCGTACCAGTGAAAACAATCCAAGTTGATCCAGCCTCTCCTCATAGCTAATGCCCTCCAGACCAGGCAACATCCTGGTAAACCTCTTCTGTACCCTCTTCAAAGCCTCCACATCCTTCTGGTAGTGTGGCGACCAGAATTGCACGCAATATTCCAAGTGTGGCCCAACTAAAGTTCTGTACAGCTGCAGCATGACCTGCCAATTTTTATACTCTATGCCCCGGCCGATGAAGGCAAGCATGCCGTATGCCTTCTTAACTACCTTATCCACCTGCGTTGCCACTTTCAGTGACCTGTGGACCTGTATGCCCAGATCTCTCTGCCTGTCAATACTCCTTAAGGTTTCTGCCAAAGAATATGAGCAAAGAATTTTGTGTGTGGGGGAGTTCGTGGAGAACTCAGCAAGTCTGGGTTTGGTGTGAAATGTATAGACCTGGAAGGGCCCCAATTTCTGATCTGTTCTGATCTTAGCTGTCATGATGTCAAAGATGAGCTATGTTGCCTCAACACGCTTGGCTTATAGGTAGGGATGTAATTTACAAGTCAAGACAAGCAAATCTACAGATTATATCTGGCAATGCCACGTCTGAAATGTAGTTTTCCTATCTCCCCTTTTTTAAATAAGGTTCCAAAATTATCAGAGGGAGTACAGAGGTAGGGGCTATGAGGTCAACTGCAGAACTCGGGGTGGGAGTTGCAGGGAGTCATCAGTTATCCTTGGACTGTTTTTTTTTCTTTGAAAAAGGCTGAGGGGTCATTTGATCAAAATATTTACAGCTTACAGATGCTGATAGGCCTGTGGTGAATTTCCAGCATTTTCTGTTTCAGAATGTTATGAAGTTTCTGTTTTAGAAGAAAAGGTTTTTTGTTGGACCAACTGGGTGACATCAGCTCGGGAACAGGCACAGAGTGTTTCTGATGAATCTTTTATCTCTGCACTGGGCTGTATCCAGTGCATGAGGTTCACCCGATCCTGTAGCTTAATAACACCCTGCACTTGTATCACACCTTTAAAATAGTAAAACGTCCCGAGGTGCATTATCGGACAAAGTTTGATACCGAGCCTCGGAGATATCAGGGCAGGTGAGCTAAAGCTCAGGAATAGGTATGAGAGAGATTTCTGAAGGGAATTTCAGAGCTTGGGGCTTCGACAGCTGAAGGCATGGCTACCAGTAGTGGAGTGATGAAAATTGGGGATGCTCAAGAGGCCTGAATCGGAGAGGTGCAGCGATCTCTGAGGGTTGTCAGCTGGATGGGAAATGCTACAGAGGGATTTGAACACAACAGTGAGAATTTTAAAATTGAGGTGTTGCTGCAGGACTTGTTACGAGTTAGGATAGGGAGAGCAGAATTTTGGATGAACTGAAATTTACAGAGGCTGTCTCGAAGCTGAGTGTGGAGGTAATGAAAGGGGTGGGGTCTCAATGGCAGAAGGGTAGAGATGGGTGATATTGCGCAGTTGGGCATAGCTGGTCTTGGTGATGGATAGGGTATAGGATTGATCAGAAGCTCAGTTCAGAGTCGATAGGACACCGAGGGTGTGAATAATACAGCTTGACCTCAGCTATGGCACTTTTGCCTATCGGTCAGAGGTGGTGGGTTCAAGTCCCACTCCAAAAAACAGAAAGACTTACAATTATATAGCGCCTTTCATGAGCACCGAATGTATCAACGCACTTGACAGCCATTGAAGTACTTTTGAAGTCTATTCACTGTTGTAATCTAGGAAATGCAGCAGCTAATTTGGACACAGCAAGCTCCCACAAACATTAATGTGATAATGACCAGATGATCAGTTTTTGTGATGTTGATTGAGAGATAAATATTGGGATCTTTTATATCCACCAGAAGAAGAAGATGGGGCATTGGCTTAATGTCTCATCAGAAAGCCAGCACCTCCAACTGTGCAGCACTGTGCTGCAGTGTTAGCCTTGATTTTTGCGCTCAAGCCCCGGAGCAGGACTTGAACCCGGAACCATAGAAAAATTACGGCACAGAAGGAGGCCATTCAGCCCGTCTTGTATGTGCCTGCCGAAAAAACTAGCCGCCCAATCTAATCCCACTTTCCAGCACCTGATCCATAGCCTTGCTGGTGACAGCACTTCAGGTGCATGTACAGTTCCCTTTTAAAAGAATTGAGGGTTTCTGCCTCCACCACTGTTCCTGGCAGTGAATTTCGGACACCCACCACCCTCTGGGTGAAAATGTTTTTTCTCATGTCCCTTCTAATCCTTCTACCAATCACCTTAAATCTGTGCCCCCTGGTAATTGACTTCTTCGCGAGGGGAAATAGCTCCTTCCTGTCTACTCTATCTCAGCCCCTCATAATATTGTACACCTCTATTAAGGGCGGCACAGTGGCGCAGTGGTTAGCACCGCAGCCTCACAGCTCCAGCGACCCGGGTTCAGTCTGGGTACTGTCTGTGCGGAGTTTGCAAGTTCTCCCTGTGACCACGTGGGTTTCCGCTGGGTGCTCCGGTTTTCTCCCACAGCCAAAGACTTTCAGGTTGATAGGTAAATTGCCAATTGTAAATTTCCCCTAGTGTAGGTAGGTGGTAGGAGAATGGTGGGGATGCGGTAGGGAATATGGGATTAATGTAGGATTAGTATAAATGGGTAGTTGTTGGTCGGCACAGACTTGGGCAAAAGGGCCTGTTTCAGTGCTGTATCTCTAAATAAATAAAAGTCATCCCTCAGCCTCCTCTGTTCTAAGGAAAACAACCCTGGCCTATCCAATCTTTCCTCATAGCTGTAACCTTCGAACCCTGGAAGCATTCTTGTAAATCTCCTCTGTACTCCAGAGCAATTGTGTCCTTTCTGTAATGTGGTGACCAGAACTGTATGTAATACTCCAACTATGGCCTAACCAGTGTTTTAAACAGTTCCAGCATTACATCTCTGCTTTTGTATTCAATATCTTGGCCAATAAAGGAAAGCATTCCATATGCCTTCTTCACCACTCTATCTACCTGTCCTGACACCTTCAGGGGCCTGTGGACATGCACTCCAAGGTCTCTCACTTCTTCTACCCCTCTCAATATCCTCCCATTTATTGTGTATTCCCTTGCTTTATTTGCCCTCCCCAAATGCATTATCTCACACTTATCTGGATTGAATTCCATTTGCCACTTTACCACCCACTCAACCAAACCATTGATATCATTCTGGAGTCTACAGCTATCCTCTTCACTATCAACTACACGGCCAATTTTTGTGTCAGCAGCAAATTTCCCAATCGTGCCTTCCACATTTAAGTCTAAATCATTTATATGTTCTTTGGGCCTCCTTATCTCGAGAGACAATGGATACGCGCCTGGATATGGTCAGTGGTTTGTGAAGCAGCGCCTGGAGTGGCTATAAAGGCCAATTCTAGAGTGACAGGCTCTTCCACAGGTGCTGCAGAGAAATTTGTTTGTCGGGGCTGTTGCACAGTTGGCTCTCCCCTTGCGCCTCTGTCTTTTTTCCTGCCAACTACTAAGTCTCTTCGACTTATCATTTATATGTACACCATAAACATCAAGGGACCCAACACTGAGCCCTGTGGAACAGCTTTCCATTCACAAAAACATCTGTCGACTACTATCCTTTGTTTCCTGGCCCTGAGCCAATTCTGGAGCCACATTTCCCTGTATACCGTAGGCTTTCATTTTACTGACCAGTCTGCCATGTGGGACCTTGTCAAATGCCTTACGAAAATCCATGTAGACCATATGCACAGCACTTTCCTCGTCAATCCCTCTTGTTACTTCCTCAAAAAACTCAATTAAATTAGGAAGACATGACCTTCCCTTAACAAATCCATGCTGACTATCCCTGATTAATCTGTGCCTTTCTAAGTGGCAGTTTATCCTGCCCCTCGATAGATTCCAACAATTTACCCACCACTGAGGTTGGACTGACCAACCTATAATTATTTGGCCTATCCCTCACACCCTTTTTAAACAACGGTACAACATTCACAGACCTCCAGTTGTCTGGTACCTCTCCTGTGTCTAGTGAGGATTTGAAGATGATCCTCAGCGCATCCGCTATTTCCTCCCTGGCTTCCTTTAACAACCTGGGATGCAATCCACCTGGCCCTGGCGATTTATCCATTTTCAAGGATGTCAGACCCTCTAGTACTTCCTCTATCGTATTACTTATCGTATCTAATATTTCACACTCCTCCTCTTTAACTATAATGTCTCCATCAACCCTCTCCTTTGTGAAGGCAGAGACAAAAAAACTCATTAAGAACCCTGCCCACATCTTCTGCATCTACGCATACGTTCCCTTGTACATCTCTGATAGGCATAATCCCTTTCCTTAGTTATCGTCTTGCTCTTAATGTACTGATAAAACATTTTTGGGTTTGTCTTGTGACTCAGAGGTGTGAGATCGACCGACTAAATCACTGCTGGCACCACTCCAGGACCTTAAGCACAGAATCTAGGTTGACACTTCCAGTGCAGAACTGAGAGAGTGCTGTGTTGTTGGAGGTGCCATCTTTCAGATGAGGCATTAAACCGAGGCTCAAACCAACCTTCAGGCAGATGTAAAAATCCCATGGTTTGCTTGAGTTTTCAAAGAGCAATGGGAGTTCTCCCCACTGTCCTAAGCAACATATAACCCTTAACCAACATCACCAAAACAGATTGTGTTCATTATTTCTTTGCTATTTGTGGGATCTTGCTGTATGCAAATTGGCTGCCACATTTCCTACATTAGCACAGTGACTGCACGTTCAGAGTACTCCTCACTGCAAAGTAGTTTGGAGGTCCTGAGGTTGTGAAAGGCACTATATAAATGCAAGTCATTCTTACAATGGCCAGGATGGGGGACAGTGGGGAGAAATCTGAGTTTGTGGCATTTCCAAAACAATGTCTTTTGTCTTCCCAATGTTGTAGCGAATGCTTGAAAGCACATGTGGTTTAACTGTTTCTCTGACGTGGATTCAGTTGTTTTACTGTATCAGTCTGACACTTGCTAAGCTTATCTTGTGGTTTCTCATCAACTTTGTGGCTCATGTCACGGGGTCCCAGGGAGGAATGTGATAGGCTTGTCATTAGAACTTGAGGGTTGGGAGGTGTCGCAGTGAGTACCCTAGTCTAGTACAAAGAAATACTGTGCAAGCAGCTGACTCAAGAGAATCAAAACAACTTCTAACTGGGCTTGTCTGAAAGCAGGGCTGGCTATTGCTTGTATAACTTTTAGGTTTGGTTTGATTGAGTTTATTTTGAACAGGGAAATGAAAGTACCAGACTCTTGGCCTGTGCTGAGATAGTTGACATTGGATGGGTTTCTTCAGATATCTCTAGCACCCCCTCCTACCCCAGTTAAGGCGAAGGATAAATGGTTCAGGGTTAACGCTGTTACATAAGCAAAGCTTAAAATTTGAACTAGGCCATTCAAGGGTGATGTCAGGAAGCACTTCTTCACACAAAGAGTAGTGGAAATCTGCAACTGTCCACCATTGGCAGCTGTACCTTCAACTGGCTTGACCCTAAGCTCTGGAATTTCCTCCCTAAACTTCTCCACACCTCTCTCCTCCTTTAAGATGCTCTTTTTAAAAACTACCTCTTTGACCAAGGCTTTGATCACCTGCCCTAATATTTCTGTAGCTCAGTGAAAAGATGTTTTGTGTGACAATGTTCCTGTGAAGCACCTTGGGACGGCTTACTATGTTAAAGGCACAACATCAATAGAAATAGTTGTTGATGTGCGTGATGCGTGTGAGAGCAGACCGGGTATTTGAGTGAGGCCAGTAAACACTGTGCTTACTACTCTACATTCCGGTGTTGGAGCCGCCTTCAAGTCTCAATATGAAATTTGACAGATTTATAAATGTTTCAGGTCTGTGACCTTTTTAATTTCAAGCACTCGGGCATATTCTGAGCTGGTATAACATTGAGATCACTACCCGCCCCCACCCTTGCAGGCAAAATCCCCGTCATTGGCACGTTGATGTTGGGTGACTGTCGTAGATGCACAATGGCCCCACAGTCAGCTGCATCCAACTTAACCAGAAGTTAAAACAGAGGCACTCTGGAGTAATGCCTCTGCAGACTGAGTGGCCATGCAGCAATGCGGAACATGGAGTGCAGTGCATCAAACGGGCTGCACACCACAAAGAAAAATTAGAGGCAACATTGCTCTGGTCACCTGACAAGACATGCAACACTTCTCATGAGTTGTACAAGCTGCTGCTGTGTCTCTCTCACTAAATGTAAAAGCACCCAGCCCGATTCTTTGCTCGCACCAAATGGAATTGAGCATATCCCACTTCCAACCAGGGGTGAGCAGAGGAAGCTCTCAATTGAAGAGGAAACACTGGCTACAATCAAACTGAGCAAGTGGGGGTTATGAACATTCACTGAAGCAATACGTTCCTAGCGCTCAGCTAGGCAACCTACAAAGATCCAGAGCACGAGAATAGATTCAATGGGGTGGAAGGAAAGATTGAAACTACCTACAAGTAGTTTCTTGAGGGCAAGAAAGCCCTCAAGCAACTAAAATAGAGTTTTTTGTTGGTTTGCTCTCCTGCTCTATTGATGGTTTAGTATCTGATCTGTTGTTTTGTTCTTTGCCTTGAAGGGGATGCAGTGCAGAGCAGATTCACCAGATTGATACCAGGACTCTCAAGGGTTAAATTATGATTCAAATATGTTGATAGGGTCGAAGCAGAGAAACTCTTTCCTTTGATGGAGGAAATGAAGAACAAGGGGGCATCATCTTAAAATCTGAACGGGGCCATTTAAGGGGCACATCGAGGAACACTTTTTTTTTCCCCCAGACTGTAGTAAAAAATCTGGAATTTTCACGACTGATCGATTTTTGCTAGGTAAGGATATTGAGAGATATGGAGAGTTAAGTTGGATAAATGGGCTTGAGGTACAGATCAGCCATTGAATAGTGGAGTAGGTTTGAGGGGCTGAGTGGCCGCCTCCTGTTCCTATGTCCTATTTTCCTTTTGTGTTTTCCCTTTTCATCTCTGACCCACAGTTATTTACCGAATTCTGGCAGCCCTCCAAAAAGTCAGCGATGTGGCCGTTCTTCAGGTTAGAGCACAGTGTGCGGTGGCAGGATATTGGAGACTGTCCCAATCCTGTTCTTGACTGATGTCTGCACATACACTTTACAGCAAGGGTCACTGATGGTGACCAGGAACAGGGACTGTCTGATTTCCTTACATCAACCCTTTCCTAACTCCTACCACGGCCAATTGTAGTTGTCCCAACTGCTGGGCCTGCTGAGATCATCTACCTCTGCACAGACCAAAATTGAGTCGAGGCCTGTCTGAAAACTCTTTCCACTGGCTGGAGGGTTGATAACCAGAGGAGACAGATTTAGGTTAATTGCAAAAGAACCGTGGGAAGAGAATAACGTTTTTTATTTTGGCAGTAAGTTATGAAATACCTAAAGGTGGTGGAAACAGATTCAACGGTAATTTTCAAAAAGAAATTGGTTATATACTTGAAAAGCAAAAAGTTGCAGGGCTATGGGGGAATAATTAACTCTTTAAAAGAGCCAGCACAGGCACGATGGGCCAAATGTCCTCTTTCTGTACTGTAGGATTCTGTGGTGTGGCACAATCTCACTACGCGGGAAGGTCCTTTTTTAATTTACTGTGTTGTACCTGGAGTTTCTGGAGAGATGATCGGTGACACTGCAAGCTCTGGGCAGCTTGAAGTGCAGCTGCACAGAATTTGGGTTTGTGGAAGAGCGTGCGGTACACTATGAACAGCATGGCTACTCTGGGAGGGCAGCAGTAAGTCAAGTGGGAGCGAAATTGAGGATTTCAGTAAAGTGAAATAGTGTGTGAAATGGTTTTTTTTTTCCCCACTACCTGCTTGTACTGTGGAAAGGATCCTTTAGATTTTTGTTCTCCCAAATTGGACTGCATTTGTGGAGAGTGTTCCGCATGGTATCACACCAAAGTGAACTATTTAATGGTTACATGTCTGTCGACTGATGTTGGCAAAGGAAAGAACTGTTTAAGATGATTTAAGAGGATTACATGAGAAGCACAGAGGTTTACTGGCTTAACTGGGCGTTTCTTGCTTGCTCCCTGCAATGGATTACCAGTAGGCCCAGTGTCAACACTGCAGCCTGCTTTCCTGAATATTTCCTTTGTGCCAATATGTATTGGTTCCCAGAACTTGGGTGTTCTGGTGTTTCCTCCATTCGTGTTAATCCCAGTGTAAATGTATCCCCTCTGCTTCCGTGTAACACATCTTTCGGAGGAGCTATTAAACCGAGGCCCCATTATTTTGGGTGGATGTAAAGATCCCGCGGCACCATCTTTTGAACAAGAGTGGGAAGGTTCTCCCAGGTGTCTGGGGCCAATATTTATCCCTCATCCAGCATTACTAAAAACGTATGATCTGGTCATTATCACACTACTGTTCGTTGGGAACTTGCTGTGTACAAATTAGCTGCTGCGTTTCCTACATTACAGCAATAACTCCACTTCAGGGTGGCGCAGTGGTTAGCACCGCAGCCTCACAGCTCCAGGGACCCGGGTTCGATTCCGGGTACTGCCTGTGTGGAGTTTGCAAGTTCTCCCTGTGTCTGCGTGGGTTTTCTCCGGGTGCTCCGGTTTCCTCCCACAAGCCAAAAGACTTGCAGGTTGATAGGTAAATTGGCCATTATAAATTGTCACTTGTATAGGTAGGTGGTAGGGAAATATAGGGACAGGTGGGGATGTTTGGTAGGAATATGGGATTAGTGTAGGATTAGTATAAATGGGTGGTTGATGTTCGGCACAGACTCGGTGGGCCGAAGGGCCTGTTTCAGTGCTGTATCTCTAATCTAAAAATCTAATCATAATCATCTTCAGAAGTCCTTGATTGGCTGTGATATCCTGCCTTTATACAAATTCTACTTTAACATAACCGTCATTATAACCTGTTTCCAATGAGGTGCTCAGTAATTTGATACAAAATTACAGACTTTGTGTTCCAAGCACAGAGTTGGGACTCCTGCAAACGCATCTACATAACCTTAGCTGTCACTTTGCTGTGGTACTGAAGAAGTTTACATTGTTGGAGGGCCTTTATTTGAGATATCAGACTAAGGGTCCTGTCTGCCTGAGGAAGAGGACATAGAAAATCCCATTGACACAATTCAAAAGAAACTGGGGCCAACATTTCTCACAGAAGCAACATGACCAAAAATCAGATCAATTGGCTATTCATCTCACCTGTGGATGTGGGAGCTCACTGTGTGTCTGTTGTTTACTGCGAGTAACCACATGACAGTGTCTGCACTTCAATATCTAATTCACATTGCTGTTTGTGGGAGCTTGCTGTGTACAAATTGGCTGCTGCATTTCCTCCTGAAGCAGTTTAGGACATCCCGAGAGACACGAGACTCTGTGTTGACACTCTTGAACTAAGCTAATGATTTAATCCTCATCATGGAATGACTGTGATCTTCCAAATATTTCCTTTGTGCCACTATGTATTGGTTCCCAGAACTTGGGTCTTCTGGTGTTTGCTCCACTCGTGTTAACCCCAGCGTAAATGTATCCCCTCTGCTTCCGTGTAACGCATCTTCTGGAGAAGATATTGAACCGCGGCCCCATTATTTTGGGTGGATGTAAAGATCCCGTGGCACCATTTAACTAATCCCGTCAATGGGAACTGAATTTAACATTGTGACTGTAAACGAGTGGACCCATTAATGCTGCAGTTAAAAGATGGTATTCTTGTTCCAGTCAGGTGTTTCTAATACAGGCAGCCCGCCACATTCCCTGACTCTGAAGTTTGTTTCATCTTTTAGCAGTCATTTTTAAACAAATTCCAGACTAATACCAGCTCGAGCAGAAGTTATTCAAACAAATGAGGTTAAGGTACAATGCATTGTATTGGTGTTACCAGAACCTTCTTTCATCACCACTTTATTACTCAGTTTTATCTGCAGCTTTCCTCTGGTGCATTGAAATTTGAAGCTACAATAACTCATGTAAATACTTGACTTTTTTAAAATTCCTATTACCTGTTTAGCTAACCTTCCAGTCCCCTCCATTGTATGTTCACACTTTTTTTTTCCCTCCCATATCTTTGCTACTTCGATCCTGCTACATTGTTCTGTTTGTATGCTGTCAACTCATTTGGCCCAACTAGTTTATGCTCCACATGAACCTCTTCCCGCCCATCCTGCCTATCTCAGCCTATCAGAATATTCTTGTATTCCTATCTCCCTCCTTCTTAGTAAGCTTCCCCTTATAAATGTATTTAAACTATTTGCCTCAACTACTCCCTCTGGTAGCGAGCTCCACATTCTTGCTTTTCTCTGGGTGAATAAGTTTCTCCTGAATTCCCGATTTGGATTTATTAGTGACCATTTTATACTGACGGCTGCTAGTTCAGGACTCCCCCCATAAATGGAAACATTTTCTCTACATCCACTTATCGAACCCTTCCATAATTTTAAAGACCTCTATTTGGTCACTGTTCAATCATGTCCTTCCTAGAAAAGAACCCCAGCGTATTGAATGAAGTACTGATTTGTAGAGACATTTACTTCACTCATTCTATCAGAAGATTGTCTGCATGGAAATTCTTCATCTGTGAATCCAGGTAGTGTTGGCAAGCTACCTTACTGTGGGAGGTACTGTATCTTAGTTAGGCCCCTTCTTGTTACCCAATGTCCTGTAAGGGGCTGGGGAAGAGTTAGTGGTTAGTAATTCTGATTGCAAGCCTTTGCTTTGCTATTTTTAAAATGCCCATCGTCCTCTGAGACACAGGGATACTGAATCTAACTTCAAAAGCCAGAACTCTGGTTAGCTCGCTCTGCAAAGACCTGGAAACCAACCTGATCTCTGGCTATAGTGTCATCCATGGCTCAGGGACAGCATTCTCACCTCTGAGTCAGAAAATTGAGTTCAAGTCCCATTCCAGAGACCTGAGCATATAATCTAGGCTGACACTCCAGTGCAGTATCGGCAGAGTGCTGCACTGTCAAAGGTGCCGTCTTTTGGATGAGGGATTAACCCAAAGCCCTGTCTTTCCTAATGTCGCTGTTTATGGGAGCTTGCTGTATGTAAACTGGCTGCCACACTTCCTACATTTCAACAGTGACTATACTTCAAAAGTACTTAATTGGCTATAAAATGATTTGGGACATCTTGAGGTCATGATTGGTGCTAGATAAATGCAATTTTTCTTTCTGTAGAGTATGCATTAAAATAGTGCACTTCCCAGCCTGCTCGCAGCACAAAGTTACTGTTTGTTCAACAGTTGACATTGAATTGACCCTTGAAGTTCTTGTGAAACACTTGCTGGGATGTATTTTTAATATGACTGATGAAATCAACCATATTTTCATCTCCGTCTGATCTTGCCATCGGGGCTTGTTTCTAAGCCACCGTTGTAGTTGTCTTTGGGCGATTATTCTCTTCTGTTTGACACTTTGTCACTTTGCTGTTTTCAGACTCGCTATGAACGAGGAGCAGTTTGTTAATATTGACCTAAATGATGACGATATCTGCGGCGTCTGTAAGCTTGAGACTGCGAAAGAGATGCTTTCATTTTGCCACATCTGCTTTGAGCTCAGCATTGAAGGTAAGGGTGACTCCTGGGTGGTGGTGGAGAGGAAACCTATTTAATAATGGGGTACTTTTGCAAATATATCTGTCAAAGTGAACCAGTTCAGCTTGTTTCTGTTTCTAGTAACCATTGGGCTCTAGACACAGGCTATAAAGGAAATGAAGGCCAAGAGTGAAGTCCAGGCCAATCAGTATTTGACAAAAGGAAGTGAACATGGGAGCAGGAGGAGGCCATTCAGCCTCTTGAGCCTGTTCTGTCATTCAATTAGATCATAGCTGATTTGCAACCTAATTCTGGGTTTAAAAATAAAGTTTCTCTTGAGTTTCCTATTGGATTTATTAGTGATTAACCTATCTTTATGGCCGCACTTCTGGGCTCACCCAGAATACTCATTTAACATGCAAATATTTAAGTAAGCTGGCCATAAATAATCATGCAGGGTTACCATGGACACAGGCGCATTCAGCCCTCTCAACAGTGTTGGGCCCAGTCATACTGTGCCAGTTCCACAATGTTCGGTGTGTCCTCAGACGTCACTTCCAGGACCAGGGATGCAGGGAATAAAAGGGCAGCCAAATTCTTTAAATTCTGCTGTTACTGTTGTGGAAAGTGACTCTCGTGCAAGGCATTGCTAGACAAGCATGTTGGGAGTTACTATGACGACAGTGCAATGTTTGGAAAAAAGTGAGAGGTCTGCTAGCCTCTCTGGTTGGGGGGGGGGGGGGGGGGTTGGTAGGGTCAGGACTGCAAGTGGTACAAACGTTTAAGCCTGGCCTTCATGTTCAGACCAAATTCTGCTGCAGTATCTTAACTGTTTGCATTGCCTAAAACGTCATCCTCAAACGTGGAGCATTTAACACGACACTTAAACATCACTTGCCAGGTTCTCTTCCGGGGGCACAGTGGATGAAGGTATCTCCCTGAGCCATGCAGACCAGAAGGTCTAGGCATTGGGGAGCTGCAACTGACATCAGACCCCTAAACTGGAAAAAGGACAAATATGAGTAAAGTTCTTGCTGTCTATAATCTTTCTCCTCCTGAGTGTATGCTTTTGTTTGTGAGTCTCTATCTGCTTTTTATTATTTATTCATTCAGAGGACGTGGGCATCACTGGCAAGGCCAGCAATTATTGCCCATCACTAATTGCCCTTGAGAACATTGTGATGGTTTTGAACCATTGTAGTCCATCGTAGCAGTTTTGATACAACTGTGTGGCTTACGAGGCCATTTCAGAGAGCAGTTAAGCATCAACTACGTTGCTGTGGGTTGGGAGTCACCTATAGGTCAGACCGGATAAGAGCGAAGATTTCCTTTCCTAGGACATTAGTGAATCAGGTGGGCTTTTACAACAAGCCAGTACAAAGAACAAAGAACAGTACAGCACAGGAACAGGCCATTCGGCCCTCCAAGCCTGCGTCGATCTTGATGCCTGCCTAAACTAAAACCTTCTGCACTTCCAGGGACCGTATCCCTCTATTCCCATCCTATTCATCTATTTGTCAAGATGCCTCTTAAACGTCATTATCGTACCTGCTTCCACCACCTTCCCCGGCAACAAGTTCCAGGCGCTCACCACCCTCTGCATAAAGAACTTGCCTCGCACATCCCCTCTAAACTTTGCCCCTCGCACCTTAAACCTATGTCCCCTAATAACTGACTCTTCCACCCTGGGAAAAAACTTCTGACTATCCACTCTGTCCATCAGTTCATAACTTTGTAAACCTCTATCATGTCGCCCCTCCACCTCCGTCGTTCCAGTGAAAACAATCTGAGTTTATCCAACCTCTCCTCATAGCTAATGCCCTCCAGACCAGTCTGTTGGCATTCACCATTACTGATACTAGCTCTTTATTCCAGATTTATATAATTAACAGAATTTAAATTCCCCAGCTGCGGTGGTGGGATCAGGATTTGTGTTTCCGGTCTATTAGTCTAGTAAAATAACCACTATGCTACAGTACTCTGTGTGTCTCTCTGCTATTCCATGAACCTGCTGATATTTTCTAGAAACAAAGTATAGCCTGGTACTATAAGGGCTTCACGTGCTGTCAAATTGTATGACCTGTTGAGCAAGGAAGACTGTAAATTGGCAGCAAAAACAAAACACGATTTGCTTGGAGAGTATGAGCTCGTCAGAGTAACAGAGCTTTCCTGTTTCAATGCTCAGAATTTTTAATCTTCAAAATAAAATCAGCTGGTAAATTGTGACTCCTGTTTAGTACAAGATTAAATTTTGTAAACAGTCAGTGTGGTCTTCCATTGTATAGAGGAAGCTGGATCTCTAAGTCATTGTGTGGTATATGGGGTTTTCTGTTTTGCTAAATATTCCTCTGTAAAATGTTTCCCTATTTTTGCTGAACAGGTCTTCTAGTGATTACCAAAATGTGTGATTGCGAAGGATTGTCACTTAAGATTTTAGTAACTTGTATCAGTAGTGCCTGATCTGTCAGCATCTCAAATGTAAAATTTTCATCCTTGTTTTCAAATTTGACAATGGCTTCGAGCCCTCCCAATCTCTGTAACTTCCTACACCCTCTAAGATCTCTGTACTCCTCCAAATCTGACCTCTAGTGCATCCCCAATTTTCATGGCTCCGCCATTGGTAGCTGTGTCTTCAGCTGTCTAAGCTCTAACCTCTGGAATTCCCTCCCAAAACCTCTCCACTTCTCTCTTCTCCCTTAAGTCCCTTCTTAAAACCTACAGGTTTGACCAAGCTTTTGCTCGAAAATATCCTTATCGTGCTCAGTGTCAAATTTTGTTTGACAACACTCCTGTGAAGCCCACCCTCAGTTGCAAGAAATGGGGTGCAACCCTTTTTGGGTAAATTTGAAGTAAAAATGAATCTGCATTAGTTTAGTTTAGAGATACAGCACTGAAACAGGCCCTTCAGCCCACCGAGTCTGTGCCGACCATCAACCATCCATTTATACTAATCCTACACTAATCCCATTTTCCTACCACATCTCCACCTGTCCCTATATTTCCCTACCACCTACCTATACTAGTGGCAATTTATAATGGCCAATTTACCTACCAACCTGCAAGTCGTTTGGCTTGTGGGAGGAAACCGGAGCACCCGGAGGAAACCCACGCAGACACAGGGAGAACTTGCAAACTCCACACAGGCAGCACCCAGAATTGAACCCGGGTCGCTGGAGCTGTGAGGCTGCGGTGCTAACCACTGCACCACTGTGCCGCCCTGATTACTTGTGGTGAAGCCTCATTCTTTGGTCCCTAACTTTGTTTCCCAAAAAAAGGCAACCAGAAATTAGTCTCAAGAGGTCAAGCATCTAAGTTATTTGCTTTCCTCCTCTTGCTGCCAGTCTGCACCATTATCTGGGTACCATCAAATAACGCACAAACATGCAAAATAGATGGGTAGGAAAAGACTATCAAGCCTGTTCAACACTCATGGGTGGAGTATTGTGAGGGAACTCTCCCTCCCTCCCTCCACAGCTATGTAATCTCCTGGAAGACAAACACCTCAGGGCCAGTAAAGCAAAAAAAAAACCTCTGAAAAAATTCCTCTTCGACCCCCTCAAGCGATCAAAACTAGTCCAGGACATCACATGGACCAAGTGTTATTTGTAACCATTCTCTGCGTGATGCAATCTCTGCTCCAGTCAAGAACCAGTCCAGTTTGAAAGTGGTACCAAGTTGGCAGCCACCACACCAGCTGGCAATATCCCATGAAAACTCTGGGCAGTGATCTATAACAGGGTCCTTCACCACAGACTGATATTAACTAGTGTAATGACCTTGTTAGCAGGTCTTTCAAGAATTGGTGATCTGATGGTGAATTATAAAAGGCAATGAAACTGGTTTAAAGGTCTGACATTTGCATATCTTTCAACTGTTCTTTAGTATGTTACACACTACATTACATTGTTGGTATGCTGTATACACGACTCATTGTGACCAGTCGTGCATGTTTAACAGTGGCTGTTGGCTGACCCTGGCATTTTTCTGTTCATGAGTGATGTTCCTCAATGGATATTGTGCATGTATTTGCATCCGGATTTCTTAACAATGGGCCCTCTAGCATCTAGATTTCTGCAGTTGGCTGATTTTTTTTTTGCTGTGTTGTGTGCATTTCTGGCGGTGAGCCAGAAACAGGGACCAAAGTTTGAAGAATTTTTCTTGGTTCTGTCTCAGTACTTTTTTTCCTCCTTCTTTTCACAAATGATATCCTATGTGACTGTGACAAAGGTAAACTAGTCCTTCTCTACCTGTCTGCAGCCTTTGACATGGCTGACCACGTCGTCCTTTTCAAACTCCTCTCCGCCGTCATCCAGCTGGGTGGGACTGCACTCGCCTGGCTCCATCCTGAGGTCATCCAAAGTTCGTCGACCTACTGGTTAAGCAATGCCTCAATTTTAAAATTATCATCCTTTTCAAATCCCTCCAAAGCCCTCCCTATTTCTGTCATCTCCTGCAGCTACAAAATCTTCCAATATCCTCTGATTCTGGCCTCTTGAGCATCCCTGATTTTAATTGTTCCACCATTGATTATTGTGCCTTAAGCTGACCAGGCCCTAAGCTCTGGAATTCCCGCGCTAAACCTCTCTTCACTTTTCTCCTTTAAGACTCTCCTTAAAACCTAACCCTGACCAAGCTTCTGGTCATCCGCCCTAACAGTGCCTTATGTGACTTGGTGTCACATTTTGGTTTCTAACACACCTGTGAAGCACCTTGGGATTTCTGATGTTAAAGGTGCTAAAAATACAAGTTGTTGTTTCTTTTCTTCCTCCCTGACATTGAGACTATTTCCCATAGTTACAATTTGTAAAAATATCTTGCGCACCCTCCCCAATCAATGCAGTAATTTTTCAATCTTGCGTCATTAGACCGACTCGGCATGCTTGGTGGGCAGAAGGGTGAACCCAGTAAAACCTGGAAGAGCAAGTCTCTACTTTTTTTCCTCAAAAATATACTTTATTCATAAAAATCTGTTTTTTAAAAAAAAAATGCATTACAAACAGTTCAAAACAGCACCAAGTTGACATTGCAGAAAGTGCAAAGGAAACCAGTTTCTTCAATGCGGAGTGAGTTGCCTCACTACCCTTCCATTTCATTTTACAAGCCATGTACATTTTGCAGCAAACCTGTATTTTCTGGGTACAGCCCCTCATTTCACTTTGGTGGTGGGGGGGGGGACCTTACACTGTGGTCTTTCCCCATTGAGCCTTTGCCATGGCTGCCCCAAGTTTTAGTGCGTCCCTCAGCATGTAGTCCTGGACCTTGGAGTGTTACAGACTGGCACATTCCATCGTGGACATCTCTTTGCGCTGGAAGACCAGCAAGTTTCGGGCAGACCAAAGGGCCTTTCACCAAATTGATAGTCCTCCAGCAGCAGTTGATGTTTATCTCGGTGTGCGTCCCTGAGAATAGCCCGTAGAGCACAGACTCCTGTGTTACAGAGCTGCTTGGGACGAACCTCGACAAAAACCACTGCATCTGGTGGTCATCAGGATGAGGGCGACGTTGGGTACATTTTTCCCGCCCTTATCCAGAGATTTGAACATTGTGTCCCTCCGGATCCGGTCCATTTTGGATCAGCAGATGAAGCGGAAAATGGCTCGGGTGACCACCACAGCGCAGGAGTGGGGTATGGGCCAGACCTGCACCACATACAGCAACAAAGAGAGTGCCTCGCACCTGATGACCAGGCTCTTACCCACAACGGAGAGATCGCTGCTCCCACATGCTCAGTTTATGGTGTACCCAGCTACTCGTTCCCTCCAGGTTTTGGTGCACGCCCCAGCCCTTCCGAACCATATCCCCAGCACCTTCAGGTAGTCTGACCTGACAGTGAAGGGCACAAAGGATCGATCAGCCCAATTCCCAAAGAACATGGCCTTGCTCTTGCCATGGTTAACTTTGGATCCTGAGGCCAGTTCGAACTGGTCACAGATGCTCATCAGTCTGCGAACGGACAGCGGATCCAAGCAGAAGACGGCGACGTCATCCATGTACAGGGAGGTTTTAACCTGAGTGCCTCCGCTGTCTGGGATTGTCACCCATCTTATGCCCGCATCCTTCCTAATAGACTCAGAAAAGGGTTCAATACAGCAAACAAACAAGACAGGGGAGAGAGGACAGCCCTGTATGACTCCAGATTGGATCGGGAAACTTTCTGATTCCCACCCATTGATTGAGACTGCGCTACCGATGTTTGTATAGAGCAGTTTGATCCAATTGCAGATTCCATCCCCAAACCCCATTTTGGAAAGCACGTCCATCATGTATGTGTGCAATATCCTGTCAAAAGCTTTCTCCTGGTCCAGGCTGATGAGGCAGGTGTCCACCCTCCTGTCCTGTACATAGGCGATCGTATCCCTGAGTAGCGCGAGACTATCAGAGATCTTCCTGCCGGGTACAGTACAGATCTGATCAGGGTGGATCACCAACGCCAGAGTAGTCCCAGTCAGATTGTTTTAGTGAAGGCAGCAGTGGGAAGATTTCACTTACTGCTGTTGGCTGCATCATCTTAATGTAAAGGTAGCCTTTTCAGTGGGCAGTAGAGAGCTCTTTGGTGCTGAATGACTGAGTCAACTAGAACTCAAGTTATTGAGTTCAATAACTTCAGAGCATGACTGGCCTTTTTTAATATTTTATTTGTTTAACCATGTGTCTGCTTTTCATGTATCAGAGCTGCTCATTATTCTGCTATTAACACTCTCTCTGGACTAATGCTTTGTCTTTCACCACAAGCATTAACACACTTTTTTTTCCTTTGTCCCAGGACAGCTTAGTTATTTAATCTCTCCTGTCCTATCAAACACCTTCCCCTTTGTTCTCTTCACCCCCCCCCCCCCCCACCTCCCCTTCACTTGCTTAAAACCTATTTCTTTTCTAGCCTTTACCAGTTCAGATGAAAGGTCACATACCTGAAACGTTAACTTTGCTTCTCTCGCTACAGATGCTGCTGAGTATTTCCAGAAATTTTTGTTTTTATTTCAGATTTTCAGCATCTGCAGTATTTTGCTTTTATATTAGGACAATTCAACCAGTTGGGGAGGAAGTATGAGACTTAGAATCAGAGCACAGTTAGGCCATTCTGTCCATTGTGTTTCTGCCAGCTCTTTGAAAGTGCTATCCAATTAGTCCCACTGCCTGCTCTTTCCCCATAGCCCTGCAATCTTTTCATTTTCAAGTATTTATCTAATTCTCTTTTGGAAGTTACCAGTGAATCTCTTCCACTGCCCTTTCAGGCAGCGCATTCCAGTTCATAACCCCTCACTGCTTGAAAAGAAAATTCTCCTGCTCTCCAACCTGGTTCTTTTGCCAATCTTCTTAAATCCATGTCCTCTGGTTACTGATCGTCTTGTTTCTCCTTATTTACTCTGTCAAAGGCATTAATAATTTTTGAATACCTCTATTAAATCTCCTCTAAACCTGTGCTCAAAAGGATAACTATGCCAGCTTCTCTAGTTTATCCACAGATGAAGCAGACTGTCATTCCGGTTAAGCCAGTATTCAGCTTCCTAAATTTGAGACAGTTTGACTCTATTGATGATTCAAAACCCTTTCATATCATTGTTGTGCTGAGACTTGAAGTTTTTGCCTATGAGTGCAGGCAGGATGTTTGCGTTATGCCAGTTAGTGAGAAGTGCTTCATAAAGACAGTGCTGCCAACACCTCCTGTGCACATATGGATATGTGGCTCCGATGGAACTGATCACCGCTGTGAAATACAGGGGAGGAATATCTAATTCATAGAATCTTAACACAGAGGCCATTAGGTCCATCATGCCTCTGCTGCCTCTCTGAAAGAGCTATCCAATTAGTTGTGCTGCCCCAGCTCTTTGCCCAGAGCTGTGCAAATTTGTTCAAGTATTTCTCCAATTTGGTTTTGAAAGTTACTGTTGAATCTGTTTCCGTCATCTTTTCACAGATCACAACAATTCGGTGAGTTTACAAATAAAATCTCCATCTCTTGCTAGAACTGGAGAGGATAGATTTCTTAAATAATAACAGAAAATGCTGAAACCACTCAGGTCCAGCAGCATCTATGGAAAAAGAAACCGTTAATGCTTCATCTCAATGTCCTTTCATCAGAACTGGAAAATGCAGAGCTTCTCAGCAAGTACAGGGTCAGGGGCAAGGAGAGGGCATGCAGGAAAAGAACAAAAGGGAAGCTCTGTAATGTGGTGGAGGCAGGAGGGATATTGGTACAGGACAAAAGGAGGTGGGAATGGGACAAGCAAAGAAGCAAAAGATGGGTCCAGAGCAGGTAGTTACAGCAGAATTAGCAGGTAGTGAAGCATGGAAAAGGCGGCAAACGAGAAGGATCATATGGCCCAGAAATGTGGCAAAGAAAGGTGGGAGACCCCAGGGGTGTGGGCCACCCACTCCTGGCCATGTACCAATAGGGGATCACCACCCCAAACATTGAGGCCTACACTGCTTCCCATCCAGGTTATTCTAGTGCAGCCATTACTAGTACCTTCTGTCTGAGTGAAAATGGATTAGATCTGAAGCTGTAATGTAGGGAAACAAGGCAGCTAATTTACCAACTGCACGGTCTGCACGAGCAATAAGATATTTGACCGGACAAACAATCTGGTTAACTGAAATAAAAGCAAAATACTGCGGATGCTGGAAATCTGAAATAAAAATAAGAAATGCTGGAACCACTCAGCAGGTCTGGCAGCATCTGTGAAAAGAGAAGCAGAGTTAACGTTTCGGGTCAGTGACCCTTCTTCGGAACTGACAAATATTAGAAAAGTCACAGGTTATGAGCAAGTGAGGTGGGGATGAGGCAAGAGATAACAAAGGAGAAGGTGTAGATTGGACAAGGCCACATAGCTGACCAAAAGGTCATGGAGAAAAGGCAAACAATATGTTAATGGTGTGTTGAAAGACAAAGCATTAGTACAGATTAGGTGTTAACGGACTGAATATTGAACAGCAGCAAGTGCAAACCTGAAAAAAAAAGTGGGTAAGCATACTGAACAAATTAAGATGAAATGAAATAAATGCAAAAAAAAGATTGTAAAAAAATGTAAAAAAGAAATGTGAAGAAAAAATAACTAAAAATGAAAGTAAAATGGGGGGCTGTCATGCTCTGAAATTATTGAACTCAATGTTCAGTCCGGCAGGCTGTAGTGTGCCTAATCGGTAGATGAGATGCTGTTCCTCGAGCTTGCGTTAATGTTCACTGGAACACTGCAGCAATCCCAGGACAGAGATGTGAGCATGAGAGCAGGGGGGAGTGTTGAAATGGCAAGCAACCAGAAGCTCAGGGTCCTGCTTGCGGACTAAGCGGAGATGTTCCTGGTTTACTGATGTTGGTTGAGGGATAAATATTGGCCTGGACACCAGGCAGAGTTCCTCTAGTCATCTTCAAAATAGCGGCCATGGGATCATTTACATCCACCTGAGAGGGCAGACCGAGCCACAGTTTAAAGTTTCATCTGAAAGGTGACACCTCTGATGCTGCAGTACTCCCTCAGTACTGGCCCAGATTATGCGCTCGAGTTTTTAAAGAGTGGATACTCAGTCTTCTGACTCCGATAAGATTGCTACCTGGTGAGCCACAGCTAATGCAAAAGCAACGTGTTGCGAGGGAAGCAGAAACATCTCCCATTGTTGCCTTGAAGTGCAAACCTTAAAGGTACTGCTTCATCATTTCTTAAGATAGTGAAAACAGAAAATGCTGGAAAAACTCATTGAATCAGGCAGTGTCTGTAGAGAGAGAAACAGAGTTAAATGTTGCCCCAGTTCTGATGATAGGTAATCGACCTGAAACTTTTAACTATTTATCTCCATAGATACTGCCTGACTTGCATGGCTCCAGCATTTTCTCTCTTTATTTCAGATTTCCAGCATCCACAGTATTTTCCTATTTTAAGATAATGATGCATTTGATTCAGGAGTCAGCATGGGACCAATTTTCAGTTTTTTATAAATTGGGATTTGCACACTGGACTGACGTGCACACAAATTGCCTGCTGTAGTTGCGTAAATTGCAGGCTGTTTTAATGCTGTTTTTCTATTTTCAAAATAGAACACCACCAACACCAGCAGGAAATTTTATTGAGGGTTATGTTTAATAGATGCTTGAAATTAAAGCTGTAGGAAGCCACACACTTAAGCTTCTTAATTAAGTAAAGGTGTTTGGAACTACATGTAATAATTAATTTCTGTAACGCCAGACAGCTAATGAATCAGTGCCTCATTTAACTGCCTTCAGTTAATGGGCTTATGAGGCTTAATGGTAAATAGTACAGATATTCCTGCTTTTACAAAAGAACATGGTTACAGGGAATGAATTCTCTTGTTCCTCAATGCAAACATGAAATACTGTAGATGCTGGAAATCTGAGACAAGAACGAAAAATGCTGGAAATACTAAACAGGCCAGTAGTATCTGTGGAGAGAAAAACAGAGTTAACATTCCAGGTCGTGACCTTGCACCAGAACTGGTAACATTAGAAATGTAATATATTTTGAGCAATTGAATGGGAGAACCCTCCGCCTGGACCCCTCCCTCTGTCCTCTTACCCTCCCTCGATCTTTAGATTGAGGACTGCCAGCATGACACTGGCTGTCTCAATTTCTCTGCTCCCCTCACTGACTCTAACCCGTCTCCCTCTGAACTTGCTACACTGTTCTCTCAGGTATAACCCTAACGTTGTTATCAAACCTGCAGACAAGGTTGTGCTGCTGTTGTCTGGCATACCAACCTGTACCTAGCAAAGGCTGAGCGCCAACTCTGACACTTCCTCCCACCTCCCCCTGGACCATGACCCCACTACTGAACATCAAGCCATTGTATCCCAGACTGTCAATGACCTCATCTCCTCTGCAGATCTTGCCTCCATGGCCTCCAACCTCATAGTTCCCCAACCCTGTACAGTCCGCTTCTAGCTCCTTCCCAAAATCCACAAACAAGACTGCCGTGGTAGACTCATTGTTTCGGCTTGTTCCTGTCCCACTGAACTGATTTCTTCCTATCTTTTTACTCCCTTGTCCAGTCTCTTCCACTGCCCTCCATCACTTTGACAGTTTCCTGGCCCTCGCCGCTTCCTATGGATGTCCATTCTCTCTACACCTCCATCCCCCACCAGGACTGTCTGAGGGCTCTCTGCTTCTTCCTTGAACAGAGGCCCAACCAGTCCCCATTCACCACCACCCTCCTCCGCCTGACTGAACTTGTTCTCATATTGATCAACTCCGCTCACTTCCTCCAAATAAAAGGTGTTACTGTGGGTACCCGCATGGCTCTTAGCTATGCCTGCATTTTTGTGGGATATGTGGGACTTTCCTTGTTCCAGTCCTACTCAGACCCCCTTCCTCACCTTCTCCTTCCGGTGCATTGAAGACTGTATTGGTGTCACTTCCTGCTCTCGCTCTGAACTGAAAAATGTCATTGAATTTGTTTGCAATTTCCACCTTTCACCTTCACATGGTCCATTTCCAACTCTTCTCTTCCCTTCTTTGACTTCTCAGTCTCCATTTCTGGGGATAGGCTATCAATAAATATTCACTGTAAGCCCACGGATTCCCACGCTACCTAGACT